>NC_060123.1:196374185-196999185 GCF_021461395.2 Schistocerca americana
CGACAGAAAGGCTACGTGAAATTACGTGTGACGTAAGACGAAAAGGCACATGTGGATGCGAGTCCGAAACCGCAAATCACGAACGGGAAGTTAGTCCAAACCAGCGTATGCCAGAACATCACGGTAATCGTAGGGGACATTGTGGATTGCGACCACTTGTTCAAGAAAGAATAACAGGTCCATCTGGAAGAAAGGAGTTTGGTTTGTAGCAAGGTTCAGTACGTCAAGCACAAAGCGTGACATACGCTGATCAAACCATGAAGACGCGTTGTGCAACGCCGCAACCTGTAGGATGAATACCGACGGGTTACAGTACTGCGTCTAATGAGCCAGAATTGATTGCACGTCAATATACAGAGCCGGTAGCGGGCGTTATGCACGCATATTGCGCAATGAGACCTGCAAATGATTCTACGGCACAGATGTCACAGAATGAAGCATGTTACACATGTTTGCGTAGATTTGACGCAAACCAAGCACAGAATTACAGTCTTCAAAACCAAGATGGTACATCACAGAGACAAGCGAGAGGTTTTGAAGATAACCACTTTCTCACAGTGCGGAAATACCAGCACTATAAGGAAGATGCAAATATTCTCCACCTTCGAACATTTATTGTCCAATTTAAAGCAGGAATACCGACACATTGGCCAGTGAAACATAAGTTAGATTTCATTTGCGCACAGATGGAAGGAAGTGTTCCTGAAACTACGCAGAAGGTCGCGGAAACTTGCGATTCGTATGATTCGTTTAGAGGTGCCTTTATAGCAAGATATTGGTCACCTAAGACTCAAATTAGAATAAAATATGAATTATTATAAAACGTCTCATTCGAAAATTTGCGTGAGAATACAACAGTCTAATTCTTTGAGAATATGGCTAAAAGGAACCAATACTTAGATAATCCATATAGCGATGGAGAACTGATTCAAATATGGAAAACGAAACTGCCAATGAAGTATCAAGAACCCTTGATAGGACGTGGGGCGATAATGTAGTAACTTTCAAAGGTGTTTTGAGAGAGGTAGAATTCATGTATGCAAACGACGCTCAAAGACGTCGCAATTCAGGACAGAGTAATTCCGACAGAACACGTAATAGTAAGGAGAATAAGAATAATGGTAGCGACGGTAGGCCGGTATTGGGATTGAATTCTGGACGGAATGGGAATAATGACGGAAATGGGAGTAGTGGAAACACTAGACCACAGCGTAATAGATATGGTTTTAATAGTGGTTGGAACAGTCGGAATATAGACGAAAACAGGAATGGAAACTGGAGAACTCGGGGTAACCGACAGACAGACTTTAATCAGCGTTCTTCAGGTCCATGGAAAGAAAGCAGATGGGGAGGTGGTGCGAGAACGCAGCCACAGGAAAATACTTCGGGTAGTTACCGGAGACACAACCACAGATGGATGTTGAATTACAACCACCGAATCCTGGGAAGCGTGAGGACTAACTGGTGTTAGGTATTGTAGGAGTTCATAACACACTTTCTGCAGAAACGGATGACAAGGCGTCCGCAGCAATAAATAGGTTAAGGTGTGACGTACAAAAGTCGGAACTGGGAATAGGAATGACAGAAAGATAATCAAAGGTATCCGCACATATACTACAAATAGGGAGGAAGTCACAACTGAATTGTTGGGACAGGATAGATTGGACTGACACTGACGATGAGGATGAACTCCCAGGATTACCTAGTAATGAACCATTTGATTATGACTAAACATTAATGTGTATGGTGCAGATGTTTGATTCTGCACAGAAAAAAATGATTGTCAGCAGGCTAATACATATCCTACTGTAACCTGTAACGCTACGATTGATCAAGACGCAGTATTAACCGACAAAATACGGCTAATACAAGCCATAGAAAAAAGAAGGAAGTACAGATAAGTACACCTGATCAAAAGCTCTTCACGTTACAAGATCTACTAAAATCCTTCCACAAAACATTGGAAGAAAAGCAGTAAGAGTGTGAGGCACTGAGGATAGCGGGAATCGAACAAAATCTGGAGGAACAAGTCGATAAAGGAAAGGAAAATGACAAGGAAAATATGCCGTCCGGATCGGAAAACGAAGCAGATAATGAAGTATGTGAACGGTCTGATAAATTAGATTCAGATGTATACAATTTTGGTACATATGAAGACATAGTACGGTAGTATTACCGAGACTATGTAACCATCACACCAGACACAGAAAACCAGAAAACAGCGTCGTAATAAATGACGACACAGTTGTAAATTTGAATCTGCAACTCTTAATGGCAGATAACAAATATAATAACGAGTTGAATCAGGGTGCGAGTGTAGACACACTTAACATAGAATCTGACGACTCCCCATAATCTGTGAAGTACTGTCACACATAAAGAATACTTGCCAGGCTCTAAAATCCAAATCAAGCATAGATGTGTGACGAGGAGACAAATTTAAAGGAAGTAGCAAGGTGTCAAAATGAGGATTTAAAATCTAGATTGGTTACGTTAGAAGCTGTTCTAGAAACAGCGATTCTAAAGTTGGATAATTTAAAAAAGGGACGTACTTCTCCCCAAACTCTCGATGAAGACCATCAAATGTTAATGAAAAATGACGCAACTGTGGATAGTCATAAACATCCAGTTATGACGGAACAAACCGGAAGTAACTGAGGACATGTTAATGGAGGAAGTCGAAGACGATAGTACTTCAGGGATAAGTCCGATACTTCGTGTAACAGTCAAGGGTATTGTCGTTAATGCAATAGTAGATAGTGGGAGTGACTTAACGGCGATATCAGAACCATAATTCAGTCGTTGCAATAGTGACAATGACTTATTAGTGTTAAAAGCACAAAAGCCCAAACTACACAGACCAATTATGGGATGTTCGTCAAATGTCACAAGGCAGACCAGACACGCATTTGACTGCTAGGTTCATGTATCAAATGAACAGAACAAAGACCCAGAGGTGTTAAGGGTCAAACATAAGTGGAAAGACCAGAACTCGGTTGACATGCATCAGCAGTATTTGCTGAGGGATGGCGTGCTGTTCAACAGATGCACTGGATGGGTATTCTTGCAGTATTCGTATGGCAATTACCCACGAAAACTAAAATGTAAATGGATCACAGATGATACAGCACAAGAGTGTAAATATGTTTCATGTAGCAGCAGATCTCAAGAGGCAGAAAGGACGAGCTACAAACATGTAAATATTCAAATATAAGTGCAATAATACTAATCATTTGTATCATCAAAGTAGATCAGAAAAAATACAAGAAAACTAAATGCATGATGAACTAATTAATTAACCCAAAAAATCATCAATCCATGCTCATTCAAGAAGTAAAGTAATTGCTATAAAATGAGGTAACTTAATGTGGAAATGATATAATCCTTCTGTAAAGTACTGAAAAAACTATTTAAACATTCATTTTGTATTATTCATTCAAATATTGAATTGTAAAGCTCATTGTAAATTTAGATAAAGAAACTAGTGAGTAGTAGTATTAAGCAAAAGGCATTGTACACAAATGAGACAAAGAACACACAATCAACACCACTAAAACTGCCTGGGGAAGGAAGCCAAGCTGCAACAGAAGCAAAATGTCGACAAGAAGCTATGGAGTATGAGAGTTTATACGATTGCACGATATGGCATTGCTGACAAACCGGAGACCAAAGTAAGGAATTTACTGGCTCATGCTTTACATTAGTGTGGAGACCGAACCACATGTATTTTGAAGAATATTGGCCCACGTCTCACCCCAATAGCAAGAGGATGGGAAAAGCCAGCAGCAGCAAAGGACAAAGGCTGCACACCTGCGAGGAAGGCGTAGTGACCCCATTAGCAGCAATGCACATTAGCAGCGACACACAATATTCAACTGTCGGCAGCAACTCATTTGTACAACCACATGGAAAAATAAACTCAGAATATTTGTCTCAATAATATACGGAGGAGCTGATAACTGAAAACAGATATATAACTTTCGAAATTGTCTATTCAGACTTGACCATATCTCATAACAACACTACTGGTAACCCCTCCAAATAACTTTCACTGAATAACATATCCTATTTCTATGACCAAGAAATTGCAAGATCCAAGAAAGAAGACATGAAGACACAGCAAGTAACGAAGACAAGAAAGAGTCCTAAGGTGAGAGCAGAAGACAGCAATATTCCTTTCTAAATCCTATACTTTCAAGCAGTATGAGATTTGACAGAATCAACAGAAAGCAATATTCGACAAAAGCATGGCAGTTATTTCCTTCTAACTATCAAACCAAACAAAGGCAGTCAAGCCATCAAACAGAGTACACGTAATAGGGACATCAAAATGCAGCAACCATTGAGGGGCTACACTCATCAACCTCAATGGCAACAATGCCAATACAGAACTACGCCACCCATGTTGTCACATCTTGGCACTGCCTTAGAAGAGCAGTTGTCATCGGAACAATGCAACATCACATTGACCATGTAATGGCATTCATGCTTGAACAATCAGAACTGTAAATATCAATAATCTTCAGCAACATCGTGCAGAGTCTACGACTGACTAGCAACATCCACCACCACTGATTGACAGCAGCATCGGGAAGCAAACCCTGAAAAAAGTTGAAAGTGTAAAGTGCATGAAGAAAGAATGTGGTGCACATGAGAAATTCATTTCAAAGAGTGCAAAAGATAATCTCTTCAGCAAGGAGTTGAGATGACTGTAAATATGTAGTAGCACCTGTACCACTGAGAATTTGTAAATTATTTGTTGCATTTGTATTCTATAATTCGATACATAAATTGTTAATGTATATTCATAAAAGAACCATGCCTTATATTTTGTATTTCATGTGTAATTTGTAAATGACAATTCAATCTAAAAACGTTAATAAGAATTTGTGTATTGTATATATTTTGGAAACATATATTTTTAATAATAAATAATGTCAGTGAATACAAAGTTGTTAATGTGTATAAAAATATGCAAAAATATTATCTATTTTACATATATAATGTCACTTAAGTAAATACATGTATCTTTATGAGGATAAACTGTAACACTGATGTAGCATTCAAGTGTTGAGAGTAGATAAGAGGAACAAACACTTCCTTAACTTCACTCATCTTTAACAATCATCAATATCATGAATGTTTGAGAGTTGTAGAGTGCTCTAAGTTATTGTAGAGAGAGAATCTAAACGGTGGATGAACCATTTTAATGGAATTAACCACAAGTACTAGAGAGAAAAATGTTGTAAGATTAGTCAAATAACTATAAAGGACTGTAAAGCCATAAAATAATCATCTGTACAGAAAATGCTGTACAAAGCAATACATTTCTACTCAAAACAAAAATAATGTTAAAGCAACATCATCTAGCATACGATAGACGAGTAGCTCAACAATGATTAAAATTAATTGAATTTATAATTTTACACTGCAACGATCAGTGCCTCAATCATTGATCACTGCAACACGAAATTAATTCATGGGGGACGGCATGTGTAAGGCATCCTGATTTTACAGACTTTACAAGAGCTTAATTCATAGTGACTGTACAATACAATGTGAGATACTCAGAAAATAATAACTACCTTACATCAACAAAAGACAATTGCAGTCAGTCTCATCTACCAAACACAAACAAAACAATATCTACCAATATATGGACAGGGACATGAATAAACAAGTTAAAGTGAAATGCATTTTTGACCAACCGAGCAGGTGATTAAGACATCGGAAAACCCCTCTTAATAAGAGAATGGCGAGCTTCAATGCAGAAAGGGATAAGGCCAGAACAAGACATTATTCCTTTTAATGTGAATACAGCTGCGACTGAGGGTAAGTGGCTGCATGGCATTTACAGGGCTAGGCTGTGACCAGCAAGAAAAATAAAATTCACCTCTAGCTAGACAGTGATTGGCTGAAGCCATACTGGGTGATGCATATGTGACACAGTGGGGGGATCCCCTTATATAAAAGTATTCTGAGACCTAAAATTGAGATCTCTCTGTCTCATGGCAGACCACAAAAGAGTGTGAAAATAGCGAGAGGGTGTTGAGAGCTTTGCTTTCTGCGAAGTGAGGATGATACGCTTCACATATCATGGCAACAGATAGCAAAGAGCTAGTGAATTATTCGTGTGGGAATTTGGCAATCAAAGAAATTGTGCACATCGGTCCAGCCCTTAGCAAGTGTGCAATAGCCATTATTTTGATTAGAAAAGGATTAACATTCTACAGAATGCAGGAATGTTGAGACTTAGTGAATTCAGTCATGGCCAGAGTAGGGAGTAAGTGTTTCCAATCCAGCATGAAGACAACACTGTTGCAGATGCCACTTGGTTAAGTACCATCACGCATTAGGCCACAGTAAATGTTGAGTCTATAATTGCTCACTCCAACTTGTGTACACTTTGACCATTGAATATCAAATGCTAGGATACTAACCTACCCCCATATTGTGTCTATGACTTTTTTTTTTCGTTGGTGCAAAAAGTAAATTTATTCTCCACCAACTCACTGCATTCACCAGCTACCACAAGTAGATGTAAATGAGCTGATGAAGACTTTTAATCATTCTTTCCAGTGATAAAAAATATTTGTTGTTGTTGTGGTCTTCAGTCCTGAGACTGGTTTGATGCAGCTCTCCATGCTACTCTATCCTGTGCAAGCTTTTTCATCTCCCAGTACCTACTGCAACCTACATCCTTCTGAATCTGCTTAGTGTATTCATCTCTTGGTCTCCCTCTACGATTTTTACCCTCCACGCTGCCCTCCAATACTAAATTGGTGATCCCTTGATGCCTCAGAACATGTCCTACCAACCTATCCCTTCTTCTGGTCAAGTTGTGCCACAAACTTCTCTTCTCCCCAATCCTATTCAATACTTCCTCATTAGTTACGTGATCTACCCATCTAATCTTCAGCATTCTTCTGTAGCACCACATTTCGAAAGCTTCTATTCTCTTCTTGTCCAAACTATTTATCGTCCACGTTTCACTTCCATACATGGCTACACTCCATACGAATACTTTCAGAAATGACTTCCTGACACTTAAATCAATACTGGATGTTAACAAATTTCTCTTCTTCAGAAACGCTTTCCTTGCCATTGCCAGCCTACATTTTATATCCTCTCTACTTCGACCATCATCAGTTATTTTGCTCCCCAAATAGCAAAACTCCTTTACTACTTTAAGTGCCTCATTTCCTAATGTAATTCCCTCAGCATCACCCGACTTAATTAGACTACATTCCATTATCCTCGTTTTGCTTTTGTTGATGTTCATCTTATATCCTCCTTTCAAGACTCTGTCCATTCCATTCAACTGCTCTTCCAAGTCCTTTGCTGTCTCTGACAGAATTACAATGTCATCGGCGAACCTCAAAGTTTTTATTTCTTCTCCATGAATTTTAATACCTACTCCGAATTTTTCTTTTGTTTCCTTTACTGCTTGCTCAATATACAGATTGAACAACATCGGGGAGAGGCTACAACCCTGTCTTACTCCCTTCCCAACCACTGCTTCCCTTTCATGTCCCTCGACTCTGATAACTGCCATCTGGTTTCTGTACAAATTGTAAATAGCCTTTCGCTCCCTGTATTTTACCCCTGCCACCTTTAGAATTTGAAAGAGAGTATTCCAGTCAACATTGTCAAAAGCTTTCTCTAAGTCTACAAATGCTAGAAACATAGGTTTGCCTTTCCTTAATCTTTCTTCTAAGATAAGTCGTAAGGTCAGTATTGCCTCACGTGTTCCAGTGTTTCTACGGAATCCAAACTGATCTTCCCCGAGGTTGGCCTCTACCAGTTTTTCCATTCGTCTGTAAAGAATTCGTGTTAGTATTTTGCAGCTGTGACTTATTAAGCTGATAGTTCGGTAATTTTCACATCTGTCAACACCTGCTTTCTTTGGGATTGGAATTATTATATTCTTCTTGAAGTCTGAGGGTATTTCGCCTGTTTCATACATCTTGCTCACCAGATGGTAGAGTTTTGTCAGGACTGGCTCTCCCACGGCCGTCAGTAGTTCCAATGGAATATTGTCTACTCCGGGGGCCTTGTTTCGACTCAGGTCTTTCAGTGCTCTGTCAAACTCTTCACGCAGTATCATATCTCCCATTTCATCTTCATCTACATCCTCTTCCATTTCCATAATATTGTCCTCAAGTACATCGCCCTTGTATAGGCCCTCTATATACTCCTTCCACCTTTCTGCTTTCCCTTCTTTGCTTAGAACTGGGTTTCCATCTGAGCTCTTGATATTCATACAAGTCGTTCTCTTATCTCCAAAGGTCTCTTTAATTTTCCTGTAGGCGGTATCTATCTTACCCCTAGTGAGATAGGACTCTACATCCTTACATTTGTCCTCTAGCCATCCCTGCTTAGCCATTTTGCACTTCCTGTCGATCTCATTTTTGAGACGTTTGTATTCCTTTTTGCTTGTTTCACTTACTGCATTTTTATATTTCCTCCTTTCATCAATTAAATTCAATATTTCTTCTGTTACCCAAGGATTTCTACTAGCCCTCGTCTTTTTACCTACTTGATCCTCTGCTGCCTTCACTACTTCATCCCTCAAAGCTACCCATTCTTCTTCTACTGTATTTATTTCCCCCATTCCTGTCAATTGCTCCCTTATGCTCTCCCTGAATCTCTGTACAACCTCCGGTTCTTTTAGTTTATCCAGGTCCCATCTCCTTAAATTCCCACCTTTTTGCAGCTTCTTCAGTTTTAATCTACAGGTCATAACCAATAGATTGTGGTCAGAGTCCACATCTGCCCCTGGAAGTGTCTTACAATTTAAAACCTGGTTCCTAAATCTCTGTCTTACCATTATATAATCTATCTGATACCTTTTAGTATCTCCAGGGTTCTTCCATGTATACAACCTTCTTTCATGATTCTTAAACCAAGTGTTAGTTATGATTATGTTGTGCTCTGTGCAAAATTCTACCAGGCGGCTTCCTCTTTCATTTCTGTCCCCCAATCCATATTCACCTACTATGTTTCCTTCTCTCCCTTTTCCTACACTCGAATTCCAGTCACCCATGACTATTAAATTTTCGTCTCCCTTCACAATCTGAATAATTTCTTTTATTTCATCATACATTTCTTCAATTTCTTCGTCATCTGCAGAGCTAGTTGGCATATAAACTTGTGCTACTGTAGTAGGTGTGGGCTTCGTATCTATCTTGGCCACAATAATGCGTTCACTATGCTGTTTGTAGTAGCTTACCCGCATTCCTATTTTCCTATTCATTATTAAACCTACTCCTGCATTACCCCTATTTGATTTTGTGTTTATAACCCTGTAGTCACCTGACCAGAAGTCTTGTTCCTCCTGCCACCGAACTTCACTAATTCCCACTATATCTAACTTCAACCTATCCATTTCCCTTTTTAAATTTTCTAACCTACCTGCCCGATTAAGGGATCTGACATTCCACGCTCCGATCCGTAGAACGCCGGTTTTCTTTCTCCTGATAACGACATCCTCTTGAGTAGTCCCCGCCCGGAGATCCGAATGGGGGACTATTTTACCTCCGGAATATTTTACCCAAGAGGACGCCATCATCATGTAATCATACAGTAAAGCTGCATGCCCTCGGGAAAAATTACGGCTGTAGTTTCCCCTTGCTTTCAGCCGTTCGCAGTACCAGCACAGCAAGGCCGTTTTGGTTATTGTTACAAGGCCAGATCAGTCAATCATCCAGGCTGTTGCCCTTGCAACTACTGAAAAGGCTGCTGCCCCTCTTCAGGAACCACACGTTTGTCTGGCCTCTCAACAGATACCCCTCCGTTGTGGTTGCACCTACGGTACGGCTATCTGTATCGCTGAGGCACGCAAGCCTCCCCACCAACGGCAATGTCCATGGTTCATGGGGGGAGGAAAAAAAAAATATTTACATATAGAAATAACGATCTTAATGATTGTCAGTTCAATACATCTGAGATTAAATATTTTGTTATTGAGTGTCAAAAGTAATTGAACATGATTGTTGTGTATCACCTGACCCCTGAAAGCACGGTTGTTAAATTATGCTTAGAATAAAACAGGGAAGAGTTGTTTTGTCTTTCTAGAATGAACCCCAAACTTTCACTTTTATTAATTCATGCATTCTAGTTAAGAGAAAGCAGCATTTCTAATGAGTTTTGTTATGATCTGCACCTGAAATTAGCAGCCTTACAGGGCTGAGTTCATATTTATTTAGAATGTTTGTTTAACACCGTGGGCTTGAGGAGACAGTTCAGATGTATTGTCCATTTGCACGCTAAGTGTTAAACTAAGTTAGCACACAGCCTGCAAAACACAGGGAGCATGTCGCACATGATCAGAGGAACTGTCATTCGTCAGCGCCATTTTCCATGCCAACGATGGATTTCGGGACAAAAGACCTTTCTTTCTCCGTTTCAGTCAGGAAGCGTCCCTGCATTTTGTCAGTTTTATTAAAGTCTACCCTGTATATATACTTCTATGTGTGCAATTGTTGTTAAAAATTTGCAGGCTATGTCCTAATAGTATATAGTTTAAGATTTTATGATATTACGTGGTGAGAGTTAATCAAAGTGCACATATGCCTGTTCAAATATTTATTAGTGTATCACCTAACAAAACATTAGAGTATCGCGTAAAAATTGAAAGTAAATTCGTCAGGAACGTCTCGAGATTTTGGCTAGCAACGTTTTCCCCTTATACATTATACACTCCTGGAAATTGAAATAATAACACCGTGAATTCATTGTCCCAGGAAGGGGAAACTTTATTGACACATTCCTGGGGTCAGATACATCACATGATCACACTGACAGAACCACAGGCACATAGACACAGGCAACGGAGCATGCACAATGTCGGCACTAGTACAGTGTATATCCGCCTTTCGCAGCAATGCAGGCTGCTATTCTCCCATGGAGACGATCGTAGAGATGCTGGATGTAGTGCTGTGGAACGGCTTGCCATGCCATTACCACCTGGCGCCTCAGTTGGACCAGCGTTCGTGCTGGACGTGCAGACCGCGTGAGACGACGCTTCATCCAGTCCCAAACATGCTCAATGGGGGACAGATCCGGAGATCTTGCTGGCCAGGGTAGTTGACTTACACCTTCTAGAGCACGTTGGGTGGCATGGGATACATGCGGACGTGCGTTGTCCTGTTGGAACAGCAAGTTCCCTTGCCGGTGTTGGAATGGTAGAACGATGGGTTCGATGACGGTTTGGATGTACCGTGCACTATTCAGTGTCCCCTCGACGATCACCAGTGGTGTACGGCCAGTGTAGGAGATCGCTCCCCACACCATGATGCCGGGTGTTGGCCCTGTGTGCCTCGGTCGTATGCAGTCCTGATTGTGGCGCTCACCTGCACGGCGCCAAACACGCATACGACCATCATTGGCACCAAGGCAGAAGCGACTCTCATCGCTGAAGACGACACGTCTCCATTCGTCCCTCCATTCACGCCTGTCGCGACACCACTGGAGGCGGGCTGCACGATGTTGGGGCGTGAGCAGAAGACGGCCTAACGGTGTGCGGGACCGTAGCCCAGCTTCATGGAGACGGTTGCGAATGGTCCTCGCCGATACCCCAGGAGCAACAGTGTCCCTAATTTGCTGGGAAGTGGCGGTGCGGTCCCCTACGGCACTGCGTAGGATCCTACGGTCTTGGCGTGCATCCGTGCGTCGCTGCGGTCCGGTCCCAGGTCGACGGGCACGTGCACCTTCCGCCGACCACTGGCGACAACATCGATGTACTGTGGAGACCTCACGCCCCACGTGTTGAGCAATTCGGCGGTACGTCCACCCGGCCTCCCGCATGCCCACTATACGCCCTCGCTCAAAGTCCGTCAACTGCACATACGGTTCACGTCCACGCTGTCGCGGCATGCTACCAGTGTTAAAGACTGCGATGGAGCTCCGTATGCCACGGCAAACTGGCTGACACTGACGGCGGCGGTGCACAAATGCTGCGCAGCTAGCGCCATTCGACGGCCAACACCGCGGTTCCTGGTGTGTCCGCTGTGCCGTGCGTGTGATCATTGCTTGTACAGCCCTCTCGCAGTGTCCGGAGCAAGTATGGTGGGTCTGACACACCGATGTCAATGTGTTCTTTTTTCCATTTCCAGGAGTGTATACACATACTTACGCTACATACTTGCTTAATATCCATAATTACTGATTGTTTGTTAGAGTATCACGTAAAAATATGAATTCAACCGATCAACTTCTTTTCGGTGCTTATGGTAACTACTTTTACACTTCGTATGTTCTAAATATTAGAAGATATGTAGCACGTGTTCTTTTGAATGTTTATAATAGTGTAAAATTTTGAAGTAAATCAGTCAATAAGTTAACGGGTCAATAATTTTTCGAAATATTTGGACACAACTATTCGCTATTAAGTACATTAGTACAGACACAGAAATGAATTACCACTAAGTCGGACAAGTCGTCTGTCTGTAGATTCGCAGTGCAACTAGCGTGCTAAGTTGTATTCAAACAAAATGTTTGTGTCTGTCTAAAGCATTAAAAGAAACAGAGTTAATGTTACATGCCGAGTGCATTCTTTATTAACATAGTCAATGGTAAAAAATTTCTGGGCCTCTCGTGGAGCAAACGTTTGTGTAAGAAATCAATACATGCCACAGCTATTTCTAAAAGAAAATCGTTTGCATGTATCCCAGATTTCTCGATGATCGGATGTTAAAGAGCCTTTGAAGGAAGGGAGATCTTATCGAATGGTAAGCATATGAAAGGGGATACAAATATACAAGGTAGTCAAATGGAAACGAGTCAGATGGGAAAAAGGGTAAGTAATCTATTTATTAGCATAAATGTAATTGCCATAACTGTAAATACACCCTCATGTTGCCGAAATTGTTCGGACTACGCTGCAGAAGGTGCGTTTGGGAACCATTAGACGTCATCTATACGATCCCAATCCCTCCCTATGTGAGTTTTATATTTCTAGAGCCCCGAATGAAAACACTGGTGCCGTCGATTTTCGTCGGGCGAAGAGGTGCACCCATGGCTACAATCGTGGTTCCATAGGCACCTGCAAACACTTTTCGATGAAGGCACTGACCCGTCTTGTCTCACACTGGAATAAATGTGTCAACAGTTGTGGAGATTACTTTTGAAATAATAACCAGTTTACTTACTTTGTCTTCCATGTTTATCTTTTTCATATGGCTGCCCCTTATACATGGAAACATGGTGAGGTGTGGCTTCATTTCGGTTGGCAGTTCATCTGTCTGAGCACACAGGCTGGAAACAGGACTGCTTCTAAATGTCGCAGTGACTAGCCTCTCAGGTTATTTTATATTTTGAAATGTAATCTTTCGTCGACCGATGCAGGAAACATCCGTAACGGGCGCGGTCTTGTACTAAGTCCGACAAAACTAGAGCAGACACCCAAAGCCCTATGGAGAATACATTTTAAAATATCTAATGCCCTGGGGCGTCTTCCTTTTAGGTCTCTGAGATGGACAGCCGAGTGCGCCCTTCGTCGGAAATAATTCCCAGAAATGCTTAAAGTTTTAAAATGATGTACTTCATTTTGAACGCAAACAAATTCAGAGAGACTAAACGGTTAGAAAGGACATACAGATGTTTTTCCAGTTGAACATTGGTAACTTTCTTATCTACAGCTCTAATTTCCTCTGTTTCAAGGCGATCGTACAAGTTATTGCTGAAATTAAAATAAAGAAGCAAATCGAAAGGATCATGCGAATGCCACTACACGTCCACGGATTCTCCACACACGAAGATGACAAATGATACCTTGAAGGAGCATTCTTTGCCTATTCCATACAGAAAAGCAAGAAACAGAAACTGTCAGATGGTTCCTGCTTAAGATGCCTGTTGCATTCCCATCGTCAGCGGCATCACATTATCCATTTTACTGCGACATCTCCTGTAACTTAGGGAACGTCTAATGAGGGGTCCGATTTCTAATATTCAGACAATGTGTCGCCACACTAGGATCTTTCCCATGCACCTATGGAGAACGGTACAACTTGGTATAGCGTTTATACTAACTGACAAGAGACGTGTGAACGTTCGATTCGGTTATCGACATCTGCAGGTATTTATCACTTAACACTGTTTTCTCTTTAACTTTCTGGCACTTACTAATTTACATAATATTGAAACTGGCCAGAATGTTTAATGTACGTGTAAACAGCGACTCTTTCTGCTAAAGCAAGAATGTTAGAACCGACTATCCTTTCGTTTGTGATCAATAACTGCGATTTTAGCGCAAAGTTGACGACCTTGCTCCCGGAAGCGGCATTTGATTTCGGATCCTGCGCGACAATATCCGTGGCAGCACTGAATTTGAGTTTGGGTCCTAGTAAGCAAGTCTCTACTCATATGCTCCCAGTTTTGGAGTAATATAACGCAACGTTTTAATAACACGAATAGAGAAAATCTCAGACATTTTATGGAATTCCTCCCTTCATATCTTGTACCCTTATCGAGATTTTCGCAATCGTAAAAAGAGCCTTCACTCCTTTTTGGAACAAACCCTGGTTCACTCATATTTTTTGCTCCTTTCATTCTCAGGTAGGCGGGCGAGCTGGTAGAGGGCGTTCCCCAACTGCTCTTTGCCGCCACTGGAGAGTAGGTGATAGTTATCTTGAGTACGGAGATTACAATGCACCATTTGCCCAAATGAAAAAATGTTTCGGAAAGTCATGATCCCATTATAATGTTTTATAAAGGAGAAATACGAATCATTATTTCGTATTATATCAAATATTGACATGCATGTACATGTCGTCCATGTAGCAGTAAGTACCTTCAAAGTATTATGCCACTACACACAGTCAAAAATACGTAAGAAGCAAAAGTTCATTGCCAAAGTTATAAAACTATCCATTAGACATGCCATGGTATAACTACTGGTGGTGCTTCACACTCGTCCAGAAATCTGTTCATTGGGTAGCGAAAGGCAACTGCCATTACCTACCGTATATTGTAATACGGTACTTGTTACGTATACGTCAGAGCCAACTAACTATGTGATCTAAAGTATCCGGACGCCCCCAAAAACATACAGTTTTGATATTAAGTGCGTTGTGGTGCCACCTAATGCCAGGTACTCCATATAAGCGACCTCGGTAGTCATTAGACATCATGGGACAGCAGAATGAGGTGCTTCGCAGAACTCACGTACTTCGTTCGTGGTCAGGTGATTGGGTGTCCCTTATGCCATACGCCTGTACGCTAGAGTTCCACACTACTATCTCTAGGTCCTCTGTTTCCGATGTGATAGTGAAGTGGAAACGTGAGGGGAGACGCACAGCACAAAAGCGAACAGGCCCACCTCGTCTGTTTACTGACAGAGACCGCCCACAGTTGAAGAGGGTCGTAATGTGTAATAGACATCTATCCAAACCACATTACACAGGAATTCCAAACCGCGTCAAGAGCCTTTGGAAGTACTAAGACAGTTGGGCGGGAGGTGAGAAAACTTGGATTTCATGGTCGAGCGGCTGCTCGTAAGGCACACATCGCGCCGGTAAATGTCAAACGACACCTCGCTTGGTGTAAGGAGCGTAAACATTGGACGATTGAACGGTGGAAAAACGTTGTGAGGAGTACACAATGTGGCGATCCGATGGCAGGTTGTGGGTACAGCGAATGCCCGGTGAACGTCTTTTACAGGCGTGTGTAGTTCCAACAGTAAAATTCGGAGGCGTTAGTGTTATGGTGTGGTCGTGTTTTTCATGAAGGGAGCTTGAACCCCTTGTTATTTTGCGTCGCACTATCACAGCACAGGCTTACATTGATGTTTTAAGCAGCTTCTTGCTTCCCACTGTTGAAGAGCAATTCGGGGATGGTGACTCCATCTTTGAACAAGATCGAGTAACTGTTCATAATGCACGGCCTGTGGCGGAGTGGTTACATGACAATAAAATCCCTGTAATGCACTGGTCTGCATAGAGTCACGAGCTGAATCCTGCATAACACCTTGGAACGTTTTGGAACGCCGACCTCGTGCCAGGTCTCGCCGACCGATATCGATACCTCTCTCAGTGCAGCACTCCATCAAAAATGGGTTGCCATTCCCCACGAAACCTTCCAGCACCTGAATGAGATTTTCACTCTGCAGCGGAGTGTGCGCAGATATGAAACTTCCTGGCAGATTAAAACTGTGTGCCCGACCGAGACTCGAATTCGGGACCTTTGCCTATCGCGGACAAGTGCTCTACCAACTGAGCTACCGAAGCACGACTCACGACCGGTACTCACAGCCTTACTTCTGCCAGTACCTCGTCTCCTACCTTCCAAACTTTACAGAAGCTCTCCTGCACCTGATTGAACGTATTCCTACGAGAGTGGAGGCTGTCATCAACGGCGACACGAACTTGTAGGTCATTTTAAGCGAGGTGTCCGGATAGTTTTGATCACATAGTGTACTTGTCGACTAAAATACTTTACACATCTCGTAGCCAAACCCAAATACATTCCTACATTTACGTCACAGTGTTTAGTGTCACAAGTAATTACTATAGTTATATTACGACATGCAAGATGGAGAATGTGATATATTTCATAATACATTTTGCTGCAGCTACAGTATACGTGACTATGAATAATGACACTCTTATAGTCCGTGATCCTACGTGGACTTCATAGACTGCAATAGGCGTATGTTAGTGAGTGAAATAATATGAATTAATTATTCATGATTGTAGAACTTAATAATAGAAGAATGACTTCCCAAAACATTTTGTGTTTTTAGATTAAATAAGTCACACATTTTGACAACTAGTGCGTCGTAACATCCGTACCGATATCGTGATACAGTTGCACTCCGGCTTCACAACAGGTAATAGTTACTCTGTTTGCAATTAAATCTTTGTGGCAGGTCGTAAGGGGCAATTTCTTACATCTTACAACAGGGGATTTATTTGGAGGAGATTTTTGGGGGGAGCTTTTGTATTCTTACGACCAGAGAAAACTTCCAAAAACCCTGTCTTGAGCTGAGTGGAAATACCGACAGTAATTAGTGTGTTCAACGCCACAACAAACTGGTCAATTCACAAAGAGGAGGTCCTGTCTGGAATTACATAGTTTCGGAGATATGCGGTGTAGTGGTCTATGAACGACGGCGTCAAAGGATCTGAGCGTTGAACGCTGCAGCGAACTTGCCATTTCACAAGGCGAAAGTCCTGTCTGGAACTACATAGTTTCGGAGCTAGGCGGTATAGTGCTTTATTAACAATGGCCTCAAAGGATTTGTTTGTTGAGAACGGCAGCAAACTTATCATTTCACAAGGCGAAGGTCCTGTCTGGAAATGCATAGTTTCGGAGCGTCAAAGTATCCTCATATTATGTTTGGTAATGCAATTAATTGTGCAACACATTAGCCAGGAGTGTAAAGTGGACGCTTTGTATGTCGAATATACCGGCAAAATTATATTTCTTAAAGACAGAATCAGTGTGTTGAAATGTGCAGAAATAATGTTCATTAGTTGCAATCCACGCGTCTACTTTAACTGAGAGTTAATAGAGTCCATAACCACAATTATTATATCAAAGACAATCCGAAGTTGCTTTGAAGCCACACATAGCCTCAAAACTTAGCGTTTCTGGACGGGGATCACTGTTAAAGAACTGCCATTTTGCCATCCCGGTATTAGGCCATCGTCAGAAGTCTTTTTAAACGGACATTGCACACAGTCGAATATCTTGCGTTCACTTTGCGTCATTGCGTTTCACGTAGTCCTGCTGACACTAATGGCGGAGTATTACTGGCATAAATGTAATTGTAATTGCCGGCCGGGGTGGCCGAGCGGTTCTAGGCGCTACAGTCTGGAACCGCGCAACCGCTACGGTCGCAGGTTCGAATCCTGCCTCTGGCATGGATGTGTGTGATGCCCATAGGTTAGTTAGGTTTAAGTAGTTCTAGGGGACTGATGACCTTGGAAGTTAAGTCCCATAGTGCTCAGAGCCATTCGAACCATTTGCAATTGTAATTTTTTTTTGTCTAACAGGACAAATATGAAGACTTTAAAGCTGTTTCCAGCGTGTGATGGAAGTGGAAGCCACTTCGACAGAAACTGTTGTTCATGTCTGAGCGATTGCGTCACAACACCTGGTATCTATTTTAAAGAGGTTAATACATTAATAAACCGACCGCGGTTTTCTTTTGGACATTGCGTTTTCAGAAGTGAGGGCGCTTTCCCTAAATTATATATCTAAAGCATGTTGCACTTTATGTCCTAATTAGCTTAGCATCCTCTGCTTCGCTCATGTAGACAGTGTGGCCTGCAGAGATTTGTATTTAATCGAATTTGTATATTGTTCACAAATTGCAACATCTTCAAGGCTTTTCAAGCTAATTAAGGTCACATAAGCACGAGCTTTTCCGAATGCACTTCTGATCAAAAGGTGATTCTGGTAGCTGGATTCCAAAGTTTTTGTAATCACGCCTTTTGTGTTGTTGTGGAGTTATTTCCATTGTAACTCTCATCCCCTAACAGACATTTCTTTGTATCTGACCGAAAGGTAAAATACCAGTTTTCATAAATTTAGCTTCAATATTTTTTAACATAACGAAATATTTTCTTAAAAATTGTAGTACCCTATTGCACTCCGTTAGGAGTTGAATTTCCAGAAACACTAAAACACGGTGTTTCTTATTTACAGCCGTGAAGTCAAATACCAGTTGTCATAGATGTTGCCTTAAAAATCCTTTAGTAGTTCCTTAGCATTTATTTAATTTCAGAAAAAAAATTTCGGCAACTATTTTACTTCCTTCGTCGTTGAATTCTCAAGGACGCTGAAACACATATCTTTTATTTTCTGAGTGAGAATTCAAATTTTCGTAGTTCTAGCTTTAAAATTCCCTCAATAGCGACATATTTTCAAAATTTTTTTCAACCCCTATTTCACCCCCTTAGGAGTGAAATTTTGGACAGTCCCTTCTTTAAAGATGCCTCCAGTACAAGACTCACACCCTTTCCCAATCTCAAGTTTCCATCCTTAGCGGATTAGCTGGGCGATGATGAGTCAGTGAATCAGTGTGACCCGATTTCACCCCCTTAGGAGTTCAGTTTCAAAAACAGTGAAACACGTACATTTTTATTTCTTACTGAGAAGCCTAATTTAAATGTTCATAGATTTAGCTTTCAAAATGACTTCAAGACAAAATATTTTCATAAAAAATATCACCCCGTATTTCACGCCCTTAGGGCTTCAATCCCCAAAAACACTGAAACACGATTTTCTTTATTTGTAATCGAAAAGACGGATACCAACGTTCAGAGATATAGCTTTAAAACAACTCTGGCAGTTCTTTAACCATCGCATATTTTCAGAAAAAGCTTTCACCCATTATTTCACCCCCACAGCGTTAAATTTCCAAAAATACTGACCACACATATTTCTTTATTTGTGACCGAGGAACCAAATACCAATTTCGGTAGGTCAAAATTGCCTTAATAGCGAGGTTTTTCGAAAAGAATCCTTCATCCACTATTTCACCCCCTTGGGGTAGGGGTTTCCAAAAATCGTCCTTAAACGACACCTACAGTATAAGGTCCGCACCTTCTCTAAATTTCAAATTTCTGTTCTTAGCAGAGTGAGCAGGTCGATGATCAGTCAGTTAGTCAATCAGTCACGACATTTATTGCCTTTTACATTTAGACATCATACATCAGTAAGCAGGTCATTCTATTCCAAGACAGGGAATGTCACCTCACTGCCTGCAAACCGAATCAAGCAAAGAAAACAAGTAACAGGGCGGCAGCAAACTCACTCTTACCTGAACAAGGTGCTTGGTCCACCTTTAGCCGATGCGTCGGATTATGTGCGCTACGGGGCTTCGTAATTATTTCCTACCTAAGCTTTTCCCCATAAGTTGATTCCTTATTTGATCCATTATAGTGACTAGGAGGAAGAAATTATCGCCAGATGGTTATCTGCAATGCAAACGGTTACTGTGACGAATTCGACAGAAATTTCTTTATAAGATGGGGTAAAATTTGCCACCAGCCGTAGTTTCATTGAATTAACAATTTATTATTCAGCCTCTGATTTTGAACAAAACACATCTTCAACTAACGGTATATCTTCCTAAAGATATTTTGCCAAGCTGATCTGCAAGGCAGGCACCAGATCGGGATATGTCTCACGGGTTAGCAAAGTGACCGTGAAGTATTTACACTCTGTGCTATTTTAGTTCCATTTCTGTTTACAGGACAATAATTTTTCCAATTTGTAAAGCTAACGCTACTTATAATTTTTCCTCGCATTTGTTATAAACGTGTACAGCAGTAAATCTTCCTAGTAATCACTAACGAAGATAGAAACTTTGTTTTAACTGGGATAAAAAAAAAAAAAAAACGTGGTGTGGCTGGAGCAAATTCTTTGATCTTAGTTTACATTATACTGAGATTTGTGAGAAAATAATATTATTTAGGTGTCAGAAAATCGCCGAACTTCTTCGCTCCCCCTCGAAAATAAAAGTAATTAACACTCAGAATTGACTGGTCCACAACTCACCTCGCCACTGATGGGACGGAGAAGCTCCCTCGCGTTGCGAGCTTATCCTCTCCTTCGGATAGTGAAGTCACTCGACCATGTTAGTGGCTGAAAACAAAAGTATAAACAGTTGAAAAAAGGCAAGGCAGTCGCAAGCTTCATGAATCTTGCATGATAAAATTGTATCGACAGGAGCTAAAAATTAACTGTATAATCTCCAAATCTCCACAAACTAAGCGTTAAATACAGTGAATAAGTTCATACTGAAGCGAAAAATTACACGGCACCGTGCACTTGCAATAAATATTGTATGTTTCGCTCAAACTAATCCTAAAAGTTTATACCGTGTACGATATTCACGAATCAATGCCAATTAAATACTTCTGACATTTTAATTAATTCAAGCACTTGAATCCTCTCACTGCTTCTCTCATTACAGTAAATACTACTAATGACGCTACACAGTTTTAATACACAGCTCTTCTCAAAAGATTAGACTGTCTTTTTATATCATTACTCCTTACAACAGGGGCTTTGAGTGTAAACGTCATCCGATCCTCAATTAACGCTGTTCAGTGTATTTACTCTTCTTTTTCTCCAGAGTCTAACAGCATCAAACGGGAAACGAGACCTATAAATTGTACCTTGCCAACAAAGCAGAAAGTAGGTAAGTTACTAATATAAAAGAATTCAAAAGCGTTTGGTCACTTCTAAAGCAACTACCTATTTTCTGCAGTGGATATTTGATACCCTTCAGGGGTAAACAGGTTTTAACGCTCATTAAAAACTTTCTAACAGTTCTCCCTGTGGAATTAGCAAAATAAGAGAACGAAACAAGCTGCAATATTGACATCATTTTAACAAGGTAAAACTCGAAACGGATTTAGGTGGTTTATGAAAATGAAATGTTAAAAATTCTTTGTCTTTTGTAACGCTTGTTGAAACAGCATTAATGTGTTTTGTAGTACCAGGTAAACTGAGTAATAAAACCTATGGAAAAAATAAAGAATGTGATTTAGGTTCACAGCCTGTTCTGTGCAGACGAGTGCAAGAATTATGACTCCACAACTTAATTGATATCTGGCCTTAACTGTGAGACGAAACTCATCGATATCTGTAAGAGGACTTCCCGTTGAAATATTAGTTAACCTCAGAGATTGTTTCATGAGATACCGTGTATTGGGTTGTCGAAGCAGCTGTTGTGCATACAGCTGGTCTGCATACGCTACATTCTGCAGTATTTCTCCTGATCGCAGTGATGAAGAGACATATATCCGTCCATCGTAAAATAAGTGACATCTGTACTGCATTGTGGATGGACATCAAAAACCGATCCCAGTTCTGTTTGGACACTGGTTCTCGACTGGAGATAAATTTCAAACCGGTGCTGTCACCAAGGAGATAAACTTATTTGACGGTGGTAGTGCCTTGTTGCACTCGCAGGAAAGAATTATTTTGGATGGGCGTACTGTGATTCGTGTCCTGTTTTGAGGTCGCAGGAATGCTGTTAACGGAGGTATAAAAATTTTTCAAGAGGGGGCATTAGTCCATCTGCATCAAATAAATTTTTCCAACTGGAAACGTGTGTGCTCCATTCTGAACTCACTAGGCCAGATTGTAAACAACTCTCTGTTCTCTCGGAGGTAGGGGATGGGATGTTTATTTTATTCATGATGATTAGAAAACACCTCGGCTGTTTCTGGAAATATGACGGAAGAAAAAACTGCAAACAGCTATAGTTAATAATGAATGATTTATTTCACCACACCAGGCCCAACATTAGCCGGTAATACTAATTTGACAATTTTTGTCCTATAATACAACAAAATATTCTTAATTTTGCGGTTTACAAACGTTTTACGTTATACAGAAGCGCTGTTCATCATGTTTACTTAAGTAGAATCTTCATGCATTACAGCATCTAAGTCAGCTTCATTGATACATGACATGCAGACCATGAGCTATACTAGACAAGAAGTTGGAAATAAATATGTATGCAAATTCGTTAGGTTCACATCTGACATCACGATAGTGATATGCTAGACAGTACCAAAGAAAAAGACGTAACAGTGATGGAACACGCCTACTAGTATTACGATGTCATTTCTGCAAAGTTTCTTATTCTTAGCGTTGATCATGAAGAAATGTTGTACGTTCTCGCGTCCGTCGGCCGTCGTAATTTAATATATATATTATTATTGTTATTATTATTTTTTGATTGTTGCCGACTTACGTGGTGGGCCTAAATAAAAATGATATTTAAGTTGAACAATGTAACAAACTCTTCATATTAATTTCCTCGGCTAGTCAGTTCACATTGAAGCAAGAAATCTTTAGTTATTAATTAAAATTGCGGCCCACACACGCGCGAGAGTATTTTTCTTACCTCCGTTAACCATTGTATTGTAGTCAGAGTCCTGGCTCTGGGTCTCGGCTATGGTACTGAAAATAAGAATCTTAAAGCTAAGTATTTCTGCAACTTCGTGCGGCTGTGGAGAAAAATTAATATTATGCTAATAGCGGGCGAGTTTTCCGCTTCCGCTAATTTTTCATAAGTTAATATCGCCACGTAATGGCGTCGTTGGCTGCATCGGCCGCTGCGATTGTTGAGCTGTGAATTACTTGAATGCAGGTTAATTCAAGGAAGGCGGACATGAAATCGGGATCACCTCTTACAAATTAAAAGTGCACAATAATATTAAATCAGTATATTATATGCTTAACTCATACAAATATGCTTACATTTGCCAGCACTCGCAAGACATCCGTCTGTACACCATAAAGACAAGAGAAGAAGTGAAGTCGACTAAAAAATTAACAAAAGAGCGTATCTTGTCGTCTCTTTAAATCATTCTGTCATAAATTATTTCTTTGCAATCTAAACCTACACAGAGAAATTATTATTTTAAGGCTACATGATAAAAATTTGGCACTGGGGACGCTATAACGTTCAACTTTTACAACCTTTTTATCATTACTTTAACTCTTGGTTCAACGTGTCACGTATCATTGAAGCATACCTCTGGGCTGTAATTACAAATTAAAGACATCAAAAAAAGTTTTGCATCACCCCAGTTCTCAGAACTCTTGTAGATAGACGTTGACTGTGGATGTTGTATCACAGTTGACCGTTCAGAGATGTCACTAAGCCCGCACGAAGCTTTAAATAAGCATGCATGAGCAGCGCCTGTTAGATGTAGGTGTCCGACAGCCGATCAGGTCCAGTCATTCCACCAGTAAGGAGATAAACGACTCGTGTTGTCTGTAGTTCTACCCGAGACTCGAACTCGGGGCCTTTGCCTTTCGCGGGCAAGTGCTCTACCATCTGAGCTACCGAAGCACGACTCACGCCCGGTACTCACAGCTTTACTTCTGCCAGTATCTCGTCTCCTATGCCCAGACGGTCAGTTCCGCTGTTCGATAGCGTCCGCATTGTTACTTTGTGCCAGGAAGGGCTCTCAACAAGGAAGGTGTCCTGGGGTCTCGCAGTGAACCAAAGCGATGTTGTTCGGCCATGGAGGAGATACAGAGAAACAGGAATTGTCGATGACACGCCTCGTACAGGCCGCCCAAGGGCTACAACTGCTGTGAAAGACCGCTACCTACGGATTATGGCTCGGAGGAACCCTGACAGCAACGCCACCGTGTTGGATAATGCTTTTCGTGCAGTCACAGGACGTCGTGTTACGACTCAAACTGTGTGCAATAGGCTGCATGATGCGCAAATTCACTCCCGACGTCCATGGCGAGGTCCATCTTTGCAACCACGACACCATGCAGTGGGGTACAGATGGGCCCAATAACATGCTGAATGGACCGCTCAGGATTGGCATCACGTTCTCTTCACCGATGAGTTTCACATATGCCTCCAACCAGACAATCGTCGGAGATGTGTTTGGAGGCAACCCGGGCAGGCTGAATGCCTTAGACACACTGTCCAGCGAGTGCAGCAAGGTGACGGTTCCCTGCTGTTTTGGGGTGGCATTATATGGGGCCGAGGTACAACGCTAGTTGTCATGGAAGGCATCGTAACGGCTGTACGATACATGAATGCCATCCTCCGACAGACTGTGCAACGATATCGGCAGCATATTGGCGAAGCATTCGTCTTCAGGAACGACAATTCGCGCCTCCATCGAGCACATCTCGTGAATGACTTCCTTCAGGATAACGACAATGATCGACTACAGTGCCCACCATGTTCTCCAGACATGAACCGTATCGAACATGCATGAGTAAGATTGAAAAGGGCTGTTTATGGACGACGTGACCCACCAACCACTCCGAGGGAGCTACGCTAAATCGCCGTTGAGGAGTGGAACAATCTGAACCAACAGTGCCTCGATGAACTTGTGGCAAGTGTGCCACGACGAATACAGGCGTTCATCAATGTAAGAGGACGTGCTACTGAGTATTAGAGGTACCGGTGTGTACAGCAGCCTGTACCACCACTTCTGAAGGTCTCGCTGTATGGGTATACGACAGGCAATGTGTTGCGTTCATGAGCAATAAAAAGGGTGGAAATGATGTTTATGTTGATCTCAATCCCAAGTTTCTTTACAGGTTCTGGAACTCTCGGAACCAAGGTGATGCAAAACTTTTTTATGTGGGTATAATATATACTCCTAATATAGTAAAACCTTTTTTAAACTGGAACGTCATTAATATTTTATTATATTATAGTATATAAATGTGAAATTTGTATGAGAAATCCCAGATGGTGCCTTGTGATGGGAGATTGAAACTTCACACACTTCGTTGGGCCAGAGAGGGAGCTGGTCAGTCTCGGAGTTACAGGTTAGGATGGTGATATCGCGACGTGCTTCAACCGTGTGATGAGTATTGCGTTTGTCCGATGCGGCTTTCTGTTTTAACAGTTCCTTTTTGATCATAAACTTAAATAACGTACTTTTATACCTCTGTTGAGATAGAGAATAGTCTGCTTTCATCACCGGCTCTGATTTAAGGACCACCTGGTGCGTAATACAAGCAATCCTTGTGCGCTCACATCACATCACGCTCATAAAATAACTATCTTTCCCTGTAGAAACAAGCCTGTGAGAAAGCGAGAGCTATATTCCGAAGGATACCGTAAAATGGGTTGGTTGGTTGGTTTGGGGAAGGAGACCAGACAGCTTGGTCATCGGTCTCATCGGATTAGGGAAGGATGGTGAAGGAAGTCGGCCGTGCCCTTTCAGAGGAACCATCCTGGCATTGGCCTGGAATGATTTAGGGAAATCACGGAAAACCTAAATCAGGATGGCCGGACGCGGGATTGAACCGTCGTCCTCCCGAATGCGAGTCCAGTGTCTAACCACTTGCGCCACCTCGCTCGGTCCGTAAAATGGGGTGAAGAGGGACACGGGGTGAATAGAAACACTTTATACGGAAAAATATTTAAACCTCCTTAAACACTTGTGTTGTTTGAACTAGGTGGTATTTTTTCTGATAATATTTCCTGACTTATTTTTCTGCCAGTCCACACAAATTGTTTGAATGTCATTGTATGTGATTTGAAAATCTATGCTGTTGTAAGAAAAAATGGAATATTCAGAACTTCTTCGAGGTCCAAGAAGTTTTTGAGGGTAAATGAATAAATATGTTTCAGCAAATATCTATAATGTTTACCAAAACATTTGAGTACAAAAACAAAGGTCATCATAATGTCATTTTTCATCAGAAAAATAAGATTTGCCATATTGGGTATTAACAAACCGTTTCAGTTATATTTAGTCCTTTATTATTGGAGCAGTCCCTGTTTCGCAGCACTAAAAGCCACATCTACAGGTGAACATATAATTAAAACATTAGAGTGGAAAATCTTTGGACCTTTTTATCCAACATTCGTTGTCCGTCAGAACAAAACACCGCTAAACGACGGTAAGTCATAAAATAAAACAGCCGGATTGCGATTCAGTAGATGGATCCGCTTATCCGGTATGGAATGGCTAACAGGGGTAGCGGATGCGTGCTGTCATACGTAACGGCGTGGTTTATAGTGCCATGAAACCGGTAGTTATCCAATAACAAAGGACTAAAGACATCTGAAGCGATTAATTAATATCCAAGATGACTACTCATAGGCGTGGTTGCCCTACTTACAAGGTTGTCTGCAGAATAAGATTTGTATTTCCCAGAAAATAAATTAGATAAGTGTGCCTAGGTATAGTCAAGTCAAAGACTTAAGCATGCACTGTAGCATGCAAAATCAGGTTGAAAAATTATTTTACGCACTTTTGAAGTTGTACAATTCATTTAAAGTTGTTTTCTTAGACTAATGCCATAACAAGAGTCTAACATCCTGACGGGAGGGGCAAAATTTAGGATGTGATTTGGGGGCCAGAAGATAAATTGGGACTCATTTCTCATACAGAAAAGGCTAAAGGAAATATGATACACCAAAAGCTGTATTGTACAGAGACTTAAAATGTTGTAGCATGCAAGATCCGGCAAGTCTAAAGGTGGACAAGGTATTATGAGTGCCGAGGCAGAAAAGTATTTAAAGGATCTGCTTATAACATGCTCTTCTTGGGGTTAACCCTTAGCTACCTATCACCTTAGGTACTTCGTCAACCCTTGAGTAGTCACACGGATGACATACGTCATCCAGCGATCCCTTTTTGATTTGTCGTCACCATACCGATAGTCCACAGACGTGAATCTTTTGTAGCTTCGAGTTTCATTTTACAGATTAATATTTCACAGTTATTGTTTGAATGTGGCTAACTTAGGCAGCTATAAAAATAAGTTTATCCAAATTGTGTGCTCTGGTTGACAGTTGTCACCAACGCCACTATTTGTGTTACCATTTCCGTTTCTACTTTGACCGGTAAGTTATTTATTTTTCAGTTTTTAATGTCTATGTTGTAAGCTAGCAGAGTAAATGAAGGTCAATTTCGCACCTTACATATGAGTTTTATACATTGTAACAGGAAGGCGAACATGACACCTATCTTACTTCGGCGGTAATGAGCAGATTTGCCTATAAGTGTGTAATGCAAAAGGGATGACTTTCAATTGAAGTTATTAGCACACTGCTCCTATATAATGCATATCAATGAGCAGAAGGTGAAACAAGCAGCAAGAGAAAACGTTTTGTGTGGAAGCAAAGGCCGCACCATGGGAGTCACCACGAAAAGCTCTTAGGGGGGCGTCAACCAGACTTTTTCCTGTGGGTGTTCTTTAAGGTTCTAACGCGAACCACCTACCCGGCCTGCGGAAGATGTTCCCTAGACTTACGGCTACGCATGTGGTTGCAGCATGATGGAATGCCCGCGCATAACAGTCGTGCTGTGTGCGTATATTTAAAGGAACTCTTCAACGGCTGGGTAATTGGCAAAGGCGGTCCAGGACATGGCCATCGTGATCACCAGACCTCACGCCACCAGACTTTTCCCTGCGGAGAGTCTTCAAGGTTGTAGTTCATCTACCCGGACGCGAACCACCTAGAAACGTAGAGGAATTAATGGATCGTATTCAATATGCCACCAATCACTTCAGGGAAATGACAGGAATCTTTGGTAGAGTTCGGCAAAACACCGTTCGACGTTACCAAGCTTGTGTCGCGTTCAGAGGGTCGCCAGTTCGAGCACCTGCTTTAAGGAACACAATGTTCTACTACAAAAAAAGCCTTGACGGGTTTGTTCCCGGTACGTCTCATCACGAAACTACAATGGATGTGTCTGGACCCCGGCGGATTCACACCCAGAGTGCAAGGGTGGTGTGCTACCACCGAGCGTGTGGGCCGCGTTTGATACATCGCGACCAGCGACAGGCAAAGCATTCGCGGTCATGCGTTGTCCAGAGCATCCGGCAACAGGGCAATCCCGCGGTGGTTCTAGGCGCTTCAGTCAGAAACCGCACGACCGCTACGGTCACAGGTTCGAATCCTGCCTCGGGCTTGGATGTATGTGATGTCCTTAGTTTAGTTAGGTTTAAGTAGTTCTAAGTTCTAGGGGACTGATGACCACAGCAGCTATGTCCCATATAGCTCAGAGCCATTTGAACCTTTTTTTTTAACCCCGCGGCCAATCTGAGCGCGTGGCGCCCTGTTTCCGTTGTTTAAAAACTGTGCGTTGTCGACCTACACAACATTAGTAATTTCGGTTCCTACTGGCATAAGCTATCCACGGTTAAAATTTCATGACATAATTTTTCTTCATCCTGTATATCACATGAGACACATAATTTAGCAAAATGTAAATTAGTACTCTATAATATCCAATCAGTAAAGAAGAAAAGGTGTCTTAAACATAATCTGAAAGAGACGGAAACATGGATATTTTCACTTTCATGACAACTTGCTCATCCTCACATTTTCACAATAATACTCTTGCACTATTGATACGCCCTGGTAAACACGCAGGACAGGGCAGGTAGTTTAAGTTGTGGAAAGGGGCCAAAATAAGCGGCTGTCAGTTACACTCGAACATACAACCTTTTATTTGATCAAGCATTACAAGAGCCAAGAAACTTTTTTTAAAAAAAACACAGCTTTAGTTTTGGAACTTAATTAGAGACTAAATGCGCCGTACAATCTCATGTCTCAAGGGCCAAACCACTTTAATTTAAAAACGGCTGAAAGCCAATAACTTAAAGCTCAACCAAAATCAGAAATTTAAAAGGCAAAGCCTTATCTTAAACACTTTCTTAATTAGGCTGAAGGCCCAAAGAATCTGACACTTTAAGAGCAAACAACACAAATTCAAAATTGGCTGAAGGCACAACACTTAAGACTCAATGACATTAACTTTAAAAGAATGGCAAAGGCTTTATGTAAAACAGTTCTTAAATTAGGCTGATAGCCCAAACCATCTGACGCCTTGGGGGCAAAACAACCTTAATCGAAAAATCGGCTAGAAGCCATACAAGTACAAACAACAAGAACAAACGAGAAAAGGCAGTACACCCAAGGGCGCTCAGAAGTTCAGAGGCTCGGCCTGGAATTGAAGCACTAACGCTCGCTTAGGTGAGACAGGCAGTCGGGCCAACCACTGTCGATCCGACAACACCCCAACCGATAGTCAGTTAACGGATCCACCGACAAGATAACCTCCACTTCACCTGACCAGCACGCAACAGGGAGTTCAATGGAACAACGTAGAAAGTATTGGCGCCCACAACCAATTACACATTGATCTGTCAACCTACACACCGTACTGGACAGCTACAACACGATGAGGAAAATACACTACCTGAATTTACGTCGACGGCCAGGGCAGGTAACCGGAACGTTAACGGTCACATGGCAGAAGATTCCGCTGGTGTACTTAAATTTAAATAACCAAGTACAGTTGAACTCCAGCGGAGGGTGGCTAAAATTTGCCAACTTGAAAACACACGTTGTTGCTCGTGGGAATATCCCAACAGCCGACAACGAACTCCAAACGACACAACGTGAACAGTCGTGATTTGCTGGTAGATTAAGTCAAAACTCAACTTTCACTTCTAGGATCGCTGAACCACGAAACTCGTAGCAATGGGAACAGCACCGACACCGCATAGAAGCCGCCAGAGGGCCCAGCGAAACTACATGCCGCGGAGATTTCCTCGCTGCTACACGCCAACCGACCAACTGCCCGCACACAGCTCAGCCGGAAACTATAAGCGCCACTCCAAAGATAGTCCAAGGTGCCAATATCGATACACAGCGCTGTTGCCACCCGCGGAAAGAGAGGATATCTGCATAATCGCGATAACCACGGGAGACTAAGCACAGAATAGCAATCAAGGTTTGATCCAACGCTTAGCATGAGCCACCCACGGCTCAACTATCACACTTCAGCATTGTACACCTTCATTGAGTAATCTGTGTCATCTTACACTCTATGAGCCTTTACAACAGGGTGCCTTTCAAGGCCCCTATCATTTGTTGCTTCAGTCTGCATACATACATTACTGAGGAAGTTAAGCCAGCCGGTGTGGCGATCGGTTCTAGGCGCTACAGTCTGGACCGCGAGACCGCTACGGTCGCAGATTCGAATCCTGCCTCGGGCATGGATGTGTGTGATGTACTTATGTTAGTTAGGTTCAAGTAGTTCTAAGTTCTAAGGGACTGATGACCTCCGAAGTTAAGTCCCGTAATGCTCAGAGCCATTTTTGAGGAAGTTTAGAGAATCAGCACTGTCAGCAGTATACAGAACGATCGTACTGCTGCTAACGAGCGCTGGCCAGAGTGGCCGTGCGGTTCTAGGCGCTACATCCTGCAGCCGACCGACCGCTACGGTCGCAAGTTCGAATCCTGCCTCGGGCATGGATGTGTGTGATGTCCTTAGGTTAGTTAGGTTCAAGTAGTTCTAAGTTCTAGGGGACTGATGACCTCTGATGTTAAGTCGCATAGTGCTCAGACCCATTTGAACCATTCTTTTGCTAACGAACATGTTGTGTGAGGACAGCGAAGGCAAGGGAGGTTAGGGCCTGTAGACAGACATTTTTTCCCTCGCCACATTTGCGAGTGGAACAGACATGGGCATGGCTCAGGTTCAGGATACGGTCCGCCAAGCATCGAACAGTGCCTTACAGAGAATGTGTGTGGACATAAGTGTAGGTCTTCGGAGAGTATGAGGTCATTTCGTGACTATGCTTACGTGTATTAAACGTTTTGGGCTTGCAACAGAGTGTGGTCCTTGTGTGACAGCGGTCAGTTCAAAGTCACGACTCCTCTGCAGCGGTGCGCAGAGCCTTCAGCACTCTCGCCAGGAGGGCGGCGGCGGCCGGCTGACGTCAGCAGGCAGCCGTCCACCCCCGCGCCCGCCCGCCGTGTTAATGGCGGACACTAAACTTGTTTTATGTGGCCGCCCTAGATACGGGGCCCGCCCGACCCCATATAAAGTTGCGCGCCGCGGACCCGGCCGCAACCACTCGGCACTAGCCGGCAGTCGGGCCCGAGGTCCCCGGGACGTCGAGCGACCAACTGCCGATTTGACGGCCAATAATCCGACGCGATTCCGGAGAGCTGCCAACGCGCGCTACTGCGTCAGCAGTGCTCGCCCGAGGCCCTCGAGAAGGACAGGCCGCGGCGCGTGCGTCACGAAGGTAGGCCTGAACTCACTCTCTCGCTCAGTTCAGCAGACGAAACGAGTTTCTAAACCTGTTAACTCGCAGCTGGACGTGTACGTACTTGCGAGAATTACGTCTTCTACAGGAATCTGCTATTACCAAGTCACACTGACTAACATTACTACAACAAAATTTAATTTAAAATCAGTACTCCCTATAAATTGTATAACGGCTTGTTTATAGCATTTAGTCTCTCTTGGTTAACAGTCCTCATTTCATACAAGAAGTGGTGCCTTATGCAACTGATAATCATTTTGGCATTATTTTAACTTTTTTGTACCCCAGTATAGCCATATTATAAATGTGACTATGGACTACCGATTATTGTAGGACTAATAACAGTAATACTACATAATAGCGGATTCCAGTAGGAGAAGCAATTCTCGTTTGTACATACACAGTTACGAGTTAACAGGTGTAGAGACGTAGTTTGTCTGGTAAGTTGAGCTAGCGGACGAGTTCAGGGCAACCTTCGTGACGTACGCACCGCGGCCTGTCTTTCTCATAGGCAACGTGCTCGCTGGACAAGTCCCGGCACAGAAAGTGCCCAGGAGGTTCCTTGTGGCTCCGACATACACCCCAGCACTCCTAACAGGACTCCACGTGTTTCCAAATCCTGTCGAGACTGTAGTATCCTCTATCACTCACTACACTCGTAGGTTATTTAGGCATTTCTCTTTCCACCATTTTACCTTTTTCAGTGATTACCCTCCTCCCTTTTTTAGACTCATATATTATACCTGTATCATCTTTTAAGCACGGTTATTTTTTATTCTCCCTTGGTCTTCAACCATGAATATGGGGTGGGTTCAAAAGCAAGGTCACTACCAATCGCAACCCACTGAATAAATTAAGAAAATGTTGAAACTTTCTGGCAGATTAAAACTGTGTGCCGGACCGAGACTCGTACTCGGGACCTTTGCCTCTCGCGGGCAAGTACTCTACCAACTGAGCTACCCAAGCACGACTTCTCCTGGTTCACAGGAGAGCTTCTGTTAAGTTTGGAAGGTAGGAGACGAGCTACTGGCGGAGGTAAAGCTGTGAGGACGGGGCCTGAGTCGTGCTGGGGTAGCTCAGTTGGATGCCGGCGCGGTAGCTCAGGGTGTTCGGTCACAGGGTTAACTGCCCTCTGTAATAAAAAAAAAAAAAACTGAGTTACTCTATCAGCAACGAACTTAAACGGATGTCTTACGACGTCCGCCCCGAGCAGATGCAACGAACAAAAAGGAACAAAATGAGATTAAAAAAAAGAAAAAGAGTTGGTAAAGCACTTGCACACGAAAGGCAAAGGTCCCGAGTTCGAGTCTCGGTCCGGCACACAGTTTTAGTCCGCCGGGAAGTTTCATATCAGCTCAAACTCCGCTGCAGAGTGAACATCTCATTCTAAGAAAATGTTATTTGTTTGTGATAATTGTAGTTACAGACACCAGAGTGCACTGTTATTAAATCGAACGTCTTTAACATTGTTCGTTGTTCGCCCTAAACTGTTGGGAAGATAAAAATTTTCTAAAGCCAAGATCGTACAACTATAATTATTTATTTACAACAGCCGGTTTCGACGGACTTTGCTGTCATCTTGAGGCCCTCAAAAATGTTTGTTCTAAAACATGTTCATTTTAAATTGGTACCTCACTACAACTCAAAACGTACACGTTTTATAACAAAGTTTTTTGAAGAACTGAAGATGACAGCAAAGTCCGTCGAAACCGGTTGTTGTAAAGAAAGAAATATTTATGCGATCTTGTCTTTAGGAAGTTTTATCAAGTGAGACAGATCGCTCCTTCTGGCTTGTCAACATGAAAAAATTCAATTATATTGTGACGAGTGTTTTTCATTGAAGAAAGAGGTTTTGCTTTAAACACGTCGTGTAGAGATGGTTATAAATAGTAATAAATGACTGGAATAACACTGTTTCATCACCAACATAGGCTGTCTACAACTTACAGAAACGTTGTGAGAGAAGTCAGTACGCAGCGGTTTGCTAGAGGGCAGACAGTACATCAATAAGTTTTACAAACAGAAATACAGTGTCCTAAAAGTGTACTCGTAGGCTATCTCTCAATCGGGATGTTTCAAGACAGTTTTTATGTGCCAAATTCAAACATTGCATACTTCTCATACAAAGGCTATTGGAAGACTATCCTCATCTACGGTTCAATTTTCCGAGACAACTTTAAATGGATTAAGCAGAAGCAATAATGAATTGCTTCTGAGATAATTTGGAGTGACGAAACAACTTCAAAATTATAGGCCATGTCAACAGACATAACTGTACCTATTGGTAATCAGAGAACCAAGGGATTGTCTTCCAGAAGCAGTCTGGTGTTACCGTTTGGAATGATATCCCATTTCGTGGGATAATTGGCCACTGATTGTTTAATGGGACAGTAACTGGAAAGAACAACGCATGTCATACCGGGGCTACAAATAACCTACGACACCTTCGACTCACGTCAGTTTCAACACGATGAAGGTTTGTGAGACCAAGCGAAGTATTTGAGGGGAAAGTAACTGGACGACAACGGTCAAAAGAAATGCCATCAAGATCTCCTAACCTACGAAGCCGCAAGCATTTGAGGAGTTGAAAGAAGCTTTTACAACGCTTTTGAAGAGCTTGCTCTAGTAAACATCTGTGTAAACAAGTATGCTTAAGCGTCCCAGGTCATCTGAAGAAATCTATCAGCAAAGATAGGACACAATTCGAGACAGAATGTTACAAATAACCCTGTATCTTCAGTAAAGTGTTCGGTTTTCAGAATTCCTATCGTTTGTTTTATATTCAATTAGGTAACGATGGTCAGTTACTTTGGACGACCGTCAAAATTTTGGATGTTTTCAGGGACATTTTAGGAACGTTGATATTCAGGGGAACCCGTGGTCTCCTGTGGCTTATTACAGATAATTAAGTCACCTAACTCGCTTAAGGTGAATACTGGGATGGTTCCAACAAAAAAGCGCGGCCTCTTTTCTTCTCTATCCTTACCTAATCTGAGCTTGTGGTCCGTCTCTAATGACATCGTTGTCGATGGTAAACACTAACCTCCTCCCTCTTCTTCCTACATTTCACTAGATAAGCTTTTTCATATCATAGCACAATTAACTCTGTTTTCCACAGTGGCTGTGTTATGATCACAGTCATTTACTCTCTTACTGTCAGCTGATTTCGGCGATGCCGCTGTTTCAGATTCTCACTCTATCTTCGTAATTTTTCAAATCCGTCCTATAAGTATATATAGACTGTATTGCTGCCATTTACTCACATCAATCCAAAAAGTTTAGACAGTGGGGTAATAAAAAGTACAGATGTTACGGTGGTGGTTACAATGCTTCAGATGTTCCATACAGTCTCTCCTCACTTGAGCACAACGCACAGAATGTTCATACAACCTTGTGAAATTGCCAGAAAAGCCCTTCTTTCGAATGGTGTTCAACTCGTGCGTCACATCGCCTTGAATGTCGGTTATGATGCCGAACATTGACACTTCAAGTGAATTTCTGCACTTTGTTGTAGCGTCGTACTGATATAATAAGTCTCTTCACACGTATTGATTTTCTCCTTGTTTTGCATTTCACGTCAAGACGAAGCAGGCGTGTACCTACCGTTGTCTTCGGGAGTCGAGGTGTAGGGGACAAAATCTGCACACATTTTTCTCTCATTCAGAAAATTCAGAAGAATGTCTTGAACACCTGATTTAGAGACGTCGATCCACTGCTATTTGTGATGAAGAAAAGCTGACACACTATAGCTGCACGTCCGCTATTAAAGCTGCCTCCTCACAACGTAGTGGTCGGATGGCCCTGCCGCTATCAAGTTGTTAGTTGGAGCTGCCATTGTAACTATTGCGCTGACGTCCCGTTTACACCATGGCTCGGAATTTTTTGAATTTACCGTGTACATACATCACTTATGATGTAGTAGACTCGAATGAGAACAGTGTTCTATAATCAACAGTCAGATGAAAAGTGCCAAGCTGGAAAAATAGAATTATCTTTTAACATGTAATTCTTCAGGCTTTCCCGGCGAGATCTTGACATGTGAAATAATCGGGTCTACTGCCGGATGTTTGTGTCGTTCTGGCACAATATTTCGGCCACGTAACTCGTTGCCTCTTAACATATCGGCTGACTCCACAAGCCCATTTATTTTCTTATCTGCCTGCACCGAAAACCGTTGCTTTTATACGGATGACTTTTGGTAACACTAACATAGAGGTTCACGTAAAATACGTGATTGGGTTAATGTTCGAGAATATTTTGGACCACTCAGTTTTTCATGTAGGTGGAAGCAGTGAGAGATTACACGTGCGCTGAAAGAATGGATTTATCATGCTAGGCTGTGGCATCTACTTCTTGATATGATGAGAATGGAAGAAGAACTAAGCATATGTTAGTGTTCTCAAAGTTACAACACACACCATATGGTGTTTTGTGAAGTACAGTTTTAGATGTGGGTATTAGAATATATTTGAAAAGCCTGTCCATCATGATTTTCAGCAGAAGCAGACCTTGAGCTGTTGCTTTATTTGGCCATTCCACCCCATACCACTCCGTTTTGTGGTTCTTAATGTTTTCAGATATTTATAGCGAAGAGTATAAGCGAATAGGTTCGTCTAAACATGCGCCACAAAATACATTTATTTATTTAATATTTGCACAGGAGTATTATTGCCCAGCTCGTAAAATTTTTTTGTGATACATAATCTTTATCATCGCTTTGATAATGATAATCAGCGTCCATTGCAGAATACTCGAGCACGCCTCTTCTCACACCTAATTTAACAACTAAACAAAACAGTATAAACCATGACAAAAGAAAAGACAGTAGTAATTAATATATTCGCTCATCTGATTGATAATATAATCATCGCCCTTATTGATCACTGATGTCTTGAATAATTTCGGATGCTCAATTCAAATGTTTCTGAAGCTCTTTGATAGCACCCTACAGCTGTTGATACCTCTGGCCGCTTTCACTAGCCTAATAAGGGTCGTGGGGTTCCCCTAGGACCTTGCTTTTTGGAGCCCATTGCGAGCACTAGTTTCTGATAAGGTGACCAGCCCATAGTCTTTTGATTCTAAACGTTCTCTCACAGCGTTATGGTTGTACGCATATCTCGCTTTCTCTCACGATTTATCATGTATAGTCGTAGATGAACATTTATGCCGCTTTTAGTTAGCAGTGGCACGATGATCATTCTTGTGCAATTTGCATTGTTGCAAGATTTAATCAAGATGGCGGCTCTTCTTGATGGTGTCCCCTCACCTCTTCTACATAGGGGGTAGATTAGACAGTGGCACATCGTTGACATCAGCAGCCCCACTGCTTCCCCTCCCCCACTTCCCTGTCCTGCTGATAAAATATCTCCATACTTAACTATCATATACAACCTTTAGCTAGGCGAAAGATCTATACCCCAAGACTGGAAAGTTGCCCAAGGCACACCAATCTTCAACAAAGGTAGTAGGAGTAATCCACTAAATTACCGGCTCATATCGTCGATATGCAGCAGGAGTTTGTAACATATATTGGGTTAGAACATTAGAAATTAGCTGGAAGAGAATGGTCTATTGACATACAATCAACACTAATTTACAAAACATTGGTCTTGTGAAACACAACTGCCGGCCGGGGTGGCCGAGCATTTCTAAGCGCTACAGTCTGGAACCGCGCGACCGCTACGGTCGCAGGCTCGAATCCTGCCTCGGGCATGGATGTGTGTGATGTCCTTAGATTAGTTGGGTTTAAGTAGGTCTAAGTTCTAGGGGACTGATGACCTCAGAAGTTGTCACATAGTGCTCAGAGCCATTTGAACCATTTCAAACACAACTAGCTCTTCTCCTAAAGTGTGAGAATTTCAGCTTCAAGAAATAGACTCCTAGACAAGAAGAACAGAAGCCAACTCTACATGAAAAGCTAAGTAAACTAGAAAGTTTACTGTAATCTTCAAAATGGTTCAAATGGCTCTGAGCACTATGGGACTTACCTACTGTGGTCATCAGTCCCCTCGAACTACTTAAACCTAACTAACCTAAGGACATCGCACACATACATGCTCGAGGCAGGATTCGAACGTGCGACCGTAGCGGTCATGCGGTTCCGGACTGTAGCGCTTAGAGCCGCTCGGCCACTCCGGCCGGCATTGTAATCTTCACTCTTCTCAAATTTTGCTTATTGTGGACAATAACTAGAATTAGGAAGGAGAGGGTAGATTTCATGTTGCAGGATCCATATTTTTCTCGTAAATAATCGGCGAAGAATGGAACATACGGAAAACAATGAGGAAAAGAAGGGACAGGATGAAACTTCCTCACAGATTAATAGTTTGTCGTCCTGAGACTCAAACTCGGGACCTTTACCTTTGGCGGACAAGTGCCCTACCCAAGAACGACTTAATCCCCGTCTTTGCAGCTCTCCTTCTGCCAGTATCTCTTCTCCCATCATGAGACAGGATGATATGCCATTTCTTAAGACATTAGGGAATAACTTTCACGATATTTGAGGGAAATGTAGAGAGTACAAACAGTAGGGGAAGACAGAGATTGGAATACATTCAGTAAATAATCGAGGACATAGAACGTAAGTGCTACTCTGAAATCAAGATGTTGGTGCAGCAGAGGAATTCGTGATAGTCGCCACACGTGCTACTTATCTCGTCTTCTTACGACTGTGTAGGCCTACGTGTTGAAACCAACGAGCAGTGCAAATCCACTATAATTATCTTCGACATTCTTTCCTCTTAGTGGCGGAATTCAACAGGCTCAGAAGCGAACTCAGGTAAAAGAGCGACTCATCTTACAGCACAGCCATCATCAACCGATCTAAGGTCCATCTTCCTGCAGACCTACGTTCTTACCTTAGTACAGGAACAATCCGACTTTGCGCGCTTGGCAGAGTTGTTCTTCATCGAGAAAAACATAGGATAAAAATGGTTCAAATGGCTCTGAGCACTATGGGACTCAACTGCTGAGGTCATTAGTCCCCTAGAACTTAGAACTAGTTAAACCTAACTAACCTAAGGACATCACAAACATCCATGCCCGAGGCAGGATTCGAACCTGCGACCGTAGCGGTCTTGCGGTTCCAGACTGCAGCGCCTTTAACCGCACGGCCACTTCGGCCGGCAAACATAGGATAGGAAACCATTTTGTTTACCCTGTAAACAAGGACAAAACCAAATGTTATATTCAGACAATTTATCATAGAGATACGGTTAGTCTTGCCTAACATACTGCAGTGATGCAAAGCATCACGAGAGCAAGCTGAATAGCTCACTTTATCCACCTCTGGACGCAATAAAGCAGGTATTCTGTGTGGCATGAATTCAACAAATCTTTGGTAGTTTTCCAGTGGTATGTGGCAGAAGATGTTTCGCGCAAGTCACGCAACGCCCATAAATTAGCTTACGGGCCAGCAGTTTGAAGCTGCGGTGATGACGCCCAAGAGCGTCAAAGACGTGTTCCATCGGATTCAAATCAGGTAGATCTGGTGGCCAAGACAACAGCGTGAGTTTACTGCCATGCTCCTCAAGCCACTGCAGCACGATTCTGACATTGTCAAGAGGACAGTTGTGCTACTGGAGGATGCCTCCGCCGTTGTTAAAGACATCAAGCATCAGGAAACGCAGGTAGTTCCCTGTAATGTTGCTCACAAAGTCCACAGTCTCATGATGCCTTCTATCACTGTCACAGGATCCCCAAAAACCATAGCATAGCATAACACTTGCAGTGTCCATGGCTCAATGCATAATTTGAGCAGCTGTTTGCATGGTTGAGGGTGTATGCGTATGGACCATCAAACTGGTGTAATAGGAAAAGTGACTTATCCGACCAGACGATCCGTTCCTATTGATTCAGAATTAAACCTCGATGACATTATGCCTACAGCAATTGTAATTGACGATTTCAGCACGGAATACACGGAACGAGGTGGCGCAGTGCTTGGTACTATGGATCCGCATTCGGGAGGATGACGGTTCAGACCCGCGTCAGGCCATCCTTTAGATGTTCCGTGATTTCCTTAAACCACTTCGGGCAAATTCCAGGATGGTTCCTTTGAAAGGGCACGGCCGACTTCCTTCCCTTTCCCCCCATAATCCGATGGGACCCATGACCGCCATATTTGGTTCTCTTTCCCAAATCTACCAACCAACCAACCATGGTATACGCCTACAGCGGAGCCTTATGTTCAGCAAACGTGCGCTAAACGGTATGTTCCGATCTTCGTCAGATCTGCCGCCGATCTGCTTTACAGATAGGGCAACACCGTGACCTCCACATTCTGCGATGAGTCCTGGACGTCCGACTACTTGTCACTCACTCATCGTTTCACCGTTCAACCACATGCCATAGCCACCCAAATAGTCACCAGAATGATTCCCAATTTTCCGCTGCTCAACTTTTATACTTACCGCGTCAGGTGCCGGCGGCGCCAACAGGACAACATTAATTCTCACGGTGGTCCAGAGTCATGGCGTTTTGGATCATCCGTGTGGGTCTCGCTAAATATTAATGAGAAAATCAGAGGGATTAGAGCTCATATGGAGTTTTATGAACAGTGAAATCCACAGGAATAGGACAAAGATTGCAACTCCTTGTGGAAAGCCAAGCCACAGCTATGCCATCATTCATCATTTATCACAATGTGAATTGTTTTTGTAAGGAGATAATCACAATTGAAAAAGGGCTAATTTGCCAAAATGGTTTCGAGAAATTGTAAAACAGTTAATGAGATTACAAGTCCAAACACTTTGTTTTACGAATTAATTTCGTTTCTAAAAGAGGTAGTTCACCAAAAGCTTCAAATTCTTAGTTGAACTAGAGCTGTATGACAGTTATAACAACAACAGAATTACCATATAAGGTGCTGCTGGACAAATATTTAGTACTGAATAACTTGTGATTTTAACAAAAACAAAGAGGTAGAAGGAAGGAAAATAAAAAGCCTCACATTTGCATTTAAAGCATTATCGAGTTAAGAGTGGGCCCCGAATCAATTTCAGAACAACAATCTTGAACAAAGGTCTGTTCCAGGGGAATGAATATATTAGAAAAAATATAAATGAAATGAAGTCCCATGCTTCTTTACAGAGCGTAGGGGAACGATGCGGGAGACCCGCACCGCCTTACTAGGCAAGGTCCTAATGGAGGTGGTTTGTCGTTGCCTTCCTCCGACCGTAATGGGGATGAATGATGATGATGAAGACGACACAGCAACTCCCAGTCATCTCGAGGCAGGAAAAATCTCTGACCCCGCCGAGAATCGAACCCGGGACCCCGTGCTCGGGAAGCGAGAACGCTACCGTGAGACCACGAGGGGCGGACTAGAAAAAATATAACTGGACAACAAGTCAAAAGTTCTTAATATCACAGGACTGCACACGCACTAACGATCAAGGGGCTAGGCAGAATCTTAGAACATGAGGCACTGAGAAACAGGCACCTAAACGTTACAGAAGCAAAGGCAAACTCAGCTTAGGCAACTCACGAAGCGTCATGAAAGGTGCCCTTAGAGGTGACGGAGTCACATCTCGCGCTGCCGGAGTGGCGCCGCGCCGAGCAGACGCACGCGACAATAACACAGCCACTCACTCCAGCACAGGGTTCCCCCAGGCCCCGAAACCAAAGCGAGAAGCGCTGCCAAATAGAAAACCGCGCAGTGAAGGAACCGCCTAAGTAAGACAGGTCCAAATGAAAGAGCAATACAGACACAAAAGCCCATCACCAAAGGAAGCGCAAGATAAATACACACCTAAGCCGCTTTAAGTAGGTGCTATTAAAGAGCCAATTTTTTAAAATAAACGGAATATACATTCTGTCGACTAAATCAGAATTTGTGTATCCCCTAAATTATGCATTAAACAAAAATCGTTGAGTAAAAGCTCTAAAAGACATAAATCAAATTTGGTATGATTTTCAACAATAATTAATTAAATTGAAAATAGTCACCATTACTTGCTCTGAGGGATAGTGAGAAAAGTCAAATAGCAACCCCAAAATATTTGGGTTGGAGGCATGAAAGGAAGGCCCGAGACGTACGCAGTCACACAAGAAAAGCCAAACAAGACCTTACCTCAGAACCAGACAGGGCAATGGCGAGCAACTAACCAATTTTTCCTTATAAACGGCCCAATGAACACCTTGAGGACCTGGCCAGGCCACGGATATGAAACATAACCAAAGCCAATACATAGTAAAACATGAGAATACATTAAATAACCAAGATTAAGCACAACTGAACAGAAATTCGTGTGATACTAGCACCCCGGGAGGGAAAATATTAAGCAACAGTGAAGTGCCCCGAAATCTTCAGCTCAGCACCGTAATCTTATACACATTATAATGTGACTTTGAAAGGCACTGATTATGGTTTGCAGAGGATTTTTTTTTTTTTTACAAATTATTTGGTTAGAGTGGCAAAAACCTTAAGGGGACTAAGACGCAAAAACTTTAAAAAATTAAATTTTTCAAAAATATGCCTCCTTTGTAGCGCGCATCTTCCTGAATAGTTTGATGTATAAAACACGTATATTTGAGAGATTATAAGGCACGTTATTTGGTCTTAAGTGTATCAAGATGCAGCGCCACGCACGGAATTCTTCTGCCAGACGCAAGTTTATTTCACTCTGTAGAATTCGAATGTTTACATTTGCCATGAAAACTGTAGTCAGGGACTGTGCAAATGAAAACGTATTGAAGAAATGTCTTCATGGTGGTACCCAAAATTCAAATGAAAGTTATAACCAATGTGTATGGGAAAGATTGCCAGAAACCATTTTTGTGGGAAGAAATGCACTTGCTGTTTATGATGTAGCTTCGTGTTTTAATGGTGGTGTGCAAAGCAGGAAATATGTTTTAGAGAAAACGGGAAATAAGCCCGGAGTGAACTGTGTCAAAGTTTTGGATGCGATAGACAGAGAGCGTGTAGTGAAGCAGATAATTCACTTTTGGAGGCGATAAAATCAAGAAGAGTGCATCATAGGAATGTGAAAAGGAAGAAAACTGCTTTAGAAAATGAAAAAGAACCTGCTTATGATGCTGGACAGTTCTAAAAGAATGCCAAATAGAAGTAGAAACTTTAACGGCCATTTTCTGCAAAACACACATTTCTGTGCTTAGGTACATGTAATTTCCAAAATAAATATCCTATTACTTTCAAACTTGGTATCCTCTTTAAACACAAACTCTTTAATGCAAAACTCTAGAATTTTCCAAATATATTAATAACTGTGTTAAAAACTGAGATATTTAACTATGAAATTTGAGTTTTTCCTAAACATGGAGTTTGAAATGTAACAGCTGATGCATTTTTTCATAAATTAAATAAATTCTAGAATTTCATACATCTGTATGTATAGTTCGTACGCTGTGCAAAATTCGCGGAAGGATCTCTCTTATTTATGAGGAAAAGTGTACCTATAACAACAAATGCAGCAAATAGTAAGTGAAAAAAATGATGAAATTTCACATATAAAAGAAATTTATTTTGTTAGTTTTTGAACTTACAGTGCTATGAGTGTGAGTCCTGAATCCTTCCTCGTCATGCTAAAACATTTTATGAATTTAATGTAAAAGTATAGACACTGGAAATCGAAATGTCCTTCGGTACCTCTCCTGCTCCAAGTCGGCCCGTTTTACGTTCTAGCCCCCATTAATAGGGAAACAATTACTAATGGAAAACCTTCACGCTATATTGAAACAAATATACTCACAGTAACATAAATAAAATGCGGGAGACCAATACGACGCAAGAGAAAGTCAGAGGCGGCCCACCCCAAAACATCTCGCGGGTCAGTAATTATGCGACTGAGAGTGTCACCAAATGCACGAGGAAACTGTAGACTGTCGCAGGGGGCGCACGGCGCTCAAGTTAATGCAGCACAAACCACCAGGAATCCGACTGACTGATCCACTTAGCCCACAAATCGAATTTAGCAGGGAAACACCTTTTCAAACACTGAGCTTTCTAGGTACTCCATCCATCAACCTTCCACCGCAACGTTTCGCGCGGAAAAGAGAACACACTATTTCTACACGGGCACCGTCTCGTGCCACAACGCTCGTCTGTTCCTCTTTCCCTATCCCCGGAGAGATCTGTTCTTCCACTCAATTCAGAGATTACTGCAAAACTCGCAACAGCGCGCAATCGCGCCAGAACGGTGAATTCACGCCAGTAGGCCGCGAAGCCGATAGCGATTGACCCATACAGAATTCGGCGCACCGCAGGGTAGCTTTCGAGGTACCGATATACACTGAAGAGCCAAAGAAACTGGTATAGGCATGCGTATTCAAATACGGAGATATGTAAACAGGCAGAATATGGCGCTGCGGTCGGCAACGTCTACATACGATAACAAATTTCTGGCGCAGTTGTCAGATCGATTACTGCTGCCAAAGACAGATTATGAACATTTAAGTGAGTTTGAGCTCGGGGTTATAGTCGACACACGAGCAATAGGACATAGCATTTCTGAGGTAGCGACCAAGTGGGGACTTTCCCGTACGACCATTTGACGAATGTACAGTGAATGTTAGCAATCCGGTAAAACATCAAGTTTCGGACATCGCTGAGGCCGGACAAAGATCCTGCAAGAACGGGACCAACGACAACTGAAGAGAATCGTTCAGCTTCACATAAGTGCAATCCATCCGTAAATTACTTCAGATTTCAGTGCTGGGCCATCACCAAGTGTCAGCGAGCGAAACTCTCTTGTACCCTTGATGACTTCATGACACTAAGCAATACGCCTCGCCTGGCGCCGTCAACACCGACATTGGACTGTTCACGAATGTAAACATGTTGCTTGGTCGGTCGAGTCTCGTTTCAAATTGTGTAGAGCGGTTGGACGTGTACGGATACGGCGACAACTTCATGAATCCATGGTTCCCGCATGTCAGGAGGAGACGATTCAAGCTGGTGGAGACTCTGTAATCGTGTGGAGCGTGTGCAGTTGGAGTGATATGGAATCCCTGATGGTCTAGAAACGAGTCTGACAGGTGACATGTGCATAAGCATACTATGTGATCACCTCCATCCATTCACGTGTATTGTGCCTTTCGACGGGCTTGGGCAATTCCAGCAGGACAATGCGATACCCCACACGTCCAGAATTGCTACAGAGTGGCTCCAGGATCACTCTTCTGAGTTTAAACACTTTCGCTGGCCACAAAACTCCTCAGACAGGAACACTTCTGGCATATCTGGGCTGTCTTGCAACGTACTGTTCAGAAGAGATCTCCACCCCTCGTACTCATACGAATTTATGGACAGCCCTGCAGAATTTATTGTGTCAGTTCCCTCCAGCAATACTTCATACATTAGTCGAGTCCATACCACGCCGTGTTGCTGCAGTTCTGAGTGCTCGCGGGGTCCCTACACAATTGTACCAGGTTCTCCGGCTCTCTAGTGTACGTGTAACTGCCTGTGTAGGGAAGTTCTTGTAGCATGTGGTTGACTGTCGCCTGGTATGGGCCCCAGAGACTTGAAAGCCCTTTTAAACGCTTTCTTTGTGGATTGTACGGATGTCGGTACAGCACATACCACCTGACTTGTCGGAACAGGGTGTATAATAGGTATTCCTATGGGAATAGCGTCTGCCATGATGTCCACAGCTCGTGGTCGTGCGGTAGCGTTCTCGCTTCCCGCGCCCGGTTTCCCGGGTTCGATTCCCGGCGGGGTCAGGCATTTTTCTCTGCCTCGTGATGACTGGGTGTTGTGTGATGTACTTAGGTTAGTTGGGTTTAAGAAGTTCTAGGGGACTGATGACCATAGATGTTAAGTCCCATAGGGCTCAGAGCCATTGGAACCTGCCATGACATTTCTTTTATAGATATGTGTACGATACTGCTTGGAGGAACAGTAATGGCGGACAGTTCCTTGAACGGTGCTTCTATGAAAGATTCACTGTACTCATAGCGGCCTTTATGTTGCTATACTTAAAAAAAATACTATGTTGACTGTGCTCTTGGTGATAGAGGAGGGGATCTGCATCCTTTAAGGCAGTGGTTTACATGTAATCTAGATTTAATACCTATAAATTATATGATGTCCATGGTCAGAAGGCCAGTACAACGTTCCTTCGTTGTGGATCAGTTTGCAGTTTCAGTCTTCCAGTCCTGCAACAGTAAACCTGCCAGGACTGGAAGAACTGGCAGCTCCGAATTTTAGACTTTTTACAGATATGTGTGTGTGTGTGTGTGTGTGTGTGTGTGTGTGTGTGTGCGTGTCTGTATGTGTGTACGTGTGTGTATGTTAATTTTAATCGCACTCATCAAATATTTAGTTTATCTGACATCCAAATAAAAGCCACAGTTTGAAGTTCCTAAGATCCGATGAGGTTTCTGGGTTTAATTTTTGATTCGAAGTTGTCATAGCTACCATTTCTATGAGACCTCTCACAACACCAAACATCTTGTCGTGCCTTGATCAGTTGGGGTGCTTCGGCACCTGTTTTATAAAGCTTTCGTACGATCGTGGCTAGATTATGGGTGCACAGCTTGTTGATTATCAAGCTCCGCACTCCTCAAGAGCATCCACGGTATCTACCATCAAGGGATAGGCTGCACACATGTGTTTTAAGCATAGCCTCTATGCGGAGCCTGGGGTCTCTGTACAATGTTTATCACAGTTAGTAACGAAGACTGGCACGGATGACAGAGGCTGAGGGAAAATAGGGGAGCTTGGGGGGCGCCAAACGATAAGTCGCCTGCGTGGCAAAATGTTCTCTAACGCGCCCTGCCCCTCGTAAAGTAAGACAGTAATATATTAACAACCCGTTGGTCCTTTACCGCCAAAGTGCAACAAACGACGGGAAAACAAGACTGTGTTAGCATGTAACGCAAAGAAAACAATAACAGCACTGCTCCTACTCATGGACTCAAAAACTTTACATTGCAAGAAGTAGTTATATGTTTGAGATTTATTCACAGCTTCTGTGTGCGAGAAAATAGCAAAATAAATTTAAAAAAAAAACACGTTAATGCTATCGTAATGAGCTGGTGTAGCAGTATGACTGTGAGACTAACTTTTGATAGTATCAAGCGTACTTACAGCACTGTCCGAGGCTCAACCCAAAAGGCAAAGGACCGCAGCGCACGCATGCGCAGCGCGGATGGACTGTGCTCGCCGCGCCATGCTAATACGGCACACTGTTGTCATTTGTCTCCATTGCGACGCAGCGGGCCAACGCTCGCCGACAGCGGATCCCAGGGGAATCCCCGCGCAGCCAGTGTCTCCGCTCTGGTACTTCCCCCGCTAAGGTCTCACTCGCTGCGCTGCGGGAGGGGAATACACAGTATTCGGGTCACTTCCCGAGGGACACGCATGTGGCTGCTTGTTTTATTCGAATTCTCCATATCGTTGTCTGCACTGAGTCTCTACTCTCCTGGCTTAGGGCTTTAACAGCGTGCTGAGTTTTCACCGCAAGCAGGGGTCCGTGCACAAGTTTATTTTGCGCTATTCCTTGCCCGCCAGCTACGTTATGCGCAAATGACTCCATATTTGGATCGCTGCACTTGGACACCAACGGAGAGTGTTTTACCTACGGACACACGACGTTTCGTGGTCTGTGTTTCAATCTAGTGACCAATTTCAGAATCACATGAAGGAACGTGGACTAGATACCACCGCAAGCGGCTTCCGGCATTTTTACTGCTTTCGTTGTGAGACAAGAGGTTGTGTGGTTTTTTTTTTAAGTATTTGTGCATATTAAGAGTTACACACATTTAAATGATGTGTGAAATTTAGTAGTTTTCCATCCTCAGCAACTGTAGTTATACATAACGAAGTAATTTTCAACACATGACCACGTTAATCTTATTGCACTAAATGCCCGGTTAAGAAATAAAATTACTTTTGTGCAACTGGCTGCTGATTATTTCGTAGTATGTATTACAGCTGTTTTGAGGATACTGTTAATTCTTCAGTTTCAAACTTTTTACTGTGAGTAAAATTCTGTATGTTACGAATTAGTGGTGTTTTTTTAAATTGTAACTGGATTTTGATAACACTTCTTAATTTGATTTCAGTTACTGGTATTGGTATCTAATAGAGCATTAATGTAACACATAGACTATTAAATACAATTCTGAGAAGAGTATCTCGATCGCAGAATTTTAGCTTTGAATAACTAGAACAGATTTAGAAAGATACTAATTATGTAATTTTTTTTAATTTGAGGAAAAGACTGCAGCGCACGTAAAGTGAATGCTATCATTTCAGACCAGAATAATAAAATGTATTAAACTTCTCTTACAAGACTGGCTAGAGGCGAAAATCTGTAAAGGGTTCGAAAGCAAAATACTCTCTCCTATGCCCACGTGGTCACCTGGAACAAAGTTTCTGGGGGACAAATTACTGTGCAGTCTGGAGTGTGATTTCTTCTGGTCTTTCTTTGGGATTCTAGCTGTATAACGAGAAAGATAGTTTCAGGTCACTCCATGTAAGGTACCGGATGATCAAAAAGTCAGTATAAATTTGAAAACTGAATAAATCACGGAATAATGTAGATAGAGAGGTATAAATTGACACACATGCTTGGAAAGACATGGGGTTTTATTAAAACCAAAAAAATACAAAAGTTCAAAAAATGTCCGACAGATGGCGCTTCATCTGATCAGAATAGCAATAATTAGCATAAAAAAGTAAGACAAAGCAAATATGATGTTCTTTACAGGAAATGCTCAATATGTCCACCATCACTCCTCAACAATAGCTGTAGTCGAGGAATAATGTTGTGAACGGCACTGTAAAACATGTCCAGAGATATGGTGAGGCATTGGTGTCGGATGTTGTCTTTCAGCATCCCTTGAGATGTCGGTCGATCACGATACATTTGCGATTTCAGCTAACCCCAGAGCCAATAATCACACGGACAGAGGTCTGGGGTTCAAATGGTTCAAATGGCTCTGAGCACTATGGGACTTAACATCTATGGTCATCAGTCACCTAGAACTTAGAACTACTTAAACCTAACTAACCTAAGGACATCACACAACACCCAGCCATCACGAGGCAGATAAAATCCCTGACCCCGCCGGGAATCGAACCCGGGAACCCGGGCGTGGGAAGTGAGAACGCTACCGCACGACCACGAGCTGCGGGCAGAGGTCTGGGGACCTGGGAAGCTAAGCTTGACGAAAGTGGCGGCTGAGCACACAATCATCACCAAACGACGCGCGCAAGAGATCTTTCACGCGTCTAGCAATATGGGGTGGAGCACCATCCTGCAAAAACATCGTACGTTACAGCTAGTGTTTATCAGCCAGGCTGGGGATGTTGCGATTCTGTAACATATCGGCGTACCTCTCACCTGTCACGGTAGCAGTTTTGCTGTCCAGCGCCATCCGTCGGACATTTTGTGAACTTTTTTTGTTTTTTTCTTTGTTCTAATAAAACCCCACGTCATTCCAAGCACGTGTGTCAATTTTTAACTCTCTATCTACATAATTCCGTGGTTTATTCAGTTTTAAAATTTATGCTGACCTTTTGATCACCCGGTATGTTGTCTGTAGACCATTGCCTCACAGATGCTGCTTTAAGAAATGATGCATTTTCATGCTGATACAATAACTGTCTCTAAAGAAAATTGTGAATCGTGTTCGTATCCTTACACATTTACAGTTTTCGTAGCAACAATGTCGCAGCATCTGCTAATAACGAAAGTCATCCCTGTATCATAACACTACCTCGCCCACACTTCGCTGTTGGAAATTCACATGGTGGAAGCTAATGTTCTCCAGACATCTGCCAAATCCAAACCATCGGGATGTCAGATGATAGAGCGTGATTCATCACCCCATATCATTCGTTTCCAGTCGTCCACCACTCAATGGTTCCGCTCTTTAGATCACCTCAAGTGTTGCTTACCACAAACTAGAGAAGACAGTGGCTTATGAGGAGCTTCTCGATCATTGCACTACATTATTTTTAACTTTTCACACAGCCATTCTGGTAGCGGGACTGTTGAGAGTACATTGGAAATCACCAGTGGTTACTTCCGCTAATTTCATGCTATTTTCAACGCCTACACTCTGCGTTGCTCAACTGTCCCCGTCCATCAGCTTGTCAAGTCTGCACGGCCTTAGTTTGGCTGTGGTTGTTCCTTCGCGTTTTCAATTCACAATCAAAAATGGTTCAAATGGCTCTGAGCACTATGCGACTCAACTGCTGAGGTCATCAGTCGCCTAGAACTTAGAACTAATTAAACCTAACTAACCTAAGGACAGCACACAACACCCAGCCATCACGAGGCAGAGAAAATCCCTGACCCCGCCGGGAATCGAACCCGAGAACCCGGGCGTGGGAAGCGAGAACGCTACCGCACGACCACGAGATGCGGGCAATTCACAATCACATCATGATTAGTCAACATGAGTAGATTTAGATGGAGTGAAGCGTCGCTGATGGATTTGTTACTGAGGTGACATCCATGAACTAGTCCACGAACGATGACACTGAGTTCTCCTGATCGACCAACTCTACTGGTGGTGCTTCTCTGCACTCACAACACAACATTATTCGTCTTCTTCTGCACTGGTGAGTCTGCACTGGTGAGTCTGCCTCTAGTGACATGTAGTGGTCAGTTCTGCATTACATGGGGATCAACATATAACATATTCAATACCGGCCATTAAAATTGCTTCACCAAGAAGAAATGCAGATGATACACGGGTATTCATTGGACAAATATATTATACTAGAACTGACATGTGATTACATTTACACGCAATTTCGGTGCATAGATCCTGAGAAATCAGTACCCAGAACAACCACCTCTGGCCGTAATAACGGCCCTGATACGCCTGGACATTGAGTCAAACAGAGCTTGGATTGCGTGTACAGGTACAGCTGCCCATGCAGTTTCAACACGATACCACGGTTCATCAAGAGTAGTGACTGGCGTATTGTGACGAGCCAGTTGCTCGGCCACCATTGACCAGACGTTTTCAATTGGTGAGGGATCAGGAAAATTTGCTGCCAAGGGCAGCAGTAGAACATTTTCTGTATCCAGAAAGCCCCGTACGGAACCTGCAACAAGCGGTCGTGCATTATCCTGCTGAAATGTAGGGTTCCGCAGGGATCGAATGAAGCGTAGAGCCACGGCTCGTAGCACATCTGAAATGTAACGTCCACTGTTCAAAGTGCCGCCAATGCGAACAAGAAGTGACCGAGACGTATAACCATTGGCACCCCGTATCATCACGCCGGGTGATACGCCAGTAGGGCGATGACGAATACACGCTTGCAATGTCCGTTCACCGCGATGTCGCCAAACACGGATGCGACCTTCATGGTGCCGTAAACAGAACCTGGATTCATCCGAAAAAATTACGTTTTGCCATTCGTGCACCCATGTTCGTCGTTGAGTACACCATCTCATGCGCTCCTGTCTGTGATGCAGCGTCAAGGGTAACCGCAGCCATGGTCTCCGAGCTGATAGTCCATGCTGCTGCAAACGTCGTCGAACTGTTCGTGGAGATGGTTGTTGTCTTGCAAACGTCCCGATCTGTTGACTCAGTGATCGAGACGTGGCTGCACGATTCGTTATAACCATGCGGATAAGATGCCTGTCATCTCGACTGCTAGTGATACGAGGCCTTGGGATGGAGCACGGCGTTCCGTATCACCCTCCTGAACCCACCGATTCCATATTCTGCTAACAGTCACTGGATCTCGACCAACGCGAGCGGCAATGACACCATACGATAAACCGCAATCGCGATAGGCTACAATCCGCCCTTTATCAAAGTCGGAAACGTGATGGGACGCATTTCTCCTGCTTACACGAGGCATCACAACAACGTTTCACCAGGCAACGGCGTTTAACTGCTGTTTGTGTATGAGAAATCGGTTGGGAACATTCCTCATGTCAGCACGTTGTAGGTGTCGCCACCGGCGCCAACCTTGTGTAAATGCTCTGAAAAGCTAATCATTTGCATATCACAGCGTCTTCTTCCTGTCGATTAAATTTGGCGTCTGTAGCACGCCATCTTCGTGGTGTAGCAATTTTAATGGCCAGTAGTGTGCTTTTGATCAGCTATGGTATAAAAAGAACAAATCAAAATGGTTCAAATGGCTCTGAGCACTATGCGACCCAACTTATGAGGTCATCAGTCGCCTAGAACTTAGAACTAATTAAACCTAACTAACCTAAGGACATCACACACATCCATGCCCGAGGCAGGATTCGAACCTGCGACCGTAGCGGTCACGCGGTTCCAGACTGAAGCGCCTTTAACCGCACGGCCACACCGGCCGGCTAAAAAGAACAAATCCTCATATCTTGATCACGTAATATTCCTTGGACGTGTGACCTCCCTTTGGTAACAGATACTTCCAGAGGAAGAAGCAGCAGTGCGAGAACACCTTCAGGTAGGGTTCGCTTCAGGTTGTAATGTGCAGATGGTTCTTTCAAACTGGCAGGTATACACTTTTTCCCCATCCTTGTCAATTTCCTTGAGACCTCGGAGGCTAACGTTTCTCCCTGTCATCTGGAGAGCTAATTCATAAGCCCGGCAATGAGCGGAAGTAAGACATTATACGATTTAGCTCCATATCTTCTTTACACGTTAATGTATGTGATGTATAGATAGATAACTTAAACCCAATAGTCCCTAACAAGGTGTGATTGTCTCGGCATCAGTTATATTAATAATATATTTCTCAACATGTTCGGGCTCTGATGATAGGGTGCAGTGATCGGTTGTGAAGTAAATGTCTGGAAATATTTTGTAGAAAGATGATACAGGGTGATCCACCTGCCCCTACTACTGGCTTTTATGCAACCAGCAACGCCTTCAAATACCACGCACAAGATTTCCATATTCTCTCCTTCGCTAGGTGCAAGCTATTAGTCCTAAGAAAAAACTGAAAAAAAACCTATTTGTACGAAATTCAGTGTATTTACATTTTGTACTGGGATACGTTTTTGCTGGGGCTACGATTTGCGCATTATTAAAAGAAAAATTGATTGTAAATGTCACTTTTGTACATATCTCATTCTGTATTACTTAAATATGGGCGAGCTCAATTTTAAGAATTTTTGACAAAGTGTCGTGTATTTACGGCACAATGTCAAACTAATTATGAATGTTGCTTAACAACCTCACCGCCATTTCAGAAAACTGCTTTAAAATCAGCTTCATTCATTTCTCGATGATGTAACTAGCCTGTATTCGTCAATATGAGGGAGTTAGAGTTTCGTGCTGTGTAACGAAGCAAATAAATAGTGACAGTGGTGGTATGCATTATGGATGATTCAGCACATGGTCTCTAATAATCGCAGTGTTATCAGAAAATACTTTATGTATGTTATTAAATTTTAATTTACCACCAAAATGAAGGTCATCAACAATTTTCAGACTCTTGTTCTGGTTTACCATTCAATTGGTGTCAAAACAAACTTTTTACAACATAGTATTCATTCTGGGTCAGTCTGCTGGCGACTAGATGGAAGTAGATTTTACTGACGATTGCTAGAAAAAAAAGAAGGAAGGAGCAAGAAGAAGAACAGAATTTATTCATAAGCTGCTTTGGAGTTTGCGAATGCCTGTGTGTGAATGTCTCAGTACAGGAGTGCAGGATGAAAGGGAAGAAGACCGAAAGTAGGTTGGCACTGACTCGACCATCAGAAAGGCGGTCTTGTGTATGGCTCACAGACACGTGGATAGAGAGAACAGACGTGCGCCTCGAAATTCGTGAAGTCCTGGAGCGAGCTGAGAGGCGAGTCGTAGAGTGTAGGTGGTCCTCTGGGACATGTAGCTCTGCTGAAGACTTGGCCGAAGTTACAGTTCTGAGATTCGGCAAACTGTGTTAGTCCGGGGTGCAAACGGAGATGAGAGACTTTTCGCGCCGGAGGAGCAAGTTTCAGACGGGCAAGAGCTGGAGTGGTGACTGCCAAGGTTCTCGAGAGCGGTGAGCGCCGTTCACCAATTGGGCACCGCGCTTGGGCGAGTATTATTGAAAACATACAGTAATTCTATGGAGGAATGCTTTCGCGAAGTTGTCTTGCTGTCTGCGAGGACTGCTTCCACTATTTTTTGCTCTCAACGTGATGATAACTCTCTCGCCGAGAATTCTTCTTCCTACGGTCGGTTGCCTTAACTACCGTCAGAAACTACCATATTCAGATGAGAGTTTGTGTACGCCATCTCTCTACAAGATATTGTAGTACAAGCGTCAAGGGTATTCTGTGCTAGTTTGGTAATACCAAGGCTGAAAGCAATATTAAACAGCCTCTCTCTCTCTTAAACTGATGAGCTTGGCAATGTAAATATCAAAATTTATTGCAGAGGCATTCGAGTGTCTCCTATTAGGTCAGTTCCCCGGAGGTAGGATAGTTACAGTGCAAAACTGTAAATCCCACGAAGGACATCGTCACTCGCAAATAAGGAGAGGAGAGGGGGGAGTACGTACGTGACCAGAAATACATATGGGTGCAACATTAACACGCTACGCGAAGAAACGCGCACAAACACACACACACAGGGTGACAATTATTTATCTATATGAAAGAAACGTAAGTTAGTTGCTGCGTGCACACGTTATTCAACATGTAAACTTCAGTACAGATATTCGGATTTAGGTGATGACATGTTCGATATGCCTGCCATCATCGGTGACGATACGGCGCAGACGAATAACGAAATTCTGCATGACCCACAGAAGTGTCGTACATCGATGGTGTCGATGACCCCCTAATGGCTGTTTTCAGCTACCAATGGTTTTGGGGCTATTGCTGTACAACTTGTCTTCAATATAGCCCCCACAAAAAGGAGTCGCATGTATTTAGATCCGGAAAATACGGCGGCCGATCAAGGCCCATGCCAGTGGCCTCTGGGTACCCCATAGCCACAATGCGGTCCCCAAAGTGCTCCTCCAGGACATCACTCTCCTGCTTCGATGGCGTGTAGCTCCGTCTTGCATGAACCGTATATCGTCGAAATAAGGGTCACTTCGGATAATGGGGGTGAAATCATCTTCCAAAACATTTGCGTACCGTTCGGTAGTCACCGTGCCATCAGGGAATATCGCACCGATTATTCCGTTACTGAACATTGCACACCACACAGTCACCGTTGAGGGTAAATAAATACAGATTCTCAGTCCCCCAAATGTGCTAATTTTGCTTACTGACTAACCCATCCAAATGGAAGTGGGCTTCGTCACTAAACCAAACCATACTAATTCCCATCATGCACCCGCGTCCTAACAGAAGCCATGCAGAAGTAAGGACGAATTTATTTCGTATAGGTCAACAATTGTCACACCCTGTGGATACCAGCAAACTCGAATATTTCTTTACACGACCGGTAGTGCTTGATATACGCTCTCTGACTGAGAAGATAGTGTAAACTGCTTGGTAATATGTGCCAAATAGAAACGTAGTGAAGCAATAAAAATTGAGTAGTGGGTTGACCTCAACGAAAACTATAAGATGCTACTTAATATGTTCCGCAGCTCGTGGTCGTGCGGTAGCGTTCTCGCTTCCCGCGCTCGGGTTCCCGGGTTCGATTCCCGGCTGCGTCAGGGATTTTCTCTGCCTCGTGATGACTGGGTGTTGTGTGATGTCCTTAGGTTAGTTAGGTTTAAGTAGTTCTAAGTTCTAGGGGACTGATGACCATAGATGTTAAGTCCCATAGTGCTCAGAGCCATTTTACTAAATATGTGATGAAGACGAACCAAATTCGATATCAGCGATTCAGCACAGTAGAAAACGTTGTGTGTCGAGAACATTTTGAAAACTGCTTTGCAAAAGCAGTACGTGCTTCAGTATAATAATAGAATTAACTGATTTTCAATTCACGGGTATACAATCGTCACTTCTTCCAAACATGAATCTAGCATCATAACAGCTGTCCGTGCTTTCCAACCTGGAAGACTTCGGTGCACTAATATAGTCGTGCTACATCTTTTGTAGATCAAAATTCTGTAGTATAGCAATCGCTTTTGTACAATGCGTGTTTCACGGATCAAGACAGGAGCCTCCTTGATGAATGCAATTTGTTTCAGAACAACAACAGATGAAGGAATCGTGTGTTCCCTGGGCAACGACAGGAATGCCAGATGAATATTTCATACCACAGAAACAGCTGCGTTCTAAAACCACGGCTAACAACCATCTCAGTGAATATCAATGAACATAGAAGGAAAATCACCATTAAATAGGGACAAGATGTGCTCAAGCTGAAGAAACGCGATATGTTATATGTACAGGGAAAGCTCTGACTTGAGGGGACCTAGAGTGTATTGAATGTGACTGGCTACTGAAACATCCCATCATATGCTCGTATACGGAAGTGTAGATTTTCTTTCGACTGAATTTACTGGTCCTTTCAACAGATTTCACTGAGGTGGAAGATACTGAAGTTTTATCTGTGTAAATTAAGGGCTACATAGTTGCATCGGTACACAAACCAGGAAGTGCTGTTTTTAGTGCCAGTTCCTGCTTACTTTCAAGACCAAAGTATGGAAATGGCATCTGGTGGTTTTAGATGCCGTAGCACCACGTGGTGATACGAGCATGATGAATAGAACGCCACAGCACTGCAATCACTGCCGAAGCAACATCATTCAATCAACAGAGATCGATGGAAGGACAAGCGCCGGCCGGAGTGGCCGTGCGTTTCTGGGCGCTACAGTCTGGAGCCGAGCGACCGCTCCGGTCGCAGGTTCGAATCCTGCCTCGGGCATGGATGTGTGTGATGTCCTTAGGTTAGTTAGGTTTAATTAGTTCTAAGTTCTAGGCGACTGATGACCTCAGAAATTAAGTCGCATAGTGCTCAGAGTCATTTGAACCATTTCTGGAAGGACAACCGTAATCTGGATCTGAGATTTAGCAGTGAAGCTATATACCAACGCTGCGTGAAAACAGTCTGCAGTCCTATTCCAGCCATACAACACTGACCAATCGTATGACAAATTTATGCAGTGATTATTGATTAGACAGCTTCTGAGCTCATTGTTCAAATTACGGAACACAGGACTCCATTTGAAAAAAGATCCGTTTTGTGAAGCAACGATGGAAACGGAATAAAATAGTCCTGTCACTGACAGAATCGCAAAGGGATACTTGGATGAAAACCATGAAAGAATTCGACCTAACTACAAGTAACCACAAAGCATTGAGACTACTGTGACGCCTCAAGAGCGATCTTAACACGTCTGCTGCACATTACAATATCACTATTGAGTTTATACCTGACCGGCTGCTCATAAATTGGAACATCAAACACAAAGTATCTAAAATACAACGATAAGGTAAGAAGGAATCTGACGAACTTTCGTGTCCATTTCAGGTGGGTGTCCGGGTACGTGCAGGCACGGAGATTTACGGACACATCAAGTTTACGGAAGAATTTAATTGATCCGAAGGGATGAATGCCCTCTCCCCTCTGCTATCCCTCAGCCACTGGACAACAACAGTCTACAGTTCACAGGGCAGGCATTCTGGTCATTACAGTGGCTACACGTATCGTAAATTCAGGGAATCTAAAGAAGGTGTCGTTACGTGGGTGTGCTCGCCCAATAAGTCCTATCGTTGTAAGTGGAAGATGCATTCGAGAAATGGAATATCTCTGTCGACCAGCTGAAGACGCAGCCAGTGAAGTCGGCGTTCCTCCACCTCCTCCCCCTTCCCCCCCCCCCCCCCCCCCCCCAACTAAAAAAATTAATTATTAAGCTTTTTCGTCCTAGTACAGCCTATCGGATACAATATTTATAATGGACTGAACTATGATTCACGTAGCCCTGCTATTAAATATTCCGCTTTGTTGTAGAAAACAGCACGAAATGAATGAAAGGGGACGCTAATTATATAAAGATGAAAAACACTTAATCCTAATGAACTACGGTCAGATGCATTTGGATGCTCAAAAATGTTCAAATGTGTGTGAAATCTTATGGGACTTAACTGCTAAGGTCATCAGCCCCTAAGCTTACACACTACTTAACCTAAATTATCCTAAGGACAAACTCACACACCCATGCCCGATGGAGAATTCGAACCTCCGCCGGGACCAGGCGCACAGTCCATGACTGCAGCGCCTGAGACCGCTCGGCTAATCCCGCGCGGCGCATTTGGATGCTGACACTGATACTAATCACTATATTAGTATTAAATAAACATGTACCTAAAGGCTTCAGTCTTTTCTTTCTCCGATATACAAATAATTTCACCATAAAAGTGAAATAGCGTTTCCGTGGGGCCTGAATTATTTCTAATTCCTCAATAAGTAATGTCACTTTACAAATATCTGCTTCTCATGTACTATTAAGTCTCTGTTCTTAAAATCAGAGGTCCTCAAACTTTTTTGTCGTGTAGACCACAAGCCTTTCTTCTTCTTTTCCGTAGACCACTGCCTTTTATGTACCAAATTTTCACAAATTAACAAACGGTTTATTTTACTTATTTATTTATTTTTTGACAGCTGATACAGTGCTACTCACTTCCATGGCCTTAATTGCAGAGGTGAAAAGTGAAGAGCTTAAAAATGTTACGTCTTATAATTTATTACTTCAAACGACATAAAATGGAAATCTAGTAAAATTATTACATAAATGTGACGAGAATGAGCATGATACTTTATTAGCAAATATTCAATTTTTGGCTTCACTTTTGTTATGATTACCCTTAAAACTCATAAATCTATGAGTTCCAGTCTGTTTTTTTTCCTTTTTTGTAAAGCAGACTGACACCTTCGCTGTAGCACCTTCCCACAGCATAGGTAATAAAAAGTATCACAATCTTTCTCCAAATAGTCCATAACACAGAATAAGTAATAGGTATGTCTCTTTGTAGCCGGAATTGCTGAGACCCCTTTCTAAACAGCGATTATTCCCATCGGTTCTTATTGTAATATGACATTCGTTTCTACATCAGTGTACGGACGGACAATCACCATGGTTGAACGTAGGCTGAAACAATATCATCCTCGTTGTTTGTCTGTGACAGACTGGGAAACCAGGATAATTCACAGTGTGCAATGTTTTGCTTTAATAGCGTAATTCTTGAACGAATGTCGGAAAAGATGGATTTTGCTATTATAAAATTTAGGCTTTCACTGCAAGTTAATCTCATTAAATTTAGTAAACGAATCTATTGAACAGGCTATGTCAGATTACGTGCTGATTAAATTTGAAGTGTGTTGTTGATCGAAGGAATTCTTTTCAGTAGATCATAATCGGGTCTCTGCAAAACAGTTTTTAAAACAACCTCAATGCTGGCAAAGGTAGCTGTATGCTGTTATCCAGTACTAAGATACTTCAAAACGACCGCAAACCATCATCATCACTTTCTGACGTCGAGGCGAATATACATTCCACCGTAGGTTCCTTTAAATATTTGAAACTACTTCAAACCTCCACCTTATTTATCAAATTGACACCTTATCAGACAAACACACAGCTCGAGTGACTTAAAGGTCGCATGTTATGCAATGATAACGCTGCATAAAAGGCTTATGGGCAATCGTTTGTCTAACAACGGTGGGGTGAAGTAAAACTTCAAAAAACCAATACTACACTATACACATTCCATTTTAGATCAGGATATGTTTAATTTCATTTTTTTTAATACAACTCAAGTTATTTAGGTAAATATGACAAGACATAGCAATCAAAATCGAAGCTCTCAACCGCAAGTAAAGATAAGCGTGTATTTACCCAACAGATGGAACTGCAAAGAGAAAATTTCATAAAAATAATATTTTACTTGATAGCTCGGAGCTCTCAAACAAAATGGCAATCATTCAGTTTAACGTATACTATCTAGCTATGTTCACAAGTGATGAACGTTGTTGTGGATGGGCAGAGATCAATAGAAATCAGTGGACCTCATGTTTTTGTCCGGATGTTACCAACCTCAGTGCTGTGACACAGAACCTTGTGCATGTAGTCTTTTGCAAAGTGATTGTTCTGCTATGTTCAAGGAAGCCCGTACAAGGGGTAAGGTGGCCCCTCCCCACTTAGCTCTCACGTAAAGGGAAAAAAAACATAGTGTCGTCACGCGGTTTTCTTTCAAAAAAATGATTTAAAGGTCGGTAGCACCTAGGTTTTCAACGGGGTCGTAGTTGGAACTATTTTACGCTACTTCTGCTTCATAACCCTTGGTTTGCCCCCCCACCCCCCTACAAGCTATGTGAGCACTTGGCTGTGTTGTGTTGTGTCGCAAATTAATGCATCTCCGGATGACAAAGTGAGCAAAAGAGCTAAAATAAACAAAAGAGCTGCTCCACTCTCCCTCTTAGCTGACGACATGAACACTGATGTACATAGGAAAATTCTTGTGTGAGTCCATTCACATCAATTGAAAGCCCCAATTTCTTTTTAGCTGACATTGACACTTAACCGTTTGGAGTCGAACTCTGGGGCATAACATAGACCACTTTCGGAACCACTGCTCTATAACTTGCTACTTCACACTGTAGTGGCTCAGCCCGCTGCCATGTCTGTCCACATCCAACATAAGGTAGCTTCCACACTTTCAGTAATACAGTCAATAAGTAAATACACTCTAAGACGAAAAATCTACGCACCATGAAAGAATTATCCGAATTGGACAGAAATTGGGAATCGTGACGAAAATTTATAGACAAACAAGTAATTAGAACTTCAGAAAAATTGGAGGATTCATTCATTCATAAACTGAGCAGGTGTATAAAGTGTTGGTTCACCTCTGGTCAATATGAAATCAGTTATTCGGCTTGGCATTGACTGAGTTGTTGGATGTCCTCCTGAGGAATATCGTGCCAAACTATGTACAATTGGCGCGTTAGATCGTCAAAATCCCGAGGCGGTTAGAACGCCTTGCCTACAATGTTCCAAACACTCTCGGTTGGGGAGAAACCCCGCAGTGTCACTTGCTAGGTATGGCTTGGCGAGCATGAAGACAAGGAATAGAAACTCTCACCGTGTGCAGGCGTGCATTGTTTCGGAGCCCAGGATGGCTTGCCATGAAGGATAACAAAACAGGTCGTAGAATATGTCGGCGTACCAATTTGTTGTAAGGATGACGCAAGTGACAACCAAGTGGATCCTCCTATGAAAAGAAATGGCACCACACATCATCACTCCCAGTTGTCGGGCCATACTGCAGCGACAGTCAGGTCGGTATCCCAGCACTGTCTGGGGTGTCTCCAGACATGTTTTCGGCCTGAAATTTCATTGAATGGAGTAAAATGGTTTAAGTGGTGAGTCCCACTTCGAACTGAACTCCGATGACCAGTGAAGACGTATCTGACGACGCCACAGAAAAAAAATGTTCAAATGTGTATTAAATCTTATGGGACTTAACTGCAAAGGTCATCAGTCCCTAAGCTTACACACTACTTAATCTAAATTATCCTCAGGACACACCGATGTCCGAGGGAGGACTCGAACCTCCGCTGGGAACAACCGCACAGTCCATGAGACGCTGCCGACAACGCCCGTCAAACAGAACAATAGTGATGAGTGATGGGTTGGGGTACCACTTTGTTTCATGCAGGACCTCTCTGGTGGCCACTCACAATCTAGTGGTCAGCGTTGCTGCTTCTGGATCATGGAGTTTTCGGTTAGATTCTCGGCTGGATCGGGGTTTTCTCCGCCCGGGTAATGGGTGTTTGTTTTGTACTCATTTCACCATCGATCGGGAAAGTGGCGAGACTGGACAGTGAAAAGAATGGTAATTTATGTGTGTGCTGATAACCGCGTCGTTGAGCGCCCTACAAACCACAAATCTTCATCATCATCATCATCGTCGTCGTGGTCGTCGTTACTTGTCATCTGTGGCATCCTGCAGCACATCAGAACGTCGATGATATTCTACGTCCCTTTTTGTTGCCCTTCGTGGCAAACCTGCAAGCTTCCCACTTTAAATTGTAATTAAGACTCGAATAAAAAAGTCAAAGGCAAAATTAATCAAAACACTGGGAGGTGTTGTGATCTAAATAACAAGAGTTTTATTCATTCTTAACATCACAAGACAGAAAATGGCTACAGAAACGGCACACAAACATTTTTTTATTGGACAAACGATTTCAGTGATATGCCATCGATTGTGAACAAAGTGATCAGCAGGGGATCAATACACGATACTAACGAGAACTAATCGCTTTCCTTACTTCTTACACGTGAATCCTTGGTATGGCCAAAAACTCCGCTACAGTCAGGCATCTAACTCTACAATTCCATAATGAAAAATATTGTTCCAAAGAACAGGGTGCTGACGATTATATATTGGAGCCCTACGCCGTAGCACCGAATACTTTACCCTCCTGCTGGTCAAGACGGCACATCACGATGCGTACGACGACTGGAGTAATGGACGGCAGCAATCTCTTACTAATGGCGTGCGCCAAAAATGCAAGTACACGGTCTCGCGTTCAAAAATGGTTCAAATGGCTCTGAGCACTATGGGACTTAACATCTGAGGTCATCAGTCCCCTAGAACTTAGAACTAATTAAACCTAACTAACCTAAGGACATCACATACATCCATGGCCGAGGCAGGATTCGAACCTGCGACCGTAGCGGTCGCGAAGTTCCAGACTGAAGCGCCTAGAACCCCATGGCCACTGCAGGTCTCGCGTTCGGCTAATTAGGTCAGGCACTTTGATATGAGCCTCTGAAACCCCGGTGGATTTCAGTGTGCAGATGGACCTGTTTGCTGGTCTGCCAAACCAATTTGACTCCATAACATAACTACGCGCGACGGAATATGTCAAATGTTTAGATGGTCAACTCAAACAAATAAGAACGCCCACGCATCACTCGGCGTGTACGTGATGCTGGAAGCGGTACCTCTGACAGTTTAGATGGTGAGATGGTGGCTGGCACAGGCACCAAGTGGCATACTAGCAAAGGACACTAGTCTCACCTTTTAGGTAAGGACCTGCAGTTCTTTACTAGCGAAGTGCCAGTAGAGGTTTCCTCTTGTCTTTCTCTCAGCTTTCCTCAGCAGCTCAGTAGCATAGCACATTTACATGCTTAGACTACACCCACTCTATCCCAAGGCATTTATCAGCTGGAGTGTGGCATTCGAAGCTGAGAGATTGCCCAGATTTGACGAATTGGTAGACAAGGAAAAATTATTCAGCTTCGTGGCCTCTTTCCCACGAGCTTACACCATGTCTTTGGCAAAAGCATGACCAGGATGGAACCACAGTCCTCCATAAAAAGGTCATTATCTTCTCAGCTGCATCCATTTTGAGCTTCCCAAAGTATGGCCATAAACTCGCTAAAATCCTCGTGGCTTCACAAATATGTTTTGTGGCAGAGTCTAGACGCCTTGGCGCCACTGACCTGCCCCACAGAAATTCTCTGAAACACTCAGTCGTCTCATAGGCTTCCTGCCTAACAAGGGCCCATTCTCTGCTTTATTGCCGGTCATCAATGCTCCGACCATAGCATCAGCGACTCCTGGGCGCTATTCAGCCTACCTGGACGCTACCTGGACATGTATACACAATGATACCTTGGAACTGGGCAGTCCGAAACGTTTTCACCCAGGTTCCTCAAAAAACTCTCCCTTCGGCCCTCTGCTGTCCTACGTTTTTACTGCAGTCATTTACATCGGCACCCTCTTCCTTGGAAGGCAGGTAAATCTTGTAGTTATTCCTTCACTAGAGCACACAAACAAGAGTGTTTACTGCCAACCATTTCAGCCTATGAATGAAGTCAGACCATATCCAGTATAGCAATCAAGTAATAAATATCATCTTCCCTAACAACATTAAGAACCATAACATTCCATCAGAAGTGAGAGTTCCCTGAAATCTCTCAAACCATCCTGGGCTTACATTTCCGTGAGATATTGTCTGTCTGCACATGGCAAGAGTTTCTACTGTTTGCTTTCACGCTTGCCAAACCCTGTCTTGGCCAGCAAAGTCACCAGACCACTCCCCAACTGAGGACATTTGGGGCATCACAGGCAGGGCCTCTAACCATCTTGGGATTTTAAGACCTAATGCACCTATTGGACAGAATGAAGCACGGTGTCCATCAGGAGAACATCTGACCTATCAATCAGTGATCATCCATTTTCTCTGAAACTGTAATCATTTGTTTGTATATACGTGTACATCGTACCTACTGATTTCCGCCCCATTCAGATAATTCCTTCATGGTGCTTCGTTTGTCTTAGACTATGTATTGATTGTCTGAGGCACGGGTATCCGCAGAAAATATTTCAGATAGGAGGGGGTGCAAGACTCTAAAATTGACATCATCATTTGCTTCGGGCCTTTGTCCCGCTGCAACAGAGGGTCGGCATATTTACTATGGAATTGGCAATGTTTGTGTCAGAGGGTGGCCAGACGCCCTTCCTGTTGCCCTCCCACAACCCCTCCGGGACGGAATCAGTGTATCCCAGTTACCTGCATCGAGTGTAAGCCGTGAAATAGCGCAAACGTTCTTTCAATGCGAGCCATGTAACTGAGGTGGGACGTGGGGACCAGCCTGGCATTCACCTAGTGGGATGTGTAAAACCGCCTAAGAACCACATCCAGGCTGGCCAGCCCAATGGCCGCCGGTTTTAATCCACTGGGTGGATTCGATGCAGGGCCGGCGAGCCTACTTGAGTCCAGGAAGCAGTGCATTAGGGCCCTCAGCTAATCTGGCTGTCAAGACTCTAACATTGCAATTTTTTACTTAAATGCGTTCTTCAGTGCCATAAGAATTAAATTTTAAGAGTGACATTAAGAAAAAATGGTGATCCATTAAGCATGTGAATAAAAACTGTGTTCTCTTGATTCCTGGGAACGCCTATGGTCCAACGGCGAGTATTGCCGCATTGTCAGATCTGGAAATACTGACAAGCAACACTGCTGTCTCCAACAATATTTTCACTACGTCAATTTGCTCAAGGTGTTCATCATTGATTGGCGAGTTTCGTGAATCAGCAGTTCGTGTTTTGTTTCCACTGTCCATATTGCTTTTATTACTTTTCTAATTTTGATCGTGTATTTTGATTACGTAATATGAACCAAGAAATAGCGCATCAATTTAGTGAGTGTGATGAAATAGTCCATCGCTATGGGAGGACAGGAAAGAAGTAAAAGTAATGGGAATGTTTTGTCGCTGGTTCCAAGATATTGGTCCAGGGAATTTCAAGGCCGTATCAAAATCTCTACAGTAGTGGCCCAGACTACTCTGGACTAAAGAAACGAGCAGCGGACTTCAGTTTATATATGTAGAGCGGGAAGATTTAATAAGATATTTTTTTATTTATCTACAAAAACATGACGACAATTTTTATTTTATGTTTCCATGCACAAATACTCGTCTGTTACGCTTTTGATGTATGATGATGCAATGTATGTTGGTTTGTCAATAAATATTTTTTATATCATATAAATAGAGCTTAACAAGTTTCATATCATTTTACTTTACTTGTACTGTGAAACTTTTCTTCCCGCCAAATTTCATGATTCTAGGTTAAAGCAAAGTATCGTATAGGTATTTGGTGAATGAGTATGCAAGAATCAAAATGTGTTACATAAATAACTTAATCTTTTTATTTCATTGACTTAGAAGTTTAAATTTCTTACACTGCCAAAGTACTAAAGAATTTAGTATGTGACATAAACTTGAACATGACACGTCTATCTACGCTTGAGGAAAAGGGTTCTCAGCAGTCATACAGATAGAAAGACAGATTGACAAAAAAGCGATCTTATAAGCTTATTTATGGATTCTTCCGTCGCTTCGTGATAGAACATTTCCATATTGAGGGTTGAATAACACTTAAACGGTGTTTTGTTCTAGTGATTTTTATTTGTATGAACTAGTTTTCGGCTTATTAGACTATCTGCAGATAACTACTTGATGTTGCTTGCATAGCCAGTAGTTATCTGAAGATGGCCTAATCAGCCGAAAACTAGTTCATACAAATAAAAATCACTAGAACAAAAAACCGCCTAAATGTTATTCAACCATCGATCCTATAAGCGTTCCGTTTTTACTGAGGCATGAAAGCCTGAAAAATTGTGCCTGTTTCCTCTTTAGCCCAACCGCACGGTGTCCATGCTAGAAGTGGAGAAAAATAGCTGTTTAAAACCATATAACATGACATATTACATTGTTGGATGAATATATAATCGATAGAGACACTATCCAAGATATGATCCTCTCCATTTCATTAACAACGCTGAGTATCACATGCCCGCAAGTGTTTGTTGTGCAGCGGGCAGACGTCCTCTGACAGTCGACATATGGACACCACAACGAAAGATAAAATGTGTGCTATGGTTAGGGTATAGTGTGTGATATGTTTCTAAAGTTAAAACCTGTAACACGTGCTGAGCGTCGTGCAAGAAGTGCATAGAACGTGGATCCTCCGACACGTAATTTCGTTTATCAGTTCGACAGAAGCCTTCGAGTAACTGAACCTTACTTTATGGATTTTTTACTTTACTTGTAATGCGAAACTTTGATTCCCACCGAATTTCATAACTGGAAGTCAATGAAGTATGAAGAGACCGTGGAACGAACACGACAGGCATTTGTTGGAGACACACGTGTCTCCAATAGACAAACTAGTAGGGAACTAGCCGTTCACGAATCTAAGGTGCACGGCACTGTGCACAAACGTCTCCGGTTGCGTCCTTACAAACTCCAACATTCGCATCACATTAAGCCTGAGGATCACAGCAGACGACGTAATTTTGCAGCTGAAATATTGCATCGTATAGACGAAAAACAACGACTGCCTCAATGAAGTGCTGTTCAGTGACGAATCTACCTTCGATGTCTGTGGCAAAGTTAAACGATATAACTGTCGAATATGGGGAAGTGAGACTCTAGGAGAAGTGGCTGAGTACGAAGGGGAATAGCAAAAGTTAATGTGTGGTAAATGGGAATACACAAACATAGTGTGTCAGCTCCATTTTTTATGGAGTCTACAGTGACAGGAGACCATATCTCGAACTGATGGCGAGCTATGCAGTTCCACTGATGCCTCCCGACGTCATTTTCCAGGATGGTGTCGCACCCCACTATCGTGGGGATGTTACCACTTTTCTTCATGAGATGTTTCCTGAGCGTTGAATCGGTAAACCGGGGCCCCATTGACTAGGCCCCGATCCGACTCCGCTGGATTTCAGTGCATGGGGGTTTATTAAGGACATTGTTTGCACAACAAAGGTTCTTAATCTGGAAGATTTGATACAACAGATGTACGTCGTAGTAGATTCCCTAACAACCATCACTCTTACGAACAGGTGGCGACAAATAAAGTATCATTTCAATATATGTCTGTCTTTAAACGGTGCCCACATTGTACTGTACCATCATGCATAAAAATGCTTGAGCTCCTGTGTGTAATGGCGGACAAATAACGTACTGAAATATAAACAAATGTTTTGCGCACCTCTAGCCCAGGTCCCCTGTATATCCTTGGAGAGATGTATCCTTCAACCATTTTTAAAGCTTTGTTTTTCATACATTTCGGTGTCCATAATAATTTCTACATTGCTGGGTACCGTTTGTTGAATCTGTTTCACTTGAACTGTACTTATACTTGCTACTCTTGGACAGTTTTCTGAAACCGAACTCTCATCTGCCATGTTAGATAATTCGAGAGAATCATTACTTCCATTAAATTGCTTCCAAAAATTGACGTGGTGGTGTTTAACACTAAATAGGCAAATTGTTCAAATAATAGTCTATGTTTTCTAGTCTGTAAACAAGTAGAAAGCGTGGCTTCGTCTCAGAATGTACCTGAACTAGTAGTACATGCATCCATCCGAGTCTCCATATCACACATATAAAACTAAACAGAAGTCTAGTTACTCAGACAAAATTATTTTAACATAGTTTTAATATAAAATTCTTAGCTTGCATGATTGAATGTCATGATAATCATATTCAGAACTACGAAATACAGTTAATAAATGATTCTGGGGGACATTACTATCTTTGATACAGAAAAACACAATTTTAGCTGATGCAATTAAATCACAGAAGTATTCCACATTGCAGCTGCAGAATACAGCTTCCAATTCGAACAGTACTTCGCATTCATAGAATAAATTATAGTAAGTAAAATGCACGTGTCTCACAAATTTATCGAAAATGATGCAGGAAACTGGACAGTCAGGTGTAGCAAAAGTTAGCTACGTGCTGATGAAAACATAAACTCTGCACATATTTAAGACATTTCTCCCAATTCATTTATTACCCTACATTAGCAGCGATCCTCATGCCGTACAAAATAATAAACACAAAAAACAAAATATGTTCCTTTACTCTTTTGATAAACTAAAAACTTAATTTGATAATGGATTCTTTGTTAACTCCATGAGCTCCATGTAATATATTTAATTTTCAAACCAGTATATTCGGGTTTTCAAAACAATTGTACTGCTGGCGTTCGCTGATATTACAAAATAAATACCACTCAGATCCTCTTCCTGTATCCAGAAATTTCAGTTACTGCTAACCTACTAACAGCTGCAGTTTCTCCTCTAATTTTCGTGTTTTCTTTCCCAATACTGTTCCGAGATATCATCAATAAATTTTTATATGCCGTAAGAAACATTGGATTTCAACCAGCAAATAAACGTACCATTTTTCTGAGTCATTCACTATCTGTTTATGCTTTTCTTAATGTTCTATTTCCAGTCATAGTGAATAAAATGGCAACAAATGCTTAATCGTTCTTCTACATCTTGGCTTTTTGAAATCGCATTAAATGAAAATACTGACATAGCTGTCGAAGATATGACGGTGGCTTCAGTTTATTTAGGGGCCGACAACATAGCGTTGTTAATAATTGCCGATGGTGTGGAGTTCCGTTATGTATTACTTGCATCGGGAAAGATGCAGACTCGACGACATGAAGGCGAAGATTTGTAAACATCGCCAGCTTGACGAAGGGCTTCCCATGTCCAGAGGGATTTTATTCTACACCAACATCCACACCTACGTCACAATGATTATCTATTATTCCAATTTCGAACAGCGTGCTGAAAACATGAACACCTTTACCTTTCCGTGCAAGCTCTGATTTCCCTCATTTTGTTATGATGATCGTTAATCCCTACGTAAGTCGGTGTCAACAAAATATATTCGCATTCGTAAGAGAATGTTGGTGATTGAAATTTCGCGAGGAGATTCGGTCACAACAGAAAGCGCTGTTCTTTCAATGATGTGCACCCCACATCCTGTATCATGTCAATGACGCTCTCTCTCCAATTTGGCGATAATATAAAACGTGCTGCTCTTGTCTGAATACTCCCTTAATCCTATCTGGTATTCCAAAAGAGGACGGACAAGCGTACTGTAGGCAATGTCTTTAGTAGAGGAGCACTTTTCTAAGTGCTCTGCCAAAAAACACGTTGTAGGTGTCGCCACCGGCGCCAACCTTGTGTGAACGCTCTGAAAAGCTAATCATTTGTATATCACAGCATCTCCTTCATGTCGGTTAAATTTCGCGTCTATAGCACGTCATCTACGTGGTGTAGCAATTTTAATGGGCAGTAGTGTATTATAATGTTTCTGTTGAGGTAGGCGCTATGGTTGTTGCTCCTACGCTTGATGGCAGTTGATGAAGCTGTTGTTGTGGTCTCCAGTCCTGAGACTGTTTGATGCAGCTCTCCATGCTACTCTATCCTGTGCAAGCTTCATCATCTCCCAGTACTTACTGCAACCCACATCCATATGAATCTGCTTAGTGTATTCATCTCTTGGTCTCTCTCTACGATTTTTAAACTCCACGTTGCCCTCCAATGCTAAGTTTCTGATCCCTTGATGCCTCAGAACATGCCGTACCACCCAGTCCCTTCTTCTTGTCAAGTTGTGCCACAAACTCCTCTTCTCCCTCATTCTATTCAATACCTCCTCATTAGTTACGTGATCTACCCATCTAATCTTCAGCATTCTTCTGTAGAACCACATTTCGAAAGCTTCTATTCTCTTCTTGTCCAAACTATGTATCGTCCATATTTCACTTCCATGGCTACACTCCACACAAATACTTTCAGAAACGACGTCCTGACACTTAAATCTATATTGGATGGTAATAAATTGGAGATGAAGCTCTAGACTTCGAAACCGGTTGTGCAAAATATTAAGAAATTACTGACAACTGAAGCAGATTTCTTACTCGATAAATATTTATGTCGGTTGTGGATCTTCGCCTGATCAGGCATTTCCTAAATATTATAATGTATAATTCTTTCTCAAGTGTTCCAGGACTTGAAAAATATTTCAAGAAAAAATTACAGCACTACGGCCTTTGAGACAAACTAAAAATGAAATTCCAACATAAATGAATGTTTTCAGCTCGAGAAAAGCCAGAGGTTGTTTTATTACACATCGGAACTATATCAGGAGTCTATCTGGTTAACTAGAAGGCACGCAGATGCTCGTGAAAGATACATCAATGCCTTTAGCACTGTGGACTAACGTAATGGATGTAGCATCCATAAATGTCTATGTTAACCTCACAGCAACGTTCCAACTACCAGGAAAGCGATCTGAAAGAAGAACATCCCTCAAGGATTTTGGATCGTAAATGACACGTGCTTATGTTGAGAAGAGAGACAACAAACTAGATCTTCAAAAGAATGTCCTGTAAGTCACGGCACATTCTGCATCTACTCGCTAACAGCTGAAGATAACGAAAGCCAGAAGATCACAAAAAATTAAGGTATTACATGTTTCCAGATTTATTAGAGAGAACAAATTGTCAAATAGGCTATAAATGCACAAACGTTATTTCCAAATGAGGTGATGTAACTATTTGTAAACAGTCTCTTTTTTAATGAGCAGAGCTGTTGGGAACTGAGTAAGTTTTAATCAGAAAAATAATAACGTAATTTATGATATTGCTTTACATGTACTGAAATAAAGGAATATTACAATAGTAAATATTTACTTATTCATACTGTGTCAACAAATACACCATAATTTAATAACACGGATTTAATAAATAACAATTTATATATGTTCTGATGTAGGAACCTTATTGGTTCCATTCACACATTTTTGCGAGTCCAGCCACTCATGCAGCCAAGCATGACAAGGAAGAAAATGCTACGATGAAGTTTACACCAGTCATCATCTTGAACGCCTCTACCAACAACTGGAACGAATGATTATAAATATAATTCTATTGTTTACCCTCTGCTTATGTATGAGCAAACAGAGTTCCGACCTGGAGAAACCTGTACCAACTCGTACAGATCTGAAATGAGATTAGAATGGGTAATTTGGTGAGCTCCCTAGCAGTTTTTGTGTGATTGTGAGCGAGACGTCTGACCGTATAAAACAGATCCGTGATGCAAAACCCATCAGAGGTGTATCAAATGTTAATTATAGTTGAATAACCCCTAGTAATGAAGTAACTAACAAGGTTCACTCTGTGTACAACAATAATAACCATGTGCGTCAAACGTATTTGCAATTGATGTGTGCTTGTTTTATCCTTGTATTTAAAATCCTTGAGCTGAAAGTTTCTTCATCGTTAATAGGTACTGTCTACAAATTATAAGGCATACAAATTATCAAAGTGGTTACGTAGTGGCTTACAAAACGTTATAGTATTTCTGTCTTATTATTTGAAACAGAAATGCTAAACAAACCAATACAGGACAAGCTATATAGTAGGAAATGTGCTCTACAGGTGTCTTTATTTATAAATTTCATTATTATAAACAATTAAAGTCAAGATAAATATTAATTAGCATCAATTTCGCTTTGTAAGAAAGCTGTGAAACTTTATTACTTCTGTCTCATACAGAACTGTACCGCAACAGTTTTGTCCAGACAATAGCTGTGAGTGGAGCTGGATGATACTGGTAGACTGAGTACTCTCAGGTATGCTCAGTCAGTTGCTCAGAAACAAATCGACTTCTACTGTTTCGCTGGATAATGAGGGCAAGACGTGAAGTAAACTATTACGCTTTCCTAGAATTAATCGACGTCCAAAATGCTTTGGATAGTGTAACAACATGATTTAAATTGTCAGAAAGACAGATATAACCTTTAGAGATGATGGTAATAATCTATACCAGAAAACCTAGCAAGTAAATCGGTCAGGGCCTGTGGTTATCCAAACGTTTATCAGAGTAAAGTTTAGAAATTTGATGGAAACCGATCAAGAACTTCCTAGATTTTTTGTAAAAACCTTTTCCCCTTATATATTACGCATTAATTTGTATGTCATATGTATTAAAGAAGGATATACCCTATGTTCGTCTGAATGTTCATTAGAGTATCGTGTAAAATTTGAAGTAAATAGGTCAAGTATTTTTGAAGACTTTTGGTAACAACAATTAACCTTTACAAAGAGCGGAAAACGAAGAGAGAGCTGCACGGATTGAAACGGTGTGAAGTGGTATCCAGTATTTGAGCCTTTTAATTTAAGAAGCGATGACAGAAATAAGAGAAACGTTCAGGATTTCAGTGATACGGTCGCAGATGACATTGATATTCTTCTTCAAAGAGGAGAAGAATTACAGGTTCTGCCACATAGAGTGGACAGTCTAGTGAACACAGCTTATGAACTGAGAGTAAATGAGAGAGATATGAAACTAATGAAAAAAGCTGATATCAGATTAGCGGACCAACTTAACATCCTAAGTAGGGACAACGCAGCAGATGATGTGAAGGAATACCACCACATTTAATGCTTTGAGGCATGACGGAAGTAACTAGATGTATATGCAAACACACTATCTCATGGAAGGAAGTAAATCTTTTGTCTGAGTCAAAAGGCTTGTGATTGGTTTTGATTCTACGCCCTCAAATTTTTGTCGTATATGTGGCAATGCCTGTCCTCCCCTACATGTTTTAACTTTTACAGGTGTCTCTATTATCATGGACGATGTCCCTGAAGTCTGAACACATGACCTGTCTTCCTGTCCCTTGTCACTGTCAGTGTCTTCCATATGTTCCTTCCTTTGCCGATGTTGCTTGGAACCTCCTCGATCCTTATCAGCTCACTTAATTTCAAACGTCCTTCTAGAGAAGCGCATATCAAACGCCACGATTTTCCTTATTTCCGTCAGAATTCTACGACTGTTAAACATAGGGCTTTGTTTAAGAAAGATATTTCTCAAAATGCACATCTGTCGCACAGCAATGTGTGGAAGTGAACATAGACTATGTAATAGGGGAAGAAATTTTTTTTAAAGCGTCGGAGATTTAGTATTACAGAAGAATCCTAAAAATTTAGTTGACTGATATGAACGCAAATAAGAAGGTTATCCTGGAAAACGGCCAGGAAAGTAATGTGTTCAACACATTGACTAGAAGAGAGAATAGAGAGGCAGTAAGTGGTATCACATTGGGGTTTAACATTAATGGTACTAAAGGAAGCCATGCAGATAATATGCTGGAGGGAAAGACTGAGAATATGGAGAACAAATAGTGTGATGTGTATAGGTTGCGAAACTGTTGACTAGAAAACATTGCTCGTTATGACCACACAAGATTGCAGAAACCTGTTTACATGTTCAAAAATACTTCGAATTAACTTAAGTAGTAGGATGGCTGTTACTGAAACAAGTGATTAAAAGAGTTGTTGCGCCATCAAGCAAAAAATTTATTACACATTGCACATGCCGACCATTGTACTGCTTGACATGACACCTAAGAGTACGTCTTCCTTCATTGGGTGCTGTCTTGGATTAGATTAGATTAGATTAGTTTTTCGTTCCATAGATCCGTGTTGAGGAGATCCTCGTGGATGTGGAACATGTCACCTTTTTTTAAAAAAGAAAAAGCTGTAATAACAATACTAACAGTATGAATATATACAATACATCATTTGTTTCTGTTAAAAAATTCGTCAATGAAGTAGAACGAGTTGGCCACTAGTAAGCCTTTCAGGCTCCTTTTAAACTGATCTTTATTTGTAACTAAATTTTTTATGTTTGCTGGCAAATTATTGAAGATGAGTGTTCCTGAGTAGTGGACCCCTTTTTGAACTAAAGTAAATGCTTTTAAGTCCTTGTGTAGATCGTTTTTGTTCCTGGTATTGTATGTATGAACTGAGCTGTTTGTTGGAAAAAGAGATATATTATTTAGAACAAATTTTGTTAAGGAGTATATATACTGAGAGGCAGTAGTTAGTATACCCAGTTCTTTGAAGAGGTTTCTACAGGATGTCCGCGAATTTACTCCACAAATAATACGTATTACATGCTTTTGGGCTCTGAAAACTTTTGTTTGACGTAAAGAATTACCCCAAAATATTATACCATATGACATTATGGAATGAAAGTAGGCAAAGTATGCAAGCTGTTTTCATTTTTATGTCGCCTATGTCTGCTAACACTCGAATCGCAAATATAGATTTGTTAAGGCGTTTCTGCAGTTCTGTGGTGTGCTCTTCCCAACTGAATTTATTATCAAGTTGTAATCCCAGGAATTTAATACTGTCAACCTTTTCTATCTGCTCTTCTTCATACTTTATCCATATGCTGGGTGGAAACCTCTTACAGGTTCTAAATTGCATATTGTGAGTCTATTCGAAGTTTAATGTCAGTGAGTTGGCTTTAAACCATTTATTAATATCCATGAAAATATCATTAGCAGATCTTTCTAGAACTACACTCGACATACTATTTATTGCAATACTTGTGTCATCTGCAAACAAAACGAACTCTGCTTCTGGCAGTATAACTGGTGAGAGATCATTAATGTACACAAGAAAAAGCAATGGCCCTAAGATGGATCCTGGTGGGACACCACATGTAATTTCTTCCCATTCTGATGATGACTGATGACTTAATTCACTAGACCCTTGCACGGACACCCTCTGTTTCCTGTTAGCGAGGTATGACTTGAACCATTTTGCAGCACTGCCCGTGACACCATAGAATTCTAATTTATTTAAAAAGATGTTGTGGTTTACACAATCGAATGCTTTTGACAAATCACAGAAAATACCTGCTGCTTGTAACTTGTTATTTAATGAATTAAGTACATTTTCAATGTAGGTGCAAATAGCCTTTTCGATATCAGAACCCTTCAGAAATCTAACTGTGTTCTTGATAATATGTTGTATGTGGTCAGATGGTTGAGAAGCTGCCTGTACATCACTTTTTCTAAAATTTTGGAGAATGCTGGCAAAAGGGAAATCGGTCTGTAGTTTGATGGTATCTCTCTATCCCCTTCCTTGAATAGAGGCTTAACATCTGCATATTTTGGCCAGTCAGGAAATGTCCCAGTTATAATTGGCTGGTTACACCAGTAGCTTAGAATTGTACTAAACTCACAAGAAGATGCCTTAATTATCTTTGTTGATATTTCATTGTAACCACTAGAATGCTTTGTTTTTAAAGGTTTTATTATGGAAGTTATTTCTTCTGGTGAAGTGAATGACATATTCATGTACCTCAAGCTATTTGTAAAGGCTAGTTTCAGATATTCAAGGGCATTATTTACTGATCCTGACAATTCCATTCTATCAGTAACGGATATAAAGTACTTGTTAAATAGATTTGCCACACTATGCCCATCGGTTACTGATTTGTCATCTACCCTTAGTGCTATTTGCTGCTGTTCCTTTCTGGTTCTACCAGTCTCCTCTTTCACTATATCCCATATTGTTTTTATTTTGTTCCCTGACATTGCTATCTTCTTCTCGTAGTGCATTTGTTTAGATGTCTGAATTACTTTTTTTAATATTTTACAGTATTCCTTGTATTTAGGTAAATCATCAGCATTGGGGCTATTCTTGGTCGACAGATACATTTTCCTTTTTGTCTTACAGGAAATCTTTATTCCTTGTGTGATCCATGGTTATATTATAGACTTCTGTTTAATTTGAGTAACTTTTATAGGAAACCAGTTTTCAAACATGGTACTGACATTATTAATGAATGTGTTATATTTTTCATTCATGTCATGAGCACTATGAACATCTTTCCAGTTCATATCTTTGAGCAGTTTTCTAAAACTCTCAATTTTTGGTTTATCGACTACTCTCATGTACTCAGATTTAGCAGTCTCGGTAATCTGCTTAGAATATACATCTAAACCAAGGAGCTGCATGTCATGATCTGATAGTCCATTTGTTACAGGTTTTATGATATTATTTTGTTCCTTTGATTTGTGTATAAAAATGTTATCAATGGCTGTCCTTGAGGATTTAGTGATCCTAGTTGGAAAGTTTACAGTGTGAGTTAGATTGAAAGACAACATTACTAACTGCAGTACATGTTTACTGGAAGATTGCATTAGAAAATCTGTATTAAAGTCACCAGCAATCAAAATTTCATTGTTTCTTCCAGTTAAATAACCCAAAAGAGCTTCTAGATGATTTATGAATAGATTATAATTTCCTACAGGTACTCGGTAAATAGTTACTGTTATGTAGGATATGTTATGGTACTCTACTTCTGTTGCACATGCTTCTAGATGCTGCTCTTAACAGAATTTATTAATGTCAAAGTTCTTAAAATTATGGCAGTTTTTAATAAATGTGGCAACTCCTTCTCCATCCATATCTACTATGCAAGATACAGCTTTTGTAACAATTCGGAGATTCCTAAAGTGAAGTTAATTAGTGACCTGTTAACCGAAAACCTGTGCTGTAATCAGTGGTAAGTGACCAATCAGTTGTGAGAAACTGTGCAGTGCAATTTAAATAAAATATCAGAAATAAGTTATATAAAGTACGTCCATTGCCATTTTTTATTACGATAACTCACTGTTGTCAAATATTTCTAGAGTAACGACATATCTTTAAAATCGTAAATTCTAACGAAACTTTGTTCTTAGTAATACCTCGGTGGATACTTAGCATTGTATACTTGTAAAACGAATGCACTTAACTCTAGTTATCATTAAAATACCACTGTTTACCTGCTGTACCTTTTAACGAAGCATTACTGTGAAACTTCTCAAAGATACAGATTTAAATGGTCGAATTGTTTTAGTACGTTACTGTTGTTGTTGTGGGCTTCAGTCCGATGGCTGGTTTGATGCAGCTCTCCACGCTTCTCTATCCTGTGCAAGCTCTCGTCATCTCTGGGTAATTACTGCAATTTACGTCCTTCTGAACCTGCATACTGAATTCATCTGTTGGTCTCCATCTACAAATTATGCGCCCAAACTTCCCTCCAATACTAAACTGAGAATCCCTTGACGTCTCAGAATGTTCCCTGTCAACCAACCCCTTGTTGTAGGCAGATTGTGCCAAAAATTTAATTTATCCCCAATTCTGTTCAGTACATCCTCATTAGTTACGGGATCTACCCATCTAATCTTCAGCATTCTTCTGTAGGAACGCATTTGAGAAGTTTATATCCACTACTGTTTATAGTCCATGTTCCACTTCCATACATAGCTACACACCATACAAATACTTTCAGTATATTATACGTAAAATCTGCGTTATCAATATTTTGAAATAATAAATTACAACAATCGAAAAAATAGTCTATGGTTCAGAAAAATGGTAACCAATTTTATAGACGTCTTTCTGCTGTACCTAAATAATATTAAGGATGGCCCTTAACATTTCTGCCACCACACTGTCACGTAAATTCATGTACATAATGGTCATGGACAGGACCTGTTTAATTACTTATTAAAATTAGAAAGATCAGGAACAACTTCTGAAGCGCATTTACATTAACATCACATTCAGGATCTCTATCCACTTCGTCCTCACATTCGTACAATTCATCCATGAAATATATTTTCCTGGCATAAACGTAATATGCGCTCCTACTAATGGCTGCCATGTTTTAGCACTTACCACTGTTTACATGCACACCTCCAAACAAAGATATCATTACAGAGAATCTGAAATTAGAAACAGTGGTGGCATTTCGGAATCGTGGAACTCTCAACTAATACGAATAAAGCATATCATGTACTATGTTTTACGTGCCATAGCTCTGTTTCATCATCGACTCACCCAGTCCTCTGTTAACAGCCGACATCTTCAAATGTGCTTCCGCGTTTGGGACACAGCGTCTGGAAGGGATACGACGAAGTTGCGCCGTTCGATTGCGTCACGTTTCCTCACCATCAGCGGAGCGCGCGAGACGGCGTTGGCCCGTAAGACAGTCATTCGGATTCCGGCAGCCGAACCCCATCAAGAGCCCTAATTATCGGTACGGTAAACGCGTTGGCGCAGCCTGCTGATTAGGCAGCTCCGCAGCGCACCGTGCCAAATAGGTCGGCGGTGCCGTTGCAGTCGCCTAAACAGCTCAGTGTTACCGGCAGCCAATAACGGCTGCGGGCGCCCGGGACATCCGGGCAATATTGTGCCGCCGTAACGCCCCTTAGCGTCTACGCGGTCGTCTCGCCCCAGAGTGATTATTATTACCCCTTGCTCGGTTGCTGCTGGCCGCGGCGTCTCTCTGCTGTTAATGTGGCCTGGGTAGACGCCCGCGCCGTTTCACGGGAACATGGCCTCGTATTACTGTCCGTCCAAAGAGCTCGTGTAGTACACCTATTGAGAGTGAGTTATTCTGTTTCACGTCTCCAAAGTCTGCAACACAGCCCTCTACAGCACCTGCCTCAAAAGCCACGGTGTACCTCTCGATGGCAGACCTTAAGCCCACGGCTTCCCCATGCATTCCCCACCCACCACTTCAACTAACACTCAAATGCGGCACTTCCTGGATCGCGCCTGGACAACAAATCATTCTACTTCTTTGCTTCCATATGCATACTGGGCCAAATAATTTGATCTCCCCACCCCCCACCACCGCGACCCTGGGAGAAATAACACTAATGCGGCGTAACACAGGCTTTCACTTTGTCCATGACCTTAATTTGACGAGGATGAAAGTGTTTCTTCGGTTATACCACACTCACTTCCAGCCACTAATTACTGGTGAGATACAGTAGCGCCACAACATTGCCAGGATGCTCAGAATAGTCTAAGACATTTGGTATAGAACTATATGTACAGTATCTGTTCTTTTGAACATCTCCAAAAGAACAGACACCACACATATTTGATAGATATATGCAGACTGAAGCCACGAATGGATATTTGTACCACGGCCAGGATTCGAAAGCAGATCTCCTGCTCACTAGGCACAAATGATTCAAACGAATCTAAGCACTATGGGACTTAACATCTGAGGTCATCAGTCTCCTAGACTCAGAGCTATTTAAACCTAAGTAACTTAAGGACAGCACACCATCCATGCCCGAGGCAGGATTCAAACCTGCGACTGTAGCATAAGCGCAGTTCCAGACCACTAGGCACATCTGCTAATCACTACACTGCCCTGGCACAGTGGAATTGCACAATTGCATGGGCCATGGACCATGCTAGCATGCCTACCCCCTCAGGCCAAAATCCCATTCACGCATTAATCCACGTGGTATTACCAATAAACTCGAACCACATTACAGAGGCACTCCATCCGTATTGAGAATAACACCTCACCATTGAATGAAATGGTGGATCCTGTCTGAAACCTAGGCTTTGCTTTGATCAAATGAAACTATAGGTTTCCAGAAACCTTTTCAAAGCCGGCCGCGGTGGTCTCGCGGTTCTAGGCGCGCAGTCCGGAACCGTGCGACTGCTACGGTCGCAGGTTCGAATCCTGCCTCGGGCATGGATGTGTGTGATGTCCTTAGGTTAGTTCGGTTTAAGTAGTTCTAACTTCTAGGGGACTCATGACCACAGCTGTTAAGTCCCATAGTGCTCAGAGCCAAACCTTTTCAAGTCTCAAACATCTATGACGTATGTATGCAACCTGAAGTGATGCATCAAAATTTTTACCAATGCTGAGAATTTGGATTGAGGAGGGAGGGCTGTTAGGGTAGTCCATGAAGTTATGCGAATACACTGTGCCAGGGCGGTGGTAAGTGATTGTGCCCAATGAAAAGGAGACCCAGGTTAGAATCCTGTCCTTGGTACAAATTTTCATGTTTCCCGTCAGTCTGCACACATACATCACAGATATTTGAGACTTGAAAAGGTCTCTGGAATCATATGCTTTACTTCACCACACATATAATTGTACGTTATGTCTTAATGGATATATAACTCCTTCGGTGTGGGAACACAATGAGGCGGCGAATAACAGGGAAAGTGAATGGGGTCACATCACGGTGAGCACCACTTTGGAATTGGAGTAGGACAAGAAGTATTTACACATGACTGAGGCGCCCGTGACACAGTTAGGACTTGCAGAGCATTAAGTAGATCTCCACATGTGTGCTTGTTTACTCACTTGCATGAGGTACTGCGAATGTTCTTCTAATTTAGAGTTCTGTCTAGGTATGGCACTCTCTTACCACCACGCGACAGTGAACACATGCTTGTCGAATCTCATGTGTGTCTGAAGGATTATGAAATAAAATGGTTTTGAGAGACGACTTTCATGTCGACCCCAAGAGCTGATAGGCATCCATCTGCCTATCATTTCCAGTAAAGTGTGTCTCAAGAAGGTGAGCGAAGAGGCATATGTCAACCTTGTCCTACATTCCACCAATGGCTACCGTTTTTGCCACGCTGACGATAACATCGAGACGTGGCGCCCTATGTCGCTCCTGTCTAGAACCTGTGTATTGGGAGGATTACTCATGCATGTACAGTGACAGATGGTCTGAAGCTTGTTCAGTCTAGTACTTAATTTTCATCCACCAGAGTACACAGACATTCAGGTAACAGGCGAAGAGATTGTTTTTGTGAATTCTTCTGTTTATTTCTTGAAGGCTTTTTTGTTTATTTATGTTTGTACAGTTTTGTATATACTTTTAGTAGTGTGAATGAATGGTGAATATGGTCTAAAGTAAATATGTAGACCTTTTATCTGCTGTTAAACGCTGTATGAACTAGCGTGAGAAAATTTTTAGACAGTGTGAATGCAGGTGACGGGGAATTTTGCACCGCAATATGTTAAGTACGTTTATGGTAAAAGGAAAGCTAAGTCGAACGCAAATGAAAGTAGTTAATAACGTAAAGTAAAAACAAAATATCAGAATGTTAAATATTTACTTCGGGAAAAAGTACAGTTCGGAAGTGTGTTATTTTCAGATTGATTAATCATGAAAAACATGGACTAACACGGGAGAATAATTCTGTTCTATTCGCCTTAAAGAAAACTGACTGATCAGAATAGAGTGTTCTTCCCGCGTCCTTTCTCTTGGAGATAGAGAATGCTTACAGCAGTCTGAAGTAGTCGGAGCCCAGCCTTTCAATGGTACGGTCGTGTGTGGTATGAGATCCGAAGAAAGCTATAATTTGGCGGTTTTAGTTGTGCTACATGCCTCAAAAGTGCTTTAAAGTCAAGGCATATTTATTCTGGCGTGTTTTTTTTAGAAAGTACGGATTTTTTAAGTAATTTTGTGTATGAGAAAAGACAGTAATTCCACGTGTCATATTGAGCAGATCGGTGACTAAAAACCTGAATGTATTGGACACCAATAAACGCAATAAAATAGCGAGCATTTTCATTTAAGAACAATCTGTTCTTAGTAGCTGTTCGGATTTCGGGAAAGACGTTACCATAAACTCGCTAAGGTGAGTGAAAGTGTTTGTGCATGATAGTGTTAGGATTAGCACGGCCTTGATAGCGAGCATGTAATTCTTGACCACAGAATTTATCGAAGTTTTGCCAGTATCTCCACCTTTCATGCAACGTAAAGACCTTCTCCCGAGTGTTAGAATAGTTATGTTGTATGCAGCCTGGTGCGAGTTGCAGTATGGGAGAATTCTGCTCGGCTTTCCTACCAGCGTTCTGCTGCAACGAGTTTATAGGTAGGTGCCGGTAAAGGAAGAAAGAGAAACGGCGGCGCCGCAATATCAGCACAGTAGCCACGACCAGATGGGTATGGGAGTGCATACGATGCGCATATTCGAACTTCTGTTTGAAGTTCCATCTACACTCGTCTCTGACGCCCTACGAGCATATGCAGTGGTCTTAAGATGTATGGAAGAAAAGTGGAACACCTTTGAAATGTATCACATTCTCAGTGTCGTCCGACAGATATGCATGGAACTGTGCCAACATGTGCTGTCGTATGTGTTCATCAACAGTTGCTGAGCCATCGTTATTTATGAATGACAACTGAGGACATTTTCCGGGTGTGGAAAGGATGGCGCTGTCTGATCAGACTGCCTACAGCTCCACGTTGTCCAGGTGCCATGTGTGGAACCAGTGCAGACAGTGGTTATGTCCCCATTACCACTTATGTATGTGGAGGCAGTGTGGTCAGTGTGCAAGGCACTGCACCCATGCTGCAGCCTCACACGCACATAAGCTCAGCCGCTGATGACACTGTGATTGTGACGTTACATGAAGAGACACACTTGAAGTTCATGATGCCGTCCAATACCACTGCCATCATGGTACCAGAGCTATTGTTCTCACAGCTGAAGGTGCTGACACCAGCCATTCGACGGGGATGGATATGCAGTACTGCGAATAAAATGTCATAAGAAATGCGCCTCTCAACAAATGATGGCGAACAAGGTGGATACAGGGAGCAAGCTGCCGACACCGTCTCTGTTTTATGTTGCCAATAGACGCTACCAGTGCAACCCCAAAGCAGGCATCTGACACCACAGACGAGACAGTGGCCTCTCTCACCACAGCGCTCCTCAGGATGAAGGTCAGGCGACAGAGCCCTTCGCCTGTGATGACATGCTGTCACTGATCTCTTCCCTGACTTGGTGACTGGACTGCTGAAACAGAGGTGGAATATGCAGCAGACACCCTTGACACTCCTCCCCCACTTAGGGGGAGCTCGACACCCACAAAAGACCAACATTAAACATACACGCCACAAATATGGGTAGCCTAGTGGCTATGTTAGCCGCCTGAGAGGCTCCCACCACTTGCACCTATGTTCTCCATCTTAAGATGGAGTCCTACCATGTGGGTATGGTCAACATCAATGGCATACACTCTGCCATCAAATGTTAATGTGCCATTGAGATGCTCCAGGCAGTGGGCCAGGATATTTCTATCCTTGAAGAAGTCCACGTTCCTCTGGGATTGAACATACAGGTCCACAGCCTACAGCCTACAGTCTACAGCATGACAGTGCTGGCAGATCCTCTTGCATTATGGCATCGAGGCACTGGACGTCACATTTCTGCCATCTGCACAAGGTCTGGTCATTACAGTTTGGGCAGTCCATATTGTCAATGTCTATACACCATCAGGGACGCCTCACTGCGGTGAACGGACTACATTTTATTCTGAAGAAACTGCTCTGCTCCTGTATGCGAATATGGAACATAGGTGGCGGTTTTAGTAGCATCCTGGATTTTGCAGACGAAATGATGTACTACTCTATCTGCCCAGCACTGCAACACTCGTGCAAGATATAGTGCTCCAAGACACATAGTATCTTCATCAAGCGGAGCACCATGGGTATACATACTTTACTGACCACTCCATTAACCTCGACCTGATATACATTTCCTAAGGACTTAGAACCATGGCAAGGGATGTAGAACTGTGGCTGACAGACTTCACTCACCATTTGGCATATACCTGTTCAGTCACAGTATCATGACAACTCACACGCTGCAGCCACGTTCCATGGACTCTGAACATTTCGCATCTGTATGAGGACACATGTCGGCTGGAGATCGGTGCTACATGGGACCTCTGCCTCTGAGGTGTGCATGAACGTCCTTCCACGTTACACTGGTGGCTCGACTGCACCAAGGTGGCCCCCCGATGGACGCTAATGGGATACGCCTATGGCAGAGTGTGCTGGGGTTGGATGACATTGGAATTATATCACATAGTGCTGTGGGAGCCAATGACACAGCCACCGCTATGAGAAAATCAGAAGCGGTTAATGACTTCAATGCTGGCTTAATTTCTGTTACCACAGAAGAGCTTGACAGATGGATGGACGAGGGAACAGGATACCACCTCCACCGAAATGGCGTCCATACATCGTGTCATACGAGAGAGAAGCCACTGCAATTGCCACCTTATAACATCGGTAGAGACAGTAGCAGGTGCACGCGTCAACACAAAGTTTGTCATCGTTGCAGCATTCCTCCAGCAGTATAGTACGTTTTATACCGAGGACCAGCAGACTGCCTGTGAGTATGAAGGCATCCTGCACCCTTTTCCCATCCCCAGAATAGTGGTCCAGGATAACTTCCCGCTGGCTCCCATAACTGCTGAAGACTTAACAGCGGCTCTGGTGTGAGGCACCCTGAACAATTCACCAGGACTAAATGGGTTAACAAACGAGTTTCACCGCTCCTTCTGTCCCCTGACGAACGCTTAATGTATTCAGGTGTTTCAAGGCCTCCTCCGCGACGATTTTACCATCCCCATAGATTTTCCCAAAGACATCATGATTTCGGTTCTAAAACCGAGTGATTCACACCATTGTCACGACTATCGTCCTCTCACGCTCCTAAATGCAGATTACCAACTTTTCGTCTCTATCATTTGCACACATCTTCAAGCCACAATCGTATACATGAGCCATCCCGAGCAGAGATGTTTCGGCGATGACAACAACATCCACAGGGCACTTGGCGCCTAACGTGACGTCACGGTACTGGTGGAACTCTGCACCACTGAGGCGCCATTGTTGCCGTCAAGTTTGATCATGCCTTTGATCATACCGACTACAGTTTTCTGCACGCTGTGCTTGAATGCAAGGGCCTCGGCAGGGATGATCCTACGTTTAATCCACGGGTCACGCTCCTGGAGATTGTCAGTGGTCGCCGGACCAAACACATCACTTTATGACGGTCGATGCGGCAGGGGTGCGCTTTGCCAGGCGTCTTCCGTTGCGGTACCTTTGTTGACGAGGTGGTGCTCTTGTTGCGATCGGGTGATGATATCCAAACGATTCATCAGTCGTTGCGTCGCTACTGCGTGGTGTCAGGCAGTGTCGTCAACATGCGCAAGATGACTTACATGGATATTGGGAAAGCCCTTCTCTGCCCAGTGGTGATCCCTTCTGGAAGGTTTTCGCACTGAACGTATTGCGAGTGCAGTTGTCCAATATAGTTTGACAAACTGAGAAAGCCACATATCTATGGCTACTACAATTGACCCAAGTGCTGCTCCATGTCAATAAATTGCGCCATATGGATATGATTCTCGCGAAACGCTATGCCAACACTTACCTAGTGTCCAAACGAAATTATTTTGCACAGATTCTTCCTTTAATGGTCACCGTGGTCTATGGTTTACAGGCGGCATACAGACACTTCGTGAGCACAGGTGAGATATTCGAAGTCCCCTACACTACTTTAATGTCATTGCTAGCGGGAATTCTTGGGTTCACTCATGCCCACAGTCACTCATGGGCGCTATATCTATGAACGATGTGACTTGCGTGGACTGTGCTGAGCACCGGCTTGAAGGGGACACTGCTTGAGATTGTCGCACCCCGAGTTATTTAATTGTCAATTGCTATGGACCACGTAGCTCTGTCTATCGACCACATCCGAGATTTCCTGGTCGAACTGAGCAACACGCCGATAATCTATTGGTGACGAGAGGGCCGAGCATCAGAGACTATTACCACCTCTACCAGGCATGACAACCTCGCAGCAAGGTGGAACAGCAGCACCCGACTATCGTCTGTACCAAGTGTGGAGGGGCGTCCACACCCCATAATTCCCCACGTACGGGGTGGTGAACGGCCAATTAGCCAGATTACAACACCTCCATTCCATCCACGTTACAGACGGCCCTCTGTGCCCACACTGTGGGGTCGTCGATTCGGAGGTGCACCACTACACCTGTACTGTGACGGGCAGCTCTGGGTTCTATGCTGGGGCTGCTGTTCAGGCGACAGCTGCAGTCTATCACGAAAGACGAACTCCTACACCCACATACTGTTTACTGTGTCTTCGACGTCAGGTGGCTGAATGGTGTGGCGCTGTATTACGTTTTGCAAGCCGCGCCCGAAAGCGCTCTCGCCTTGTAGTTTCATCTGACAACGACTCAGGAGATGTTCCGCCACAATACATGGTACTACATATGACTACCAACTTATTTAGACACATGATTCGAGGATCTTCCAGCCCATTGCGGCTTTCCGAGTACAAGAAGACACACTTGACTCACGGAACATGATTGATCCTCTGAGGAATTGATATAGAGGGAATCCCCCCTTCATTAGTTTGCGAGAAGATGACTCGGAAGCTTCAGATGGTGGTAGCAGGTTGTGGTGGAGAGACAAAAAAATTATACAAATAAAGATCTCTTGATCCTGTAAAACCCCTTTCCTTCCTCGGCACCCGTAGGGTGGGACTGGGACTTTGTGGCCAGGCCTCAGGAGGCGACTCCTGCCCTCTTTGCCCTCGACCCTCCTCTTGTGGTTCCATAAAAAAAAAGAAAAATACGGAACAGAAAGAGGGTTAAGGCAACCATTCTAGTGAAGCGGAGCATCCAGTATCGAGTCCTGGTCTGGCACAAATTTTCAAGTGTAGCTGTTGAATTATTTCAACAGCTACAACAGCTAAATGACACAAATTTCCCTTTTTTAGTGCCTGTAAATTAAAGTCGCGAGATTTATCGTGTCAAGAGAGGCATGGTATTGTGCTCGAATGTTCTTCACATAAAGAATGTGTTAACTTGGCTCTTGGCGTCTTGGAGACAGGAATATCAACATCATATTCATCTTGAAGACACAGTAGAAAGTCGGACACTTGGCCGCAGAGTTCGTTCAAATGTGCCTCCTGATTTGCAAATAACAAACCTGAATCATCACAAAACCACCTCTGTCCCGAACTACAGCCTCCACATAGTGAGGATTAAACGCTGTATTGGACTGTCGGTTCACTCGATACCTTAGTTCGCTCATATAACGATGATGATGGTGTTGGTATGTGGGGCACTCAACATCATGGACATCATTGCCCATACAAGTTCCAGATCTTTCCCTTCCAGTCTCTGCACTTCCAAATGATGATGAGATGATGAGATAAGGAGGACAAGACAATCACCTAGTCCCCGGGCGCGGAAACTCCTAGACCCGGCCAGGAATCGGACAAGGGGCCCCGTGATCCAGAGGCAGCAACGAAGTCGATAAACAGAGACGCAAAACTGCGATTTGTCAGCTATTACACTGTTTCTTTGTTTTTTGCTCAATTAAAATATACAGTTTGACGTGCCGCCGTCAGGAATGGTCTTTTACAGCAATAAAAATAAAAGTAAAATTTTTGTGACGAAGCTTCGATGCCTAATTAATGTGATTATACCATTTACATACGCAATGACACGAATTATGTACACTGGCATCCAAAATTAAAACAACAAACCGCTACATCTCCTTCCTGCGTTTAATTCACTACATAACCATACAAACTGTCAATAGATGTCCGTACGATCACGTTCTACACGGAAGATGCCACTCCAGTCAACGGACAACTGCGCCAACAATGACTGCCGCCACGGCACCTATCAAACGGGATAGGCTTTGCCCTGAAGCCCCACATCCACAGTCGCTGTGTACACAGTCACAGACGGTGCAGTACGGCACAGGGAAGACGCCTACCAGGGTCTCTGTGATGCATTACCATAGGAAAAATGGAATCAGGACAGTTGTAGATATATCTGGCCCGATAGCTTAATGTGAATCGTTCTACTGTTTCTTAGAGACCGAAACTTTACTCCAAAGACCAGAGCACAGCCGACCAAGTATGACATCAGAAAGAGAGGACCGTTATTTGGCTATAAGGGCACGACGGTACCGCATTAGTACTGTACGGCAGCTGGCATGTGATGTCCCAGTATCCAACGGACGTGCTCTATCAAGGTAAGCGGTGTACAGAAGGCTTCGGCAGAGTGGTCATTATTGTCGGAGATGTACTGTATGTGCACCTCTGATTGGTCTTCACAGAAGGGAACACCTAGAGTAAAGTATTTCTCATGCTACCTGGACAGTCGAACAATGGGCCAATGTTCTCTTCACAGATGAGTCCCGATTTGGTCTGGAGAGCGATTCTCGACGGATTTTCATCTTTAGGAAACGTGGAACAAGATATCAGGACCCAAACATTGTGGAAAGAGACCGAGGGAGATCGATAACGGCGTGAGCAGGGGTTATATTGACAACTCGAGCTTATCGTCATGAAACTGGACGGGCGAATCAGCAAAGTTGAAGTGCTGTCAGGTATCTTGACGAGATTTGCGGACATCACGTGTGGTTATTGGCAGTTGCTATGGGCCCATAATGCTAAACCTCATAGAGCACGGGTGGTTGACATTTTCTTGGAAACGAAAGATATTGCACGCATGGCATAAGCTGCTCGATCTCCCAATTTGGATCCTATAAAGCACATATGAGATGCACTTGGGTTGCACGTCACCGTCCACCAACCACTCTCCCAGACTTGCGAGCAGCTCTGCTGGAAGAATGGGCGTTATTGCCTCAACATGAGATTGATGACATCATTCGCAATATGCCCTATCGTTGTCAGGCCTATATTGTGTGGTCAAACCCTACAATCAGCACATTAAGCAGCTGTGTGCAAATGCATTAAGTTGGAAAAAAGTGAAGAAAATGTTTGTCTTCCGTTATGCATGTTGCAGTTGTTAACGTTCTGTATTCTTTACATTGTTCTTAGTTTACTATTACCTGTTTGTATTGTTTCGTGTCAAAATAAACTCAACGTTGGAATATTTCCATTTGTTGCTTTAATTTTGGACATCAGTGTAGTATATTAGATTTACTAAGGTCTGAAAGTGGTCATCGCTGATCGAAATCAATTACCTCATTAATAAACTTTAGCGGTCGTAACTGGTCTCTTACGAGATAACAGGCTCCAAATGCTCACTGCAACAGTTTAGAAGTTTCACTCGTAACCTGCTTGAAATTGGAACTAAATTCACTCAGTGCAGCAATTTCTGTCGGATTTGAAACAGATTGTAATTGACAGGGCATGGCGCTAGCCACTGGTCCATAGTGGTCAGGATCTTTCTATGATCAATGCTGTTATGTCGTGTTGCAAGGCTGCGAGTGATACCCTTATCCTTGTTCACACGTTGGACAGTGCACGTGGATGCTGTAACAAATAGGACAACTTTATCCAAAGTGTAACCGAAACATGTGGTCGAAACCCGATAGCTCCTTTCTGACACCTACAAGTCCTTACTTCATCCTAACTTACTGTGCTATTGCCATACAGTTGTTGTTACATACACACTACGATGTCTTACGTCATATGTCCGAATAGTATCAGTTCCACACCACCTGCCGTGCTGGCAACCGACTAGTGTGCTAAACATCTGTTCCTTCTTTCGTTGTGGCTTGCGAAGGAACATAGGTATTTCCTTCATCTTCTACTTCAGAACTCCTTCATCCTTGCTCTTCGTCTTTCCCTTTCTTCTACCGTGTTCTTCAGCAACTCCTTCTCGTGTCTGCTTCGCTGTTGGTTCCCTAACCTTCCCCTCTCTCTTTCTCTGTAGTTGATCAGTGGAATATTGGTAGATGTGTACTTGCTTCTCCACTCCGTCGATCTTGATAGTAAATTACTGTCAGTCCTTCCTGTGTTCAATTAGGCTGTACTTTACACACAGTAGGTCATGATGCAAAAACCAACGAGGTTTGGTCTGCTACCACAATACAGTCGGTTACGTACAGCATGTGGCATCCATCACTAAAACTCTGAATGTTTCGAGTTCCGTGATTAAAATTGATAGAAATGTGCTTCGAACTGGCTGGTTCAGAGCTGGTTTAAATACATCAGCTACGTGATACAAAAAAAATTCATTTTATTTAAGAAATTATAACTCGTTGCTCTAACTCTCTGAAAAATAATTAAACAAACTATGTAAGTCAGCAGAAACAACTAATTATCTCACGTAAACGGTGAAGTATGTATACTACGTAATACTGTCATTGTTTGCACAAATGTATTTGAAATGTAAACTTTGTTATAAAGTCATCTATTTTTGCTGAAATTTCACCCGTGGCCTAGCTCAACAGAAAATAGAAGATTTCAGCACGTTTGGTAAAACAATTTACTATAGCACTTTTTCACGAAGCAGTTACATGTGCCGACCTCGCTATTGGATAGAAGTTGCGCTCGTCTTTGCAGGTATTTCAAACACTCCCAGATCATGTTGTAAATCTTGAAAACATTCGACAATTCTTGAATTCTTCAGCCACATCAGTTGGAATGCTGTACGCTTCACATCTGAGATAGCTACAGAAATACTGGGCCACGTGCGAATAGACAGGCGATCTGAGCGTTCTGTAGGAACTTAGTTATGTAAGCAGTCAATTTATCCATCCCGCAAATCGACATTGATACTGGCAAGATATCAGGTTTGGGAGCTTTAGGACTTTGGAAAGTATTTTAAGCTAGAGGATGGATAACAACTTACAATACCAATAGTTTCTTCGTGTGACATGATTACAAAGTAACAATAACTGTCGGATTATTTTCTTTACTTGAGCTGTGAAATCTTGCTTCTTCCAAATCTCATTATTCTAGGTCAACGGGAAGCACGCTTTAGATTTTAACGAGTGATCTAGCGAGTATTAAAATATTCCAGGTCTACGGGACGTACCCTTTAGATTCTAACGAGCGACTGTCCGAGTTTCAAAATATGTGACATAAATGACTGGAACTTTTAATTGCTTTGACTTAGACAATTGGGGGATGTTTCCAGGCTGTAGCTAAGCCATGTCTCCGCAGTATCTTTTCTTTCAGGAGTGCTAGTTCTGCAAGGTTCGCAGGAGAGCTTCTGTAAAGTTTGGAAGGTAGGAGACGAGATACTGGCAGAAGTAAAGCTGTGAGGACCGGGCTTGAGTCGTGCTTCGGTAGCTCAGATGGTACGCCGGCACGGTAGCTCAGCGTGTTCGGTCGGAGGGTTAGCAGCCCTCTGTAATAAAAAAACTGAGTTAATCGATCAACAACGAACTTAAACGGATGTCTTACGGCGTCCGCCCCGAGCAGATGCAACAACGATGATAGAGCACTTGCCCGTGAAAGGCAAAGGTCCCGAGTTCGAGTTTCGGTTGGGCACACAGTTTTAATCTTCCAGGAAGTTTCATATCAGCGCACACTCCGCTGCAGAGTGAAAATCTCATTCTGGAATATATGATTATTTTCTTCACTAGCACTGTAAAACTTCGCTTCTTGCCAAATTTCAAGTTTCTAGGTCAACGGAAAGTACCGGTACTGAATAACTTTTGATGAACGATTTCGCGAGTATCAAAATATGTGCTACAACTGGTCGTAACTTTTGATTACATTGATTTAGAAGTTTGTCTTACACCAACAAGGGACCGTAATCTTTAGTAAGTCACATGAATTTCAATTTTATAAGTGCGCTCGTTCCTGAGAAGAAGGGGTCTTAGAAGATGAACGGACAGACAGACATTCGGATAACAAATGATAAAAATTGTTTTTTTCGTGTAGAAGGTTACAATTTAACAAATTTCGGATTTTTTTTCCTTTGCTTGTACTTTGAAAAATTGCTTCCTTCGAAATTTCATGATTCTAGGCCAATAGCAAGTACTCTACGAGTGAGTTTACATTGACTTGCGGCTTAAGAGTACATCTATTACACTACCAAGAGACAATAGACCTCAGTATGTGGCACAAAATTGAACTTGATACTTCTTCCCCTCACCGAGGAAAACGGTTTTCAGTAATTCGGCGGAGAGATGCATAGACATATGAGCTGGACGACAAAGTGATATTATACAGGTTCCCTTTTGATCGATTGTGGTACGGAACGCTAAAAGTCATGAGGACTGAGGACAATTGATTTTAAAGGTCATGCTCGACCCATCATACTTGCATTATATTGCTGCTTTTGTTACCATCTTACACAAGGTACAAACGGTAACGATTCCCCATCGCCCACCAACACTGAGGATCCAAAGAAACTAATACACCTGCCTAATATCGTGTAAGGCCTCCGCTTGCACGAAGAAGTGCCGCAACACGACGTGGCACGGACTCGACTAATATCTGAAGTAGTGGTGCAGAGTATTGACACCATGAATTCCACAGGGCTGTCCATAAACACCTAATCCATAAACACCTAAGAGTACCAGGAAGTGGAAATCTCTTCTAAACAGTACGTTGCAAGACATTCCAGATATGTTGAATAATGTTGATGTTTGGTGAGTATGGAGGCCAGCGGAAGTGTTTAAACTCAGAATAGTGTTCCGGGAGCCACTCTGTAGCGATTGTGGACGTGTCCTGCTGGAATTGCTCAAAAATGGTTCAAATGGCTCTGAGCACTATGGGACTTAACTTCTGAGGTCATCAGTCCCTTAGAACTTAGAACTACTTAAACCTAACTAACGTAAGGACATCATACTCATCCACGCCCGAGGCAGGATTCGAACCTGCGACCGTAGCGGTCGCGCAGTTCCAGACTGCAGCGCCTAGAACCGCTCGACCACTCCGGCCGGCGGAATTGCCCAAGTCCGTCGGAATGCACAATGGACATGTATGGATGCAGATGATCAGACAGGATGCTTACGTACGTGTCACCTGTCAGAGTCGTATCTAGACGTATGATGGGTCCCATATCACTCCAACTGACCAAGCCCCACATCATTACAGAGCCTCCGCAAGCTTGAACAGTCTCCTGCTGACATGCAGGGTCCATGGATTCATAAGGTTGTGTCCATACCTCTACGCGTCCAACTGTTCGACACAATTTGACACGAGACTAGTCCGACCAGGCAACATGTTTCAAGTCATCAACAGTCCTATATCGGTGTTGACAGGTCCAGGCGAGTCGTATAACTTTGTGTCGTGCACTGATCAGGGGTACTCGAGTGGACCCTCGGCTCCGAAAGCCGATATTGACGATGTTTCGGTGAATGTTTCGCACGCTGACTCACGTTGATGGCCAGGCATTGAAATCTGCAACAATTTGCGGAAGGGTTACTCTTCTGTCACGTTGAACGATTCTGTTCAGTCGTCGTTGGTCCCATTCTTGCTGGATCTTTTTCAGACCGCAGCGATGTAGAAGATTTGATGTGTTGCCGGATTCCTGATATTCACGGTACACTCGTGAAATGATCGCATGGGAAATGTTGTGTCTCATCGTTCGTGCACCGACTATAAAACCGCGTTCAGACTAACTTAAATCTTGATAGCAGCAGTAGCCGAACTAACGACTGCGCCAGACCCTTTTTGTCTTATATAAGCCTGTCGAGCGAAGGGCCCTATTCTGTCTGTTTACATATCTCTGTATGTGAATACCCATGCCTGTACCAATTTCTTTGGCGCTTCGGTGTAGAATATTCACAAAAATGGCTCTGAGCACTATGGGACTCAACTGCTGTGGTCATAAGTCCCCTAGAACTTAGAACTACTTAAACCTAACTAACCTAAGGACATCACACACAACCATGCCCGAGGCAGGATTCGAACCTGCGACCGTAGCGGTCGTGCGGTTCCAGACTGTAGCGCCTTTAACCGCTCGGCCACTCCGGCCGGCAATATTTCACAAGCATGAGCCATAGGTGAAACTTGAGCCAAATTTAAGGGAACCAAGTTGAGAAGTTCTTTTCATTTATAATTTTAAATTTAACAAAAACACCCTATATGAAACATACAAAGTAATATATATTTGAGTAACGTTTAGTTTCACAGGAATCATTTATCCTAAACACGAGCTGTTGTTGTGTACAGGTAAACGAAGAACGAGTGCAGACAGTTAGTAAATGGCATAGAAATTTGAAAATGGGCTGAGAGTGGTGTTGTTCAGTTGCGGCGGGCGCAATAGTGGTGGAAAGCGCGTGGCGTTTGCTTTGGGCGCCGGCAGCGGCCATCAGTGATGATGTTGATGGTGATGACGCCGCTGATGGCGTCGACCGGTCCCATCGGCAGGCAATATTGGAAGCGCGATTGTTCCCGGCGGGGGCAGCGGCCCGTGAGTTGACCGCAGGGATTACGCCGCCGGCCGGCGGATAATGCGCGCGCGACGCGCACACAGGCGGGCTTAGCGGGCCGCTCTGTTTACAATCAGCCTCATTGTCCGACTTCTGCGCCGCGGGTCGCCATTCGCTGCCCTGCCGACTCGGGGCGCGCGCTACGGCTTCCCTGCGCCCCGCGCGGGCTTCCAATTAACCGTAGGCGCCGGGCGCAGCCCTTTGCCACCGGGTGGCGGCCGGCAGCGGCGCTGTTGCGCTGTTTCTACATTGTACTACGCGCTGCGGCCAAATTAACGCTCTGTGCCGCGCGTCGAGATCCACCGGCAATTAATTAAATCCGAAATTCCTATTATGAATCGTGGCCTGCCCTAGAGGACGACGCACTACACAGCAACAGCTGTCCGGCGAGACTAACAGAACTGATTGTCCAGCAAGAATGCCGTGCGACACCTCCAAGCACGCACGCTATCCACAAGACGAACTGTGCGGCTGCTTCTGTACACTGAGGTGGCATAAGTCATCAGATAGTGATATGCATCTAGTTCTACATCTACAGGGATACTCTCCAAATCATATTTAAGTGCCTGGTTCATAGAACCACCTTCACAATTCTCTATTATTCCAATCACGTATAGCACGCGGAAAGAATGAACACCTATATCTACCCGTATGAGCACTGATTTCCCTTATTTTATCGTGGCGATCGTTCCCCCCCCCCCCCCATGTAGGTGGGTGCCAACAAAATATTTTCGCAATCGGAGGAGAAAGTTGGTGATTGGAATTTCGTGAGAAGATTCCGTCGCAACGAAATACGCCTTTCATTTAATGATATCCAGACCAAATCCTGTATCATTTCTGTGACACTCTCTCCCATATTTCGCGATAATACAAAACGTGGTGGCTTTCTTTGAACTTTTTCGATGTACTCCGTCGGTCCTACCTGGTAAGGATCCCACACCGCGCAGCGGTATTCTGAAAGAGGACAGACGAGCGTAGTGTAGGCAGTCTCCTAAGTAGGTCTCTTACATATTCTAAGTGTCCTGCCAATAAAACGCACCCTTTGCTTAGCCTTCACCACAACATTTTCTATGTGTTCTTTGCAATTTAAGTTGTTCGTAATTGCAATACCTAGGTATTTAGTTGAATTTACGGCATTTAGATTAGGCTGATTTATTGTGTGACCGAAGTTTAACGAGTTCCTTTTAGCACTCATGTGGATGACGTCACACCTTTCGTTATTTAGGGTCAACTGCCACTTTTCGCACCATTCAGATATTTTTTCTAAATCGTTTTGCAGTTTGTTTTGCTCTTCTGATGACTTTACTATTCGATAAACGAGAGCGTCATCTGCAAACAACCGAAGACGGCTGCTCAAATTGTCTTCCAAATCGTTTATATAGATAAGGAACAGCAAAGGGCCTATAACATTACCTTGGGCAACGCCAGGAATCACTTCTGTTTTATCGATGACTTTCCGTCAATTACTACTGACAGGAAATCACAAATCCTGTCACATGTACAGATGGCGGTAGTATAGCGTTCACGAGGTGTAAAAGGGCATGCAGTTCACTGGCCGAGCCGTCATTTGTATTCAACTGATTCAGGTGAAAAAGTTTCCGACATGACTGAGGCAGTTGGAATTAGACGCATGCGACATTGCGTTTTGGAAGCTGTTAGAAAATTCAATATTGCGAGAACTCAGTGTTAAGAGTGTGGCGAGAATAACAGTTTGAGGCACTATCTCTCACCACAGAAAAATATGTGATCGACTGCCTTCACTTAACGACTGAGAGCAGCCGCCTTTGAGAAGCAACACTGCGAGAAATAACCGCATAAATTAATGTGGGATGTACGACGGACGTGTCCGTTAGGACAGTGGGGCGAAATTTGGCGTTAACGGGCTATGGCTGTGGATGCGAATACTTTTGCTAGCTACACGACATCGCCTGCAGCACCTTTCCTGGGCTCGTGATCACATCGGTTGGACACTACAAGATTGGAAAACTGTAGCCAGGTTAGATGAGCCCGTGTTTCAGTTGGTAAGAGGTGATGGTGGGATTCGACTGTGGCACATACTCCACGAAGCCATGGACGCAAGTTGCCAACAAGGCACTGTGCAAGCTGTTGGTAGCTCCACAATGATGGGGACTGCGTTTACTTGAAATGGACTGGGTACCTCTGGAACAACTGACGCTTCGATTGACTGGAAATGGTTACTTTCGGCTACTTGGACACCATTTTCAGCATTTCAAGAAATTCATTTGCTGATGACAAAGCGCCATGGCACTGGGCCGTAGTTGTTCGTGATTGGTTTGAAGAACATTCTAGATAATTCGAGCGAGTGATGTGGCTACTCAGGTTGCCCTGACATGAATCCTATCGATCATTAGTAGGACATAATCAACAGGTTAGTTCGTGGACAAAGTCCTGCACTGGCAACACTTTCGCAGTTATGGACGGCTGTAGAAGCAACCTGGTTCAATATTTCTGCAGGTGGCTTGAGTACACACTACGTCGATTTCCTGAAATTAGAAGGTTCTCCATGACTTACGTCACTTCAGCGTGTATAAGTTTGGAAGATAGTATGTGAACCCACTCCCATGTCAGCTCATACATTTCGTATTCTCACATTAATAACATAAGTGTACACGACAGGTAGCTTCCAAGCAGAGATCATAACCGTCAGGCACAGGTCTAAAAGTACGCAGGATGGGCGTAGACGTGGTTACAACCTCTCCAACGTCTTACTTAAGGTGTTTCTCTACATGTGTTAATTGTCAAATTTTTCCGCCAAACGTTTGAAGGATGCAGTCCCGTAAAACGAAGAGCCTGTAAAATAGCAAGAAATCCCCCCAAAAATTACCAGCTTCCTTCAATAGAGGCGGCTGCTAGAATTGTTGTCAGTAGGTTCGATCAACACACAACTGTTACGGAGATGAATTGGGAAGTCAAATGGGAATCACTGGAGCCCAGGCGATATTCAGAGAACACTGCTGAAAACATTGGGAGGTCCGGTATTTGCAGCTGACTGCAGAACGATTCTGCTGCCACCAACTTACACTTCGCGTAATGACACAAACATAGAGGCAGTACGCTCGTACGGAGACATACAGAAAGGCGTTTCTCCCTCGTTCTGTTTGTGAGTGGAACGGGAAAGGAAATTACTAGTAGTGGCAGAAGCTCTCTGCCACGCAGAGTATGTATGATGATGTAGATGCAGAACACAGGATACTTCTCAGTCGCATTCGTGAGGGTTCGAAAAAAAGTACGATATAAATTGTGAAGTGGTCATATTTTTAAAAGCCTATTGTTATTACAGTTTTTACAAAGATACCGTTAGACAAGTACTTATCAAAGATTTGGGCAAATGCATTTAGGATGTTGTAGTTGTTGTTGTTTTTGTTGTGGTCTTCAGTCCAGAGACTGGTTTGATGCAGCTCTCCATCCTAATCTATCCTGTGCAAGTTTCTTCATCTCCCAGTACCCACTGCAACCTACATCCTTCTGAATCCGCTTAGTGTATTCATCACTTGGTCTCCCTCTACGATTTTTACCCCCCACGCTGCCCTCCAATACTAAATTGGTGATCCCTTGATGCCTCAGAATATGTCCTACCAACCGGTCCCTTCTTCTAGTCAAGTTATGCCACAAATTTCTCTTCTCCCCAATTCTATTCAATACCTCCTCATTAGTTAGGTGATCTACCAACCTAATCTTCAGCATCTTCTGTAGCACCACATTTCGAAAGCTTCTATTCTCTTCTTGGCTAAACTATTTATCGTCCACGTTTCACTTCCATACATGGCTACACTCCATACAAATACTTTCAGAAATAACTTCCTGACACTTAAATCTATACTCGATGACAACAAATTTCTCTTCTTCAGAAACGCTTTCATTGCCATTGCCAGTCTACATTTTGTATCCTCTCTACTTCGATCATCATGAGTTATTTAGCTCCGCAAATAGAAAAATTCATTTACTACTTAAAGTTTCTCATTTCCTAATCTAATTCCCTCAGCATCACTCGACTTAATTCGACTACATTCCATTATCCACATTTTGCTTTTGTTGATCATCTTATATCCTCGTTTCAAGACACTGCCCATACCGTTCAGCCGTTCTTCCAGGTCCTTTGCTGTCTCTGACAGAATTACAATGTCATCAGCGAACCTCAAAGTTTTTATTTCTTCCCCATGGATTTTAATTCCTACTCCGAATTTTTCTTTTGTTTCCTGTACTGCTTGCTCAATATACAGATTGAATAGCATCGGGGTAGGCTACAACCCTGTCTCACTCCCTTCCCAACCATTGATTCCCTTTCATGCCTCTCGACTCTTATAACTGCCATCTGGTTTCTGTACAAATTGTAAATAGCCTTTTGCTCCCTGTATTTCACCCCTGCACCTTCAGAATTTGAAAGAGAGTATTCTAGTCAACATTGTCAAAAGCTTTCTCTAAGTCTGCAAATGCTAGAAACGCAGGTTTGCCTTTCCTTAATCTATTTTCTAAGATAAGTCGTAGGGTCAGTATTGCCTCACTTATTCCAACGTTTCGACGTAATCCAAACTGATCTTCCCCGAGGTCGGCTTCTATCTGCTTTCCCATTCGTCTGTAAAGAATTCGTTATAGTATTTTGCAGCCGTGGCTTATTAAACTGATAGTTCTGTAATTTTCACATCTGTCAACACCTGCTTTCTTTGGGATTGGAATTGTTATATTCGTCTTGAAGTCTGAGGGTATTTCGCCTGTCTTATACATCTTGCTCACCAGATGCTAGAGTTTTGTCAGGGCTGGCTCTCCCAAGGTTGTCAGTAGTTCTAGTGGAATCAAACTCTTCAAGCACTATTATATCTCCCATTTTATCTTTATCTAATTCTTCTTCCATATCCACAATATTGTCCTCAAGAACATCGCCCTTGTATAGACCATCTATATACTCCTTCCACCTTTCTGCTTTCCCTTGTATGTTTAGAACTGGGTTTCCATCTAAGCTCTTGATATTCATGCAAGTGGTTCTCATTTCTCCAAAGGTCTCTTTAATTTTCCTGTAGGTTGTATCTACCTCACCCCTAGTGATATACGCCTCTACATCCTTACATTAGTCCTCTAGCCATCCCTGCTTAACCATTTTGCACTTCCTATTGATCTCATTTTTGAGACGTTTATATTCCTTTTTGCCTGCTTCATTTACTTCATTTTTGTATTTTCCCCTTTCATCAATCAAATTCAATATCTCTTCTGTTACCCAAGGATTTCTATTAGCCCTCGTCTTTTTACTTACTTGATCCTCAGCTGCTTTCACTATTTCATCTCTCAAAGCTACCCAATCTTCTTCTACTGTATTTCTGTACACCATTTTTGTGAATCGTTCCGCAATGCTCTTCCTGAAACTCTCTACAGCCTCTGGTTCCTTCAATTTATCCAGGTCGCATCTCTTTAAATTCCCACCTTTTTGCAGTTTCTTCAGTTTTAATCTACAGTTCATAACAAATAGATTGTGGTCAGAGTTCACATCTGTCCCTGGAAATGTCTTACAATTTAAAACCCGGTTCCTAAATCTTTGTCTTACCATTATATAATCTGACACCTTCCAGTATCTCCAGGCTTCTTCCATGTATACAAGCTCCTTTCATGATTCTTGTACCAAGTGTTAGCTATGATTAAGTTATTCTCTGTGCAAAATTCTACCAGGCGTCTTTCTCTTTCAGTATTTACCCCCATTCCATATTCACCTACTACGTTTCCTTCTCTTCCTTTTCCTACTATCGAATTCTAGTCACCCATGACTATTAAATTTTCGCCTCCCTTCACTATCGGAATTATTTCTTTTATCTCATCATACATGTCATCAATGTCTTCGTCATCTGTGGAGCTAGTGTCATATAAACCTGTACAGCTGTGGTAAGCGTGGGCTTCGTATCTATCTTGGCAGGCTTCGCATCTATCTTGGCCATAATAATCCGTTCACTATGCTGTTTGTAGTATCTTATCCGTATTCATATTTTGTTATTCATTATTAATCCTATTCCTGCATTACCCATATTTGATTTTGTATTTCTAACCCTGTATTCACCTGACCAGAAGTGTTGTTCCTCCTGCCACTGAACTTCAATAATTCCCACTATATCTAACTTTAACATATCCATTTCCCTTTTTACATTTTCTAACCTTTCTGTCCGATTAAGGGATCTGATATTCCAGGCTCCGATTCTTAGCACACAAGTTTTCTTTCTCCTGATAACGGCGTCCTCCTGAGAAGTCCCGGCCCGGAGATCCGAATGGGGGACTATTTTACCCAAGAGGACGCCATCATCATTTAACCATACCGTAAAGCTGCATGCCCTCGGGAAAAATTACGGCTGTAGTTTCCCCCTGCTTTCAGTCGTTCACAGTACCAGCACAACTAGGTCGTTTTGGTTAGTGTTACAAGGCCAGATCAGTCAATCATCCTGACTGTTGCCCCTGCAACTACTGAAAAGGCTGCTGCCCCTCTTCAGGAACCACACGTTTGTCTGGTCTCTCAACAGATATCCCTCCGTTGTGGTTGCACCTACGGTACGGCTATCTGTATCGCTGAGGCACGCAATCTCCCCACCAATCGCAAGGTCCATGGTTCATTTACATGTATTTTACCTCCTTGGAAGTTATTCTGGAGCAATTTATTAAGTGCTGGTGCAAAAAAAAAAAAAAAAAAAAAAAAAAAAAATCATCATATGAAATGTTATAATACAATTATACACTGAAGAGCCAATGAAATTGGTGAATCTGCCTAATATCGTGTAGGTCCCTGGCAAGCACGTATAAGTGCCGCAACACGATGTGGCGTGGACTCGACCAATGTCTGAATTAGAGCTGGAGGGAATTGACACCATGAATCCTGTAGGGTTGTCATCTATTTTTTTTCTGAAACTGTACCTTCTCAACTTTTAGGACGGAGATATACTCAGCTCTATTCTGTTCAAAGTTTTCAGAATTTCTTTGAACATGGTGTACATGTTTTTAGCAGTTACAAACGTACCTGTCTCTGTGCGTGACACGTGGAACTCATTAGAACGCCTTGGGCCGAAAGTCTGTCTGCTGTTCAAAGACAGCTTCTCCATTTCACGTCGCCTGTTTTGACAACTGTAACACAAAGGAGCACAGAAGTATGAAACCCGCATAATTATCGAGTCAGTAGGCAGCTCCCTCCGATCGCCCCAAACGTGCTACTGTTCCATTTCGGCTCCTATGGTAGCACAAGAGATAACCGGAGACGTGCATTTTCGTAAATCGGAATTACCGGGTACATTGAGTAGAAGTGGAGGTGTTCCTATCTGACGCCAAGGTACTAAGGTGTTCCTATCTGACGCCAAGGTACTAACTTGAATGGTCCGCTTTTGGAATCACTCAGAATTTTTCTACATCAACATACCCTGCCTGACAGTGAAGCTCAGAGGAAAGAAGGAGGAAACGAATGAAACTTAACGAATTTAGTTGGCATGTGAGGTTGTTCTGGTGATTACAAAATCGAGTCAGGTTTACAAGAAGCTCATTAAGGGCTCACTTAAGGGTATGATGTAGCACCCTCGTGGACTAGATTCATGCACTGGTGCGGTTGGTAAGGGTCTCATAAAGCCGTTGCCACCTCCCTTGAGACAAAAGGGCCACATATGTTGTCACTGGTCCTTGATATCGAAGATACTGGCGCTGGGACTGAGTAGGGTTCCGGGCTGGCCCCACACGTGTTGTACTGGGTACGGATCTGGGGATCTTGTTTGTCACAGGAAAGCCTCAGCATCACGTACCATATGTGGACGAAGACTGTCCTGTTGAGAAATAACGCCACGATATTATCGTACGAGACAGAACACAGTATGTCCTCGACATGTGGTTGTGTCCTCAGAGATCCGTCAGATAATGTTCGCCGTGACAAGAAATCGTACTCAATGGCTTCCCACACCATGAGGCCTTTACATACAAGACTGGGCTTCTCCAATCAGGTTGCCATCTTATTCGTCAGCGATAGTCGTCAGGCGTCGTGGAAAACCGCAGCTCATCTCTGAACACAAATCGATGTAATTCATCTGCAGTCCATGGTTCCTGGTCACACCACCATTCCAAATGCAGCCGTTTGCGTTCCGGCAGTGACAGCCTACGTATGGTACGGTAATCCCCATAGCAATTGGTGCTGGTCTCCGTTCAGTGGCGCCAGATGACACGTGTTGTTGCACAGAGTCTACTTATAGCTTCCTTGATATCATAAAAAAAGCGGTCAAGACATAAGTTTGTGACAACACCTCCAATAAAGCCAGTAACCTGAAGTTAATCACAGCTTGAGACGCGTCATCGGAACACTGAAGAGAGAGTGGCGTGTGCGCAACGAAGTCATTATCATTGAGCCGTGTGCGGCTGGCGTTCATGCCATTTGTTCTTTGGCATTTTGTCACATCCAGTGGCGTCTTGTTTCTTCCTTACATGCTGGCGTAGCGAAGTTGCCGGCTTGCCTCTTTGAGTGGCAGCAGCAGCGCTTGTCGATACTAGTACTGTCGTACTATCTTTGGTGTAACCACTATTATTTCCGGGGTGTGGTGGTGTGCGTGGCGGTCAGTCGGTTGGGACGGAGCAGCGAGGAAGTCTCTGTGGCGCTAGGTCAGTCTGGGACCGCTGGCGTCGTGCATGCGCTGTCGGGTCTTGAATCGCTAGCTGCCAGGGCCACAAAGTTCGTGGCCCACCCAACCTGGACGCTGAAGTTGAGTGATCAGTTAACCTGTTATGGAACCTCAACTACCGTGACATCTCTTCGTTTATTTGCAGGTAGTTGCTCCCTGGGCCGTTTAGGCTAGCAGCAATGTACACTCCTGGAAATTGAAATAAGAACACCGTGAATTCATTATCCCAGGAAGGGGAAACTTTATTGACACATTCCTGGGGTCAGATACATCACATGATCACACTGACAGAACCACAGGCACATAGACACAGGCAACAGAGCACGCACAATGTCGGCACTAGTACAGTGTATATCCACCTTTCGCAGCAATGCAGGCTGCTATTCTCCCATGGAGACGATCGTAGAGATGCTGGATGTAGTCCTGTGGAACGGCTTGCCATGCCACTTCCACCTGGCGCCTCAGTTGGACCAGCTTTCGTGCTGGACGTGCAGACCGCGTGAGACGACGCTTCATCCAGTCCCAAACATGCTCAATGGGGGACACATCCGGAGATCTTGCTGGCCAGGGTAGTTGACTTACACCTTCTAGAGCACGTTGGGTGGCACGGGATACATGCGGACGTGCATTGTCCTGTTGGAACAGCAAGTTCTCTTGCCGGTCTAGGAATGGTAGAACGATGGGTTCGATGACGGTTTGGATGTACCGTGCACTATTCAGTGTCCCCTCGACGATCACCAGTGGTGTACGGCCAGTGTACGAGATCGCTCCCCACACCATGATGCCGGGTGTTGGCCCTGTGTGCCTCGGTCGTATGCAGTCCTGATTGTGGCGCTCACCTGCACGGCGCCAAACACGCATACGACCATCATTGGCACCAAGGCAGAAGCGACTCTCATCGCTGAAGACGACACGTCTCCATTCGTCCCTCCATTCACGCCTGTCGCGACACCACTGGAGGCGGGCTGCACGATGTTGGGGCGTGAGCGGAAGACGGCCTAACGGTGTGCGGGACCGTAGCCCAGCTTCATGGAGACGGTTGCGAATGGTCCTCGCCGATACCCCAGGAGCAACAGTGTCCCTAATTTGCTGGGAAGTGGCGGTGCGGTCCCCTACGGCACTGCGTAGGATCCTACGGTCTTGGCGTGCATCCGTGCGTCGCTGCGGTCCGGTCCCAGGTCGACGGGCACGTGCACCTTCCGCCGACCACTGGCGACAACATCGATGTACTGTGGAGACCTCACGCCCCACGTGTTGAGCAATTCGGCGGTACGTCCACCCGGCCTCCCGCATGCCCACTATACGCCCTCGCTCAAAGTCCGTCAGCTGCACATACGGTTCACGTCCACGCTGTCGCGGCATGCTACCAGTGTTAAAGACTGCGATGGAGCTCCGTATGCCACGGCAAACTGGCTGACACTGACGGCGGCGGTGCACAAATGCTGCGCAGCTAGCGCCATTCGACGGCCAACACCGCGGTTCCTGGTGTGTCCGCTGTGCCGTGCGTGTGATCATTGCTTGTATAGCCCTCTCGCAGTGTCCGGAGCAAGTATAGTGGGTCTGACACACCGGTGTCAATGTGTTCTTTTTTCCATTTCCAGGAGTGTATGATGTGTTGGAGTGGGCGAAATCTTGCAGCCGTCTTCCTAAATTGTGATTAATTATTAAATTGACTGTTACTTGCCAGTGAAGTGCACCAGCGGTATTTTCTGCCCTGTGGCCGCCAACGCCCAAGTTACCTGCCCTGCAAGTTAGCATAGTTTTTCAGCAGTGTGTCTTTCCTCATCGTGTTGATGCTGTCCGGCACAGCACATAGTTCGACAGCCTTTTAAGTTGTTTGGTTATATTTTGCTTAGAGTGGTTATTGGTCCATTCACTGTTTTTAGACGCCAATTTCTGAAGACGTCGTGCTGTTCGTATCCTCGTCCCTAGCCGATATTTTCCATCGTTTCGCCGTTCGTCGGAGGGTAGGGAATTGGTTAAATTGTTGGTCGGTACATGGGCCGTCCCTAGTTTGGGTTTTCATCCGATTATTTAACTTCGACTCTTGGCTGCCTGTCTCATCTCACCTTACGTTTGAGCTGCCATCTCAGGCCGACCCATGGAACACTTCTGAGCTCCACTTGTTCTGTTTGTTCTATATTGTGATTTTTATTTTAATTTCGAGTATTATGCAAGGTCTTCAGCCGTGTATTAGTTCAGTTCTTTTAAATTTTACATAAAGTCCTTCATCCGTGGTAAATTTTTGAGGATTGATTTCATTTTTGAAAATAGAGAAAGTATTTTCCTTAAAATTGGTTCCATCTGAAACTGTTTGTAATCCAGGCCCTAAGCCATTAAATGTACAATGTGTTACGTGTGCCCTTCAGCAGAGGATTTACGTGAACCCCTTTTAATAAGGCCTTCAGCCGTGTGTATTCTTTAAAGGAAAATTTTTTATAAGAAGGAGGGGATTTATTTTAGATTTTTTGTCTGACTTGTTGATCAGGACTTCAGCAGTTGTTTCAAATTTGTTTGTGACCTTCAGCCGTGCAAAAAGTTAATATTACTTTAATTAGGCTTTCGGCTGTCGTGTTGTAAGTTTAAAAAAAATTTCTTGGTTAGAAAAAATTGTCTATTAATGTGTTTTAATTATAGTTCTCTTTCAAACATGTAGTGTAGGCCTTCAACCGCTAATTGTTTTCAACTGAATGTTTTTTTTTTAATTTTTTACCTTCTGTTTTTAATTGCTTTTAATTTCCAAGCCATGCCTTCAGCCCAGCCGTTCTTGTTTTTGGTGTGGTTTTGGGCCTTCAGCTCAAAAAGTATTTCAAGTTTTCTTTAACTAGGCCTTCAGCCGTATTGTCCAACTGTGATCTCCTAAAGCTATGTGTAAATATGTGGTTCTTAGAAAAATAAAGTTGTGTGTTTGATTGTGCAACTCACGGCAACTGTTTACGGCCCCATCCACAATAGTAACCTTATCCTGTGCGCTCTCTGAGTACCTACCAACCGGGTTTCAATCATATATGGCACCGGGGTGAGCATCAGTGGTGTCACAGAAGGAAGAGCGTCTGTATTAAGTCGGCGGTTGCAGTCACACAAAAGTCACACTTGGCAGTCGGCCGAACACCCGTGGCTTTTAATCCATTTCACGGGGCTAGTAGCCAATGAGAATTTTATGGGAAAATAAACAGAACGACAAATGTAAGACAACACAAGAAAATCCTTAGTTATGATCCTCAATGTAAGGAAGACTTGCATTAACAAAGTAGCGCTCAAAAACATAGTGACGAAAGAAACGACGTCAAAATCCCTGTAACATAAAACGATGACGACGTCTGATGGAAATAGCTATAAGCTACAGCCAACGTATTTTATGCCACAACAGAAGAAACTCATAACTAGTCTGTTATTTACAAACTACAGTATGTACACTACAGCGAATCTTGTCAAACGTTTCGCTGAATATCAATGAGTAAAATAATCCATTTGTCTAAATTAAACAACCTCGTTATTTAGATGAACTGTACATAAATCGGTTTTAACGCATTTCACTCCGTAGATAAGGTGGGTAATGTAAGGTGTTGTGGAATTCTTGGTATCTTTCATGAAGACTTTTGTGAAATTCCTGTGGCAGGCAAGGAACCAGCCGTTAATTATGTGTGTATTTATGTGGAATCCTGGAACATTAATTGTATATATGTTGACAACTCTGGAAAGCATCTCCACACTACTACACGAAAAGGTAAAAACGGCCAAGTATGAGACCAACACACGGAATCGTTGTATTCCCGTCGAGCTAAATTACTTAATTAACATCAATGGTCGGATTATACATAGAGATATAGTCGATCGCAGTCGTTGACTGTGATCCCTATGACGATGCACAACAAGGTCCGAAGCAGAGCTCCCGTCAAGGGTGCTACTTCGTATTTTGGAGCATGACACGATATACCTGCCCTGGAAGATACGAAAAACAATGAACTTACTCCATCTTACTGTCTCACATTTTGTATATGCAGCACTATGGATGGTACTTCTTATGAAGAAACGAAGTGCAGTGCTACACAGTACCAAATATAAAATCTGTCAAATGAAACTTATTTACTCTTCTGAGTTATTTTGTGGTTAGTAGCCTTTTACGTACACTATCCAAATGAGTTACAGTGGCAAGAAAACGAAGAAAATTCAAAATAACGCTTTCCCAACTTCCATTTTTATATTTAGAGTTTCTACCTTCCTACATTTCCTTAGAGTTGTGACTTTCCACATGCTTACATTATACAGAATTTTCCTTTTGTGCTCCTCCAAAGTAGTTATCGTCTGGAGATTCGAATGAGAGACGCTTCTTTCCGCAGTATTTTACCCAGGAGGGAATCGACTTTTTCGTCAGAGAACTGCTTGTGTTTGGAAAAGATAACTTGGTGGTCTCAAGATGCCTTCCACATCGCGGCACTGCGCACGTTAAAGCAGTCTTAGCTACATCAGCAGATAGCACCCCTGTTAGTATGTACCAATCTCTTTCGTTTATGCTAAGGGTAGCCTTAGTTGAAGGTTAGTTTCAAGTTAACTAATACTTCTGAACTTCTGACAGCAGTTTTGTGATGCGATATATCCACTACAAATGTCTCTCGAGATTGGAACATTTGTTTGCCCTTGTTAAATGGGAAAGTGCTCTATCGTGGTGAGCAGAGAGATCTTTGTCCAGAAGCAGCCCAATAGCTGGAGACGTAAGGTCGACGATTTGTGAATGTCTCGAGAATGACTACCAACAGGCATCTCCACGTAGTGCTCCATCGTCGTTCCTACGTCAGAGTAGCCAGAGAATAATGCAGGTTAATCGGATATCAACTACCGTATATTCAGACATCGGGCAATGGAAAACTAAACGGATTCTAAATAAAAAATAAGATATCTTCCTCTCTGTGTAGCTTTACTTTAATCCTCCCTCTCCTGCATATACTGAGATATAATTATTGATGATTTTCATACTATTATGCAGAATAATATGTTTCTCTGCCACTGGTGGAGACATTATTTCTCAACCCCCATATAACTTCTTGTATCGGAAACGTAGACTTCGTCATGTTTCGTTTCAGGCAACTGGAGGGTTTGTAACGCAGACATGTTTTGACGTTGACCAACCGATACTTAGCATCTCACGACTGGTGTCCTGGTTTCTGCTCTGACTTAAAGGATTTGTTGTGGCGAGGAATGCTACTGATGTTGGAAAGCCGTAGGCATTAGATATTTCGAATAAAGTAATGTTGACCGTACTGGGGAACGTCAAAATTTTGGCTGCCGTTCCAGAAGCCTTATGGTTGCCTTGTGGAGGGCAGGTCTCACCTGATCAGCTTATATTTTTTATATGGAAGAAAATTCATTGATAGGAAAACATTTATATCACTGAAAATGTATACATTTCAATTGGTTCAAATGCACATGTATCCGTAGTTCCCACCTTAACTCAGACTGTATTCTGAAACTCTTTATCAGCTGCATGGATGGTCTCCGAAATTTGTCCTTTTCGTGATGGTTGTTGTATTATGCCTCCTGTATGAGAACGTGTATAACATGCAGCAATGGAAGCTTGAGTGGTTCAGATATTGGAGAAGAAATGGGGAAGATACACAACGATATCTGAAACTTGTTTGCTTGCTTCAGATCGCAAAAATCTTGGATTGCAACGAAAAGACCTTTCACGCCATTTTATAGCTGCAATGAACCCCGGTTCCTTAATTGACGGGAGTGTATTATTTCCATTACAAGACCACTCATATTTCATCTTACCAATACATTATTCTTCGCCATTCACTGAACAATATTATATGAGCAACTTTTATACTGTAATGATGTGTACATCACAAGGAAATCATTCCGTTGACGCCTTCTGTATCTAACTGACTCTGGGGTATAGAATGCCTCCTAGGCTGCACACGTGCTGTCTTCTATCACCAATTGAAGCGTTAGAATACGATGCATCATCTAGGGGCGTGATTCCAGCAACCTTGTCCTTCTTCTTGAAGGACATTATTTCTAGTGCACAAAATCCGTCTCACGCTATTGGAAACGGAGGTGCACAGCAGGATATTCGTGTGGGAATCATTGCTGGCCCAATAGCAACTACTGCAGAGGTCTTAGGAACATCAGAATTAGACTACAGATCACAGCAAAAGATTTGCCTGTTCAGGGTAACCACTGGAAACACGTTGATTGTTTTGTCACAATATGTGTTTCCCATAAACGCATTCACTCGGCGTGATAGTATATTAGCTATGGTGGGTGTTCATCCCAGAACTTTTGATTTTGGCTAGCGACTCCATTATGAAAGCGACACATTAGATTAACAATTTTGGGAACTAATTGCGTCATTTCACGGATGACGTCTTGTAGCATGTGATTCTACATGACGCCATTCATGCGAGCGACCTCGCTAGATTCACTCCTCCGTAGTTTCAGAAGAAGAACGAATAGCTGTTCCTACAGTTTTGATTTCCCACATTTCCAGGTAAATGACACGATGGAACATTTGTGGAGTCGTCGAATATCATCTCTGAGTTTACAAATCCACTCGTCATATTGTTCAGAAATTTTTTACTATACCTGGACACCTAATGCTGTCTCATCTAGCAAGCTAACATTTCCATAACCTGTTCCACGACAAATGAAAAAAGTTTCGCTTGTGAAGAGAATCCTTTCAGGCGTCGGCAAGAACTTTACATGTGAGCAGTGTTGAATGAAACCAGAGAGTAGAAAGATATATTTTAAACTGAGGTCATCACAAAAGAATTTCTTTAGCGCCTCGGGCATCGTGAAGCTGCGAAATCTGCACTGTGCACGCCAAACAGGTGAGGGAGTTTTTCCGTCGTCAAGACGCGTCCAGAGGGGAGATCAAATGCTGCTCCCGCGAGACCCTGAACAAACCCTGCATGCGTAATGTGCGGTGTGGCAGTTCGCCAGTAGACAGCGCCGGTCAATGCACAGACTACTATGCAAAGCGCACGAGTCCACACGACGGTCCTAGAATACTTCGTCACGCGAAGTGAACATTTCCACATTTGTCTAAGGCCTCGGGCTCTTTATGGAACTCTATTCGATCTGTGTCTTCGCAGCGTGTGTAGAGATTTTGCTTAAATTCAGGTTACGCTAGTAGGATATCAACTGTCAAATCCCTGCGACAAAATGGCTCTGAGCACCATGGGACTCAACATCTGTGGTCATCAGTCCCCTAGAACTCAGAACTACTGAAACCTAACTAACCTAAGGACATAACACACATCCATGCCCGAGGCAGGATTCGAACCTGCGACCGTAGCAGTCACGCGGTTCCAGACTGAAGCGCCTAGAACCGCACGGCCACACCGGCCGGCCCCTGCGACAAAAAGCACGATTTACTTAGTAAGAACAGCCAGTGATCGGGAGAAAATTTGACGTAGATTTGTGGAACGGATTATCCACTCCAAGCTTAACAGCTCACAGTGATGCAAGACCCTAATGTTATGATCACACTAAACTATAGTCGTCTATTCACTTCTGTGGTTTCTTCATTGTTCTTGGAAATGACTGTTCGGAAATACAATGTAGAAACATTAGTTCACTTTGTTATAAGAAGGATAACAGATTTACTTGAATTTATAAAAGTCCATTGCGCGGGAGTATGTCAAATATTTACAACCTGATGCACACAACTACAAATTCTTCTCTTGAAGTACAAGTTCAACGTTTACAAAAGTACAGTTCCACTTGAAACTTGAATAGCGCTGGTATCATAACTATATGGTTATGACCGTTTCATCAGAGGTCATGAAGTGGAGCACAGCGAATTCATGCCCGGCTCAATATCAATCTCTGCGGTGCTGAGAGAGAGAGAGAGAGAGACTCCCATTCATCGTTGCGGACCGCTGCGAGACTACATTAATGCCTTTGGTAACGATGTGCCTTATCGATTTTGGTTTAGCGCCGTTATCCTACTATGAGAGGTATGGAGCGGATGCTACAGTTTCCAGATGAGGAATGGAGGAAAAGTCCCTTCTTTTATTCAAGCTGTGCCACAAATTAATTTTCCAGACAGTTCAGTATCTCCGCATTAGGTATTCGATCTACACATTTAATTTTCAATATTCTTCTGTACCAAACGCTTCAATCCCCTTTTTGTCTGAATTGTTTACCCAAATTTCTCTTTCGTACAGGAATACACCCAATAAAATACTTTCAGAAACACTTCAGATACTTATATTCCATTAAAACAAACTTACGTGTTTCATAAACGCTTTCATTGCTGTTGTCAATCTCCCCTCCCTACCCTTTCTACTTTGGCCATTGCCACTTACTGCTACTCAAATAGCAAAACTCTTCACCTTTTTCCAGTGACTCTTTCCTCATACAATCCCCTCAGCGTCGTCTGATTTCATTCTATTGCATTCCATCAAAGTTGAATCGTTGTCTACATTATTACTCAGGTGTTATTCATTCAGTGTTATAATCTCGAAGAGTTCACGATCAGCTGTACGACGGGCACTACATTATGTGGGAAATAATACGATTAACAAAGACATATCCACACAAACGGAATTTCTTAGAGTACGAGGAACCCTAGCGACTCAAGCTTAGAATTAAGATGTTTACAAATGCTGAACATAAAGTAAATATTACCCATAAGAATAGTATTTCAAAATTAGTAACTCGTGGTCACTCTATAATATTAAATACGAGCGACGGAGAATGCAAGTATATTTACTGAGTTACAGCACTAGTTAAACACCACGACCGGTTTCGGCTTTGGGCCATGTTAAATAGTCACAATTGAACAACTGGAGCTCGTCTGTCAGGTGAAGTGCATGATCGCCTCAACCACACGGACGTCCAGTACTGTGAAATGAAGTCTTCACTGGTCATCGGAGCTCATTTCGAAGCAGGCCTTATCACTGAAGGCAGTTCTACTCCAATGAGATTCCACGACGAAAACGGTCTGGAGACGCCCCACACAGCCATACGGCGCGACAACCAGGAATGATGATCTGGGGTGCCATTTCTTTTCAACATAGCATCCATTTGCTTGTCATCCGCGGAACCCTTACGAAACAGCCGTACTTCAACGGTATTCTACGGTCTGTTTAGTCGCCCTTCTTTGCAGTCCACCCTGGCTCATTTTTCAGCAAAATAATGCCCGTACGCACACAGCTGGAGTTTCTACTGCTTGTCCAGCAAGATCACAGAATCTCCTCCCAATTGAGAACGTTTGGAGCATTGTGGGCAGAACCTTTCAACCAGCTCGTTATTTTGGAGATCTAACGCCCTAAGTGGACAGAACTTGGCACGATACCCCTGAGGAGGACATCCAACAATTCTGTCAGTCAATAACAAGACGAAAACTGCTTGCATGTGGGCCGGAGGTGAATCACCACGCTGCTGTCTTGGTCAATTTGTGAAGCTCTATCTTATGAATAACTCAACCAATTTTTCTGAAATTGTAATCATCTGTTTGTCTGTAAGCGTACATAATATCTACCGGTTTTCCACCTCATTCGGATAATTCCTTCGTGACGTGTTGCTTTTAATTTATTTGTTGCCTTACAGTGCATGTGCTTTGCACCGCCAGAGAAGATGCTGTTCCATTGCTGTGTTTTCGTATATACTTTCAGCAATTCATTTGATTTATTCCGGTTGTATTATCCTGTAAGTCACTTGATTTGTTTTTCTTTTTTTAATGGAAACCAATGTCTTGTTTCATTATATTTATTTTCCAAAGGAGTTGATGTACCGTAAATTATGCGATTCAGATTTCACTCAGAACGGTTGGCACTATTGTTACACTTTTGAGGGTAGAGCGAGGTGAGCTGGTTTCATAAAGATTCGTCACGATTTTTGTGCGACTGCAGTCTATTTAGTTTCCCTGTAACACTACAAACATTGAGTGCCCTCATGCAGTTTAACATCCAACGGGAAGATTTTTACTAATTTAATTCCGATAGTTCCCCAGATTCGTGTAGAATCTGTGGTCACTTTCACACAAAAGAAGTGCTTTCTAACAAATGTGTTGGTTGTACACTGATTTCAGTGTCTCTAAGCATGGTCTGCAACCACTGGCCACTAACGCATGAAAAAATTACGAATACTGAAGTTGCAGGATTTAAGCGGCTTTTGCAAGCGTAAAATAACGGAGAAGTCTATCTCGTTATTGAGTCGGTGGATCATGATGGCGACAATCGTTATTAAGTGCAACCTATAAGTACCTTTGATAAAGTTTGGCGTTTACTGGGGATTTAAAAACACTGCCTATCACCCAAAGTGAAGCAATCTCGAAACGAACTTTACTGGTCCAGTGGGTACGTGAAGTTATTTCACTGATTACAAAATCCAGTGTAACATACAAACATGTTAGCAAGATGAACCCACTTACCATCCCGATGTTGAACCCCCACTGCCGACATGCAAGCACTGATTTTTTTATACTTTTTTTTTCTTGAGCCAAGCTACAAAAAAAAGTCCCTCCTCCGAACAGTCCATGAAGACCCAACGGTACCGATCGGGCGCCGTGTCATCCTTAGCCCACGGGTGCCACTAGATGCGGATTTGGAGGGGCATGTGGTCAGCACATCGTTGCCCCGGCCGTATGTCAGTTTATGAGACCGGAGCTACTACATCACAGTGAAGTATATCCTCAGTTAGCCTCCCAAGGACTGAATGCACCCCACATGCCAACAGTGCTCTGCAGACTGGATGGGCACTCGTCCAAGTGCTAGCCCAGCCCCACAGCACTTAACTTCTGTGATCTTATTGGAACCGTAGTTAACACTGGAGCAAGGCCGTGGGCTTTTAAAGAAAGGTGGTCCACAACTAAATAATTTCCTTCTCTTACAAGTGCTTTCAGTAATAAATAAGGGATTGAGCTTAAGGTGGATTTAGCTGCGTATAAAATAGTTTCAGTTATTCAGAATTTAATAAAAATGATGGGTAACGTCAAGGTTTACGAAGATATGTAGACATTACCACTGGCTCCTGATGCCCTGGATAAAGGCAACGGGCCAGAGTTGACTCGTAAACTGTTCCCACACATGTTCCATTGGGAAGAGATATGTGGATCTTGCAGGCCACGGGAGTTCCTCAAAATGAAGCAGTTGCCATCTGTGGATGAGTATTGGTCTATCGAAAAATGGCACCAATATGTTCTCATATGAGAGGTGACGCATGACGAAGCCGTACGTTGGCCACGTACCGTCGTACAGGCCGAAATCCCTCGATTATTACTAGCCATGACCTGAAGCCATATCCGATGGCTCTCCATGCGACGACACGGGGAGGGACACCGTTCCAAAACGTTGGAAGAATGGGATCTGTATCCAAGCCACTGCCCTACTCGTTGACGATGGTCATCCTAAGTAGTGTGAAAACGAGATTCAACACTGAACACAGAGCGACTCCATTCATCACCAGTCCGTGGTTTCCGGTCACGGCACTTCTCCAAACGCAGCAGTTTGTGACGTTGTGTTTACGGCTGTCTATACATGGTACGCTAATTATACATGGTACGCTAATTACCTAGTCCAGATGCTGCCTGACTCCGATCAATGGTGTGGGACGACAAAGGATGCCCCAGGCAGTGAGTTACTTAGTCTGAGATAGAAGGCAGAGATGTGATGGGATTACTGTGCTCATGGATCATATGATAGCAGTCCCATCATTCTGTCGTTTGATCCGGCCAATTGGAGCCTTTACTGCCAGTATGCCTGCCCTCATGTTTGTATGCAGTTCAAAATCTGGCCACAGTTACATACAATTGACCCGCAAATGTGAATGTTGCATGATTTAAGCAACCAGACAAATGGGAAGCCCTTTTAAATTCACTCAATTGCTGTCTCAAACACTCTTCACGCTCCCCATACACAATACAAGGCCTGTTAACAGTACTAAGCACCAAGAACACCAGTGCACTATAGTGGCCTTTCTAGCTATCACAAATAATTAATACTGCCATCTGCTGACGACGTGAGGCGTACGAAGTCACACACTATCATTTGTCTTCGGGGTTCTTCACTTTTTATATCAGGCATTATATGTACAGGATATTTCAAAATTACACAGACAAACTTTTAGGGGATATAGAAGGTGTCTTGGGGAACAAAACGAGGATAGGAACCAGTGCCCGGAAACGTCTCCAAGATATAGGCACGGGCACTTTCGTATGTATGCAGGGTGATTCAGTGATGATGTTACAAACTTTCAGGGATGATGAAGGAGGATAAATACAACAAGTTGAGGTAAGGGATCCTGGTCCAGAAACGAACGAGTCGAAAGTTATGAGCGAAAATCGTACATATACATCTGACAATAGGATACGTATACTTGTACTGTTATTGCTGAGATTGTTCGGTAGACGACTTTCAGAAGTGGAAGAATGGACCAGATCAAGAAATAAATGTCCAAAAGATGGACTCTAAAATGCATACCTGAGGAGTGATAAGCACTTGTTCATCTTTGTTGCTGTGAAACACATCTCCTCTACTGAATAAGTTTTCATAGCCCTTAAAGTACGCATTTTAGCGCCCATGTTTACTGGACATTATTTTCCTCCATACTACCACCTCTGAAAGTTTCCCACCGTACAATCTCAACAAAAGTACCGGTTCATGCATTCCATTGTCAGACGTACCTGAACGATTTTCGCTCATAACTTTCGACTCGTTCGTTTCCAGCCCAGGAACCCTCAGCTCAAAATGATGCATTCATCCTTTCCATCATCGCTGAACTTTGTAACGTTTCAAATCTCTGTGGCGTCGTTGGATGACGTTTCCGGACACGGAACCGTAACGTGATTTTCTTCCTCAAGCCACCAATTACATCCCCACGAAGTCAAGCACATGTTCACTCGTGTTTCGGCAGATATCTACAATTTAGTTTTTCGCCATATGTAGCTGGAAGCAGACCAAATAAACACAGCTCGTCATGTCATTTACGAGGAGCCCTGTGTTGGTTGTTTCCCATTACAAACACAAATTCCCATTTCAAAGCAGAATTTTTAGTGCCCATTCGAAAGCGCTGTCACAAATTAGTCTTGTGCAATATTTGTTTTATCGAAATTGATTAACAGGGACAGTGAAGCACGAACGAACGATAACCTGACCTCCGCTGATTGCTATTGCCATGCTGTTTTACGGTCTCTGTCAGTACACGTAGATGAAACAAATATTGGTCTAAACTACTCAATGGCCACAAAAATTTACCACTTTAAAATTTAATTAGTTTACAACGCCAAACAATCCGGCGCTTTCCGTCGACACTGGACTCATAGGAAAGACGTAATGAGAAGTATCAGTTTTGGCTGATTCCACCCACACACTGCAAAAACGGAATTGCAAGCGTTTGCTGAAACACCGAAACACGAGGGAAAATGCATCTCAGATTCTCAGGGGGGACGCCCGGCATGTGTTGCTGGGTCCAGCCGAAACAGTAATATGATAAAAATCGTGGAACAGCGATATGCACATATACACATGGCGGTAGTACCGGGTACACAAGATATGCAAGGCCAGTGCTTGGCTGAGCTGTCATTTGTACCCTTGTGAAAAGGTTTCCGTGGTGATTATGGCCTCACGACGCGAGTTAAAAGACTATCAACGCGGAATGGTAATTGGATCTAGAAATGGTAATTGGAGCAAGACGCATGAACATCCTGTTTCTGAAATCTTTAGAGATGCACAGTGTCAAGAACCTGCTGTGAATATTAAATTTCCGCCGTTACCCCTCACCAGGGACAACACAGAGGTCGACGGCCTTGACTTAACGACCGAGAGCAGCAGCATTTACGTAGAGTTACCAGTGCTAACAAAGAAGTAACAGTGCGTGAAGTAGCCATAGACATCAATGTGGGGCATTTGATAGGACAGTGAGGCGAAATTTGGTGTTGATTGTCTATGGCAGCTGATGAACGACGCGAGTGCTTTTTCTGACAGCACGACATCGCCTGCAGCGCCTGTCCTGGGCTCGTAACCGTATCGGTTGGGCCGTAGACGGCTGGAAAACTGAGGCCTGGGCAGATGAGTTTCTATTGCAGTTGGTAAGAGCTGATGGTAGGTCTCGAGTGTGGCGCACATCCCTCGAAGCAATGGACCGAAGTTGTCAACAAGTCGTTGTGCAAGCTGTTGCTGTTGCTGGCTCTATAATGGCGTCGGCAGTGTTTACTTACGCTGGAGTTGGTCCTCTGGTCCAACTAAACCATATATGACCATTTGCAGCCATTCATGGACTTCTCACTCCCTAGCAACGATGGAATTTTTTTTGGGTGACAGTGTACTTTGCCAAAGGGAGAACCTTCTGGACAATTCGAACAAATGATTTGCTCACCCAGATCGCCTCACATGATTCTCATCGGAAACGTATGGGACACATGATGGAGAGGCCAGTACGTGTACCAAATCCTGCATCGGCATCACTTTCAGAATTATGGCAGGCTTTGGAGGTAGCATATTCCAAATTTGTGAAAGGGACTTCAAACGACTAGCTGATTCCATGCCATGTGGAGTTGCCACACTATACTGGGCAAAAGAAAGTCCAACACCATATTACGAGGTTCTCCATGACTTTTGTCACCTCATTGTATACTGCCTTAACATTAGTAATGAAGATTCGATCACTATTTGTTTTGTCATCAGTTTTCCGCGCATTGATGTGGATCAAGGGTACTGAATAACTGATGTAGAAAGGTAACACTTTTACGAACTTCACGCACACTGGAATAATTGCAAGTCAGCAACTTCTGTTAATCAACACAAAAGTCACAAATTTCACTTATTTTTTATTTACTCCGTGACTAGTTCCGAGCAGGGACCCATTTTCAAATCTTCGTGCCAGATAGTGAAAACGGTACTTACATAAATACGAAACCGTGTTAAAACATGTCTATATTACGGAGTGCAAACGAACAGCTACAGCGATAGAGACTCGTTGTACAGAAAATATTTTCACCACTCGTTCAAACACTTTCGTGGCCGAAATTGTTAACACGATACCTCCCGGTCCGCCATCAGTAATTATGGGGGCGGACAGCAGCGAGAAAGAACAGTGTAGACCGATAAAAACTCGTGACTTGTCTCGTGTCTCTAAGGTTGTAAATGAAGAAATAGGATATTGGGAAGCGCCTTGTTAATTAGTTGACAAACATCTGAGAAGCAGAAGCTGTGTTCCCTCTTTGTGTTGCTGAGTTCTAATGGTGAAATGAAGGCGACGTCATTAGACGTTACTGAGTCGTCTAACAAGTCGGATGAAGGTACGTGAAGCGGGCAGTTGCCTTAGTGTTACAGGAAACATGTCTCGATAAGGCAAGACTTAAACATCTTCATGTTTGCCTGCACTCAGTGTACCTGCATGGCACTTGACATGGAAACGCTGCCATCGCTCCCTTTTAATCAGTGGCTGAATTCAAGTGGAAGACTGGTGTCAGTGAAGACTGTGGTGTAAGGTTTGGCCTGCGATTGTAGAAAGGAGCACTGGAATATACACTCCTGGAAATGGAAAAAAGAACACATTGACACCGGTATGTCAGACCCACCATACTTGCTCCGGACACTGCGAGAGGGCTGTACAAGCAATGATCACACGCACGGCACAGCGGACACAACAGGAACCGCGGTGTTGGCTGTCAAATGGCGCTAGCTGCGCAGCATTTGTGCACCGCCGCCGTCAGTGTCAGCCAGTTTGCCGTGGCATACGGAGCTCCATCGCAGTCTTTAACACTGGTAGCATGCCGCGACAGCGTGGACGTGAACCGTATGTGCAGTTGACGGACTTTGAGCGAGGGCGTGTAGTGGGCATGCGGGAGGCCGGGTGGACGTACCGCCGAATTGCTCAACACGTGGGGCGTGAGGTGTCCACAGTACATCGATGTTGTCGCCAGTGGTCGGCGGAAGGTGCACGTGCCCGTCGAGCTGGGACCGGACCGCAGCGACGCACGGATGCACGCCAAGACCGTAGGATCCTACGCAGTGGCGTAGGGGACCGCACCGCCACTTCCCAGCAAATTAGGGACACTGTTGCTCCTGGGGTATCGGCGAGGACCATTCGCAACCGTCTCCATGAAGCTGGGCTACGGTCCCGCACACCGTTAGGCCGTCTTCCGCTCACGCCCCAACATCGTGCAGCCCGCCTCCAGTGGTGTCGCGACAGGCGTGAATGGAGGGACGAATGGAGACGTGTCGTCTTCAGCGATGAGAGTCGCTTCTGCCTTGGTGCCAATGATGGTCGTATGCGTGTTTGGCGCCGTGCAGGTGAGCGCCACAATCAGGACTGCATACGACCGAGGCACACAGGGTCAACACCCGACATCATGGTGAGGGGAGCGATCTCCTACACTGGCCGTACACCACTGGTGATCGTCGAGGGGACACTGAATAGTGCACGGTACATCCAAACCGTCATCGAACCCATCGTTCTACCATTCCTAGACCGGCAAGGGAACTTGCTGTTCCAACAGGACAATGCACGTCCGCATGTATCCCGTGCCACCCAACGTGCTCTAGAAGGTGTAAGTCAACTACCCTGGCCAGCAAGATCTCCGGATCTGTCCCCCATTGAGCATGTTTGGGACTGGATGAAGCGTCGTCTCACGCGGTCTGCACGTCCAGCACGAACGCTGGTCCAACTGAGGCGCCAGGTGGAAATGGCATGGCAAGCCGTTCCACAAGACTACATCCAGCATCTCTACGATCGTCTCTATGGGAGAATAGCAGCCTGCATTGCTGCGAAAGGTGGATATACACTGTACTAGTGCCGACATTGTGCGTGCTCTGTTGCCTGTGTCTATGTGCCTGTGGTTCTGTCAGTGTGATCATGTGATGTATCTGACCCCAGGAATGTGTCAATAAAGTTTCCCCTTCCTGGGACAATGAATTCACGGTGTTCTTATTTCAATTTCCAGGAGTGTAGTAGAGACCCTATTCTCGTGTTTGTGTTAAAAATGCCCCAGAAAGAATTAAATTGTGTACGAAAATGATGCACCGCGAATTTCGAAGCCATTGAGTTAGCAGAATATGTGAAAAATCAGTTTCTAATTGAGAGAGCTGCGGGTGTGAAACTGTCACTTGTTATATATGTCAGGTAATGTGTGTCAGTCCATTTATTGTTCAAATTTGTTTTCTGGGGATTGGTCATGTTAAACTCTTGCTAGTGATCATTGTATGACAAATTCTCCAGGATTTCTTCTTCATTTTGCTTAAATCCGTTAACGTGTGTATAGCACTCACTTTAAGTGGCTAACGTCAAATTTATTTTAAATGTGACTGCTAAAAGCTCAAATTTTGGAATTTAGCGTCAAACTCTAGGGCTATGCTGGTGCGTAAAGCAAATTAAGATTCAATATCCTTTTTTGTATAAATGAAAATACCAGCTGTCACGCTCAATTTTGGGGAGAAAGAACTGAATGAAAGTGTGTGTGTGTGTGTGTGTGTGTGTGTGTGTGTGTGTGTGTGTGCGTGTGTATTTCTAAGATCGTTTATGACTCGGGCAGATTCTGCTCAATTTAACCGCAGAACACTCAATGATAAATTGAGGTGGAAGTAGGCAGTATTTTATTAGAAATTGTTTAAGTGCACTCTTGTCTGAAACCCTTTAACAGCCAACTGTCAGTGACATCTGCTACTTTCTGTTAAGGCCGGACGCTGTGGCCGACCGGTTCTGGGCGTTTCAGCACGAAACCGCGCTGCTGCTACGGTAACAGGTTCGAATCCTGCCTCGGACATGGATGTATGTGATTTCCTTGGATTAGGTAGGTTTAAGTAGTTCTGATGACCTCAGATGTTAAGTCCCACAGTGCTTAGAGCCATTTTCTGTTAATTGTTTATGGTCTGATGTACAGGTTGGCCGGCCGCGGTGGCCGAGCGGTTCTAGGCGCTTCAGTCCGGAACCGCGGGACTGCTACGGTCGCAGGTTCGAATCCTGCCTCGAGCATGGATGTGTGTGATGTCCTTAGGTTAGTTAGATTTAAGTAGTTCTAAGTTCTAGGGGACTGATGACCTCCGATGTTAAGTCCCATAGTGCTCACAGCCATTTGAACCATTTGTACAGGTAGCCCAGAAACAGCATGAATAGCTTGTGTGGGTATTGTAGGGGAGATTGTGTTGAGAAATAATTGTTAAGGGAAAAATTCTATATGTTGCAGAGTGTTCTAGTTATTCAGCGTTGAAGTTAGCCAACCATGTCGTTGCGCGCGAAAATTCAAACACCTCCACTCGCTAAAATGCGGTAATGCACAGACATCGGTGGGTCTGTAAGTTTCGACTCGTTGAAAAGCTGGTTACTAAAGAAAATTATTCTTTTTCGGAGCTGATAAATTTAATCCAAGTGAGCAAAAGCTTCGTTTGTTCGGTTTGACGGAATCAAACGGAAAACACTTTCGCTTACGCCGCTTGTGGCAGGCTCTTTGAATTTTTTGCGCACGACGACGTGTTTGGCTAACTATAGTGCTAAATAACTCGGAAATGGCTCAACGTATCGAAGTTCCTTCGTATCAGTTGTTTCTCAGGACAACCTCCCCTGCTACACCCTTACAAGCTTTTCAGACTGTTTTTGACTACGCTGTATAAAAACGAATGTTTACTTGTCCTTGCCATACGGGTGGGTCTGAGTAGATGTGACATGTAAAGATATTCGATAATGACCATATTCGTATCAAATCCATTGTTTTGACGGTCCGTAGACTTACTGTTGGTAGTCTCGATTACGGTTGACCCCTAGAGTTGCCGGTAGGGGAAGGGGCTACAAAGAGAGTGAAATATCGACGTATCTCTGTAACGCCTGAAAGAATTTCCACCAAAACTCGCACATGCTACATTTATTATCTGGAAAAATTTACTGTAACGGTAAGACACACCTAATGAAACTTCCTGGCAGATTAAAACTGTGTGCCCGACCGAGACTCGAACTCGGGCACATAGTTTTAATCTGCCAGGAAGTTTCATATCAGCGCACACTCCGCTGCAGAGTGAAAATCTCATTCTGGAAGACACACCTAGCACTCATATGGGTGACAGTTTGGGGTAAAATGTTGTGACATAAAAACAAGATCACCTGATACAACTTTAAACAAATTTTTTATATGCAGAGTTCATTATTTGTACAAAATTACAGTGGGAGAAAGATTCTCTACTAACTCCAGGGGTGACAAGAGAAACGTCCGAAATGACGCATTAATCTTACTTTCATCTAAATAGTTGACTTGAAATACTATAAAATTATGAAACGCGATGTATGCGTTGTTCATTGCATTAGCTATATCGTGATAATGAAACCTGCAGGAAGCCAGTAATTTTCCCATCTCGTTTCGGAGCCAAAGATTATGCCACACAGCTCAGTACCGCTGATACATTTAACGTTCTCTCTAGAGCCGCATGATTTAAGACAGCGGAGTATCCGAAAACTGTCAGCGATAGTCCTTTTTCTCGAAACGTCCATCAGACACTGGCAGAACTTTAGTTTCCTCAGAGTCAGGTGAAATTGCGGGTAGCAATTCGCTAGAGATACGAATGATAAATATGCACGCAACAAAGGCCAAAATGAGTATCCATCTGCAGCTTAATGTGTCAAATATATTTTTAAAGAATTAATAAAATAAAATAAACTGCACTGGACATTGGTAATGGAAAAGTTTCGGTCGGCATCGATACAAAATGTACTTCACTCGCATTGGACTTTTATATCGTTACTCTATCGGTCGAACAATTAATCCAGAAAGTTATCCCACAAATTGCCGCCAATTACAAAATTCACCAATGGCTTGCGAACGTGCTGTTCTGACAGTACAAAACACCGACGTCTGTGCAATCAACTACGCAATCCAGAAACTAATTGTGAGCGAATCTGTCACCGACAAATCAATTTGCCAGCGTCATGAAAGCGCACGAACTTTTAAATTATCCAACTATGTTTTTAATTCGTTATTTCTTTCTGGTGCGGAGGTGTACAGATTGTGACTCAAACTCGATACATCAATAATAATTTTGTGCAACATTAATCTAACACGACTGTGAAATGGGTCCCAGCTCGCTGTCAAAAAGAAGGAAAATGCCATCGAAGCAACAGTTCTGAATGCGAAGCCAAAAGAGAAGGCGTGCAGATTCCCCGTATTCACGTCACTCACACTGACATGCTATCAACTGCAACGCAATATTGACTCGAATTTTCAGTTACAATCACTACGGCGCAATGTCAAATGCGTGAAGCGTGTGGATTAATGCCAAAAGTCCACACTTTTCACACAGTCAGTTAGATGTTGCATCTCATGACTTGGATAGACGAAAATTTTGTTTTTATAGAAGATAATTAGGCCATAAGTACTTCATATTACAAAAGTTTCATTTAATGCAAAAAATTAATGGTCGGTCAGTTGCTGTACTGTGTACATGTCAACGTGTTTCCTTTGCACTTGAGTACCTACTTAGAGAGAAAAAGAGGAAGTGTAGCGCGTGCTACGTGCAGCTTGTTAACGGTATAAAAGATAAACTCCACGAAAAGGCTAAAAAAGAAACGTAATGCCACCCGGTCGAGGTGGAAGCTGCTCCACCCTATGGAGTCTTTTGGATACGGTGTGGGGTGCATGGTGTTAGAACATGGAACTCATCGTCATTGCCAGCTTTCCAGACCTTCGTACAGAAACTTGTCAATCGGGTTAGCCTCAGTTGGTTGGCAAGGACGACGGCTCAAATCCGTGTCTGCCGGAATGGTTAATTTGAAATGGCACGGGCGAATTCCTTCCTCGTCCTTGAAACATTTTGAGCTTGTTCGCATCTAACGGTCTCGATGTCGACTGTACCTTTAACTTTAATCTTCCCTCTTTCTTCCTCAATTGGTTTGCGGAGCTGAGTGCACCCTGTTCCAGTCCCATCATGCAGAAGAAGTCGCTGGCAGTTCTGGAAGTTGAACTCAGGCCCTCTGTATAGCAGACACACACGCTGACCGCCCAGCTAGCAGTCTTTTTCGTCCTCCCCATCATCCCTTTCTTTCACTCGCCATGTTGGACTCAGTGTCACCTTTTAAAATCATGGTTTCTTAGAACTTTCTTTTAAAAAAAGATGTCAAGACTGTCCCTCTTTCTTATTCAATTAACTTTCTTCCTTTTCCTGATGCTTCTTAATAATATTATAACGCTGCATGTTGAAGGAACTCCAATTTTTACTTCTTCAAAAAGAAAAATAGTTCTTTAGTTTACTTCCAGATTAAAAGAAAACACAAATGGGATGACTCAGACAGCCATCACTGGCTTGGTTGCTCAATTTTTTATTTTTTTTATTTTGGATACCGTTAAATACAAAATTAAAGTGCATATCTTCGCCCCTCTTTTTCTTCTTCTTCTGTATTGTCCCGCATTACTGCATGGTTGGCATGGTTGTTAATGGATTTGGCATGGTTACATTCGTTTTGTAAATAAAAACTGCCTTTTCCAGCTGCCCTGTAATTTATTTCTCCCAGACGCCTTTTACTACTTTTTTACTCTATCATGTCCTCAGTTGGATCCTTATTTTTGTGGTACACTATTACTCTTCCACTACTAGTTACCAATATTTATTCGAAACTGTGCTTTTAATATTTACGTCTTTAAAAGTACAGTTTTAGAGCAAATATCTGCAACTAGTGGCAGAAGAGTAATAGTGCATCACAAAAATAAGGGTAAATAAGATGAACAGTGTGAAGAAAAAGTTCAAAATAATAAAGTGTGCATCTGTTTCGTAAATGAAGTGGTAGTTTGACCTCCAGGCCAGATGAGAGGAAATGCAGATGTCAAGCAAAAGTGCGAAGGACGGTAAGTAACCACTTATTTACATAAAGAAGGCGACGTGAGCTGTATTATAATCTAAAAATAGCACATATCGAAACAGAACTTATAAAGGAATTGAATAATTTTTTCTTATTGATAAATGTACAGATAATTATTCAAATCTCAAAGATTTTAATTCGAAAAATATTTAACACTCGCCGACAGAAGAAGATTTACGCTTTTCGTTTATTAGTTTTAGTAATAGTTACCTTTCGTTGTTCTCATGTCCTGGTGATAAGACGTGTAAACGAAGTGCTCTGTAATTTCAGGTGGAATTGAGCTAAATAATGGAAGCAACTTCTGAAACAACACGATCTTCTGATTTACGATGCCATAGATCCCAGCTCCTGTAACTCTGGAAGGTTATTACTATTATAATTTTGTATGGAGAATTTAGAAGGGGTCGATGATCTTCACAACTGCGCTGCTCAAAAATAGAGGTACGTGAATGTGTTCATTTCCTTCCCTTCGTAGCCTCCAGTGTCAGTTTCAATATTTAGGTCATTCTTGCCGCGACATTCAGAAGATGCTGTCTTCTTCTTCATTTAATTACTAATTCAGATCATTTTCTTTCTCAGATGAACAAATGTATTTTAACCACAACTCTTTTTACCCAAGCCACGGAGAATGTGCCTCTGTCCCGGTCGTACATTCACATACAACTGTGTGTGTAGCGGTGTAATTATACTTTTGACTCATTTGCCACATAATATTAATGCTTATTTTTAAGCATTACTCGAGAATGTGTAGCCAGTCGGATGTATTCCTTAGTAACGTTACTTTTAATATTTAATGCCTTGGTTTCCACAATTGACCTTTGCCTCTGTCGCAATGGCGTTCCACGCGAAATATTTATTAAGCGACGTTCATACTAACTTTCGTTTGAAAACTACGACACCGGCTAACTAAGTTTTTAACAGTTTAACAGTGCAGTTACAAACTGTATCGTTCTAGACCCCACTGAAGATGTCTTAGAGTAAAAAAGAAAAGCGAAACGCGTCCAGGAGAAATAAATTACAGCGCTGCAAGAAAAGGTGCTTTTTATACACAAGACAAAGACTTCTGTGTTTGTTGCGGAGGATGACAACCCAAACAAACTTGCTGGCATCGCTACTGGCATCGCTAGTTTATGAAGTGGTCGGATGTCCTTCCTGTTGCCACCACGTTACCCCCTGGGACGGACTGTGTGTACCCAGCTGTCCGTGCGTAGTGTCATTTGTGTGAAAATGACCGTACGTTTTCTAAATGTTTGCTGATCCTTTAATTGAGACCGGACTTGGATACTGGACCAGTATTCCCGTAGAAGAATATGGAAAACCGCTTAAAAACCAGATCTCGGCTGGCTGGCATACCGACCGTGGTCCTTAATCTGCCGGACGGATTCGATCCAATTCCTCCAGATAACGCCCTGCCGGTATTGACACTTTAACATGCAGGACTATCTTCTTATCCTTTTATTTATTTAATATCTTTGGTACTGGGCTAATGATGCAAATCTTCATTCTTCCTTCAATCACATATTACTATTGCATGGAGAGTGTGGAACGCAGAAAGTATTGAAATGTGGTAGCTGCGTTGCAGCTTAAGCTGTGGCGAAAGTGACTCCTGAAAACCCTATGCTTAGAATGTAATGAGCCAGGTACATGTCCTGATATTAAATTCGGAAAACAGGTTTCATTCCGTTTGCAACTCCTCTGTTACGATTATCGTTCACGATTGACGTTGTTACCTTCTTCTGCGTCCAGCACAGAAGCGAAAATACTAGTTGCAGAAGAATAAATGTGAGATGGAGGCAGTAACTGTACATCGAACTGAGTGTGGGACCTGCGCAAAGAATATGAACGAGGCGATATACTGTTTTCCTTTTGCACTAACATGACAGCACTCGCCCAGTTATTCGTGGGGTCTAACGCACTGCTTTCCGGGCGGGGAGGCATGCCGGTCCCCGGTACGAATCTGCCAGGCGGATTAGTGTCGAGGTCCGGTCGATGGTTTTTAAGGCAGTTTTCCATCTGCCTCGGCGAATGCGGGTTGGTTCCCCTCATTCCGCCTCAGTTACACTATGTCGGCGATTTCTGTTCACACACTTTCTTCAAAAATGGTTAAAAGGGCTCTGAGCACTGTGGGACTTAACTTCTGTGGTCATCAGTCCCCTGGAACTTAGAATTACTTAAACCTAACTAACCTAACGACATCACACACATGCATGCCCGAGGCAGGATTCGAACCTGCGACCGAAGTAGTCGCTCGGTTCCGGACTAAGCGAAACACTTTCTCTATGTACTCGTACACCATAATTACTCTACCACGCAAACATTGGGGTTACACTTGTCTGGTGTGAGACGTTCCCGGGGGTTCCACTGAGGGCCGAACGGCACAATAACCCTGGGTTCGGTGTGGGGCGGCGGTCAAATGGTTCAAATGGCTCTGAGAACTATGGGACTTAACTTCTGAGGTCATCAGTCCCCTAGAACTTAGAACCACTTAAACCTAACTAACCTAACAACATCACACACATCCATGCCCGAAGCAGGATTCGAACCTGCGACCGTAGCGGTCGCGCGGTTCCAGACTGTACCGCCTAGAACCGCTCGGCCTCTCCGGCCGGCCGGCGGCGGTGAGGTGACTGGACTGCTGTAGTCTGTTGTGGGGTTGTGTACCACTGAGGGATACGGCGTGGACAATGACTCTCCGCTGGTTCTAGGGCACCAGTTCCATACAGTAAAATAGAACATGACAGTAGAGAGGCAGTTTTTTGCTTGATTCTGGTGTCCCTGTTTATCCTTGCCATTGCTCTCAAATGGCAGAATAATTATTTTGAAACAGTATTTACCTTTGACGAAATAGCAGTTTTTTAGTCATTTATCTCAGGATACACAATGCTTTGTGTCGTATTATTTCAGCTGTTACTTATGACAATACCTTCAGAAAATTTTGTTTATATTGCTTTTTACTCACTTTCCATGGCTGACACGAAAGTAATTTGTAGCGTTTTTCACGCTGTGCAATATTCAGTTCCATTACCCTCTGCAAAAAAATAAAGGATTTTTCCAACTGGACGCGTATTTATCGTGCAGGTAATTACAAAATAGTTTCTACCGTAGTGCAGATTACAGCAGCCAAGTTAAAGCAAAGGATGTACTTACTGGTCGTTTGGGTACAAAATGCAATAAACGATTTGATGTATCCTAGCCAGTACTTACGCTGTCACCATTACGAGATATTACATATTTGTTTAACTTTTGCCCCTTCAGCAATGTACAGGTCCGCAAAACGTTATTTTTCCCACTGAATTCAGGATGGGGAATAAGAACTATATAAAACTGATGCCGCAAAAATTCCTGAATGGGCTTACTGATGACAACTTGAATAGGAAACCACATGCTATTGAGCTTCTCACACATTTGATTTTAGCAGCATTTGCTCTACTTGTAGCTGCTAGTTTTTGGCGGTGAAAGTAGTGTCGATTTAGTTTAACTTGCAAACTTCCATTCTTGGATGTGATATGGAATGATTTCCTTGGCCGCTTTCACACGTGGACACAAAGTATTCATTGTTCTGAACCACAGTGTCAGGATAACACCTGGTGTTTCCCCTCGACTTCATATAGGTCACTGGTTAAAATTTAGGTTTACTACGAACAGCCTTACATTACTTTTATTTTCTTATGACTTTTATTGTAAAGACTCAGACCAATTTTAAAATAACAGTGAAACGGACGCATTAGTGCAATCGTTGACAATATGGCTCTCGGTAGCGACGGTGTGTAGTCGATTCCAAAAGTTACCTGTATTTGAATATGACGTGCCTGCGAAAAAAAGGGGAGCTTTCATATCTTTCTACAATCGTGATATTTGTGTGCCTGTATTCCTTCTGTGTGTGTGTGTGTGTGAGTGTGTGTGTGTGTGTGTGTGTGAGAGAGAGAGAGAGAGAGAGAGTTGGAAATTTAAGATGCGTGACTGTGGGATGAATTACTTTGGAAATTTTCGCTGGTAACTGTAACCTGTGTGCAGCATAACATGATAGTGCTGCCATGAGATGGTCTTGCTCAAAGAGTACGGCAAGACGTATTTTGTGTCATAGCCATTGCGCTGGGCAGAGGATGCTACGAATGTCTTTACTGCCTCTCGACTATCGGCCCCCAAGGGACTTGGGACGCATTCGCGACCTAGGACATACTAGTTACGCTGGTGGTAATGAGTGGTTGTCTGTCTGAAAACACTCGGTATAGTTTCTGGATGAGGTATCAGAATTCCTGAGTTTGAACAGTCATGAATTTTTAATGTTTTTCCTTCAGGTGCATGTTGGCTGGGAAATTTTATTGAGTCGTTTTCAGAATTACAAAAGCACAGAAAATGAGTTCTCCACGAGGGTGGTTTGCTCTTACTAAGGTAACTAGAACAAGAATTTGGCCACTCTTAATTAAAATTTTCCAGTGGTTAAATTAATTGTAAATTGCAGTAGATCATATAGCCCTTATTCCATTGTTAAATTCTTGTGCGAACTATCTGATTAGGAGAAATAGCTGCTTTTGTGTTTAGAAGTCCCACGTGCCCTATGTACGTCCTTTGGGTCCGGTTGTTGTTCCAGTCCCACGTCAATGTTCATTTTAATTTTTGATGTAATCGTTCCTCTTACCCCCTGCCTAATTTTCCTCGAGTTGTACCACATTAAAAATCTCTTCTTTGTTTAATGCCTTCTGTTTCATCATCGTGTTAATAAGATCGAAGTCATCTGCTGTCCCAGTAAATTTCAGTTACGTGTATCTTCAGCAATATCCTAGCAGTATCAACATATTTTCACCAAGGTATGTTAGCAAAAAGTTAAAGAAAAACCAAGTTTGATTATTGCTGCTAACTTAGATTAACTACAAACTTTTTAAAGATGATGTGTAAGTTTGGTCCAAAACTTGAAAATATATATTGGCACACTCTTAGCAATACCAAATGCCTTTCAGTAATACGTGCTATCAAATGGGTGGGGGATACTTGATGAGCACTGCCAAACATTAAAAAATAAAAAAATCGTTACTTGCTATTGACTTTTACTCACAATATACTTTTTAAAGAGATTCTGAAGAGTAAGTATGGCTCTGATTGTGAAAATGTTGTTGAATATCACATGTATTGCGAAAAGTAACATCCAGAACTGAGAGTTAAATTTGTGATTTATGTATGTATGTATTAAAGCGGGGACCTAGAAACGACACAGGGGAAATCTGTCTATCTACTCGACCACCACCCCGCACCGAACCCGGGGTTATTGTACGGTTTAACCCCCAGTGGACTGGCGAGTGTTATATACACGTATCCTCAGTGTTAATATGGATCACCAAAGCCTTCTCTTCCCATTACCAACAGCTCTGGAGCACAATACAAGAATTGCACACCTTTACATGTAGAGTCAACATCCATCTGATGTTCTTCTTATTTGGAACTGTAGATATTTTATCTCTGCACGTACTCCAGGATGAGCACCGTATGGTGGCTAATAACTGACGCGCACTTTTTTTTCGTCGGGCGTGCTTTCTTCACTCCCTCCACCTTTTCCACTGGCCCACCTTTACCTTCGTAACAGGACATCATTTCGATTTTTCGAATCATATCCTGACAACTGTTGGCACTATTCATGGACCAGTTACACTCGTATGCAAAACGTTAGGAAGAAAAAAACTTTGGCATAGTGTGTAATTGCCATGTAACATAGATCTACAAAACTTTAATTATACATTGAAGGAACTGCTATACTGTAGTACAGAGGGTAATTAAAGCAGATACAGAATGAGACGACCAGAAATGACACAATTTTTCAAAATCAATAATTACGCTCACTTCACCGCTGATCATGATGGAGGCTCGAACATTCTGTAAGGCAGGACATAACTCTTAATAATACCGAGCGAGGTGGCGCAGTGGTTAGACACTGGCCTCGCATTCGGAAGGACGACGGTTCAATCCCGGGTCCGGCCATCCTGATTTAGGTTTTCCGTGATTTCCCTAAATCACTCCAGGCACATGCCGGGATGGTTCCTCTGAAAGGGCACGGCCGACTTCCTTCCCCATCCTTCCCTAATCCGATGAGACCGATGACCACGCTGTCTGGTCTCCTTCCCCAAAACCAACCAACCAACCAACCATAACTCTTAATAGGGAGTATGACCAGCACAGACGTTAATACAAGCTGTGCAATGTACACCTATCCTGGAGACAAGTTTGGTTGGGAGATCTTGTGATGGGGTGCTCCATTCCTCCTCCTGCTCAGTCGGTAAACATAGGATGGTAGTTGGTGCGTGTAGAAATGCTGCATCCCAAGCATTCTCTATGGGATTTAAGTCAGGTGAACAGGCATGCCAGTCTATTCGCTGAATATCCAAGTGTTCCTCTATCCTTGCTGTTCGATGAGATTGTGCAGTGTCATCTACAAAAATGAAGTTAGGGCTGACTGGATTCCTGAGAAGTCGCAAATGGGGAAGGAGTACAGCGACTTAATAAAGCTGGCCAGTGGGTGTACAATGATCAGAGATTTGGAGGTCAGTAATCCGATGCAACAATACACCTCCCCAAACCATAGCAGCTGGACTACAACATGTTCAACAACTGCCGCCACAATATGAGGGAAATTCCAGCATTGTTGAACACAACAGTTTCGGTGGTCAAGGGGCTATGGTGTGGGTAGGAATGATGTTTCTTGGGCTTTCTAACCTCACCTTATGAGAGTAAGTCCAGCATTGTCGAATACTACCATTTGGGTGCTACATGTGTTATGGCGTATGTAGACGTAATTTTTCGTGGGCACACTAAACTTCGAATTCTATGAACACAACACACTCAACAATCACTGTACTCGTTTTCCACGTGCGTCTTCCTGGGGGTGCTTTCGGTTCTGACTTAATTTTTATGGATGACAGTGCTCGAATCCATCGACCAGCTCAGGTGGAGAAGTTCTTGGAACGAGAGAATATTCGGTGAATGGACTGGGCTTTCCCTCGACATTATCCCATGGAACACGTATGGGATGCTTTAGAGAGGCGTATTTCAGCACGTCCACATGCACCAACAACCATCCGGGAGTTTTCAGCCGCGCTAGTGGCAGAATGGCAAACCCTACCACAAGATGTCCTTGCCAACCTAATGGCCAGAGCATGCACTGACGTCCGTGGTGATCACTCATCCTAATACGAACCACGTCCTGCCTTATATCACGTCCAGCGACCATCATGAACCCCAGTGACTTCAGTGCAATTATCGTCATTCAATAACTGTCGTCTCTGTTCTCTTCATTGCGTATTTCTCTGAATTATTTTCCGTATTACTCTGTTGCAGTTATTCCTATGTATGGTTCAAAGCCTCCAATAATGTAGATTATGATTCAGATAAAATATTTCGTCAAGCTATTAAGCTGTTAGCGTCGCAATAAACTAACAAGATTGTTTTTCTTCTCTAATGGTTCAAATGGCTCTGAGCACTATGGGACTTAACTTCTGAGGTCATCAGTCCCCTAGAACTTAGAACTACTTAAACCTAACTAACCTAAGGACATCACACACATCCATGCCCGAGGCAGGATTCGAACCTGCGACCCTAGCGGTCGCGCGGATCCAGACTGTAGCGCCTAGAACTGCTCGGCCACTCCGGCCGGCTGTTCCTATGAATGATCCGAGTTTCGTCGAGCTACGTTACTTCGCAGTGACACATCATGCGAAAGTGGTTTTCGTCCGTCCTATAGTTTTGTTCACATGTGCCTAATATCTTACATTTCATATTACATGCATAGGAAATGTCTATATTCAGAACAAAATCACAAATAAACATAAACACGACCAAAAGATACACGAAAAAGGCAAAACGTTTATAAACAATAAGGGGCTCCGGAACGCCCTATACTTGCAATGTTAAAATAACGCTTATAAATTACATCTTTCCTCACAAAGCATTTGAGGTAGGAAGTTGAACTTTTTACAGATTATTTATTGGAATATGGGCTACAACTTAACACAGTGGAAGATCCTTAGAAAACATGTAATTAGTATGAGAAAATAAAAGTTTTGGGAATCGAGCGACAAAGATTGGATTAACTTTTTAGTGCATTCCAGGTCCATAGGATGGATTATCTTCATCCTCTGCAAACTCTTCCTCCAGCTTCCTCTTGTTCCTCCTCCTGTTTACTCTTGCTTGTATTTCTAGACTCTTTACAGCCCTGTCTACAGCCCGAAGGCGTTCCTTGTCTAAAGCAAGCATCGCTCGTTGTTGTGCTCGTAGATTTTGCTACCATTTTCTTCAGTTGCAGTTACTGCAACACTGTTCCAAAAGGTTGTCATGTATGAACACTTATTACATTTCAGTTGTATTTCACTAGCAAGTCCTACGTGCTTTATTATGGAGAGTTCCAGACCAACTTCACTACAATGAATACATCTTACACAGTTTGAAAAAATTCCTTTGAGAACCGACATATCAAATATTTAATTCACATCCGATCGCCCATAAAACATTCATAGTTTTCACTCATTGAACCAAGCTTCTTCTGTGAAGTATTTTCTTTCCCACTTTTACTGCTATGGGCAGGTGTACTTGAGAGGTTAGGTTCACTCACTTGGTTATCGTCTTTATTGTTTACAGTAATAACACATACCTTTGGCTTTCCAACATTTCTCCTTTTCTTAAAAGCCTTCAGAGGATTTCTAATAACTTTACTTTTACTCATTATTATACTTCAACAAAACAGAGACTCAAGAAACAGAATTAATTACGAATATTTTCGAGATAACGACAGAGTAAATAAACATGAAACAATCGACAATCACACCAGCGATATATATTGAACCATCACAGGTTAGCCACAACACATACTTTATCTCACATCACTAAAATGTACCTGATGAACACGGACGTTAATAATAACACCATTTGACAGCAGTTTAACAGCGCCACAGTGGGTCACGCCCATGTAGAACACATTTCAAAAAAAATTTAAAAATAGTAGTAGTCTTCGGAATTGAATAAATTATATATCTATTAAAAGGTAATAGTCTGCAGATTCAGAAAACGCAAAAAAGCAAAAATTGAACTTTTCATGATTTTGAGCCTTTCTGGAGCCCCTTAAAGATTATGCACGAAACGATGTGTCGGTGTCGCAGAAGGCCACTTTGGATGTTACCATGATGGTGACTATGCACCTGGGTCGCAGCGACGGCCTCCGCGCTCACGAGCACCTGCACAGCAGGCACCTGCAGCGCGGCCTGCCAGATTGACCCCGGCCGGCCATGTTGGAGATACCGGCGCTCGCAGCGGCCACTGTGGCAACGGATGAACCGTAATTACCGCTGTGCCAGCGGCAGATTATTCACCCGCACGACGCCAAATTTATTAGTACACGGCTTGCTCGGTCCGCTAAAGTGATTTTAAATTGCGCGGTAAATAATATATTAGCAGTTTCACCTTCTGATTTATGCTCCTGGCCACGGAATAGCGTGAATACCTTTTTTTGTGCACCCCAGTGCACCGGAAAATAGGATACCTGTGGTTGATGCACTCAAAGCACGGCACAGTCTCTTTGCAAAATGGGTGACGAGCTTTTGAAACCTGCACACCCCTGGAACTGGCGCTGTTAACTTGAACCGCATGTACAGTCGAATAATATTAACAGACAAACCCGAGTACGGACAGTCACACCTTCCACAGTACAATGACATGAGATAACTGAATTCAGTGACAATTGCTGCTAGTTTATCCAGCAAATGTCGTCTTCATACAGCTATTTCTTAACATCGAAACAACGTCTTATCCGCCCTCGAGAGTCGGCTAGCAAATGTGTCCTCGGGCTGACAGGCAGCTAGTACTGCTCTATTTTCGTCAGTCCAAAAAGGTCGCAAAATAGAAAAACTTTCGTGTTGGACTATCACTCGCTGCAGATAATATTATATTGGTAAATACAGCAACATTCAGTTTTTTAATAAAATCCTGAACGTGACCTTTCCACGACAGCTTACTATCCATCTGAAGACCTAGGAGTTTGAATTGTAAGCATACACCTATTCCATGTGATCTAAACGTCAGTTTTGGTTGAAGTTTGTTAGAAACTGTAAAAACTTAGTTTTACTGTGATTTAGCATTAATGTATTTTCAAACAGCTGTGAACTTAAGCCTAGAACTGCGTTATTTGATACAATACCTACGTTGCACTCAGTATCCTTCATTACCAAGCTAACGTCATCCGCAAATAGAAATACTTTAAAGTCACATATTAGAAGTTATATATAAGAGCAACAATAGAGGATGCGCACTGACCCCTGAGGCATACCTCACCCAAACGTGTTACAATTAGGCGGCTCGTCATAGTCGTCGTCAAGAAGCGTGGTGAATTACCTTTTGCCGTCTGTCTTTAAAATATGAGAAGAAAAAATTTTGATTTTCTTATGCAATAATGATCCAACTCTAGCAGTAATATTTGTGACCAACACAATCAAACGCCAATCTGAAAAAGGCGACGCCTAATGGTCACAACTTTTGGTTTGATCCGTCTGTTACCTTCCCAGGAAAAAGAATACAGCGTTTCCAGCTGTTGAACCTCTCCTGAAAACAATCTGTACGTTTGAGAGCAAATTATGTGACGTAAAATGATCAATTACCCTTATACATGCACGCTTTTCAATAACATCTGCAAACACTGACGTCACTGAAACGGGTCTACAATTGTCTACATTATGCCTCTTTGCTTTTGGGCATTCCGTATGACAATCGGTAAAAACGGGACCCTCATACACTCCTGGAAATTGAAATAAGAACACCGTGAATTCATTGTCCCAGGAAGGGGAAACTTTATTGACACATTCCTGGGGTCAGATACATCACATGATCACACTGACAGAACCACAGGCACACAGACACAGGCAACAGAGCATGCACAATGTCGGCACTAGTACAGTGTATATCCACCTTTCGCAGCAATGCAGGCTACTATTCTCCCATGGAGACGATCGTAGAGATGCTGGATGTAGTCCTGTGGAACGGCTTGCCATGCCATTTCCACCTGGCGCCTCAGTTGGACCAGCGTTCGTGCTGGACGTGCAGACCGCGTGAGACGACGCTTCATCCAGTCCCAAACATGCTCAATGGGGGACACATCCGGAGATCTTGCTGGCCAGGGTAGTTGACTTACACCTTCTAGAGCACGTTGGGTGGCACGGGATACATGCGGACGTGCATTGTCCCGTTGGAACAGCAAGTTCCCTTGCCGGTCTAGGAATGGTAGAACGATGGGTTCGATGACGGTTTGGATGTACCGTGCACTATTCAGTGTCCCCTCGACGATCACCAGTGGTGTACGGCCAGTGTAGGAGATCGCTCCCCACACCATGATGCCGGGTGTTGGCCCTGTGTGCCTCGGTCGTATGCAGTCCTGATTGTGGCGCTCACCTGCACGGCGCCAAACACGCATACGACCATCATTGGTACCAAGGCAGAAGCGACTCTCATCGCTGAAGACGACACGTCTCCATTCGTCCCTCCATTCACGCCTGTCGCGACACCACTGGAGGCGGGCTGCACGATGTTGGGGCGTGAGCGGAAGACGGCCTAACGGTGTGCGGGACCGTAGCCCAGCTTCATGGAGACGGTTGCAAATGGTCCTCGCCGATACCCCAGGAGCAACAGTGTCCCTAATTTGCTGGGAAGTGGCGGTGCGGTCCCCTAAGGCACTGCGTAGGATCCTACAGTCTTGGCGTGCATCCGTGCGTCGCTGCGGTCCGGTCCCAGGTCGACGGGCACGTGCACCTTCCGCCGACCACTGGCGACAACATCGATGTACTGTGGAGACCTCACGCCCCACGTGTTGAGCAATTCGGCGGTACGTCCACCCGGCCTCCCGCATGCCCACTATACGCCCTCGCTCAAAGTCCGTCAACTGCACATACGGTTCACGTCCACGCTGTCGCGGCATGCTACCAGTGTTAAAGACTGCGATGGAGCTCCGTATGCCACGGCAAACTGGCTGACACTGACGGCGGCGGTGCACAAATGCTGCGCAGCTAGCGCCATTCGACGGCCAACACCGCGGTTCCTGGTGTGTCCGCTGTGCCGTGCGTGTGATCATTGCTTGTACAGCCCTCTCGCAGTGTCCGGAGCAAGTATGGTGGGTCTGACACACCGGTGTCAATGTGTTCTTTTTTCCATTTCCAGGAGTGTACAATTATTTTGTTACCCTTCTCTCTCTCTCTCTCTCCGACTGTTATGGCTCCTTTTTCTCATGTAAGGGTATAGATATCAAATTGAAATTTATGTCGCATAGTAAGGTCTGAGGTTCTTTGTTGGAGCGAAAAATTTTAGCTCCTAAGTCAATATAACCGAAAGATATGCCTATTTATTTTACATAATTTGATACTCGTAATATCACTCATCAAAACCTATAACAGGAGAGCACTTTCGTGGTGGTCCACAAAAAATGCATAAATAAATAAAAATAAGAGAGAGAGGGAGAGAGAGAGAGAGAGAGAGAGAGAGGGAGAGAGAGAGAGAGAGAGAGAGAGAGAGAGAGAGAGAGAGAGAGTGGGGGGGGGGGGAGAGGGAGAGGGAGGGAGGAGAGAGGAGTGAGAGAGAGAGAGAGGGAGAGAGAGAGAGAGAGAGAGAGAGAGAGAGAGAAATCTGATGAACATCTTGCCACTATGGTTGTTTAATGAGATATTAAGAAATCTTCCGCCACTGGATCAGTATTTCTAAATACAGACAACCTCATTTAACCAAACTAAACAGGGAGAACACATTTGAGATAAAAAAGTTTGTGTTACGCCACGAACATCTTAATATGTACTACAGCATTTTGGACTGTATGTATATTTGAAAGATTTTAATGTCAAATAGATTCGAAAATCTCTTTGTAGCCTACGCTTATGTTCTCTATTAAGGTTAAAATTAGGCTTTTAGGACTGCAGTTCATAATATACATTATACTGTACTTTACAGTTTGTAGCATAGCACAAAAGTACACACACTACAGAAAGAAACAGCTAATCGAAAGTAGTAGGGAGGTGGGGTCATGAGTATAGAGCGCATTGTTGCCAGATGTATTCAAGATGGCCACGATGACGAAAATTTAAGATGGCGGCCGATGTACTTGGCAACAGCGCATTGTGTCATCCTAGATGACGGCCATGACGTCAGAAGATGATGTGAATACCATTAGCCACAATGGCGGCCTTTGCTGGAAAAGACATGCCCTGCTTGTAGGAAGTTTGAATTTTGGAGGGAAATTGACTTATGTGCTTCTACAAGTCACCTGGCAGTCTCCCGAACCCCGCCCCCTTCCCCCATTTTGCATGATGACGCATTATCCTCTTGGAAAATAGGTGGAAAATTTTGAATTTTGAAGGGAATTTCTCTCTAAGTTACTCCTGCTGCTGAGGGGAGATAGTATGGTGTTGCCCCCATTAGAGACTGCTCATTATGTCATTAAATTCGAATATAATTTGTTTAAAGTTACTCCTGCTGCTGAGGGGAGATAGTATGGTGTTGCCCCCATTAGAGACTGCTCATTATGTCATTCAATTCGAATATAATTTGTTTAAAGTTATTTCAATTTGTATACATTTGTTTAAATTGGTTCAAATTTGTTGAAGTTTATTGATTTCTTTTTAAATTTACTATCTACCTACAGTGCTAGTGGCTTAGTGTGGTGTTATCACCACAAGAGGCTGAGATACCAGTGCTTGTTGAGCTGTTGGTGTGGAAGGAGCATGTGTTCAATTAGCAAGATGTTGGTGCCAGTCAGGGGGAGTTTGAATAACTATATTAGACGCATTCATTCAGCTGAGGAGTGCATCCACGGCTCACAGCATGAAAAATGGAAGTGAGCATTAATGCTTGAACGCATGAAGAGGAAGAATACCGTCCTGCAAATAAATGCTTTGCATCGAGATGCATTAAAGATGCATTACACAACGGATAGAATCATCTGTCTCAGCCTGTCATTTCTAAAATCTACTTATAAGCTCCCACCACACAAGAGACAACTGCCTTCAATCCAGCACACCAAAGAACTGGGTTAGTTCGCGAGTTCACAGCTAGAGGGTGCCGCAAAAGGTCACATGATCGTGCAGTGTGACGTGTTCTCAGCTGCAAGTGTGCCCCATCCTCCTCATCCCCCCCGGTGGTCTGGAGGGGAAAAATGAGGGGAAAAGGACTTTGCCTATTCTGTGCTGCTGGAAAGAGCAAGGAGTATACTTCATTTATTTTTGGGACAATTTATTTAAGGACTGATTTCACGTAGTTTATTTATTACTCTGATACAAAGCACTCAACCTGAAGTGCTTGGGATCACGATTTAAGTTTACAGACCTGAAAACCACTCGTAAAGAATGCAGTACACTGATGTGCAGAGACGAAAACAACTCGTAAATTACGAAAATAATCCAGTACACAGGATACAAACGTGTACACAACTTGTAGGTCACTAAAATAATGCATATTTAATGCTATACAAACAAGCTCACAATCCTTAAACACCCGAAAATAATGCAGTGCACAAACACTCAGAGCACGTCGAAAACGCAATGCATCAGCGACTCGAACTCTGAATCTACTGGATGAAGAGCCTAAGTGCACCCCATTACACATGGAAACAGTGTAGATGTGGGAGAGGAAGGTTAGGTTAGTGTACGTTATTCATTTTCGTCCGGAAACTGACGCAAATATCGATCCTAATTATGTAATTAATCACAAACATTGGGCCTAATTACACAGCTATATGTATAGTGCTACAAAAGGACATTATAAAATCGCAAAATAGCACAAAAACTGACGATACTGTGCAACTTGTCTTATCCCGCTGGGAGAAAATTTCGCAATATCACTCGACACCGACAAAAATATCGATACTAATTACATAATTACCCACTAAGATCGGACATAATTACAAAACTATATGCACAGCGCTACAAAAGGACACCAAAACAGCGCAACACGCTGCAAAAACTGATGAAACCATACAACTGCTGGGAAAAAATTTCGTAATACCACTCGAAACCAGCGTCAGAAACACTCAGACTCTACCCTACATCTACAAGCTAGTGGGAAAAAGGCTGGGTGTAAGGTACTATCTTTATTCTTTTTGGTGGGAAACAAGTGCAACTGACTAAATTCTAGTGTTGGACAGAGAGGAGCTTAAAAAATGTATCACATTCAAACATACAGTATCTATCGTTGTTTGACGTCAGAGTTTGCTACAGACACCTATTAAAAACTAAAAATCACGTTACAGCCCAGGTAATCGAAGCCAAAACACACTATCACAGCTGATGCAAAAAATGCATCACAGTTCTAACGACATGAAAAACCAGCACTCGTATTGAACAGGTCATAATGCAGCACATGTACTGGGGAAAATCGTCGTCCTAAAACACTACAGATGAGCCAGTAGTTGAACGTGCATTCTCCTCAATTTTCAATCACAAAATGCCGAAAATCGAGGCCCTCTCTCCACGTACAAGGTGGATGAAACAAGGGATGGAACTACTCCACCAGCAGCTTCCCAACATGTGCTGACTGCTGCACACCTTGAGACGAAGGTCTATGTCAACACAAAACCAGGTATAGTTAACTAAACAATAGGACATAAAAGAACGGTGTCCTGAATGCATCTTGGTCAACTAAAGTATAGTGACACATCTGCCCCTAATGATTAGGGTCGCACTTGTGGTGATGAGCCATCTCAGACTAGACAGGTCCCCAGTGCCTCCAATAGGCCACTCGTTCTGTAATGGAAAACACTTTTGTTTAGCATCATGTACCATGCTCCAGCTGGGACGAGGGGGAGAGCCACAGTCTTGTAGAGAACTCACCCGCGTATTGCGATGGACTATTTAACATCAGCTTGACTCATATAATAAAGTAACTATAAAAAAATGAAAAAATACATTCATGACTATAAAAAATTTCCTCTTTCCCTGAAAATTTTCATTTATTTTATGATCAAAATCGTTATATATTTTTACATTTGACTTCATTCGTATCTCATTATATTGCGACGTCCAGCGATCACCGATCACAAATGATCAGCAGAGACATACCCAACCCGCGTAAAATAAGGAAAAAAACTTCCACTATTTTGATGCAAACACTGCCAATCACCACAGAATGTCCTCGTTATTTCGAAATTAAATTGATCATGAGAGTCACTTGACATGGTGAGTAATGTTAGTTTTTGTTTTTCCGTAGTCGGATTACACTCACCAGGTAGACCAAATGGTAATCCATGGAGGGAACACGATGTTCTTTTCGAGAAACACTATTGAGAAATGACATCTGAAGGTGACTGCAGAGGGATTCTACAGCCCACAACACACGTTTCGCATAAGGACTTGTTGTTGTTGTGATCTTCAGTCCTGAGACTGGTTTGATGCAGCTCTCCATGCTACTCAACCCTGTGCAAGATTCTTCATCTCCCAGTACCTACTGCAGCCTACATCCTTCTGAATCTGCTTAGTATATTCATCACTTGGTCTCCCTCTACGATTTTTACCCTCCACGCTGCCCTCCAATACTAAATTGGTGATCCCTCGATGTCTCTGAGCGTGTCCTACCAACCGATCCCTTCTTCTAGTCAAGTTGTGCCAAAAGCCCCTCTTCTCCCCAATTCTATTCAATACCTCCTCATTAGTTATGTGATCTACCCATCTAATCTTCAGCATTCTTCTGTAGCACAACATTTCGAAAGCTTCTATTCTCTTCTTGTCTAAACTATTTATCGTCCATGTTTCACTTCCTTACATGGCTACACTCCATAAAAATACGTTCAGAATCGACTTCCTGACATTTAAATCTATACTCGATGTTAACAAGTGTTTCTTCTTCAGAAACGCTTTCCTTGCCATTGCCAGTCTACATTTTATATCCTCTCTACGTCGACCATCATCAGTTGTTTCGCTCCCCAAATAGCAAAACTCATTTACTACTTTAAGTGTCTCATTTCCTAATCTAATTCCCTCAGCATCACCCGACTTAATTCGACTACATTCCATTATCCTCGTCTTGCTTTTGTTGATGTTCATCTTATATCCTCCTTTCAAGAGACTGTCCATTCCGTTCAACTGCTCTTCCAAGTCCTTTGCTGTCTCTGACAGAATTACAATGTCATCGGCAAACCTCGAAGTTTTTATTTCTTCTCCATGGATTTTAATACCTACTCCGAACTTTTCTTTTATTTCCTTTATTGCTTGCTCAATATACAGATTGAATAATATCGGGGATAGGCTACAACCCTGTCTCACTCCCTTCCCAACCACTGCTTCCCTTTCGTATCCCTCGACTGCCATCTGATTTCTGTACAAATTGTAAATAGCCTTTCGCTCCCTGTATTTTACCCCTGCCACCTTCAGAATTTGAAAGAGAGTATTCCAATCAACATTGTCAAAAGCTTTCTCTGAGTCTACAAATGCTAGAAACATAGGTTTGTCTTTTCTTAACCTTTCTTCTAAGATAAGTCGTAGGGTCAGTATTGCCTCACGTGTTCCCACATTTCTACGGAATCCTAACTGATCTTCCCTGAAGTCAGCTTCAACCAGTTTTTCCATTCGTCTGTAAAGAATTCGCGTTAGTATTTTGCAGCTGTGAATTATTAAACTGATAGTTCGGTAATTTTCACATCTGTCAACACCTGCTTTCTTTGGGATTGGAATTATTATATTCTTCTTGAAGTCTGAGGGTATTTCACCTGTCTCGTACATCTTGCTTTCCAGATGGTAGAGTTTCGTCAGGACTGGCTCTCCCAGGGCTATCAGGAGTTCTAATGGAATTTTGTCTACTACCGGGGCCTTGTTTCGACTCAGGTCTTTCAGTGCTCTGTCAAACTCTTCACACAGTATCGTATCTCCCTTCTCCTCTTCATCTACATCATTTCCATAATATTGTCCTCAAGTACATCGCCCTTGTATAGACCCTCTATATACTCCTTCCACCTTTCATCTTTTCCTTCTTTGCTTAGAACTCGGTTTCCATCTGAGCTCTTGATATTCATACAAGTGGTTCTCTTTTCTCCAAAGGTCTCTTTAATTTTCCTGTAGGCAGTGTGTATCTTACCCCTAGTGAGATAAGCCTCTACATCCTTACATTTGTCCTCTAGCCATCCCTGCTTAGCGATTTTGCACTTCCTCTCAATCTCATTTTTGAGACGTTTGTATTCATTTCTGCCTGCTTCATTTACTGCATTTTTATATTTTCTCCTTTCATCAATTAAATTCAGTATTTCATCAGTTACCCAAGTAGTTCTACTAGCCCTTGTCTTTTTACCTACTTGATGCTCTGCTGCCTTCACTACTTCATCCCCCAAAGCTACCCATTCTTCTTCTACTGTATTTCTTTCCCCCATTCCTGTCTATTGTTCCTTTATGCTCTCCCTGAAATTCTGTATAACCTCTGGTTTAGTCACTTTATCCAGGTCCTATCTCCTTACATTCCCACCTTTTTGCAGTTTCTTCAGTTTAGTCTACAGTTCATAACCAATAGATTGTGGTCAGAGTCCACATCTGCCCCTGGAAATGTCTTACAATTTAAAACCTGGTTCTTAAACCTATGTCTTACCATTATATAATCTATCTGATACATTTCAGTATCTCCAGGGTTCTTCCATGTATACAACCTTCTTTCATGATTCTTATACCAAGTATTAGCTATGATTAAGTTATGCTCTGCGCAAAATTCTACCAGACGTCTTCCTCTTTCATTTATTAGCCCCAATCCATATTCACCTACTATGTTTCCTTCTCTCCCTAATCCTACTCTTGCATTCCAGTCACCCTTGACTATTAAATTTTCGTCTCCCTTCACTACCTGTATAATTTCGTTTATCTCATCATACATTTCTTCAATTTCTTTGTCACCTGCAGAGCTAGTTGCCGTATAAACTTGCACTACTGTAGTAGGCGTGGGCGTACTGTTTATCTTGGCCACAATAATGCGTTCACTATGTTGTTTTTAGTAGCTTACCCGCACTCCTATTTTTTTATTCATTATTAAACCTACTCCTGCATTACCCCTGTTTGATTTTGTATTTATAACCCTATATTCACCTGACTAAATGTCTTGTTCCTTCTGCCACCGAACTTCACTAATTCTCACTATATCTAACTTTAACCTATCCATTTCCCTTTTTAAATTTTCTAATCTACCTGCCCGATTAAGGGATCTGACATTCCACGCTCCGATCCGTAGAACGCCAGCTTTCTTTCTCCTGATAACAACGACCTCCTGAGTAGTCCCCGCCCGGAGATCCGAATGGGGGACTATATTACCTCCGGAATATTTTACCCAAGAGAAAGCCATCATCGTTGAATCATACAGTAAAGCTGCATGCCCTCCGGAAAAATTATGACTGTAGTTTCCCCTTGCTGTCAGCCGTTCGCAGTACCAGAACTGCAAGGCCATTTTGGTTAATGTTACAAGGCCAGATCAGTCAATCATCCAAACTGTTGCCCCTGCAACTACTGAAAATGCTGCTGCCCCTCTTCAGGAACCACACATTTGTCTGGCCTTTCAACAGATACCCCTCCGTTGTGGTTGCACCTACGGTACGGCTATTTGCATCGTTGAGGTACGCAAGCCTCCCCACCAACGGCAAGGTCCATGGTTCATGGGGTGGGGGGGGGGGCGGCATAAGGACTATGCTATTAAAAATACGATCTTTGTGGCTGCGTTACCGTCACCATCCAGAATAAGCGCTCTTGAGTCTACAGGTCCACACGCGAGCCACTGATAGTGTTACGCTTTCTGGTACAAATGCTGTCAGCGATTTCGAATCAAGTCTATCCATACAGCCACTTACTTGCGTTGGATCTTGTAGGGTTATCTTCCAATTATTACAACCACTGGTGAATCGTATTTGTGGCACTCTCATATCTCGACATGAGTCGCTTTTTGGCTCCCAGGGGGCATTCTTGTCTATCACCCAAACATATGTGGTGATCCTATTAAGTATACAGGTATTGGTTCATTGGAGCATGTAGTTCATCATCGAATTCGCTTCGACAGACCAGTGTAAAGTTTCATCACCTGAACTGTAGGATGACCATATCCAACAGAATATGTATCACATGAGATGGTTCCTGTATTGCTCCTTCATAAGCCGTTTAATACATTATTTTTTCTGTTGTAACACATCCAATCAGTGTATACTGTCATACACTTTGTTTTTTCTACCATGACTTAGAGTCCTGTGTCAGCTGCTGCTAAACAAACATTAACATACTTTGATTCTCTGGCTCTCACAGAAAACTGAAGATCGCGTGGCATAAAGTGTACAGCTACCACAGCACATGCTGGTAGAAATAAAACACAGACGCGATGTTTCTCATTGACAAAAATGTGGAAGACATAGCAACATATGGAAACTGGAAGAGTTGCTTCCAACAACTATTCGAAGGAGATTACCTGTACAGTTAGTCTCATGTTTCCATTAAAAGGGTAGCGGATGTCTCGGTGCTCTTTTTCGAAAAGCATTGTACCTTCATTTTGCAGTCATGTACATGATTACTGTTCCAGTGTTGACCATCGCTGGAAGGTGCTGTTCACAACATGCATCAGGTAACCCAAATAAAAAGAGGTATTTTTATCTTGTTGGTGAAAAAAAAGTAAAAATAAAAACATGTGTATAGTATTACAGCATATGTGAATAGGACAAGTCTGTAGGAATGAGGAATGCTTCCAGACAACTGTATTAGGTGATGACCTCTACATTTAATCCCATGTTCCACAACAACAAGTAACAGATATCCAGTGTTCCATCAATTTTCCCTCCATCTTCACAGAGTGGTGTCAGTCAATCATTATGTAATAATCAACAGCATACCCAATGGACACTTGGGACTGGAAAGACGACATTCATATGGAGCGACGTACTGTAATACACACTGCAGTTGAAAGAGAGATCAATTTTACCCAGAAGTCGGAGAGAGCAATATCCACCACATCCTGCAACCTGTTTAGAAACAGAGTGTGCTTAGTTAATGCTATAGGAGGGTATTTTGACCACTGAGTGGAAGGGACAACATGTTGTCATAGCTCCACCACCCATGTATAATGTGTGAAGTAAGCGCCAAATGAAGCCTGCTCCATCAACACGACTACAGTGTGAAGTTTTATGGTTTTGTTTCTTACGGGGAAAATTAGGAAGACTCAACAATGAAGCTGATCCGCGTCCCTCAAAATCCATTCACCTCTATCACCCAAGCATTCTATCAACGTTATTCTCTACCATCCAGCAGAGAAAAATTACGAACTATCTGTGAGCCAGCATCGAGAACGTGTAACGATACTATTAAATATACAGGTATTGATCCATTGCACAGCTTATACCGTATGAGGATGACCATATCCCACAAACTATACAATAATTCGCAAAGGACACTCCCTTTGATCCTGTGTCGTTGTTTGAAACATTGCTTTTTCTGAATAAAATGTTCTCGGGTTTCCAACCGCGTCAATTGCTTGAAACTACTCGAGCTTTCGGCCAAGTACTCCTTAGCCATTGTCAAGTGGTATGACTGCCAGTGGGCTGTTGGTGCGCCCTTTATATACGCTAGCTACCAGCTGTGACGTCACTGGTGCCCGTGACATTGTCATATATGGGCATGTTTTGAGTCGGCGGTCGATGTGCCCTCTTCAGCCGCGCGATCGCTGGATCCCACGCAGTGCTGAGCTGCAAGCCACCGTCTCCATTCAGAGTGTTTGCGGTAATTTTTATTTCAATAGCTTCCTGTATTAAACTGTCCCAGAAGCCATTAGTACGAGCCACGACAGAGGTATCGTCAAATTTTATGTGGTGGCCGTTTTCTAACGCAAGCTCAGCTAACGCAGATTTCTCTGGATAGTGTAGGAGATGGTACCTCTCACGTTCTTTCCTGCGTTGTTCCACAGTGAGCGCTGTTTGTCCGATGTACTTCTGGCCACACTCACAAACTATTTCGTAGACTCCAGGTGTTCTGAGACCTACTGCGTCTTTAACTGGTCTCAATACTTGACGGATTTTCGTTGGAGGCCTGAATGATTTGATCTTGTGACTTTTCAACAGGAGGCTTATCTCTCCCGACACAGAGCCACAGAATGGCAGCAAAGCAAGTTCCTTTTCCTGCTCTTCGTCGGTGGTCTTATTCTCATATTTAGCAGAAATCACTTCTTTCACTTTATGGGCGATGTAGCCATTATTCCTGAAAACCTTGCGAAGGTGGCTCAGTTCATGGGGCAGGTTATCCTCGTCTGATATTACTCTTGCACGATGCAACAATGTTTGTAATACTGTGCGCTTCTGTGCTGGATGATGGTGGCTGGTGGCGTGCAACTACAGGCCTGTGTGGGTGGGTTTTCTGTAGATACTGTGGTCAAGGCACCCATTTCGTTTACGGTGGACAAGGACGTCTAGGAAGTGAAATGCATTATCTTATTCCACCTCCATGGTGAACTGGATATTACTGTTGATGCCATTGAGGTGTTCCAAAAACTCGTCTAGTTTCTCGCGTCCGTGTGGCCAAATGACTAACGTGTCGTCAATGTAACGAAAGAAACACTTCGTCTTCAATGGTGCAGTTGTTTGTTGTGGTCTTCACTCCTGAGACTGGTTTGATGCAGATCTCCATGCTACACTATCCTCTGCAAGCTTATTCATCTCCCAGTACCTACTGCAACCTACATCCTTTTGAATCTGCTTAGTGTATTCATCTCTTGGTCTCCCTCTACGATTTTTACCCTCCACGCTGCCCTCCAATACTAAATTGGTGATCCCTTGATGCCTCAGAACATGTCCTACCAACCGATCCCTTCGTCTAGTCAAGTTGTGCCACAATCTTCTCTTCTCCCCAATTCCATTCAATACATCCTCATTAGTTATGTGATTTACCCATCTAGCCTTCAGCATTCTGCTGTTGCACCACATTTCGAAAGTTTCTATTCTCTTCTTGTCCAAACTATTTATAGTCCACGTTTCACTTCCATACATGGCCACACTCCACACAAATACTTCCTGACACTTAAATCTATATTCGATTTAGAAAATTTCTCTTCTTCAGAAACGCTTTCCTTGCCATTGCCGGTCAACATTTTATATGCTCTCTGCGTCAATCATCATCAGTTGTTTTGCTCCCCAAATAGCAAAACTCCTTCACTACTTTAAGTGTCTCATTTTCTAATCTAATTCCCTCAGCATCACCCGACTTGTTTCGACTACATTCCATTACACTCGTTTTGCATCTGTTGATGTTCATCTAATATTCGCCTTTCAAGACACTATCCATTCCGTTAAACTGCTCTCCCAAGTCCTTTGCTGTATCTGACAGAATTACAATGTCATCAGCAAACCTCAAATTTTTATTACTTCTCCATGGATTTAATACCCACTCCGAACTTTTCTTTTGTTTCCTTCTCTGCTTGCTCATTATAAAGATTGAATAACATCGTGGATAGGCTACAACCCTGTCTCACTCCCTTCCCAACCACTGCTTCCCTTTCATGTCCCTCGACTCTTATTACTGCCATCTGGTTCTTGTACAACATGTAAATAGCCTTTCGCTCCCTGTATTTTACCCCTGCCACCTTTAGAATTTGAAAGAGAGTATTCCAGTCAACATTGTCAAAAGCTTTCTCTATGTCTACAAATGCTAGAAACGTAGGTTTGCCTTTCCTCAACCTAGCTTCTAAGATAAGTCGTAGGGTCAGTATTGCCTCACGTGTTCCCACATTTCTACAGAATCGTAACTGATCTTCCCCGAGGTCGGCTTCTACCAGTTTTTCCATTCGTCTGTAAGGAATTCGCGTTAGTATTCTGCAGCTGTGGCTTATTTAACTGATAGTTCGGTAATTTTCACATCTGTCAACACCTGCTTTCTTTGGGATTGGAATTATTATATTCTTCTTGAAGTCTGAGGGCATTTCACCTGTCTCATACATCTTGCTGACCAGATGGTAGAGTTTCGTCAGGGCTGGCTCTCCCAAGGCCGTCAGTAATTCTAATGGAATATTGTCTACTCCCAGGGCCTTGTTTCGACTCAGATCTTTCAGTGCTCTGTCAAACTCTTCGCGCAGTATCATATCTCCCATTTCATCTTCATCTAATTCTTCTTCCATTTCCACAATATTGTCCTCAAGAATATCGCCCTTGTAGAGACCCTCTGTATACTCCTTCCACCTTTCATCTTTTCCTTCTTTGCTTAGAACTCGGTTTCCATCTGAGCTCTTGATATTCATACAAGTGGTTCTCTTTTCTCCAAAGGTCTCTTTAATTTTCCTGTAGGCAGTGTGTGTCTCACCCCTAGTGAGATAAGCCTCTACATCCTTACATTTGTCCTCTAGCCATCCCTGCTTAGCGATTTTGCACTTCCTCTCATTCTCATTTTTGAGACGTTTGTATTCATTTCTGCCTGCTTCATTTACTGCATTTTTATATTATCTCCTTTCATCAATTAAATTCAGTATTTCTTCTGTTACCCAAGGAGTTCTACTAGCCCTTGTCTTTTTTACCTACTTGATCCTCTGCTGCCTTCACTACTTCATCCCTCAAAGCTACCCATTCTTCTTCTACTGTATTTCTTTCCCCCATTCCTGTCAATTGTTCCTTTATGTTCTCCCTGAAACTCTGTATAACATTCTGGTTTAATCAGTTTATCCAGGTCCCATCTCCTTAAATTCCCACCTTTTCGCAGTTACAGTTCATAACCAATAGATTGTGGTCAGAGTCCACATCTGCCCCTGCAAATGTCTTACAATATAATACCTGATTCCTAAATCTCTGTCTTACCATTATATAATCTATCTGAAACCTGTCATTATCTCAAGGCTTGTGCCTTCTGTTATGATTCTTGAACCAAGTGTAAGATATGATTAAGTTATGCTCTGTGCAAAATTCTACCAGGCGGCTTCCTCTATCATTTCTTAGCCCCAATCCATATTCACCTACTATGTTTCCCTCTCTTCCTTTTCCTACTACCGAATTCCAGTCACCCATCACTATTAAATTTTCGTCTCGCTTCACCATCTGAATAATTTCTTTTATTTCATCACACATTTCTTCAATTGCTTCGTCATCTGCAGAGCTAGTTGGCATATAAACTTGTATTACTGTAGTAGGTCTGGGGTTTGTGTCTATCTTGGCCACAGTAATGCGTTCACTATGCTGTTTGTAGTAGCTTATCCGCACTCCTATATCCCTATTCATTATTAAAGCTACTCCTGCATTACCCCTATATGATTTTGTATTTATAATCCTGTATTCGCCTGACCAAAAGTCTTGTTCCTCCTGCCACCGAACTTCACTAATTCTCACTATGTCTAACTTTAACCCATCCATTTCCCTTTTTAAATTTTCTAATCTACCTGCCCGATTAAGGGTCCTGACATTCCACGCTCCGATCCGTAGAACGCCAGTTTTCTTTCTCCTGATGACGATGGTGCAGTATCTATTGCAATATCCTCAAAATTCTCAATGAAGAGGTTTGCAACAGCTAGAGCCAACGGGCTACCCATTGGTACGCCGTCTGTCTGACCGTAATACTGGCCATTGTACACGAAATAGGAGGACGTAAGAGTGTGCCTAAATAGCTCGACCACGTTACTTACAAAGTACTGGGAAATTAGGTCGAAAGCGTTTTTGATAGTCACATATAATCGACGCGAGACTCTGCATTCAAACATTGCTTTTTCTGCTGTAACACGCATTGTACACTGTCATACATTTTGTTTTTTCTTGCCACGACTTCGAGGTCTGTGTCATATTCTAAACTGACGTTAACACGTTCTGATCCATTGCTTCTTACAGAAAACTAGACGTCACACGGTATAAATCATGTTGGTATTGCTGCTGCCATAACACACTACACACACTGAAAGATATTAAATAAAAGTTACAACACAAGGAAACTGGAAGAGTTTGGCGGTGTTGTGCAGAGTCTCCAAACAGCTGTCAGATGGTGATTGACGACCTCTGCATTTAGACTCGTGTCTCACACTGACGGAGTAGCTGATAACACTGCGTTCCATTTCGACTGATTCCTCATATTGCAAGCATGTATGCGATCAGTGTTTCGATGCTAGCCATCCCCAGAATGTGTTGCCCCTCCATCAAAACTCTTTCTCCATCTCAAACAAGCGATGTCAGTCAATCATTATGTGGTAACCAACAGGATACCTGTGGATGGTTGGGCTGGAAAAGACACCGTTAATGTACTGTAATAATAAGCATCACAGCTGATAGTGCGAACAGTTTTAGCAGTTTTATAGTAATTTCAGCACCGACCAATGATGCGACAGCATGTTTCCCAATTTCCGTATAACCATTAAACCGTCCCTCCCCAACTTTTTGAGTGTTATTGCGAGTGTTGACAGATGACTGTGTAGTATGTCCATTCATTGTTAATTCTCGGACATATACGTAATCGAAGTATCCCAGGCAGTACCCTACATATTTCTAGCACCTCGAGTATAGTGCATAATTTACGATCTACCTCTATGCGGATGGGAGTCACAGAGTATTATCGCAGTCTTAGGATTAAATTAGAGACTGAAAGATCCCCTAGCACTGTCTTTGACCATTCCACCCTGCTGTACCGCTACCGATTTAATCTGCAGCTGACCTGAGTCAGACTGCTATGTTCCGCTTCTCGTGAATGAATGGAGCTTGCCGAGTCCTCGCCCATCCAAGTGCACAAGATTTCTCCCGAAGCGCCCATGTCGAGGAGGTTAGCACCGCTTGTCTGTGTGTAGTAGTAGTTTTGAAAGTGCTGTGATGTAATAGCAGGCGGTTAAGAAGAACAAGAAACGGATGCATATAGATCCCCAGATGGATGGAGTTCGAAGCATTTTATGTAAATCAACTATGCAGTCAATTTTAAAATATTGTTCTAATTTCTAGGATCAGTACCAGGGGGGTATTGGTAAGAGGGAACATAAACCCACACACTCCTGAGGCTACACAGTTATGCACTTAAAGCGGGCTATAATGTTAGATCGCTTCAGTTTCTGATCTATCAGTCATGTGAAATGCAGCGCTTATAATTGGCCACCAGTGCTGTGCAATCGCAATAAAGTCATCAGATGTTCAATTGACTCTTTTATTAGAACACGTTCTAATACCAGAGTCAGTTGAACGTCTCATGACGTTATTGTGATTGTGCAGCATTGGTTGTCAATTATTAACATAAAAATGATCGCAGGCCCCAGACAGGATTTCATGTACTGTATATCAAATGCAGCGCTGTTATCACTACATTGTAAGAAATATATCTCCTGTGCATGACATACATCCTTCCTGCAGGTTTCTCTACGATAAACTGTGGTCAAAAACCGTAAAATGAAAAAAACCGCTTCCTTAAAATATCGATTCTGTGCGAAACGTGCACAATTTAGCTTTCCAGGGATGTATAGCGTCCACTGTTCACATCCGATCACGGATCACAAGTCCGCAGCTCGTGGTCGTGCGGTAGCGTTCTCGCTTCCCGCGCCCGGGTTTCCGAGTTCAATTCCCGGCGGGGTCAGGGATTTTCTCTGCCTCGTGATGACTGGGTGTTGTGTGATGTCCTTATGTTAGTTAGGTTTAAGTAGTTCTAAGTTCTAGGGGACTGATGACCATAGATGTTAAGTCCCATAGTGCTCAGAGCCAGCCCGCCACGGATCACAAATTATAGTATTCTCGCATCAGTCCTACATAAAATGATCGTTAGTAACGGAGAATACATGTTACAGGGAAACAGATATACGCGTAACAGCGGCGTCTGACATGTGCAAGTACATTTAAAGCCTCCACTATGTAAACAGGACATCTGTCAAGCAGATGTATAGATGGGGATTGCAGTGTCTCATAAACACCTATCGGTAACTTAGAATCACCTTAGTTATGAAACTGAAGTATCCATTTTATACCCAAGATGCGACAAGGGAATGGAGTTCATCGCGTAAATTCCTTCGTTTAGAGGAATGCACCGAAACAGGATGGTCATGTTTCATCACTTATATGATGGAGGTCCTCTGATGATGGAGAGGTTTGCTGTTAACAGTCGCAAGTAAACAGTGCTCTAAGTCAAATACAGAACGCGTGGTTGTATACGAGTCGAACGCAGGCTATGGAAATGGAATGGGCGTTTGACGTCATTGGCCGGGAGGCTCTTCACGGCAGGTCCGGCCGCCTTGGTGCAGGTCTTATTACATTCGACGCCACATTGGGTGACCTGCGCGCCAGATGGGGATGAATTGATGATTAAGACAACACAACAACCTGTCCCTGAGTGGAGAAAATCCCCGACACAGCCGGGAATCGACCCCGGGCCCGTAGGACGGCAATCCGTCACGCTGACAACTTTCTTTTTTTTTTGTTACCCCATTTGTACGTCATTGTTCGTTGCATCTGTTCGTGGCGGACGTTCCCTGACGCCCGCTGAAGTTCTTTGTTGATCGATTCACTCAATTTTTTTTAGAACAGAGGGCAAGTAACCCTCTGACCGAACACGCTGAGTTACCGTGCCGGCTACACTCAGCTATAGGGGTGGACAACGCAGGCTACGTCACGCAGCTAATGCATCCTGACAGAACAGCGGAAGAAATGGTCAAATGACCTCCGCCAACATCTGCCTCCCTCTCTAGAATGTATCATCAGTCTGCCATTACATCGTATCTCGTTACAGCACCATCTCAAATGATCACCCCGACCACTCTCTGTTATCCTTTAACGCAGATGCATGTAAGTTTAGAGGCAGATGGTTCTCTGTTTTCCTGAAAAGCGTCAGATACAGTAGTAAACTCGCGTGTATCACTGTTACCACAATAGAGATACACTAGAATGCTGCCTCGACGGAAAAAAGTGACTATTTCCCTGGCCCCCTTTTCTTCCACGTCGACGTTTTCTCGGATTCCTCTTGCCGTCGCGTACTTGTCCCCATGTACAAAAATTGTTCTGCGCCAATCAGAAGACACTTAATTACTTCCTCAATTACCGCGTATTTCATCGTATTTCGGCTCAATTTATACGTATTATCCATCATTTTTCGCAATTCTATCGATTTTTTTATGTCACTTCTACCCATGCGATCACGACATAACCTCTAGTTCCGTGTTCTAAAACTGCTTATAAATATGGTACAGCTGCCAACGCCTAGCGCAAATCCACTATTTTTCTGATCGGGAGGCGTAGTATACCACTGTACTCGTTTGCATCCAGTCGCCACCACCCGCACGTTCTACATTTGCAGTGCGTTTGCTCTGTTTTCTGTATGTACAGGGTGTTTCAAAAATGACCGGTATATTTGAAACGGCAATAAAAACTAAACGAGCAGCGATAGAAATACACCGTTTGTAGCAATATGCTTGGGACAACAGTACATTTTCAAGCAGACAAACTTTCGAAATTACAGTAGTTACAATTTTCAACAACAGATGGCGCTGCGGTCTGGGAAACTCTATAGTACGATATTTTCCACATATCCACCATGCGTAGCAATAATATGGCGTAGTCTCTGAATGAAATTACCCGAAACCTTTGACAACGTGTCTGGCGGAATGGCTTCACATGCAGATGAGATGTACTGCTTCAGCTGTTCAATTGATTCTGAATTCTGGCGGTACACCTGGTCTTTCAAGTGTCCCCACAGAAAGAAGTCATAGGGGTTCATGTCTGGCGAATAGGGAGGCCAATCCACGCCGCCTCCTGTATGCTTCGGATAGCCCAAAGCAATCACACGATCATCGAAACATTCATTCAGGAAATTAAAGACGTCGGCCGTGCGATGTGGCCGGGCACCATCTTGCATAAACCACGAGGTGTTCGCAGTGTCGTCTAAGGCAGTTTGTACCGCCACAAATTCACGAAGAATGTCCAGATAGCGTGATGCAGTAATCGTTTCGGATCTGAAAAATGGGCCAATGATTCCTTTGGAAGAAATGGCGGCCCAGACCAGTACTTTTTGAGGATGCAGGGACGATGGGATTGCAACATGGGGCTTTTCGGTTTCCCATATGCGCCAGTTCTGTTTATTGACAAAGCCGTCCAGGTAAAAATAAGCTTCGTCAGTAAACCAAATGCTGCCTACATGCATATCGCCGTCATCAATCCTGTGCACTATATCGTTAGCGAATGTCTCTCGTGCAGCAATGGTAGCGGCGCTGAGGGGTTGCCGCGTTTGAATTTTGTATGGATAGAGGTGTAAACTCTGGCGCATGAGACGATACGTGGACGTTGTCGTCATTTGGACCGCAGCTGCAACACGGCGAACGGAAACCCGAGGCCGCTGTTGGATCACCTGCTGCACTAGCTGCGCGTTGCCCTCTGTGGTTGCCGTATGCGGTTGCCCTACCTTTCCAGCACGTTCATCCGTCACGTTCCCAATCCATTGAAATTTTTCAAACAGATCCTTTATTGTATCGCTTTTCGGTCCTTTGGTTACATTAAACCTCCGTTGAAAACTTCGTCTTGTTGCAACAACACTGTGTTCTAGGCGGTGGAATTCCAACACCAGAAAAATCCTCTGTTCTAAGGAATAAACCGTGTTGTCTACAGCACACTTGCACGTTGTGAACAGCACACGCTTACAGCAGAAAGACGACGTACAGAGTGGCGCACCCACAGACTGCGTTGTCTTCTATATCTTTCACATCACTTGCAGCGCCATCTGTTGTTGAAAATTGTAACTACTGTATTTTCGAAAGTTTGTCCGCCTGAAAACGTACTGTTGTCCCAAGCATATTGCAACAAACGGTGTATTTCTATCGCTGCTCGTTTAGTTTTTATTGCCGTTTCAAATATACCGGTCATTTTTGAAACACCCTGTATGTGTATGTGCATGTATCGAGGACTGCTCCCAGCTGCGTGTAGACAACTATTACCTTTTGGATTTGGACATAAAGCAAGACTTCGCCGCAATTTTTAACAAAATTTATATGTGCGGCTAATTAATAACAACCCAGGACTTCTGCATAGAAGGGAAACAGCAACATGATTGTGGACAACAATAAGTCAGTTGGAATAGGTTGTTTAACGTGGATAAGCTCCATCTTAAAGATATATAACAAATTTATATGTGAGATCCAGGAGTGGATAACGAGATTGGTAACCACATTATGGACTTTATAAAGTGTCCAGACATGCGACTACGAGAAACTTTTAGGTCATCTTTGGCTAAGTAGCACGGCATTACCAGGTTGGAGGCAACAATAGAAAACTACAGAATGAATGTTATATTCGACCCTGTGCTTGAGTGTTTTACCTGTATTACACACCAATAAAGAGTATTTACAATGTGTTACACTTTACTGTGTGCCACTTTCTCCCATGTGGCGTGAATTAACGTATCACGTACAGAATAACTGTTGTGTTGTGTATAATAACGTTCTGTAGTTTGTGTACTGCGGTGATAAGAATACCCGAAAATGGCAGGTGTGGAAGTAATACTTCCAGATTCTCCAGACAGAGAAAAGCTTATCAGATATGTTCTGCCTGCATACAGTTTTAATTATCTACCTATGAACTACGTGGAGATTCTTAACTCTGACTCCAATAAAGACAATATAAGAGTTATACAAAAGTGTTATATTAAAGCAGGAGAAACTTTTGTTTTCTCAGTCTAGAACACTGTTCTCCCAAATAATGGCCGATGTAGATATTTCAGAATTGGGACTGGTTGACACGAACAACGTCATTCCAAAACTCCTAAGATAAAGAGTAAATATAACACACAGACTTCATCCATTTCCCATTAAAGAAATTACACCTTCAAGTACAGTTAATGTGTTATGTGCACGTAAGAGGAAACTGGAAATGGAAGACGTCGAACTAAAGAACAGAGTATACACAGAAGACAACTGCCATAAAGGAGGAATATAAGCAGCAAATGGAAAAGAAAGAGGCTATTGCGAATGTGTAGGCCAGGTTTATATACTGGCTTAAACACAGTGTATGGAGAAATCTCGCTACGACTGGGGAATACAATATAATACCATTTACTGTAAAGAACAGTGGTAAGTGTTCGATTTGTGGCCGAAAATGGCGGATTGGAGCATGTTTACAATGTTAAAGGACACACGAAAAATCTGTTTATCGAACTCCATTCCTCCTTAGACCTGCTTAAAAAAGAGGGATACATTACATCGAAATGTGGTGAACGTGCTGTCATACAATTAGCAACAGAAGAACCGTTTGCAGAGATGAAAACTAACGGAATAACAACCTTTAATGGCAGTTCGTTTGCAAAAGTTGTAAACTTAAAGTTCTATACCGGAATTCCGCAGCAGAAAAACTGGCAGCCTATAACCAGGAGGCTGTCGAATATTATAACAAGAGTGTCATGCAGGAAATAAGAAAAACATTAAAATCTTCAAATGTTCTCGTGTAGAAGAACTGCCAGAAGGAACAGAAATAATTGTTACAGCCATAAAAGAGGAAAAAATTAGATATATGCTGCAGTTCGAAAACATACCTTCTCTGTATTTGTCAAATTACAGGCCGTAGAAGGAAATAGATGATTCAGATGTGGATTTAAGTTATAAGTTAAAAATGAAATTGAGCATTTTTGAATCTACACCTAACAAAAATAAGGAAAGAGTTGTTTTCTGGGTGTAAATATAAATGCAAAGGTTAATAAACATTTGGTACTAGAATATTTGCTTGTTTTATTCACTAACCTACCAAAAATCCTCAGACATTTCCAGTATACAATGATCCTTGGGAAGTATTTCGCTTGTGGAAAGTGGGTAAACGGATGACCTTGAAAAGTAGTTGAAACTAGGTAGTTGACAATATGTTGAACACCTTTCCGTACCTCCCAAGCACATCTAGGTGAGTGTTTTGTATCAGCATAGTAAATAAACTACGTGAAATCTGTCCCTAAATAAATTGTTCAGAAAATAAATAAAGTACACTTCTTCCTCTCTTCAGCGGCACAGAACAGGCCGAGTCCTTTTCTCGCCATTTTTCCCCTCCAGACCGCCAGGAGGATGAGGAGGCTGGGACACACTTGCAGCTGAGGAAAACACGTGACATCATCATGCTGCTGTGCTCCTGCTGACTGAACTGTACGATCACGTGACCTATGATGGCGCCCTCTAACTGTGAACTCACAAACTAGCTCAGTTCTTTGGTGTGGTGGATTGGAAGCAGTTGTCTCTTGTGTGGTGGGCGCTTGTAAGTAGGCTTTAGAAATGACAGACAGTTCCAGCAGAGATTGATGTTTTCCTGTGTTCTGTAATGCATCTTTAATACATCTCGACGCAGAGCATTTATTTGCAGGACTGTATGTTCAAACATTACTGTTTGCTTCCATTCTTCATGCAGTGAGCTGTGGATGCACTCCTCGGCTGAATGTGTGCATGTAATACAGCTATTAAAACTCTCCCCATCTGGCACCACCACCTCGCTAATTGAATACATGCTCCTTCTACACCAACAGCTCAACAAGCACTGATATCTCAGCCTCTTGTGGTGATAACACCACACTAAGACCCTAAGGCTGTATGTGTACAGTAAATATCAACACATTCCAACAAATTTAAACAAACTTACACAAATCGAAACAAGTTTAAACAAATTATATTCGAATAGAATGACATCATGGGCAGTCTGCAGTAGGGGCAACACCATACTAGCTCCCCTCAGCAGCAGGAGTAACTTAGAGGAAAATTCCCTTCAAAATTCAAATTTTCCCACCTATTTTCTAAGAGGATGAAGCGCCATCATGCAAAAATTCGGAAAGGGGGAGCGCGGGACCGCCAGGTCACCTGTAGTAGCATATAATTCAATTTCCAGCCAAAATTCAGACTTCCTGCCAATTGGGCATGGTAGGGGGCATGACACTTTCCCACCAGAAGTCGCCATCTTGGATAACGGTACTCGTGTCATTAGCTGACGTCACGGCTGCCGTCTTGGATGCCGTCATGCAGTGTTGTAAAGTCTACAGGACGCCATCTTGGATGACGTCATCGCCGCCATCTTGAATACATCTGACAACATGCACTCTGCACTAATGACCAACTCCCTACTACTCTCGAGTGTACTATTGTTGGCAGTATGGCATTGTTCAGTGTGGTGAGTCAGTGAGTGGTGAAGCTACTTAACATCAGGAGTTCACTTCTCGCCATTAACTGCAGCCCACCACTCTCTCACCACCAATTATTTCCGTGAGGACACGTTTCTTTTACTTGTTTTCGATCTTTGGAGTTGTTTCGGATCATCGAAATTCTGATGGTATAGGTCGTAATGCATGAGATCATTTGATAAACACATGCCACAAGGTAAGTATGGTACATATGTTTGCGATGCTATTACAAGGTTACAGAGAAATGGGGCTGTACACACCCTTAGGTTATAGAAACGGTAGGCCAATACACTATCAGATTTACGGTTATAAATATTAAAATAGCCTTGTTCAGAGTAGCATCACTAAATTTTATCTCCATTGTTGCGAAATAAAGTGATGTTAGTCCCGATACAGACGATTCTATTCCCACTTTATATGGTATATCACCTGCAATGGAATTTAGAGGCGTAAGTAATTTACAAGTAATTACATGCAAAAATTTGTCAATCTACGGAATGTGTTGACACAATGAGTCTTTCCATACAGTCTTATGTACATATGGAGCCACAAATATATTAAGAATCTCTTGAGAGATTTGCTGCACATCTTTAATACGTATATGAACGAGGTTCCGTGTAATAACATCCTTTCAAAATTATTTCAGTGCAATGTATTTCGCTAAAAATACTCTCACTTGGAGAAACAAGTTTTTGGTACTATTCTGCAATTAGCATAGGTTAGAGAGATGCATTTTAGCGAGTTTACCGGCAGATAATTATAAAGAAAGGTGGACATAAAATAGGTGGTGTGACATCTCAGTTGCCCAAATAGGAAATAGAGGTTTTCTTTTTTAATTTAGTTTTTTTTCTTTTTTTAAGGGTTGCTTCAGTCGATTTAGGTTATCGACGGGAAAAAAACTATGTCTGGATCACCAGGGGGAGGTTTAACCCCCTGATTTCCCCCTCCCCCCAAATATGAGTCCTGAGCCCAGTATGTGCACCCAGATACACTGCTGCTGTGGCTTTAGCGCGAAGGACCAGAGCGACCAGAAAGTATCTTTCTGGAACACCGTCGACATCCTGGAAGATCTATGAAGTAACACACGTTTATGGGAACAATCTGATGCTCTTTGGCACGCCCATTACCATCCGTTTTAGTGTTACATACATTGCTACTAATAGTCGGCCTTTCCGATTTTCAGGCGCGGACTCAAGAGGAGGTCATCATCAGGAGAAACAAAACTAGCATCCTATACGTTAGATCCCATGAGGTTAGAGAACTGAAAAGCAGAAATGAATAAACTGAAGTGAGAAATGATGGGAATTAGTGAAGTTCTGGTGCAGGGTTAACAGGAGTTCTGGTCAGCTGAGTACAATGTTACACATACAGAACCAAACAGTGGTAATTCAGGAGCAGATCTAATCAATAAGAAAATAGGAATTCCGGTAAGCTTCTATGAAAAATATAGGATCGCACAGAAAGAGAGTACAGAAAGAGAGGAAGCCAACACCCACCGCAGTAGTACAAGTTCGTATGCTCCGTAGATGATGAAGAGATTGGAGAAACGTATGAAGATATAAAAGAAAATATTCAGATAGGTAAGGGAGAGCAAAGCTTAATTGTTATGAGTGTCTGTAACTCTATAGTAAGAGAAGCAAAAAGGGAAAAATAGTAGGAGTATATGAACTGGAGGAAAAGGACCAAGGGGAAACCCGCCTACTACAGTTTTGCACAGTGCATAATTTGATCATAGCTAACATTTTGTTTAAGACTCCTGAAAGAACGTTGTATACGTGAAAGTGACCTGGAGACACTGGAAGGTTTCAGATTGATTGTTTAACGATACGTCAGAGACTTCAGATCGCGATTTCAAACTGTAAGACAAATGTAGTAGCGGTTTTATATTCCGACCACAATTTTTTTGTTATGAACTGTACATTAAAACAGAATAAATAGGAAAGAAAACAAGAAATTAAGGAGATGGGACATGCATAAGTTGAAATAACCAATGATTGTTGAGAGTTTTAGGCAAAAATTGACTGATAAAGAGGAAACTACTCCAGTGGAAAAAGACTGAGTAGTTTTGAGCGATGAAGTAGGGAAGGCAGCAGTAAATCAAATATATAAAAAGAAAAGTCCTGATATAGATCCTTGGTTAATCAGGAATGGCTAGAGTACAAATGCATGTCGATAAAGTTATGTGTAACTAGGGGAAAGATAGATACCGCCCACATGAAAATTAAAAAGATCTTAGGAGGAAAGAGAAACATCTGTATGAATAACAACAGCTCAAATGTTAAACCAGTACTGAGCAAAGAAAGGAACGCTTAAAGATGAAAGTAATACATAGTGGGGTGACACAAGGGAACTGGAATTGGAGGACATTGTTAGAGAGAGGGAAGAGGAAACAAATGACCATGAGATGCGAGATATGAGACTGCGAGAAGAATTGGACACAGAACTAAATGTAGGAGACGACATTCCCTCGGAACTACTGATATCCGTTTGGGAGCTAACCATGACAAAAGCTATTCCACCTGATGTACAAAATGTATAAGACGGGAGAAGTACTAGAGACTTCAAATACAACGCAATAAAACCAATTTAGAAAAAAGCGGGAGCTGACAGGTATGAATATTACCTAACTCTCAGTTTAATAAGTCAGGGTCGGAAAATACTGACATGAATTATTTATACGTAGAAGAATGGAAAATTGGTTGAAGTCGATCTCTAGCGTTACATTTCGCTTTCGGAAAATAGTAGTAACATCCGAGATAAGAATGACCCAACGACCTAGAAGGTGGGTTACAGAATGGCAAACCTACATTTACAGCATATTTAGATTCTTTCAAATTCAGAAGGTAGCAAGGACAAAGCACACTTAGAGGTTACATACAACTTACATAGAATCCAGACGGCAGCAGTGAGTTTGAGAAAGAGTTGTGTCCTATTCCCGATGTTATTCAACCTGCACATTAAGCAAGCAGTAAAAGAACTCAAAGAAAATTTCGGAGGGAGAATAAATAAAAACTTTTAGATTTGGCGATGACATCGTAATTTTCAAGACGAAAGCAGAAGGCTTGGAAGAAGCGGCAATGGGCAGTGACTTGAAAGGATTCTATAAGATGAACATCAACAAAAGCAAAACAATTGTAATGGGATGAACTCGAATTAAATCAGATGATGCTGAGGGAATTAGATCGGGAAATAAGACGCCAACGTCGGCCGCTGTGGCCGAGCGGTTCTAGGCGCTTCAGTCCAGAACCACGCGGCTGCTACTGTCGAAGGTCCGAATCCTCCCTCGGGCATGAATGTGTGTGATGTCCTTAAGTTAGTTAGGTTTACGTAGTTCTAAGTCTAGGGGACTGACGACATCAGATGTTAAGTCCCATAGTGCTTAGCGCCATTTGAACCATAAGACGCCAAAAGTAGCAGACGAGCTTTGCCGTTTAATGGTAGCCGAAGTAGGGAGTATGTAAAATACAGACCGCTGACGGCAAGAAAAAGTGTTTCCGACGAAGAGAAATTTGTTAATCTCAAACAACTTGAGTTGATGGGGATTCTATTCTGAAGATATGTGTCTAGAGCATAGACTTGAACGGAAATGAAATGTGAACGATACGTAGTTCAGATAAGCAGAGAGTAGAGACTTTTGAAATGTCGTGCTACGGAAGAACCCTGAGTATTAGATGGGGAGAGCTGAATAGAATTACGAGAACAGAAATTTGTGGGCCAGTCTGACTAAAGGAAAGGATCGCCTGGCAGGATAAATTATGAGATGTCAAGGTATCATCAGTTAACTATTGGAAAAAAAGTGAGGGGGAGAAGTAAAAATTGTAGAGAGAGACCAGGAGAGGAATACAATAAGCAGATTCAGAAGGATGTAGGTTGTAGTACTAATTCCGAAAAGAAGAGGCATGTATAAGACAGAGTAGCGTCGAGAGCTACATCATACCAGGCTTCGGACTGAAGACTACACAGGAACATATTACATATGTTTTTACTCCGACAGCACCGTCTAAGTGAACTAGTGGAGCGTAAAGAAAAATAAAACCCTACCCTGAAAGGTTAACTTGTTTTTAATACTTTCATAGAAAAACGATTTCTCGAAAATTAAGGCCACCTCTACATTATCAAAAAGAATCCCGGTGTTTCCACAGAACGTGTATTCTTGACTCCGGTTCAGGGACAAACTCTAGTGAAAGCCTAAATCAGGTGCCGATACTGTCAGCTAGTAATTAATTCACGCAGTCTGACCTTCCGTCACAGGGTGTGGTATGATATTGACAGTAGGGTCTCTCTTGCTCGCACCTGTCGAATACGATGAGTAACGATATTGTGCCGTAATCAACGTCACCCACCGCGCCACTGCTCAAATTTCCCTCCACACATCGTTGCGCCTGTGCTGCAAGAGTCCTCGCCTTCCCCGTTGCGATGGCCAGTGGCGGTACTCGGCAGAAAGAGGAAGAGGTCTCTTGTTCTTGTGTTTTGAGTGGAGATGATGGATTCATCTGGTGCAGTGATGCTGTGGTGGAATCTTCAGCGTGCTTTTGGTCAGTATTAGCAGACAGTTGGCCGCAGTATATGTTGTAGTAACGAGGAGTGGAATAGGAATTACGGAACTCGTGAGATTTCTGCGTTTACATGGGGCATACGAAACTGAATGACTGTAAGGTAAACTGTATTTGATGTATTTCTTATCTTTTGCGATTAAACGTAAGGCAAGGGGTCAGTCTGGGTGCATGGTATTCATAAATATTTACAGGTACTCCTTTGATTGGTTTAGTTCAGTCTCAGCAGTTGTATTTATGTGTGACAAATTTTGATCCCACAGGACGCTGAGCGATCATCAGCGCCCGTATAAAGTCCCAATGTTTACACAGTCCAATTTTTACACAGTCCAACCTACCCACTGTTACGAAAGATGATGAGGTCTATGAAATAATGAGGTCAACACAAACATCTAATCCCTGGGCAGAGAAAATCTCCAACCCGGCGGGTAATTGAACCCGGGAGCCCGTGATCCAGAGGCAGCAAGGCTAGCCGCTGGACCACGAGCTGCGGACGTACTGCTAGGGATTTTCCGCCGTTGGGTGAAAAGGAAAGCGGGGTCCACTCTGCCTCGTGATGTCATTTGGGGAGCTATGGAGCTACTTGAATGAGAAACAGCTACTGCAAGGCAAAAAAGTCGCCAACGGCCGGTAGAACGATGTGCGGACCTAATAACCTTCTAACGCATCCACATGACGCCAAGTAGCGGCGGATGAGCCGGCTGCCGCTCGATATGGCGTTTGCTTCAGGACTTGATCGTAGAATTTAGTTCTTTCAGTATTGTAACAGTTATTTATTGTATTGGTCTATGTTAAGAAGTTTTGAAAGAGAAGGTGATAGCGACATCATTAGAGACGAAGCACAAGCTCAGACGTTTCAAGGATTGGGAAGGCAATCGACCGAGCGCTTTCAAAGGAACCATCCCGAATCGAGTCTGTAGGATTTATGGAAATCACGGAAAAACTAAATCTTCAGAGGGGTGCGGTGATTTGAACCACAGTCCTCTCGTATGCCAGTCCAGTCTGCAGCTGAAACCTTTATATTAAATCTTCTCTGTTCTATTAAAACAACTGATAACATTTACCTACGATTTCTGTACTAAAAAAGGAACAATAAATCTCTGCATAGCGCGTTTTAATATTTATAATGTACGAGAATGAGTGAAATGAAAACCTTAAATTTGTAATAAGAAATCGAAATTTCGCGCCGTTATCCTGTAAGTTGGTAAGCGTGCTACAAACAGCGTGCAGAATGGTCTGTAGGTGACAGCATAGTGCAGATGAACACATACCACCGCAGTATCAGTATAAAGATGGCCGCCTCACTTGCGACTTGCACCGGGGAAGAACAGCGTTCTGGTATTCGGTTTTTGCGTAGTGAAGGTGTGAAACCTATTGAAATTCATCGACGAATGAAGGTTTAGTACGGTGATCCATGTTTGTCACAGCAGCAAGTCTACGAATAGAGTAGGAAGTTCACAAATGGTGTGAATTCAGTGGAAGGTGGTCCTCGTCCAGGTCAGGCACAACGAGTTCTGACTCCACAGAACATTTCAGCAGTTGAAGCCATAGCGAAGGAAAACCGCCGAGTGACACTAAATGACATTGCAACATGTTTACACATTAGCCTTGGGTCAGCACACCACATTGTGCATGAAGTGCTCCAGTTTCACAAAGTGTCTGCAAGATAGGTTCCACGGCAGCTGCCTCCTGAAATGAGACAACGACGAGTTGATGCTTGAGAAGAGCTTCCTCGGCGCTTTGAACGAGGTGACGGCTTCCTTGCAAGAATCGTTACTGGAGGCGAAACCTAGGTTCACGTCCACCAGCCGGAATCGAAGAGAGCGAGCAAGGAATGACGTCATTCTTCATCACCAAAACCAAAGAAGATTCGAACAGAACCATCAGCAGGGAAGGTTATGCTAACTCTCTTTTGGGACGAAAAAGGCATCATTTTGGAGCATTACATGCCTAGAGGGACCACTGTCACGAGTGCATCGTACACAGACCTCCTGAAAATACATCTGCGGCCTGCAATCAAATCAAAGCGACGTGGATTGCTGTCAGGAGGTGTCCATTTGCAACATGACAATGCAAGGCCCCACACTGCCCGTACAACAGTTGCAACAATCACAGACCTGCATTGTGAGTGTCTTCCACATCGACCATACTCACCAGACCTTGTCCCAAGTGACTTCCGTATGTTTGGACCACTCAAAGACGCAATGGGATGAAAGAAGTTCCGTTCGGATGAAGAGGTACGCCACGCGGTGCATGAGTGGTTGCGCGGATTACCAAAAGAATTTTTTTCTAAAGCAATTTATGCACTTTGTAAGCGCTGGAGGACATGCATTGAGCGTGGAGGAGATTGTGCTGAAACGTGATACACCTCTGTACCACTTCTGCACAATAAATAATATTTAAAAAAATATTTAAGGTTTTCATTTGACTCACCCTCGTAGTACACTCTCGGAAAACAGATCACAACACAAAAAACTAGTTGTCCGACGTAAACTAAAGTTGGTACGCGGGTTTCTATATGTGAAAGATGATGTCTGTCCCAATTTTGCCCCAGTCGTATGAGAGTGGTGCTAGCAGCGCCACTATCAGGTTTGCTTAGATATTCGCTCTAACGATCGTTAGCGTTAGTTATCAAACAGACTGGACATGGTTAGTTGATGTCAGTCAAGTATGCCTTTAAGGCGACAAGGTCTCCATTATCATCACCTTGCTGAGTTTGATGTCGTGTAATAGAGTTACGCGAATCTTGATGTTCCTTCTGTGACGTTGCGCAAAGACTTAGCAGCGGTGGTAACGGGACTGCACTGTCGCAAGAAGACCAGATTCCGGTCAGGCACGTGGCGTCACTGACAGGGAACGCTACCGTGTTCGGCGTATGGATCTGACGCATCGTACTGTATCTGCAGCAGCAGTTCGAGCAGCAGTTGGCTCCACACTGACACAACAAACTATTACGAACGGGTTACTTCAAGTACAGGTGTAAGCCAGATGCCCTGTATCGTGCATAACATTGAACCCAAAACATCGCCATTTCCGGCTTCAGTGGTGTACGTCGAAAGCTCATTGGAGGGCAGGATGGAGGTGTGTCGTATTTTCTGATGAAAGGTAGTTGTCCCGCGGTGCCGGTGATGGCTTTGTGTAGGTGAGGGGGTCAGGTGAGTGCCTTCAACCAACCTGTCAGCGTGCTAGTCACACTAGACCTACACCTGGAGTTATGGTCTGCGATGTGTGGTTGTCCCAGCACCTGAATAGTGATTCGACATACTGTGCTGCCATTCATGAAGGGCGTTCTAGTGGATGTTTTCTTACAGGATAACGCTCGCCCACATAAAGCTGTCATAATCCAACGTGCTGCCCAGAGTGCCGACATGTTGCCTTGTTCTGTTCGATCAACAGATGTATCTGGTCTGGGACATCATCAGAAGACAATTCCAGCGTTATAAGCAATAAGCAGTAACCGTCCCTGTATTGGCCGACCAGGTGCAATAGGCATGGATCTTCATCCTGCAGGCTGTCATCCTTTCCTGTAACTCACAATGATTGCATTCGACGATATGGTAGTCTCACGGCCTATTAACGTACCAGCATTTCATATTTGCAATGGCTTACTTTGCGCCGGTGATAATGCTATAAATATGTTAATTAGACAAATGTATTCGCGAAATTTCGTTATTCTATTGTAATTATTTCTTGATGTTGAGATTTTTTGGCTGTCAGTGTTTGCTGAACTGTAGCAGCAGTGAAGTGAAGAATGGAGTTATAACCTAAATCCAGCTGCATCAGCTGCTAGTGATGAAAAGGTCGTGAGCGGAGGGGGGGGGGGAGGGTTTGGGTTTGGGCCGTACGTAGATCCACGAATAAATCAGGCCACAGGAGGCAGTGCTACGTGGCAGTAAGCCCATGTTTCTTTTGCAGCTTAGCATAATTATCAACATGCAAGTGCCATTAGAAGCTTAACATTAGTGAAGACAAGCTTAAATTCGGAACGACCGTGTTAATGCGCTGATAATTCTTGCAGAGGGGTGTTAATGTTGAATAAAATTCATCACGGCGACAGCGTAATTGCGGTTTAACTGCTCGGAGCGCTGATACCGGGACCTTTGCTCGGCACGCGAGACTGCGTACCCGCATTCCTTTTTACTTCCTCCCATTCTGCGATGATATACTGTGCAAGACGTACGTGCACAAGAAATAACGCTATTTTACATCACGCACCGCTTGTGGCACACGACCATTACTAAGAGACCTTCGTCTAGTTTAGCGTAAACTGTTGGGATGACAGCTCTTACTTAACTTCTTTATTGGTTATGCATATAATATATGCACTACCGAAGCGAAATAACTTAGCTTCTTGTCTATGGACACCGTATAGTCGTTATTTTGCTACATGAAACATTATATGACCTAAAATTTACTTCCTCTTTCGAGAGTGTCATATGCCTTACAGAAAACTTTCTACAGCCATTTACGCTCTTGCGTGCAAGTTGTAACGTTTATGTCGAAAGTAAGGGGTTATGTTTATGTCTATCAAAGAACAGTTATATCAAGTAGTGTGCTGAGTGCGTTTCGGGTTACGCGTATCTATATATTTACCTGAGCCTGTTTTGACAATGTGTCTACTTCCAAGACAGCAATACCAGTAAACTAAAACTACTTAAAACCTGCGCATGATAACGATGAATTAAATACATTCAGATCTACTCGATCTTACTACGGCCCGATGAATCTGAATAAGTACAAAAGTAGGCCCTGCGCAAAAATCCATAAACTGTGTGAAATAAATGTCTTACCTCGTATTGGTGTCGCCTTGGATAACCCTTTGTTCTGCCGCCAGCACTACTAAATTAACAACAGTTACAAAAGCCAGAATGCGAGATATTTGACTGGCACAAATTTAGAATTTGTTTAAATAAAACCGACTTGTAACTGGGAGTCGGAACATGACTGTGGAGAATGACTGTAATATCTTGCTTGAAAATCTCACTATATTGTGAAACTGACTTGAATTGTTAAGGTATATCATACAAACTACATTTACGCAAATAAATGATATTTACAAAAAATAAAAATAAAAAAACTTGAGGTTTCGTACAAGCCTGGTCTCATTCAAATTCGTTCTACAATGGAAGCACATAAATACATGAATAATGATTACCTTACTGTAGAGTGATGTAACATTATGTAGAACGGTTGTTCATGAAACTTTTATATTAATAATATTTGTAGCATTTTCTTAATTAAGTTTACTTCAAATTTTATTTTCTCCATGAACCATTAATACACAACACTGAAATTATGACACTGAATATTTAATACTAAGTGACTGCCCACTCCGGAGCATCGCAACAGACACTGGCGGGCTCTGGCGCCCTACTGCTGCTCCCCTTGAGCAACAACTGCCCACTAGTGCCCGACCTAACGTAAGCTCTGCATCAGCGATAGCTGCCTCCCAGATTCTTTCACACGTACATCTTTGTAATCGATACATCTCTTATGCTCTCGGATAATATGTTAAAATTCACAATTTTCGTTATATGTACCTATTTCACAGCTCTACGGCCACCCTGAGAAGAATTTGGCCGGGGTGTTATGGCATGTTATTCTTAATATGCAATAGAAAAGTGTTATTGAAGGAAATAGTACATAAAATTATCTACCTATAAAGTTATAATAATCATTAGAGTGATTATCCAAATTTACAGAGTAACTGACTGTGGTCCTCAACTGCACTACAACTTTCAAAATATCATTTAAAATTTACAAACATTTTTTTACTGAAAAGTTATACCAATACAATAAAAAACTTGGGGTTACGTACCAAACTAGTCTCATTGAAATTCGATCTACAGCAAAAGCACATAAATACGTTAATACTGATTACCTTATTGTAGATCTAAGTAACAATATGTTGAAAGATTCTTCGTCAAAATTTCGTAATAATATTTGTAGCATTTTCTTAATTAATTTTACCTCAAATCTTATTTCTTCCATAACTTATTAATACACAAGCCGTTATTATTTAAACTAAATCTAAATGTGTCTCAGTCAAATACGAGTATCTTTCAATTTCGCTTTTGCAACCGTAGTTACTTTAGTAGTGCTGACAGCAGAACAACAGATTATCCAAGGCGACACCAATACGAGATAAGAAAATTATTTCACACAGATTTTCGTACAGGGTCCAATTTCGTACTTATTCAGATTTATAGGGCCGTACTAAGATCGAGTAGATCTGCATCTTTCCTATTTCTAATTTGTCATTATCGTGCACAGGTTTTAATTAATTTGGGTCTTCTGGTACTGCTCTCTTGCTAGTAGATATATGGCTTAAAACATGGTCAGGTAATTATACAGATACACGTGAGGTATGGTGTAGTTGTACGTGCGTTGTGTTGTACAAGTTCAGCAAGATTACAATAAAATTCGTTACTTATTATTAATGTAACATTAGGTTTTGTTTAATCACTGCTTTTCTTAGCTAATGAACGTCAGTTTGTCAAAGAAATATCCTCCTGGGAACGTGTAGCAATGTTGTCTGTCAAGCAGTGTAAATGTCACTAAGTTCATTCACAGAAGTAATAATTTATAACCAGCAAACAAGCTAAGTGTATGATAAGTAATCTGAACTAAACAAGTGTAATGATTTTTAGTAATTTCAGTTTAAAAAACTCTTTGCTACTTTCAGATCGTTTATCGAAGAGACATGCACGAGTCATGTTGTCAGTAAAACTGTTACTGACAACATGACTCGAGCATGTGATGTGATTTATATGTATTTGACGATGCTGGTGCTGATTCCGCATTTAACATTTGACGATGCCACTATGGCGGCAGTACATTTGGACTTTGTTTTTATGAAACAGATCTGATGATGGTCATTAAAGACCGAAACCGGTAATCTGTTAAACAAAAAAGATTGTGACCATAGACGTAAATTAAAGAAACTTATGATATTTCATTAAGATGGCGGCTGACATACGACAGTGACTTATCGATTCTGCTTCGGGCTGTGTTTTATTCTTAATAAATAACATAAATTAAATCTTTTCTCACCTTCACTATATGCGTTAACATTTGAAAATATTTCTCAATGTTACAGTGACGTGTGAATATTCACAATTTATCAATAAACTGCGCTGTAGATCAATAGCGCTTATGGGTGCGCTCTTTGGTAGCTGAACAGAAAACTTAACATGTATTGCGGACGAGAATTACAATGAAATAAAACTCCAAAATGTTAACATTCATTTCAATAACACATAAACTCTATTTTCAAATATCGGTTAGCAACGTAATACAGTTTTTTACAGACTTCTGTGTTATGAGATACCAGTGACATCGTATAACAGTTCGAACCAGAAGAAGGACTTTCCTACAAAATCATAGGTAACAAAAGGCTGAGGTCTTCATTATCTTTTCACATGTGTATTGCCTGAGATATAATTTTTCACAAAATATTAAATTATGGCGTTGACAATAATTACTTATTATTTTACAAACGATGAAGTTATTTTTATTAGTATTACGAGAACAGGATCAAAGTTCTGTCACATTCCACATACAACGATGTCGTGAATATTATTTTGAATAAAATATAGGCGTGGATATTACAAGGTAATCAGATACGCAGTCAGCACACCACTTGATATAATTTTTGTTTGTTAGACATAAACGTAACACCTTACTTTTGACGTAAACGCTACAGTGTTTCCTTGCGTACGTGTGTGTATGAGTATGTGCGCATGTGTTTGTATGTGAGAGAGGGACAAATGAACACAGACAAACACACACACACACACACACACACACACACAAACACACACACGCAGAGAGACAGACAGAGAGAGAGAGAGAGAGAGAAAGAGAGAGAGAGAGAGAGAGAGAGAGAGGCGGTGGAGAGGGCGGGAGAGTATCATCTGCTGCCAAAACAGGAACAAAAATTGTGGTTGATATCACAAAAATATATGTTCAAAATTATTTTAAAATGTTCATAACACCGCACAGCTCCCAATCATGGACTCCGCAAGTTCAATATCTAGCGCGCCATATATCTACATCTACATCAACATCTACATCCATACTCCGCAAGCCACCTGACCGTGTGTGGGGGAGGATACCTTGAATACCTCTATCGGTTCTCCCTTCCAGTCTCGTATTATTCGTGGAAAGAAGGATTGTCGGTATGCCTCTGTGTGGGCTCTAATTTTATCCTCATGGTCTCTTCGCGAAATATACGTAGGAGGGAGAAATATACTGCTTGACTCCTCGGTGAAGGTATGTTCTCGAAACTTCAACAAAAGCCCGTACCGAGCTACTGAGCGTCTCTCCTGCAGAGTCCTCCACTGGAGTTTATCTATCATCTCCGTAACGCTTTCGCGATTACTAAATGATCCTGTAACGAAGCGCGCTGCTCTCCGTTGGATCTTCTCTATCTCTTCTATCAACCCTATCTGGTACGGATCCCACACTGCTGAACAGTATTCAAGCACTGGGCGAACAGGCGTACTGTAACCTACTTCTTTTGTTTTCGGATTGCATTTCCTTAGGATTCTTCCAATGAATCTCAGTCTGGCATCTGCTTTACCGACGATCAACTTTATATGATCATTCCATTTTAAATCACTCCCAGTGCGTACTCCCAGATAATTTACCGAATTAACTGCTTCCAGTTGCTGACCTGCTATATTGTAGCTAAATGATATGGGGTCTTTCTTTCTATGTATTCGCAGCACATTACGCTTATCTACATTGAGATTCAATTACTATTCCCTGCACCATGCGTCAATTCGCTGCAGGTCCTCCTGCATTTCAGTACAATTTTCCATTGTTACAACCTCTCGATATACCACAGCATCATCCGCAAAAAACCTCAGTGAACTACCGATGTCATCCAAAAGGTCATTTATGTATATTGTGAATAGCAACAGTCCTACGACACTCCCCTGCGGCACACCGAAGACTTCCCTCCATTGAGAATGACATACTGCGTTCTGCTATCTAGGAACTCTTCAATCCAATCACACAATTGGTCTGATAGTCCATATGCTCTTACTTTATTCATTGAACGACTGTGGGGAACTGTGTCGAACGCCTTGCGCAAGGCTGATGATCGAAAGTACGTATTTTAAACCATTAAATTAACTTTGAACTTAGTTGTCCTCGCTTCAGTATAATACTATTCATACTGAGTTTCTTTCTAGCCGCTGGGTAAGATCTTAGGAAAAGCAGTGAATAGTCTGATTTACTTATCCATTAGTCATAAGACACGGTCAAATCCTGTAAAAAGGATAACTTTTTTGATTAACTTTTCCTATTAACAGGACTGTTCTCCCATACTGTGTTTCATTTGGAAATTAAACTAAATTTAGTAAGAGGGTTATGCGTGGAAACATGGAGACTTAGTTTTCTGTTATATAGATAAAAGCATACTAAATTACAATAGTGTGGTAGGGTTATAACCTCCTCATAAGCCAAACATTCCAGTATCACTGTTAAGCGGCGCTTGAGCTGGCGCAAAGAACGACGCCACGGGACAACAGGTCACTGGAAACGAGTGATTTAGACTGAATCACGCTATGCCCTGCGTCGAAGGGTTTCGTTTCGTCGAATGCCTGGAGTACCTTACCTTCCGTCAGTGAAGTACGGAAGGAGGTAGTGTTATGGTACGAGGTTGTTTTTCATGCTTAGAATGGTGTTCCCTTATTGCGCTTATGTCCACCCCTGGTAGCTGAGTGGTCAGCGCGAGGGAATGTCATATCTAACGGCCCGGGTTCGATTCCCGGCTGGATCGGAGATTTCTCTCCGCTCAGGTACTGAGTGTTGTGTTGTCCTTATCATCATCATATCATCCGCATCTACACGCAAGTCGCTGAAGTGGCGTTAACTCAAAAGACTTGCACCAGGTGAATGGTCTAGCCGACGGGAGGCCCTAGCCACACGGCATTTCCATTTCCATTGCGCTTATGAAAATGCTGTTTGCGGAAGTATATGAACACATCTTACAGCACTGTGAGCTACGTACAGTAACGAACACTTCACTGATAATGATTGAATCATCGTGACAATTCACCATGTCATAAGGTAACATCTCTGAAAATGGTTTGTGGGAAAAAACATTCCTGAAATTGACTGTCCCGCGAAGCGCCCAGAGCTGAGCGAGATGAATCAGATCGTTGACTTTGTTCCAGGTTACATCGTCGAACATCACCACCATCTCTAGTTTCCGTTCATTATGAAGAGTGGTCTGCAGACATTCAGACACCTCAGTGGATTTATTATGAGAGCCAGTTGAACTAATGAATTAACAATCATTTTCTACTCTCGGAACAAAGGATGACAATTCACTTTCCTTAAGAGAGTAAGGTATAAGGAATGATAAAAATTATATTTAAGTTAGTGCACTGCAGGATCTCGAAATATAATCGCACCCTTGTAGCACAATGGCTTTGACCGCGATTTAAGCACACTTTTGAAAATGAGCATAATGTGTGAAATTTCAGGGGCTGTGATCTCGACCACACTGTCGGACTCTCTTCAATACAGTGTGCCACAGCTGTTGTAATAAAACCAAAAAGTATTTTATCTACTGGGCCGCTTAAAAATAAATAACTATGCAGTTCATAACTTGCCGTATTAAAGTCATGAAAGTTATAAGAGATGCTGGTAGTGATCCCCTTGGACTTAAAGATACAGTAGCATGCGTTTGTGGATGTTCTTGAAGATGTTGTGCAGAACATCGCGAGTGAGGTTCCGAATGCGACGTGTCAGTGCAGCTTGGAGCTCTTGTATGGTGTGCGGATTGCCTTAATACGCTTTTTCCTTCAACGTACCCCTTAGAAAGTAATCCGGTGGAGCCAAGTCGGGTGAATGCGGAGGCCAGAGTCCTCAAGAGATGATGCGGTCACCGAAGATGTCCTTTCAAAAGTTCGTCGCCTTTTGGGCGGTATCTGCAGTCGCCCCATCCTGCTGGAACCAGACATTCCCAATTTCCTCCTCTTTCAGTTCACCTAGGAAGGGCTCCGGAATGCAGGTGCAGTACCGTTCTGCATTGATGATGTCCTGAAAGAGGATCGGCCCAATGATGCGTTTAGGAGTCACAGCGCAACAAACATCAAACTTTTGATCATGCAGTGGGGACACTTGAAACTCATGCGGATTCTCCGTCATCCACACGCGATTATTCTGACTATCCACGTAACGGGGAGGTGAAACCATGTTTCATCCGTGAAAAACGTTGTGTTGAGAATCCCCTCACCACTGTTCTGCAGGTAGGACAGAAACCAGTTGCAAAAGTTCACACACACGTGGCGATCGGTATCTCTGAGTTCACGCGCTACTGACATTTTGTACAGATACATGGACAGTGACTTCCAGAGAATCTTGTGAGCGGAACCCAAAGACACTTGGTCCTGCTGAGCTAATCACGTAACCGATTTCTTTGGACTTTGCAGTATCATGTCTTCCACCGCCGCCACCTTCTATTCGAATGTGGATGTGGATGTGGATGGCCTGTCTGGTTTTGGAGCGTTATGAACGCTTCCGGTTATTCGAAACTTGGTGAAGAGGTTCCGTACGGCACTGCGGTTAGGCTTGTTCACTCCTGGGAACTTCGCTGCAAATGCAGCCTCTACTGCTGGGGTAAACTTATCTCCATTGCTTAACACATGCTCCACAAGAAACAGTTATTGTTCAATCGTCAGCGTGGTGACCTGGACCACAATGATGTCACGCAAGACGTTTGTCTTCAATCAGACCGGACCTGCGAGCAAATACAAATACCTGGTCAAATATGGTTCAGATATGTTAAACTATGGAAAATGTTGTATTAATGACTGAAAATCATGTCAGTCATTACTTGAAACACCAAACATGGCACTGCATAGTTACTTTTTGAACATCCGTTATTTGATTATGTGACACAAGTGAAAACAAATATATATGTCCTCAGTATGCCGTGTGGCGTTGGGAAAGCAATGGTCAGGAATGCATAGAGTTTTTTACAATGATTTATTATAGCACACCCACTGAGGATTGTATAATAACTTATTAACAAAATACACAAAATAGCTTCTGAAAACAACAACGACTTTGGTTATTTACAAAAAATCATTAAATATTAAAGGAAGGTCTCTCCTAAGGGTACAGCTTGAAAACAAAAATAGTGGAAATGTTTTCTCGTGGTTATCAGTATTTAATAGTGACTATGCATTCCCCGAACACGGATGAGTTGTTCGACTCTGCAAGGCATGCTCTGGAATAGACCATCAAGTTTATCTTGGGTTACGAGGTCCCACTCCTCAATGGCAGCAGCAAGTGAGGTTCTGAAGACTTCCAGGTGGATTCGGACTAGCCAGGTCCCATGCATGCTCTATTGCATTCATGTGAGGGGATTGTGCTGGCCAATGCATTCGGTTGATGTTGCATCTTTGAAAATATCGAGACACAGCCAAAGTACGGTGAGGTCTTCCATTGTCATCAACAAGAATGAAATTGTCACGTGCTTCAGGCTGTCGGAGCTTACAGTCGACGTCTTGGAGGTATTTGGAACCAGTGAAATTGACGTTCGTGGAAATTAGAGGGGTCCGACTTCCCATCATTATTGCTGCCCAGATCATGACACTTCCACCTGCAAACTGATGGACTTCCTGAAAGCATCCGGCTTCCCGGTGTTGTGTGGCGCTTCTCCAAACCCTAAAACGTTTACTGTTCGGTCGCAAATCAATACTGATCTCCTCAGCAGACACGACATTACTGCATTCTGCAATGGCCCAGTGTTGATGTGCAAGAGACCAGGCCTTTCCAATGCGCTGGTACCGGTGGTTCAGTGCAAAACTTGTCATTCGTCTACTGAAATGAAGACCACTCTGATGCAATCTTCGGCGCACTGTTTGGTCTGGGATAAAAATCCCTGTTGCCCGGGAGAAAACATTTCCAGTATTTCTGGCAGCTGATATTGGGCGCCTGCGAGCCGGTAGTTGGAGGAAACGATCCTGCAATGGTGTTGTCACACGAGGACGATCACTGCGAGGTCTATCGTCACATTTCCTGTCTCTCTGCACTTTCTTCACACCTTAGACACACCACTTTGAGTGACATGTTACCGATCGGCAACATCTTGCTGTTCTGACCTGACTCTCCTGACTCTGTCAACGTGTTGTATACCTCTACGTGAAATGTTACTAACTGAATAGTGCATGAAGTGCCTAGGTCCCTGAGACCTCTAGTATAGTAAACTACATTCTGCGATAGTATTCCAAACTTTTGTTGAGCAGTGTATACGGGACAGTAGCGTAATTCCACACTATTGCTTAACACAACTTTCTGTGGACGATTATCAGATCAGCTAGAGTTATAGATTTGATTTACTAAAGATTGCCTGCTTTATATATTTTGTATCATTAGGTTCCTTGCGTCAACATCAGATCAAGTAATAAAAGTAACATATATCCTTTTTCGTACAACATGAAGTGCAGAAAGGCTCTAATTTGATTTCCATGTAAGAAACTATATATATGAGCGAGGTTTCTACGGCTGCCGCCGCCTCTCGCATCCCAGTCTCCAGCGTTCACGGTCATTCCAGTCTCCTTCATTAAGACCTCTCGCCGCCATTGCTTCGTTGTCATCGTCTTTCCAGCATCTCTCAGGTCTACCGCGCTTTCTTCTTTGATGTGGAGTCCATTGCCATACCCGTTTTGGCCATCTCGTGTCTGGCATACGATGTAAGTGACCATACCACAGTGGGCGCTTCCTTTCTATGTAGTCTAGGATTGTGCTTTTGACATTCATAACCTCTGTGATCGTATCATTTCTAATATGGTCAAGTCTGGAGTATCCACAAGTCCGTCTCCAGAAATCCATCTCGACAGCCAGCAGGCGATCTTTGTGCCTCTGAGTTAGTTCCCACAACTCTGCACCGTATGTTGTGATACTTTCAATAATTGTGTGGTAGATGATATGTTTTGTTCTGCGTGCTATGTTTTTGTTGCAGAGAATACAATTTAGTTGCTTTATGGCTCGCTTGCCCTGGCCTATTTTATTGACTACATCATCCATACTTCTACCATTGGTTGACAGTGTCACTCCCTAGTACTTAAAATTATGACACCCTTTAACAGTATCAGAACCGAGCTGTAAGGCGTTAACAATATTTTCTCCCACTTTCAGATATTCTGTATTAGATACGTTTATAACAAGACCCCATTTTTCAGATTCTTTTAATTTGCGGAGCATGTAATTTGCATCTTCCTTATCTCCAGCTACTATCCCTTGGTCGTCAGCAAAAAATAGAGTGAACAAGATCTCGTCGTCTATAGGGACACCCTTTCCTCCGCATTTCCTTTTCTATGATCTTAGTGCCTCCTCTAGGCAGATCTTAAAGAGTGTAGGGGCAAGTGTGCATCCCTGGCGTAGTCCTTTTGTCACCTCAAACTCTTGAGATAGTTGATTTGTCACTTTAACCATTGTCGTACAACCTTGGTAGAGGAGTCTAACAGCTTTCACAAAGCTCGGTGACACACCATTATCAATTACACTGTCCATAGCTTGTTCTGTAGAACTGTGTCATAATTTTTCTGGACGTCTATAAAGACAAGGTGGGTTGTAAGGCCCCTTGCTGTCCTTTTCTCCACTAGGATTTTGAGGGTAAACACTCCACCAGTACAGGAGCGACCAGATCTGAATCCATTTTGTTCTTCAGATTCAGTTATTTCTTCTTCTATTCTCTTTTTTAGGATACTGCCATAGACTCTCACCATAGGTGGAATCACACTAATACCACAATAGTTTGCACAAGTCCTCCTGTCGCCCTTGTTAAATATTGATGTAGTTGTTGCCTTTTTCCACTCCTTTGGGGCTGCGTCACCTCTAAGGCATTTGTCAAAAATCACTGCCCATATCTCAAAGAGTTTTGACGGTGGTTGGGGTTATCGGTGGTATATTACCTTTACTGATTTCAGTGCCTGGTGGGTTCTCAGTAAATCAGCTCTGATCTCAGTTAGTAGTCCTTCGTGGTGTTGTACCCATTCCTGCATGCTAATGAGGTCTATATTTGCTTTATCTTTATTCTGTGTTCTCATTGTTTTTAATACCTTCCAGGCTTTATTTGCTCGTGTATTCCCCATGCTTTTTTCTATCTCTTCACCGGTTTTCTGCCAGGCTTCGTTTTTTGCCTTAATTATTGTTCTCTGTGCATCTTTTCTGCGCTCTCTGTATTCCAGCCAATCATTCTCTGATCTTGAGTTCAATCATTTATTATAAGCTCTCTTCTTACTTTCTACCTTCTATTGTACCGAGTGGTTCCACCACTCATCACATATTCTATTACTCTTTTGGATTTCTTTCTTTCCCAGTGCTTCATAAGCTGCGTTATGGATGGTTTCTTTAACCATCCCATACATCTTATCTGCAGAGGCTTCTTCAATGGCAGCAAGTTTTTCTGCTAGCATTTGCTGGTACAAGAAGCGGGTAGGACTATGGTCAAGGTTTTGTAAATTGCATTGAATATTATTTGCTCTCTCTGGTTCGGCTTCCACTTCAATTTCTGTGTCTTTGACAAACTTGAATAATATCTTAGACATTAGCACAAAATGGTCTGATCCGCATTCTGCACCTATCTTAGCCCTCACGTCTTGTACTACTAGCTTTGTTGTTTCCTTTATTATGACATAGTCTATAATGGACTTGAGGTTAACGCTTGGTTTCGTCCATGTGTATTTGTGGATGTCCTTATGCTTGAATCATCCATTCATAATTTTTAAGTCATTTTGCATGCAGAATTCTATCAATCTTTCACCATTATCATTTATGGTTTCTCCACCATATTGTCTCGCTATGTTGTCATTAGCTTTCCATCCTGTTCTGGCATTTAGGTCTCCTAGTAAAATGACTTCCTTGCGATTCCCTATATTTCCAAGAGATCTTGTCAGTTGAGGTAGAATAAGTCTTTCTTCGCTACATCAGCGTCATTGTTTGGTGAATAGACCACAATAATCACCACAGGATGGCCCTTTATTTTCATCTGTACTTGCAGAATTCTATCACTGACATATTCCCTGGTGGCTAGGTTTTTCTTGAGTTGTTTCTTTATGGCAATGGCAACTCCACTTTGGGCTCGTTGTTCCTTTGGTACGCCACTATAAATTTATTTGTAATCATTTGTCTCTTCTGTACCATGCCTTTTCACTTTGGTTTCTGTAAGGCCCACTATGTCGACATCAAGGCGCTTTATTTCTTTAAACACTTCACGTTTACTTGTAGATTTTCCCTGTACATTCCATGTTGCAATTCTCATTGTCCTTTTCCGTGCCTGTTGTCGTCTTCGTTTTGATCCATTCCGTTCCGAGGCTAAATTTGAAGGTTTTGCATTTGATTTCTTTTGCTAGGGTGAAGTGCAGGTCCAACGCCTAAACCCCCAACTTGGGGGACCAGGTGATTTTTATTCATGGTTTTCTTCCACTAGACGATTGTCTTTCTGGGCTCAGGGACTCTGTCTATCACTCCCTTGGGTTCCACTGTGAATGAGGTGCCACTTACGCCAAGTCCGCCGTACCGAAGTGCCCTGGGCATGGGTAACGCGTTATACCCCGCGATACTGGGTCCCCAGCAGAATTTTGCCACCAGCTCGAAATCCGGACCCACCCCCGAGACATTGACGCGCCTGCTGAGAATTACCCAAGAGCGCTTAGAAAAGGGGGCTCCAAGCACCCTGGGCCGGGTTAATGTGCGTGTATGATTCCACGCCCAAAGGCATGTAAGAAACTAATGATCAAAAATACATAAAGGAGATAATCTCTAGCAATTACAGTTCAGACTGAATCATATCTAGAGCTTTTAATTGGTGACTGTCTACATTTGTTAAATAATCTGAAAAAAAGCATATTTGCGCCACTAGCTATACAACTGTACTTTCATTCTCTACCGGTTTCGATTATTATAATCATATTCACAAGGAAAAAACAGTGTTTGTGTACACTGTTTGTCCTCGGTGAAGATGACTATAATAAACGGAACCCTTGGAGAATAAAGGTACAATTCTACAGCTGTTGTTGTTGTTGTTGTAGTCTTCAGTCCAGAGATTGGTTTGATGCAGCTCTCCGTGTTACTCTATCCTGTGCAGTCTTCATCATCTCCGAGTAACTACTGCAACCTACATCCTACTGAATGTGCCTATTCAGTACCTCCTCATTAGTTACATGATCTACCCATCTAATCTTCAGTATTCTTCTGTAGCACCATATTTGGAAAGCCTATATTCTCTTCCTGTTTAAACTATTTATCGTCCATGTTTCACTTTTATACATGGCTACACTCCATGCAAATGCTTTCACAAAAGACTTCCAGACACTTAAATCTATACTCGATGTTAACAAATATCTCTCCTTCTGAAACGCTTACTTTGCCATAGCCAGTCTATGTTTTATGTCCCCACTACTTCGAGCATCATCAGTTATTTTGCTCCCCAACTAGCAAAACTCATCTGCTACTTTAAGGGCCTCATTTAATTCCCTCAACATTGCCTGATTTAATTCGACTACGTTCCATCATACTCGTTTTGTTTTTGTTCGTTTTCATCTTATATCGTCCTTCCAAGACACTATCCATTCCGTTCAACTTCTCTTCCACGTCCTTTTCTTTCTCTGACAGAATCACAATGCCATTGGCAAACCTCAAAGTTTTCATTTCTTCTCCTTACATTTAAATTCCTTCTTCAAATTTTTCCTTCGTTTCCTCTACTGCTTGCTTAATGTACAGATTGAGTAACGTCGGGGATACGCTACAACCCTGTTTACTCCCTTCTTAACCGCTACTTCCCTTTCATGCCCCTCGACTCTTATAACTGCAGTCTGCTTTCTGTAGAAATTCCCTTCTTTCGCTCCCTGTATTTTACCTCGCCACCTTCAGAATTTGAAAGGGCGTATTCCATTCATCATTTTCAAAAGTCTACAAATTCTTGAAATGTAGGTTTGTATTTCCTTAATCTATCTTTTAAAATAAGTCGTAGGGTCAGTTTTGCCTCACGTGCTCCAGCTTTTCTACGTAATCCAAACAGATCTTCCCCGATGTCAGCTTCTACAGTCTCTAAAGAATACGTGTTAGTATTTTGCTGCCATGATTTATTAAACTGATAGTTCGGTATTTTCTCACCTGTCCACACCTGCTTTCTTTGTGACTGGAATTATTGTAATCTTCTTGAAGTCTGAGGGTATTAGTCTCATACACCTTGCTCACCAGATCGTAGAGTTTTGTCGTGGCTGGCTCTCCCAAGGCTAATTCTAATGAAATATTGTTTACTCCCGGGGCCTTTCCTTGACTTAGGTCTTTCAGTGCTTTGTGAAATGCTTCACGCAGTATCATATCTCCCATTTCATCTTAATCTACGTTCTTCATCTTCATTTGCATAATATTGCCCCCAAGTGCATCGCCCTTGTATGGACCCTCTATATACTCCTTTCACCTTTTTGTTTTCCCTTCTTTACCTAGGGCTGGTTTTTCATCTGAACTCTTGATATTCGTAGAGTTGCTTCTATTTTCTCCAAAGGTCTCTTTAATTTCCCTGTAGACAGTATCTATACGTGAAGATTTCATAGTATGTATCTTACCCCTAGTGATATTTGCCTATACATCCTTACATTTGTCTTGTAGCCATCCTTGTTTAGCCATTTTGCACTTCCTGTCGATCTCATTTTTGAGACGATTGTATTCGTTTTCGCCTGCTTCATTTACAGCATTTTTATATTTTCTCCTTTCATCAATTAAATTCAATATCTCTGCTGTTATCTAGGGATTTCTGCTAGCCCTCGTCTTTTTCCTAGTTGAACCTCTGCTGTCTTCACTATTGCATCTCTCAAAGCTAATGGCATTTATATGTTTTTTTTAAGTAGATTATATCTGTCTCATTTTACAAAACTTAAACAGGAAATCATTGCAATGCGGCCAGATTTGCACACGAGACTATGATATCGATACATCGATCGCACTGTTCACTGTATGATTGTAAAGATATGTATTTCAGCAGATGTTTGTATTTTCGTTGACGAAACACGTGTCATATTGGCTACAAAAGTAAGATAAAATAAGGTAAAAGGTTGAAATTAAGCTCTGGATATTTTTTCCAAACTTGATACATGTAAGGTATATAATTGAAACAACAACCAGCCATCAATGTACTTGTGACTGGTTACTGTTTTAATTATATACATTTTTGTAGTAGAATAATGGTTATCAACATGTCAAACGTTAATATGTGGCTACCGGAAACTTGGCATATTAAGGCAGAATATGCTACACAATTCGAGTTATTTCTAAAATTCCGTTTCCCAAATTGGAGGCTACGAATTAGCACTGGCTGGTATAAGGACATATTCGTTCCTCTACCGTTATGTTTGGGTAGGATGATAACCAGGGTATTGGAAGATGAAGACTTAAGAATCTACATAAACGGTGAGTTATTCAAGGTTTTGATAATTAATTGAAACCCTCAGCTGCCGACAGGTGTTGTTGATGTACTTCGATGGGGACAGCTGAAAATGTTGCCCCAATCTAAACTCGACTCCGGGATCTTTCACTTACATGGCAGACGCTCTATCCATCTGAGCCACCACCGAGGACACAGATGAATAGCGCGACTGCAGGGACTTATCCCTTGCACGCATCCCGTGAGGATTCCTAGGAGCATCGTCATCTTAGTGTGCTCGAGTAATGAGTGGATGGGAAAATATCTATTAGGTACATTACGTATGTAGATTGTGGACAGTTGGGAATGTGTGTCTCACGGGATGCGTGTAAGGGATAAGTCCCTACAGTCGCGCTATTCATCTGTGTGTCCTCGGTGGCTCAGAATGACGGAGCGTCTGCCGTGTAAGCAGGAGATCTCGGGTTCGAGTTCCGGCCGGGGCACACATTTTCGGCTGTCCCCATCGAAGTGTATCAACATTGCCTGTCGGCAGCTTTAGAGAAGCTGAACGGTCATCAATGGTATCTGTTCTTTCGAGAATAGTTACAATCTTCATATATACAGTTAAAGGCTACCCAGCCACTGACCTTCGTCTGTGCGAATGTGCACAGGTTGCCTGAACTCTTAAGGGAAACGCCACCTTAGTGTGCGCGAGTAATGAGTGGATGGGCAGATATCTATTAGGTACATTAAGTGTGTAGACTGTGGACAGTTGGGAATGTGGGTCTCACTGTATGCGTGCAACGGATAAGTCCCTGCAATCCCGCTATTCATCTGTGTCCTCGGTATCTCAGATGGATAGAGCGTCTGCCATGCAAGCAGGAGATCCCAGGTTCGAGTTGCGGTCGGGGTACACGTTTTAAGCTGTCCCCATCGAAGTATATCTACAACACCTGTCGGCAGCTGAGGGTTTCAATTAATTATCATCTATTCTAGAGAAGCTGCACGGTCATCAATGACATCTGTTCTTTCGAGAACAGTTGCTATCTTCATATATATATATTAGGTTTTGCCTGTGATACGTTTTGATTACAATGAAATCGAAGCACAAGATAATACGATGGAATAAAAACTTGGCAGTAGACCAACAATATTTAACCGTCAGCATTGATTTCTTTTCTCTAACGTTTTTATTGTAAAAACCAATGCAAAATTTGTCCCAACTGGTAGACGTTCCAGGGACACATTTCTTCGACGTAAAATATTAGAACTGTAGTGCGGTTTCCGATTCTTCACCAGAAAAAAATGTTGTTTTCTATGTTCATATCATCATCTGAGTCAAAATATGGGATAACGGTAGAATCTAAATCTTTGGACCAGGCAAAGTTGTGTCCATGATTTCATTTTAAGAGAAGTCAGCAGTTCGGGGAATTTCTTTCTTTACTTTTTTTTTATCGCAGTTTTTCCCTTATCTGTGTACGTGGCTTATCGTTTCATTTTGCTTCTTGAGTTACAGTAAGAGATTTTTCTTTGTCCTGAGTGCTAGAATGACGCATAAAGATAATTTCTTCTTATGTCTACTTGAATTTCGTTTTGGTGGTTGCGTAATAGGAACATAACGGTGACTAGAAGTCTTGTTTCTTTCAGGCGAAAGAAAAGAAGTTTAGGATTTAACATCCCGTCGATAAACTGGTCATTACATCTGACTGTGGAAGGACGGGAAAGGAGACTGCAAGTGCCACTTTACGTGAGCCATCCTGGGATTCGCCTAAAGTGATTTAAAGAAATCATGGGAATTGTGGAAGGACAGGGAAAGGAGACTGCAAGTGCCACTTTACGTGAGCCATCCTGGGATTCGCCTAAAGTGATTTAGAGAAATCATGGGAATTTAAAATCGGGTGACAGGACCCAGATTCAAACCGCAGTCTTCCTCAATACGTGTCCAGTGTTCGACCACTGTGAGACCTCGCTCAGGGCGTATACACGTGGAGGATGGGCTGCCAGTGTGATGGCTACGTGAGGTAGAAATAGATCACAAATTCGCTGTGTGGTGGGATGTACATAACTGTTCAGATACTTCAATCATAATGCAATGAGTTAATGTTTACGAATCTTAGTGGCTTCATTAATGCTCAGGTAATATTGCGAACTACTGAAAGAATTTAAGATCTATAATGACGATCTTCCTCTTGTCCTCGGCCGAATTCGACTTCTTAGCACGAATCATCAGTTCCGCCAACCTTCAAGGAAATAATGTTATCGGAAAAAAAACATTATAAAAGAGTTTTAAGCAGTGCTCCACAAACTCTATCGCTTATGAAATGACAATAAAACAAATGTAACCACAGTGGGCTCCCACAAACGTTTCTGCTTATCGCGAGATATACTAATGGCTGAATGGCATAGTCTGGCTAACCATAGCTGGTTTCCCACAGGGGGTCTCTGATGATACGGGCATTCCATTTCGCATCATCTTCGTGAATTACAAACTTCGTCTTACCAAAGTTTTCTCTGTTGCAGATTCAGTAAGAGGCACTTGGATGAGTCAAGGGCATATCGCCTTGACATTTAGACGAAGCCATGATTGGATACTCACGATAGCCCCGTGTGTTGCGACCCGTCTAGCGGGCAGCCGGGCGTGGGATTATCCTTCCTCCTGCACAGGTCGGCGCCCGCCCCCGGGGTCGAAGCCCGACCATGCGAGAAGAGACGCCAGGTAGATCCCGGATGTGACGTCAGCTTGCGCCCTTCCGGTCGACTGCCCGATCTGGCACAGGCTGCAGCGAGGTGCAGACGAGGGGCTTCCTCCCCTCCAAGTTTACTGAGGCTCAAAATCCAACGCAGCACAAAATTTTAAGTCGGGTATTTTTTTTTTTTTTCTTACTAGGGACTACTTCTGAACATGCAGTGATAACTTACAATGGCTGTGTTTCGTTGCAATCATCGCGAATAAAATTCCACGATTACTACTTTCATTTGAATGTACTACTTACAGTCATTCAACAGAAGAAACAACTTTATCAAACTTCGTAGTTTATTGGCTGTGGAGGCGTAAAGAGCATAGTTTAATGGATCAGGCCTGCCGGAGTGGCCGAGTGGTTCTAGGCGCTACAGTCCGGAACCGCACGACCGCTACTGTCGCAGGTTCGAATTCTGCCTCGGGCATGGATGTGCGTGTTGTCCTTATGTTAGTTAGGTATAAGTAGTTCTACGTTCTAGGGGACTGCTGACCTCATAAGTTAAGTCCCATAGTGATCAGAGCCATTTGAACAATTTTTTAATCGATCAAAAAATATCACGAGTCACTTGGTTTTCGTAATATGTACTTAGATTACGGGGATTTCAGTTCCGAAAGAGGTGAACTATTAGAAGGTTTCCTATGTGGAAGACTTGTATTACGTCTTCTGTACATATCGCTCGCAGCAGAAATGTGTGTTTGTGCGCGTGAATGTTTAAAACCTGTAAAAGATTAAAAAGAATTAAAAGACGTAACTGCATTAAACCCGCCCAAATGTCACTGATATTCTCCCACACACACACACACACCTCAAGCTTCCTTTAAAGTACAGCAAATTTCGTCAAATTGTCTAAAACGGTTGTCGTCAAACGTTTTACCTCAAGAGCCAATACTGACATTCTGAGGCAGCGACTCAGACAAAATATGTACCCATTCCTTCATTAACTGATAACGGACCTGAATTAGTATTTTATGAGCCCTCAATGGACCACCTATGCAGCAAGAACACGACATTTTGGTCGCCGATCACCGATAACTGAATGTTAAAAGTCGGCACCATTCCGAACGCCTCGTGTCGAATGAAGTCTGTTTCAAATTTTTGCCAAACTCAGAGACCTGACAGACGTAATATTGTACATGATATCCCAGGATAACTGTTCAGTACTCAGAGATATAACATTAACTACATTCAAAGCGAAAAAGCTAATAAATATAGGCTCTAAAATGCAAACTTTATGAACTATAAGTTCTTCTTAATCTTCGATACTGTGAAACAAATATTTTCTACTGCAATCTCTTGGCTTTCGAAATTTTGGGAGATGATAGTATGGGCCAAAAGAAGGAAGAATTTATCTAATAAACATGCATGCCTTAAGAGCTGTGAGCAATTGTTCAGTAGAAGGCATATGTTTGACAGAATAGAAGTTGAACTAGAGCTTGTTACGGTATGGACTTTGGAAACCATGTTTACCGGGATACTTTTTTCCTTTTCTTTTGGTCCATAGTATCTCTTCTCAAAATATGGAAAGCAACGAGCTCGTAGTAGAAGAAAATTTTTTCAAATTATCGATGACGAAGAAGAGCTCTTTTAGAGCCCATGTAAAAAACGTATTTTTGCTTCGAATGACCGATCCAGTCATACCCTAGAACATTGACCATTGCTTTTGGGACACGCAGGTAGTTGTGCGGTGAGGTGTTGGTTTTAGTATCTGTATGTGAATGCCTTTGATTAATAATAGCATTTGCAATATTTTAATTCAATCTTTATTATGGGACACCATCACAAATGTTTGAAAAATCATTTAAATGCCTCATTTCTTCTACTCGAGGTGTTCTATTACAAAAGCTATATGTGATGGTAGTATCTGTTCCCGGAAGAACGGTTACTGTTAATGACCATGTAGCTTTGCTAGAATGAAATGATAATTAAATGGAGACCCTTGCTGCAAACAGGCGTTTATATGCTTCATTGGCGACATGTTGAAAATGTGTACCCCGACCGGGACTCGAACCCGGAAACTCTGCCTCTGAGTTAACAGAGTGCTCCATCATTTCGGACTGAAATAAGCACTCGCCCTTCAGGACAGGCTTAAAACCCCGCTCGTGGAATGGCGATAAAGCGTACAGAAGCGAGGATAGAAATTATTTTGTCAAATGGCTAGCTCTCCTCAAATCACTGACGCTTGATGGCTCCATCAGATAATGTTTGAGTGACAAAGCATGTTGTAAAAGTTCCATTTTTCATCAATATATTTGTAGTAAAATATAAATTATTTTATCAAAGTATACTTTTGTTTGAAGAGACGAATTGTAAGTGAAATGCAACATAGTTAAAATACTCAAATTATCTTCAAAAAAAAAGTTATTAGAGTTTAAAGTCTAGACGTTCCCATATTAATTTAAACGAAACAAACAGCACCGCCATCTCTTAACAGAATATTGCACTAATTTAACTTATTCGGAATTCTGTGAGTCGCTTTACTACGGTAGCAGAATGTGTAAAGACGTTGCGCGGTTCTCCTCAGTGACAGCTAAAGCAGTCTTAGACTGCGTCAGAGGCCAGACATCGACAGATCGAGAAAGAAAAAAAACAACATATTTTTGATCATATTAAAGAAAATGGTTTAACTTTATCTGATGATGAGGCCTATCTAGAATTATGGTTTCCTTTGAAGGATAAGAAAGATATTTTGATTACACCAAATTTACTCATATTTATAGGTTTTCTCAACGAAAACCAGCGGTCGGATTTTACAACCGATGGATTTTTGAATAGAAATAAACATTATACACAATTCTTAAAGGAGAATGGTATAGAATACGAACATATACATTACCAGTCTGAAAAGGTAAAATTGTATCAATACATTCAAGAAGACATGAAAACTACATCACCAAATAATTTGTCTAGAAAAAGACGGTTGCTTATGTTTACAGATAACTTTAAATGTGCTGTTATGCTGTTGAATAACCGTAAAGCGAAAGAAGTTAAAAAATACAAACTCACACTCTAAAAGGCCTTTTCTCTTATTTGGATTACGAAAAAGAATACAAAACTAAATAACGTGCCATTGAATTCGAGAATAAACTTAAAATCAAAGACCAAGAACTCGAAGAAAACAAAAAGAATCTGTCTATCTGAAAGACGTCGTCTGTAACCTAACAGAAATGAAGAACGTAGATATCTATATTACAACGACAAAACACTATGCCTAGAAAAACTATTTTAAAGTCGGAGGTGTCCTCGCAAAGAATCATACTTCGAAAGGTTGTTTAGTGAACGACACAATCGTCCCTTAACTGAAGTTGTTTAGTAAACGATGGTGTCCTCCTTTTAATGACGTTGTTCCACGTACAATGAAGTAAACTAAGTGATTCTTTAAAAGAAGTTCATTCAGTAAACTAACAGCAAACAAAGTCGCCCTTAAATAAAGTTCTTTTTCGGTTTATGAATCTTCTTCTTTTCACCAAGTTATCGGTCCTTGAGTGAACTTCCTTGATGACGAAGTCAGGCAACTCAAAGAAGAGAATCTCTTTCTTTTGTCAATTAAGTCGTTGTTGACTAAAGTGTCTGTTAGGAAGAGCAAAAGGAGTATCTTTTCTTTGGCTTTATTTGATGTTGTCCTTGTTTGTATTTCTTGATTATGAAGTAAGTCCACGAAGTTCATGAAGTTAACTAGACCAATGAAATGAGCTAAGTCGATAGAGTCAATGAAGTCAATTAAATCGACAACGAAGTCAACTACGAAGATAAGTAACTCAAAGAAGAGAATGTCTTTCTTTGGCTTTATTTGTTGTTGCCCTTGTCCATATTTCTTTCAAGGGAAGCATGATGAAATCATAAGGTAACACAGTGACAAAGTAAATTAAGTCAGTCTCAATTCCTTTCGCAGGTTGAATGACGAAGTGAAAGCCGAAGTTGACTAATTTGAGAAACTCGAAAAAAAGAATGTCTTTCTTTTGTGTTTCATAAACGCTAAGGTGGTCCATAATGAAATTCTTGATGTTCCCAAGTCAAGCAGCTCGAAAAAGAGAGTCTCTTTATTTTGTTTTTATCAAACGATTTTGTGGCTAAATTCTTTCTTTGAATGAATAAAAAGAATGAACTTCTTTTTAAAAAAGATGAAGATGTCCTTAAGTGAAGTTAGCCTTCGAAAGAAGTCTTTCTTTGAAAGAAGTTATCCTTCAAAAGACATCTACCTCTGAAAGAAGTCTCCCTTTGAAAGATATTATCCCTGAAAATAAGTCTACCTGCAAAACAAGATATCCTTCAAAACAAGTTATCCTTCAAAAGAAGTCTATGTTTGAAAGAAGTTATCCTTTGAAAGGAGTTGTCCTTTGAAAGAAGTATTCCTTTTCTTTCGAATTACAAAGTCATCGACGAAGTCACTGATGAAGACATTGACGAAGTCATTGAAAAAGTCATTGTTGAAGTCAATGAAGAAATCATTGATGAAGTCATTGACATAGTCATTTAAGAAGTCATTGATGGAGTCATTGACGAAGTCGTCGACAAAGTCATTGATGAAGCCGTCGAAGAACGACAGAAGTAAACAAATTAAATGACGGAAGTAAACTAAGTTGTCCTCGATAATGCAAAAGAACTTCTTTTGATGAAGTGATTATAGAATGAATGAAGTCAACTAAACCACCCTTAAATCACAAGAACTAGATCATATTTCATTTGCTGTAATAATTAAAGATTATTTCAATATTCGGTTGTTTTTCTTATAATGTGTTCATGGCTTTCTTCCAGATTTGCCTTTTTGAAAGGATATTATATCCTTTCATCTCTAGAAGTTCTTCTAAATTCATTTGAACTATTCTATTCTTGCTGAGCAGCTCTTCATACATTTCAGACATGATTTCCTTTCTTTGAAGTTCAAATAAGTTATCCAGAATAGCGGCTTCATTTTATGTATCTTATTTGCGATTTGTAAAAGAAAGATCGTCTCTTGCCTTATGATAATTAGATCGAATTCAACAGGTTTTTTATTCCCGTAAGTTTCTTGACCATGTAAATTAATTAGATCAACATAGTTGTTTGAGTTCGAGCAAAACAAACTTAATGTCATGGAAATGGATCTGGTGCATCTCTTTCTTTTATTAGCTTTGTGGTCGTTTGATTAGAGCATTTTTCCTCGGCTCATTCATTTCGACATCATCAAGTTGTTCAATTCGTTTAAGAAAATGACAACTTACTTAATTAGGCAACAAATGAAGTAAGAGATGAAATCATTGATTTCGACATCATTGTCTTCTTCAATCCACATTCAAAGTCGTTGGTTCATGAACGACTTTGGATGTGGATTGAAGAATACAATGATGTCGAAATCAATGATTTCATCTCTTACTTTATTTGTTGCCTAATTAAGTAAGTTGTCATTTTTTTGCATTCATGAACCGACGACTTTGAATGTGGATTGAAGAAGACAATGATGTCGAAATCAATGATTTCATCTCTTACTTTATTTGTTGCCTAATTAAGTAAGTTGTCATTTTCTTAAACGAATTGAACAACTCGATGATGTCGAAATGAATGAGCCAAGGAAAAACGCTTTAATCAAACAACCCCAAAAATCTTGAATTAATGAAGAGGTACTCAAACGACGAAGTCGTTCTTAAAGAAGTACTTTTTGTTTTGGTTTTATTCGATTGAAGTCAAAGAAAGAACAACTTTGTTATTGATGAATAACTTCATTGATCATCAAAAAGTAGCCGAAACTGGGTAGCTAAAAGTAAAGTGAAGTGATTTTCTTAGACTGTGTCAGCGACAGTTAAAGCTGTCTTAGACTCTGTCAGCGGAGAGAAAAATCGTCGAGTGAAAAGTGTTGAATTTTTGGTAATTGGACAAACAGTTCTGCATTTATAAAAATATTTCATAATCAAAGTTAAAGTCCTGTAATCTCTTAGTCGTTCCTCAAATATCCAAGAATTTTATACACTTTTGCTTTTCAACAACTTTCTTCAACTCAAAATTTTCTGGAAACGGTCTTTCTAATACCTGTTTATTGTTTTTTTATTATATCAATTAGTTCTTGTCTATGATAGCTACAATATTTTTCTATCTTTAAAATTTTTTCAAAAGCCCAGAGTTTCTTTACATTTGATGCTTCTATTTCCGAATCTTAAGGATGTACGAGTTTTTTGGGAATTGGTGTGGTTGTATTGTACTTTATCAACACTTTCTATTAAATGTCGTTTACACTTGTAAGAACAGCCTTGTATGATTAAGTATTTTGCTGTTTCACGCAATTCTAAATATTCTTTCGCTAGAAGTTCTTTATTTTTATTTAATATCTTTTCTATGTATTAGAGAAATTTTTAAATCTTTCTGCTCTTTATGTTATATTATTTTCCAATTATGTAAAACAATTTTACTAAGAAGTTGAATTTTTTTTACTGTAGCTAATGACCAACATCTTATTTTTATTAGAAAAATGAATTTTTGTGGGAGCACTGAATTGGTGTACTCCTTTTTTTATTTATTCATATTTACTCTTTTTAAAATATTTTTATGTATTCTGTTGATGACATAAATATCAAAATTTTCTTTATCAGGATTAAATTAATTTCTTCTGTTATATTACGATTATTAGGACCATTTTCATCGCATTCGATATCAATTCTGTGTTCTGTGAAATATAGATCAATTCTGTAATGAAAATAGTGTTTGGTTGCATATTTAAAGGTGCATTATGCAATAGCACCCCATGATTTAATAAATTTTCTAATGGAATAAGATATTTTCACCAACATTTATTCTGATGGCTTGTTGTGGGTTACTATGTGAAATTATATTTAATTTTACTATTTACTTCAGGCTCTCTGAGTGTAGGAACCGAAATTCCATGACAGTCAAAGACTGCTTGAGATGTCACTAATGAATAAAATATTATGTCCGGAATGGGGTTAAAAAATTATATTAATATAGCAACAGCTGAAACAGTCTTGCACTGCGTCTGTCTTATGAGCGACAGTTAAAGCAGTCTTACACAGTGTCGAGCGTATTAATGTCATTCATCAATTGTTCTTGAGTATAGTTATTCTAAGTATAGAAGTAGCTGAGATGACAGAAAATCCTCAAATTTTCTTTCATTCTTTGGTATAAATTAATTATGTTACATTCTTAATCAGCGACGGTTGAAGCAGTCTTTGACTGTGTTGAGTCTTAACAGATCTTCACAATTAGGATGTCGAATTAGATTCTGTATAGCTGTTTTCGTAAATTTTTCCTATGTGTTCTAATCACATACTAATCATATTCAGTTCATCTTCAAATAACTTCAAAAGAATAAAAGTTGGTGTGAAATATTCATTAACTCTTTAAGGAACAAGGTGTAGCCTAAAGTCTGCTTTAACTGCCGCCATATGGGGTAAGAGTGCATCTATTTCTCTGTTTCTTTCGCTTATTATTCAAATTGCATCACGAATTACTTATCTGAAACATTCTATAATCTCTCCTTTGATTTTATTTATATTTTGTATTCTGCATATTTTCGAACTGAAGGTAAAACTTCATGGGTAACAAATTTTTTGAACTGTTTTACAGCTGGAAGTTTTGATTTTAAAATTAAAGAATATATTCCAGACGCAGTCTAAGACTTCTTTAGCTGTCACTGATTCACTGATAAATATTGAAGATTTTTCATTACCTCTTAATGTGGACTGAGAGCCCCCTTTAAATTTTCATAATTATTTGTGTCATCAACATCTACGTTTTTGCTTACTGCTTTTTTAATCTTTATATTGTTAAATTTCAGCAATGTCTTTTGCTTTAAACCAAAGATTACTCTTTTCATCAATAATCATAAACACTTCCTAATTGTTGTATACGAGCTTGTTGCTGATGAGGCCTACAATCGACTTTTTACATCAATATTACTGATGTCATTGTGAGCAACATCAAAGACTGCTTTAGCTGTTGCTGATCTAGATCTCCTTTTACTATCGTTAGTTATTCCAGGGTTCTCGCTCGAGAAACCTGAAATTCCATAGTGAATAAAGCATAAAATGTCGTTCATAATCAGATAGAAATTGAGCATAATGATTTTCATTTTACCAACTTTGCAGGGTGTAATGCTCATACACCCTGAAATTACATTCAAAAAACATAAAACAGTGACCGAATATTACAATTGCTAATGGATTATCAGCAACAGCTAAAGTAGTCTTTGACTCAACAACAAGTTTACATATAATAATAAGTAAGTGTTAATGATTATGGATGAAAAGAATAGTCCATGTTTTAAAGCAAAAGACATTGCTGAAATTCTCCAGTATGAACATCCTGATCAAACCTTCAGAGCAAATGTAGAAGCGGACGATGAAGTAAAATGTGAAGATATTTCTAGACCCCTACCCAGTAGGAGTCTAACTTATAATTAAAAAAGAACAATATTTATTAACGAAGCACGAATTTATTCATTAATTTTATATTCTAAGTATTATGTTAAGGCTTTTATTTCAGCAACATCTAAAGCAGTCTTTAACTGTGTCAAATGTCTCTAAACCAATTTCCTAAATTTAATTCTGTTTAATTTTTTCAGCCCTGTGGCAGCCCAGAATTGAGTTTCCAGAGACTGACATCCCACCCTCTGAAATTCCTAAAGCATAAAATGTTGTTCGTAATCAAATAGAAATTGAGCATAAGGATTTTTAATTGTTTTCAATTTTTCGCTGTCCGACTTTTTGCAGATGTTGAAATTCCATAGTGAACGAAGCATAAATAGTCATTTGTGATCCAAGAATTTTTTTGATTGAACAGAAGAAGCCATAACTACATCATATAAACAAGACGCAGTCAAAGACTGCTTTAGCTGTCGTTTATTCTATAATGAAAATAGTGTGCGTTTTTTCTAACGTCGGTAACTGACCGATGTCAAATTCATTATATATTTAGAAGTCTACAAACTTGAAAAACTTCTGCAAAAGTCATCTGGCTTTCATAAATAAAGAATATAAACCAGATGCAGTTTAAGGCTGTATTAGCTGTCGCTGATACATTGATAAATTTGGTTGAATTTTGTATACATTTTGGTAGGACTATTTCACTCCTACCAAAATTTTCATAAAATTTAATTATTTCCAAAAGGTAGCTGAAACTGTGTAGTTGAAAGCATAGCGATGTGATTTTCTTACCTACATGAATGAGTATATTCATATCCTAAAGCTACTGAATTCTTATATTGTATATCTTTAAAAGATATCTCATTATCTTTAAGAAATTTAACATAATTTATTTCTTGATATAATTTCAGGCGCTAGATATTTGGCCCCTAGAATTCCATCCAAATAAGTTTGAATATCATTAGTAATTAAAACATCTATTCGATTTGTTTTATGACTAATAAAATCTAATTAAATCTCGTTTGATATTTTTAAAATCAGCAGAGGTGGTTTTTCACCACCTCTGAAATTCCATAATCATTGAAGCATAAAATGTTGTTTGTAATGAAAACATCTCTTTCTTCTTTCTTATTTAGACGTCTGTATAAGTCGGACTCTGACTTTTTTTCAAGAAATCGCATAAAATTCTTTAATGATTTAGCTATATCTTCAGCGGTGGTGAAGTCTTGGCTGAAAAATTAACTCGTAATCTTCTGAATGAATAAAATGATCGTAGGTCTTTCTCTCTCAGTTGCTCTCAAAAGACTAACAGATGCAAATGGGTATGCGTCGAATCTTTGATTGCGCTTGGCCTCTGACCTATGACGCAGTCAAAGACTGCTTTAGCTGTCGCTGAGGAGAAGCGCACAACCTCTTTAGACATACTGCTGTCCTAGTACAGCGAATCACAATATCCAGTATAAGCTAAAATTAGTGCAAAATTATGTTAACAGATGGCAGCCCTGTTTGTTTCATTTAAATTAATATGGGAACATTCTTGACTTTAAATTCGAGGAACACTACTGAGAAAATTTATAAGTTCGGCATTTGAAGCTGACTGTCGGACGATTCTACTGCCGCCAACATTCACTGCGCGTAAAAACCACAAAGATAGCATACGAGAAATTAGGACTCATACGGAGGCATATAGGCAGCCGCTATTCCCTCGCTCTGTATGCGAATGGAAGAGGAATGGAAATTGACAAGTAGTGGTACAGGGTACTCTCCGCCACGCAATATACGGTGGCTTAAGGAGTATCTGTGTAGATGTAGAAAGGGTTGGGCAGGAAAGCTCAGTGAATTCTAATGTACACTATGTCGTATCCACAGAGAAAATGCCCAAGTCTTGTAAAGAAACTGTCAGCGACGGATAGCGATGAAAGGGAGAGGCGTCTCGAGAGAGTCTAAGGGAAATATAGAGACAGAGTAGCCGGGAGCTCTATAAAGGACTGGTATTGTGGAACTCAGTTTGTGGTAAAGTAGGTACGAGACTAGTTGACAATTATATTCTGTACAGACGGAATGGTGCCATAAAGTCACCTTCTCTGTCAAGTCTGTCTGTGGGTACGACGCCCAACCAGTGATAGGAGAAGAGAAGACATTTCAGGAAATAAAGTATGAATTGCAACGCGCTTCTTGTCGATATCAAGTCAAGCTACCTTACTGTCCCAGTCGCACTTCTTAAAGGGGAGTACCAAGGACATGACATCCTCTCACGTATACCAACTGATTATTTCAATCCTAGCGAGCCCCTGTCGCTCAATCCCCGACAAGATTCACGTTTTGGACGCGACAGCTAGTCACGGGACACCAGCTGTGAAGCCTATCCATCACGGAGATTTTAACTTTATAAAACTGCTCAAGTTGTGTTATTGTTGTGAAGTGGAAACGCGAAGTAGGAACCTCAGCTAAACCGTAGCCAGACTTGATCCTGCTGAGGGACAGGCACCGATGGGCATTGCGGTTTTAACAACCACATGAAATCAATAGACGGAAACACAAGTTAGTTCCTAAGGGCTGCCATCAGTCCAACTGGCACAGTGACTGTAAGGAGCTGCAAGGAATCGGTTACAATAGCCGAGCAGCTCCCCATAACACAAACGATTATGTAAACAATACTAAACGACGCTGCAGGGTGTAAAGAGTGCCACCGTTGGACATTGGATTACTGGAATCGAGTGATTTTCTGTGAAGGATCAGCCTGTACCCTTTGTCAATCCGATGGAAGGGTCTATGTTTGGCGATTGTCTGGAGAACGTTACCTACCATCCTATGTGGCGACAACAGTGTACGATAGAACAGATGGTGTTGCGGTACGACATTGTTTTTTGTGGTTAGCTTGTGGTCCACATACTGCGCTAAAGAAAACGCTTTAGGGTGACGGGATATGAACACATTTAACAGCATTATGTGGCTCGTAGAGTAGACGAACAGTTCAAAGACTACGATTTTCTCCACATGAAAATGCACTCAGGCATAAAGCATGTTAACAGGACAAGTCATATCGGTTTAGGCCCGTTGGAATGCAATTTGGCCGGGCGCGACGTCTGAATTACACGCGCACGTGGCATGCGAGGGGGAGGCGCACACACACCGCCGCCTCTGGTCGCTCGCCGAAAATATCTTCATGAGGTCCGTCCGCGTGATTTCTGACAAAGTGTACCTGTGCCGGTAGTGACGTCTGCAAGTCGTTGATGATTAAAACTCTTTAATTGGTCGTGTTTGCTATGTACAATTGTTCTCGACGCGACAAAGGAAAGAAGGTCTCAATACGATTCCAATGATTTGCATACATGTCCATGGAATTAAGTCTGTAGCGATACAGGTTCGAGTAGATATGGTTCAATATAATTCACTAAATAATTTCTAACTTCCAAACCATTTACTACAACAAGGAAAACAAGATCAGAAATCGTTGCGATCATCAATGCACTCGACGGAACTATCGACATATTTTATAAGATTATTGTATATTCACCAAAAGAACTTTTTTATTGGATATGAAACTGTATCACCGTACGTTGTAAAGAAGGATTCAAATTCATTTAACAGGGCAGTATATGTTTCCAGCCACTACTATAAGTCACCCACAGTATATACAGTTTTATAATCATGATTTTCATAGTTAATTTTATTGTTTGCAATTAAATTAGCATGGTTTCGCACGTAAGTTCAATTTGATTAGAGATACATGAAATACGACAACGGCAGTACAAATGGTTCAAATGGCTCTGAGCACTGTGGGACTTAAGTGCTGAGGTCATCAGTCCCCTAGAACTTTGAAGTACTTAAACCTAAGTAACCAAAGCACATCACACACATCCATGCCCGAGGGAGGATTCGAACCTGCGACCGTAGCGGTCGAGAGGTTCCAGACTGTAGCGCCTAGGACGGCTCGGCCACTCCGGCCTGCAACGGCAATACAAAGAGGAATCAATATATGATTAAAATGAGGTATTGTTCATGTTTCTAAGGTAATAGTTGAAGGTACTGGGGACATAAACTATTTTCACCATTTCTGATTCAATGTCGTAAATGTTTAAAGTTAGTCTGCGGGCATACACTTTATTGTATGATATGAACCTTCTGTAGAATTTCAGCGCGCAGCCAATGGCGCATTCAGATATTTGTTTAATTTCATGGTCAAAAATTTGTATAATAGGTAGAGAGGCGGAAGTACGCAGGGGGCCGTCCTGACCTACGTAAGGGCGGGCGGCATATTGCTCGTGGTCTGTGATTTGCGAGGAGGCTTCGGAGCGGTTCTAGTTTGTTGGTGCTGGAAGTAGTTGGCGGCAAAACTTGGACACACGAGTTTGGGCGATAGAAATGTTTTGGCGTGGGTTCAGTGGTACTTTTTTAGCTGAGATTACAGCTTCCAGTTTTATAAAAGATTTCATTGATTTATTTTATGTAGTATGTTGCTTATACCTACACTGGGGCTCCGGACATTATTACTTTTGCCTGGAGCACCAGAAGACGATTTGCGGTGAATTTAATGGACTATAAACACTTTACTGTAACTTAAACGCCTGCTGTTGGGATATGTTAGTCAGAGCACTAACATCCAACATAGCAGTTGTTTGATTTATGACTAGTTCGTCAGTAGCTGTTTTATTGAATCATTCACTTAAATCGAAGTGACACGCCTTGGAAGATAAACCACCCCTACATGAACATTAAGAGTGCCTCATCACATACAGAGGTACAGGTCACAACCAGCATCTGAGAGGGAATGGTTTGTGAACAACAACATAGCTCCAATGAACTGATCTGCCCACACGCCGGATCTGAATGCAGTGGGAGACCAACTTCACTCAAGACTCCCAGGGTCCAGCATCACTACGTTCTCTGTTTTGGGATCTTCAAGAAGAATGGGCTACCATTACTCCACACACATGCATACAACTCATTCAAAGTGCCCCAGCAGAGTTAAAGCCTTCATAAAGACGATATGTGGACACACCTCGTATTATCATCACCGTCATCTCTTCCTAGGTTTACGTATGTAGTCACCTGTTTCCTTCTCTGTCTTTCATTACCTAGCGGATCTATCCACTTCTGTCTTTCCAGTCGGCCGATAATTCATCCTCTTTTTTGGCAGTCTATTTTCGGTCATTCTTTCAATACGATCCTTCCATTTCATTCTATTCTATCTTGTCATTAACTGAAAAGATTTTTAAATCCTTTATCCACTTTATTAGAGCAGTGGTTCCCAACTTTTCTTAGGCCATTACACCTATATGCAATCAGACATTAGCGGGTACCCCCCCCCCCCCCACCATCAACGATCTGTTGCCTACTTCCCTCCCCAGAATTATCACCAACCTTAGCACCTAACTAAATTGAAAGCCTTTTCTTCAAACGCTTTTGTCTTTAGGCTGATGACAGATGGGTGAAATATTCTTTGTGTGTGGGTGGTGAGTAAGGAGGGGCAAGACGAAGGAATTCGTGGTGCATCGCAAGTGTTACCGACACGTTGTTCTCAGATAGGAAAGCTATCTATCCATAGTGAGGCTAGACACTTGCTACAAAACGTATTTCCCCTGCGTTACTCTCCATTGCGGCACGTGCTTGACCTGCACACTGCAGCCCCATTTAGAATCAAACAGCTTCAGACGTGTGCACTATACTCATTGTTCGTAAATCACTTGATTGCTGGAATCCTTACTTCTAAAGTGGCAGAAATTAGAGGACTTCAGATTGTTAATGCATTTTGTCTAACCAGTCTAATAATAATAAAGATAGCCGGCCGGAGTGGCCGAGTGGTTCTCGGCTCTACAGTCTGGAACCGCGCGAACGCGACTGTCGCAGCTTCGATTCCTGCCTCGGGCATGGGTGTGTGTTGTGTCCTTAGGTTAGTTGGATTTGAGTGGTTCTGAGTTCTAGGGGACTGATGACCTTAGAAGTTAAGTCTCACAGTGCTCAGAGCCATTTGAACCAATAATAAAGATAATAACAATACTGTGTACAGCCTCATGTAGTTACTGTTGTGTCATGCTGTCAATTAATTCGTTTATTTGTTTCGAAGCGAGTAATGAAACAATTTCTGGACCGCTACAAGTACTACGTACAACTTGGAGAAGATATTTTCCTGAGATATTTAGCATTTGTTACGTATATGTCTCACTTTTATCATCAGCAATGTCGGGCACAAAGCGCAACGTATGTGTAGCGAGTGAGCTATGTGAGGAACCTATACAGGGTGTTGCAAAAAGGTACGGCCAAACTTTCAGGAAACATTCCTCACACACAAAGAAAGAAAATATGTTATGTGGATATGTGTCCGGAAACGCTTACTTTCCATGTTAGAGATCATTTTATTACTTCTCTTCAAACCACATTAATCATGGAATGGAAACACACAGCAACAGAACGTACCAGCGTGACTTCAAACACTTTGTTACAGGAAATGTTCAAAATGTCCTCCGTTAGCGAGGATACTTGCATTCACCCTCCGTCGCATGGAATCCCTGATGTGCTGGTGCAGCCCCGGAGAATGGCGTATTGTATCACAGCCGTCCACAATACGAGCACGAAGAGTCTCTACATATGGTACCGGGGTTGCGTACACAAGAGCTTTCAAATGCCCCCATAAATGAAAGTCAGGAGGGTTGAGGTCAGGAGAGCGTGGAGGCCATGGAATTGGTCCGCCTCTACCAATCCATCGGTCACCGAATCTGTTGTTGAGAAGCGTACGAACACTTCGACTGAAGTGTGCAGGAGCTCCATCGTGCGTGAACCACATGTTGTGTCGTACTTGTAAAGGCACATGTTCTAGCAGCACAGGTAGTGTATCCCGTATGTAATCATGATAACGTGCTCCATTGAGCGTAGGTGGAAGAACATGGGGCCCAATCAAGACATCACCAACAATGCCTGCCCAAACGTTCACAGAAAATCAGTGTTGATGACGTGATTGTACAATTGCGTGCGGATTCTCGTCAGCCCACACATGTCGATTGTGAAAATTTACAACTTGATCTCGCTGGAATGAAGCCTCATCCGTAAAGAGAACATTTGCACTGAAATGAGGATTGACACATTGTTGGATGAACCATTCGCAGAAGTGTACCCGTAGAGGCCAATCAGCTGCTGATAGTGCCTGCACACGCTCTACAAGGTACGGAAGCAACTGGTTCTCCCGTAGCACTCTCCATACAGTGACGTGGTCAACGTTACCTTGTACAGCAGCAACTTCACTGACGGTGACATTAGGGTTATCGTCAACTGCACGAAGAACTGCCTCGTCCATTGCAGGTGTCCTCGTCGTTCTAGGTCTTCCCCAGTCGCGAGTCATAGGCTGGAATGTTCCGTGCTCCGTAAGCCGCCGATCAATTGCTTGCAACATCTTCCTGTCGGGACACCTTCGTTCTGGAAATCTATCTCGATACAAACGTACCGCGCCACGGCTATTGCCCCGTGCTAATCCATACATCAAATGGTCATCTGCCAACTCCGCGTTTGTAAACATTGCACTAACTGCAAAACCACGTTCGTGATGGACACTAACCTGTTGATGCTACGTACTGATGTACTTGATGCTAGTACTGTAGAGCAATGAGTCGCATGTCAACACAAGCACCGAAGTCAACATTACCTTCCTTCAATTGGGCCAAGTGTCGGTGAATCGCGGAGGTACAGTACATACTGACGAAACTAAAATGAGCTCTAACATGGAAGTGTTTCGGGACACATGTCCACATAACATCTTTTCTTTATTTGTGTGTGAGGAATGTTTCCTGAAAGTTTGGCCTTACCTTTTGTAACACCCTGTATACCTCCAATGGATCAACGCTCCTAATCGGAAAAAAGCAGTTATTGATAACTTATGTAATCGGTATTAGAATCGTAGAAAACTGTGATAATAGTAATGATATTTCGGAAATAATTTACGTTCGTGACTTAAAGAGAATTGAATCGCTTAGTTGTTGCGCTCGAAAAATTTAATCTTATCCTTGAGGGGGTAATTACCCCTACGTTGGGATCCACTGTATTAGAGCCTCATATGTCTCATGACCTTGATCTCCGCTGCTTACGACAGTGAATTTTCTTTTTTTGTTACTCTCCTCTACTTGGAACCATATACAAAAGTAGACAGCCATTACTTTATAGAATTTCATTTGTTTTTCTTTTCTTACTTTTTTCCCAAAGTTCTTCCAGTTGTCCCGCGAATGGGATAACGTCCACAAATGCATGCCCAGATACTGTGCTGTTTTGTTTTGGAATAGAATCTGAGGTGTTGAAAGCGACATAATTGTGTGGATAACACCTGCTGTCCAGGACGGGTAAGTGACGAATGTCGCTTACGTTCCCTGCCCACTGTGCAGACGGCAGGCCGCACCTCGCGCCCTAAGTGGCGGCCGCCCCCGCGGCGGCCGCGCTGAGACGGACGGCCGGCGTCGCACCTGCCCGGAAAGCCAGTGGCGCGAGATGGCGCTCGTTAGCGGCCAGCCCGCTCCCCTCGCCCGGCGAGGATCTAAAATTCCATTAGTAAGCGAGCGCGGCCGCCGCCTACTCAAACTTTCATGTGGCGCGACGCCGACGCCGACGCCGACGCCGACGCCGACGCCACGGCTGGGGGGCCGCCGCTGCGCCTCCCGTCTCCCCCCATCACAGAGCGGCCGCTCCTCGGGAGAAGGAAAGCGGCGCCAAACTTCACGGAGTCACCGGCAGGCGTACGCCAGGTGTCTACGAAAGGTAAAGAACAGGTAAGCCGAACCTATATCTCATGTGACAACTTCAAGGGACTCTAGTACAACAGGCCATTTTACTATGTTGCAAAATCCTACCCATTGTCGTTATTCTGAATGATTATAACATGCATATAGCATTTTCCTTCAGTATTCTCAGAAAATATCTGTTAGTTCTACACTACTGGCCATTAAAAAAGAAGAAATGCAGATGATGTATTCATTGGACAAATATATTATACCAGAACTGACGTGTGATTACATTTTCACGCAATATGGGTGCATAGATCCAGAGGAATCAGTACCCAGAACAACCCCCTCTGGCCGTAATAATGGCCTTGATACGCCTGAGCATTGACTCAAACAGAGCTTGGATGGCGTGTGCATGTACAGCTGCCCATGCAGCTTCAACACGATACCACAGTTCATCAAGAGTAGTGACTGGCGTATTGTGACGAGCCGGTTGCTCGGCTACTATTGACCAAACATTTTCAATTGGTGAGAGATCTGGAGAATGTGCTGCCCAGGGCAGTGTCGAAGATATTCTGTATCCAGAAAAGCCCGCACAGGACCTGCAATATTCGGTCGTGCATTATCATGCTGAAATGTAGAGTTTCGCAGGTATCGAATGAGGGGTAGAGCCAAGGGTCGCAACACATCCGAAATGTAACGTCCATTGTTCAAAGTGCCGTCAATGCGAACAAAAGGTGACCGAGCCGTGTAACCAATGCCAGCCCATACCATCACGTCGGGTGATACGCCAGTATGGCGAGGACGAATACACGCTTCCAGTGTGCATTTACCGCGATGTTGCCAAACACGGATGCGACCATCATGATGCTGTAAACAGAACCTGGATTCATCCGAAAAAATGACGTTTTGCCATTCGTGCACCCAGATTCGTCGTTGAGTACACCATCGCAGGCGCTCCTGTCTGTGATGCAGCGTCGAGGGTAACCGTGCCATGGTCTCCCAGCTGATAGTCCATGCTGCTGGAATCGTCGTCCAACCGTTCGTGCAGATGGTTGTTGTCTTGCAAACGTCCCCATGTGTTGACTCAGGGATTGAGACGTGGCTGCATGCGGATAAGATGCCTGTCATTTCAACTGCTAGTGATACGGATCCGTTGAGATCCAGCACGGCGTTCCGTATTACCCTCCTGAACCCACCGTTTCCATATTCTGGTAACAGTCATTGGATCACGACCAACGCGAGCAGCAATGTCGCGATACGATAAACCGCAACCGCGATAGGCTGCAATCCGACCTTTATCAAAGTCAGGAACGTGATGGTACGCATTTCTCCTCCTTACACGAGGCATCAGAACAACGTTACACCAGCCAGCGCCGGTCAACTGCTGTTTGTCTATGAGAAATCGGATGGAAACTTTCTCATGTCAGCACGTTGTAGGTGTCGCCACCGGTGACAGCCTTGTGTGAATGCTCTGAAAAGCTAATCATTTGCATATCACAGCATCTTCTTCCTGTCGATTAAATTTCGCGTCTGTAGCACATCTTCGTGGTGTAGCAGTTTTAATGGCCCGTAGTTTATCAAGCTACGTTTCATTAGGAATTTGGAATGCACTCAACGACTGTGATATGACTTTCAGAATGATTAGAAACAGCAATCAGACGTCCTTTTCTTTCATGTTTTGTTAAAGCAAATCTTGATTTTGGCTAGTAACTAGCCACTGTCAATGCTAAAAAATGAAAGGATTACATAATCAGACCACAGTATAAAAAGTTACAATTCGTGGCATAACGTATATTATTTCTACGTACATTAGATAACATACCACTGTTTCAGGATTTTAGTACATGTTCCAGTACATCAGTCCCTTGTTGTTAGGTCTCATATCACAGTTCATTCAAGACCACTATTTAATGAAGGCAGACTTTGTGAGGAACCCTTCGGTTGGCTGTATGGCGCCCTCTGTATGAGCTACATAATACGTGACAGGCATAGTAAAGCAGTTATGGCCTCTAGTAAAAAACTTAAAATTGCCATTGGAATAACGCAAAATAAAATACAAGCAAATCTTCTAAAGCTTACTGTTAATTGTGGCAGTAATTCACACTGCAACGTGCAACGTAAATAATTTTACTTGCATTGTATTTTTGTTATTCATATGCAAATTTTAAGTTTTTTCGTACAGACTATAATTGCTTTACTATGACTGTTACGTATCACGTAGTTCACATAGAGGGCACCATACAGCCAACCAATGCGTTCTCCGCTTACCTTCATTATACAGCGGTCTTGAATGAACTGTGATAGGATATCGAAGATGTACTAGGGGATGTATTACAACTTTGAAACAGTGGTATGTAATTTAATATATAAGCTATGTAGATTATGCCATGAGTTGTAATTTTTTATACTGTCACCTGACTATGTAATTCTTATATTTTTAGCCATTAATAGTGGCTAGTTACTAACCGAAATCTAGATTTGCTTTCTTTTTATGCAATTAAAGCTAGAAAATCATTAAATGTCAATGCTTGGCCATATGACTGAGAACGCTCTGCTACTGGGTGATGCCCTAGTGACATCACAGGCTAGGAGTAAAACGAAGCTATACATGTGGTACAGGAGTGTTAACCAAAGTTACTAGTATTTCTCCGTACTTTTTCTCAAAACAGTTTACTTATTTGGTGATGGCAAACAAATATGCAACTTTTAATTAACAGTGAAAATGAATTCTCTAAACTCTGATAGCGTAAACCTTCCGAAAGTTGATGTGTTTATGGTTTCTTCGTTCTTCCAATATAACCCTAATTTTTATTTTCCGGAAATAAAAAAGCGTGGAAACTGCATTGCATGGTGACTTGGGCGGATGTACTGCGACACAGAAATTACTCGCAGAATTGTCTTCAAACTTAGGGACTGCTGAAACACTATGATTTAATGTGATCGGAAACTGTTAAACGGTTTCTTACACTCCTCAGAATAAGTACAGTTTCTTCACATCATCTCAAACAGATTAGGTGCGAAATGAAGCTGATAAATGAGAATCAATATTAATTACACAATTGCATTACGAGTAAAGTAAGCTTAGGAAGTCACTAGTATTAAGCGAAGAGAGCAGGAAGGAAAAAGAAAAGCGAAACTTGCTCCAAATGAAGAATAATCTAGTGAACATGTATCATAAGCTCAGCACTCTACGTATTACGCTACAAGTGACAACGTGTTGATGAATAGTGTTGACTTGTATCAAACTTGCAGATATAAACAAACATATGACCATTGTCTCATCTGGATCACTGCGGGTGATTTACATGTTATGCATCATCTCTGTCTTTCGAAAACTCAAAAACATCGCAGACTGGATATACAGTAGTGAATTTCTTTTCCTATGTATGCGCAATATGTTACATTTATTTACGTTCAGAGTCAACTCTCAGAGTCTGAGCCATTCATTAGTTCTCTGCAGGTCTTTCTGCAAATTCTTACTATCTTCTGGCGTTGCTACTTTGGTATAAACAATTGCATCATCTGCCAATAGACTTAAAGAGAAACTGACGCTTTCTACTAGATCATTTATATATCCTGTAAACAGCAACGGTCTTACCACATTTCCTTGTGGTACTCCGGATATTACCTTCACAACTGTCGATTCAGTTCCGTTAAGAGAGACGTGTTGACTTCTGTCTGCAAGAAAGGCTTGAATCCAATCACAGGTCCCCACCGATACTCTGTAACCTCGTATTTTCTTCATCAAACGGCAATGCGGAACTGTGTCAAATGCCTTACTGAAATCAAGGAACGCGGCATCAACCTGAGCACCGTTGTCCACTGCTCTGTGGATCTCATGGAGGAACAGTGCGAGCTGAGTTTCACAGGATCTCTGTTTTCAGAATCCATGTTGATTTTTATAGAGGTGTTCATTTTCCAAGAACGTCATAATTCTTGAGAATAAAATATGTTTCACAAGTGTACAACAGATTCACGTCGACGATATAGGTCTATAATTGTGTGGATCTGTCTTACGGCCTTTCTCAAAAACGGGAATGACTTGCGCATTTTTCCAGTCGTTAGGTACCTTTCGTTGCTCAAACGATCTACGATGAATTACTGCTAGAAGGGGAGCAGGTTTCTTCGCATAATTTTTATAGATTCTTATAGGTATCTCATCTGGTCCTGAAGCCTTTCCACCACTAAGGGACTGTAGCTGATTTTCAATTCCGCGATCGGTTATCTCAATATCTGCCATTTGGACGTTCGCACGACGATTGAAAGGATTGGCAGTGTTACGATCTTTCCCAGTGAAACAATTTCGGCCTTCCGTCTATTGTATTCTGTTTTGGTGGCCGTGTGGTCGCTGAGAGAATCAGTAGGTGATTTTCACCCACTTACTGATTTTACATACGACCAAAGTCTCTTAGGGTTTTTGCTCAAGTCGGTTGACAACGTCTTACTTTCAAAACCATTGAACGCTTCTCTCTTGGCTCTCCTTAAGCTCATTTTCGCTTCGTTTATCTTTTGTTTGTCAGCTAGGTTCTTACTTGTCTTGAATCAGAGATGAAGTGCTCTTTGCTTACGTAGCGCTTTTCTAACACGGTTATTAAACCATGGTGGATCTTTCCCACCCTTGAAATATTACTCGTCACATACTTGTCTAGGACATTTTGAACGATGCCTTTGAATTTTTACCATCTGTTCTCCAAGTCTTCGTCCTCATCACCGAATATGCTATGCTGACTGCTGAGATAATCTGAAATTTGTATCCTGTCACCCTCGCAGAGCAAATATATCTTCCTACCCCTCTTAACATTCCTTGTAGTACCCGTCGTCATAGACGCTGTCACAGCCTTATGATCACTGATACCTTCCTCTACGTTAACTGATTCGGTAAGTTCAGGTCTGTTTGTTGCCAGGAGGTCTAAGACGCCACCCTCACGAGTTGGTTCTCAAACTATCTGCTCAAGGTAATTTTGGGAGAAGATATCCACAACAATGCCAGACGACTCCCTATCTCTGGCACCAGTTTTGATGGCATGTCTCCCAATCTATACCTGGCAAGTTTAAGTCACCCCCTATTACATCTGCATGATCAGGAAAATTGCTAATGATATTCTGCAAGTGCTGTCTGAAGCGCTATACAATTATAGGTCTAAAAAGCCATCCGATCACTATTTTTGAATGTTCTTTGATACTCAGTTTCACCCAGATTAATTCACATTTGGAATCCGTGATAACCTTGCTAGAGTATATCGAACATTTTTACTGCCATAAACTAGCCGCCACAATTGCCTTACTATAAACATTGCAGTTTGAACTTAGGATTTCGTTGTCACTGACATCTGGCTTCAACCAAGTTTCTGTTCCTAATACTGTCTGGGCATTATAACCTTCGGTAAGCGACAATAACTTTGGGACCTTTCCTTGGATGATCCTGCAGTTTGCTCAAATCATATTAATCTTTTCTATCTCTGATCTGCGAGGACCAACATTCTCTGAGGTCTCTGTGGCTGATTTAACAGGCAAATCGTCTTTGCTCCCGAGGGAGGGGTCCTGTGTCCTTAGCCTATAAAAGCCCCTTGTGCACGCCACACGTACTCCACTGGCCTAGTAACCCCTTTCTGCCTGTAGTGCACGATTGACCTATTGAGGGGAGCCAGACAATTCTACATCCCATAGCGAATGACGAGAAATTCGCATCCGATATCGTCGCAGAACCGTCTGAGCCTCTCGTTTAGACCCTATTTCTATAAGTTTCATTGTCTGTTGTCAAGTTTTGGTTACATCGTCTTTGTGTATTTAAAAACAGTGGGTGAAAGGGGACACCCTTGTTTAAGTCCGTAGTATATTTGAGCCTTATTATTTCTGTGCCCTGCTATTTTTATCTGTATTTGTTATTATTATATATAAAACCAGTGCACCTCGTATAAAGATGAGATGGGATACCCCCCCCCCCCCCCCCCCCCCCGCGCCCCACCACCCATTTCTTAAAATTTGACATTCCTTATTTCTGTTGACTTTATCAATCTAATTTTCGTAATCAGCGATGGCTAGAAAAGCTGATAAATTGAATTCACGATGTCCTTCTATTGCTTGCGTCATAGTGAAGATATAGTCCGAGCATGATCTTCCTCTCGGAAAACGATGTTAGGCAGGTGACAATATAATTTTGGCGACTGGCAGTAGCCGTTTTCACAAACTTTTAGCATGCAACTTAGAACTTATGAGGGTTTCCCAGAAAGTAATGCACAACATTTTTTTTTCTTCAGCAATTCTAGATTGCACATAAAGAGAATTACAAACACACGAAAGAATGATCTTTTATCTACATTCCCACGTGATCTCCATTCCGTTCTATAATCTTCCTCCAGCATGAAACAAGGGCGTGTGCGCCATGTCGGTACCAATCCTGTCGTGATGGCGGAGCCAGTGCTTCACTGTGGCTATCACCTCCACATCGTCCTCAAAATATCTGCCACGAATTGCATCCTTAAATGGGCCCTCGCGAATGACATCAGCTCGCTGCAACATGTCAGGTGTGACAGCCGTGGATGGTCTCCCCGACCGCTGCAAAATTGTGGAGCTCCGTCGAACCGCCTTTTGATGACCTCACCCTCCGTGGCCGGCGACTAACTGTACTTCTGATATGGATATTGTGTCTGTTCTTTCGGACATGTGGTGTGGTTGCCCACTTGTGAATCGAGACAGCATCGGCTAGAGTTGTTAGATTCTACCAACTGTAGTTAGAGCTTGTTTCCTGTTGTATGGAGTGGAAAGCTGACGTCTACGTGATTTCGCTATAGGTTTAGTGTCAGTATGTATTCCTTGTCAATTTGATATAATCTATTAGAAGATTGGTTTTGGCTTGCTTGTGAGAGTTTCGGCAACGACGTATGGCTGGTATCCGGAACAGTTACGTTTTGAGTTTTTCCTCACACGAAAGCCGAGTGAAGGATAAACCACTAATAGTTGTGTCTGGTCTTTTGTACTGAGTATTCGTTTTATAGATTGTTGGCTGTGCAATCAGATGGAAACCTTGTGTTGATTCCCTGTAACTGTGATTCTATTTAATGATGCGGAAAAGAATTTTGCGCATCGTATGGGAGGAAATGACCAGCAAATCTCGCTTGTGTACTGCGTGGAATCTTGAGCAACATTGGTTAACTGTGGTTATCAGAATTAGGTTCAAATGGTTCAAATGGCTCGGAGCACTATGGGTCTTAACATCTAAGGTCATCAGTCCCCTAAACTTAAAACTACTTAAACCTAACTAACCTAAGGACAGCACACATATCCATACCCGAGGTTGGATTCAAATCTGCGATCGTAGCAGCAGCGTGGTTCCGGACTGAAGTGCCTAGAACCGCTCGGCCACAACGGCCGGCGTCATAATAAGGACCGTCTGCCCCAGTGTTGTTTGAATTTTTATTCGTCTGTGTCAGAGGACGTTTGTTCTGCGAGAGCCGTTGTAATACTAATGTCGATATCACCTGTACTTATCCCATTACTATGTCAGTGATTGCTGCGCAAACACTGTGTCCTTGTAAGCGTACACAATAATTACTTTACCACATATAAATTTGGAGTTACACTCATCTGGTATGAGATGTTCCCGGGGGAGGCGAAGGGGGGGGGGCGGTTCCACTGGGATCCGAACCGAACAATAACCCTGTGTTCGGTGTGGGGCGGCGGTGGGGTGGATGGACTGCTGTGGCCTGTTGTGGGGTTGTGAACTGCTGAGAGCTACGGTGGGACGAAGTCTCTCCGTCGTTTTTAGGTCCCTCGTTAAATACACACAATATCTCATTATAATTCGTTGTAGGCTTATGTTTAACATCACCACTGTGTAATTAAACTATTTGATGTAACATCTATGAAATCATTTAATTCGTTATTTATGTTCATTTATGGTACTGTTGTCAATGTGTGTTTGTAGGTGTTATTTCAAAAGTAATGTTCTGTAAAAGTAATGACATTAAGAAACTATACTTGTAACAGAGCTTCATATATAGAGAAAGTAGTTTTTTGATGACGTAAAATCCTCAGCAACGAAACTGGCTTCGCGGGAATATGAAAGGTGGATTTGGAGGTCGAACTGCAAGGTTCTTTTGTGGAAAGAGTTATGGGTGATTAGCATGCGAACTCTTCGCATCTTATGTGCTGAACGAGGCAAGAAGTGCAGCAAGCATATTTAATATTACCTCTGACTTGGAAGTAATTTGGCTTATTATCCATAGCAAACATTGGCTAGTTCTGAACGACTGAAATCCGACGCCAAGAAAAGCATTGCTAGAGCTCGTTTTACAGCAAGAATCATGACAATTTTGCCATCTTTTTAGTAGCCACAGAAGATCGCTTCAGCCACCATCTTCGTCTTAAATAATCAGCTGAGTATTGTATAATTGCATGGGCCAGTTATGTGGCACCTTATTCAATAATTAGTTTTTGCTACTTAAACCAGCAATATATTACCTTTAGTCATTTACCTGAACAGAGTCATTATCCAAGTGTTACAATGTTTCCGAGTATCCGATTTGGCTGAACTGAAAAGTAACTGCTTCCTGCAACAACTTTTAATAACTTTTGTTGAGTAGTAGACTTCATAATTATTCAGTGATCCTTGTTTCCGAACTACTCCACGTGTTTTTCTTAGAATGATAGTCAAAGTTTCATCAACGTATAATTGCCAAGAAATTATCTAAATAAGTTTCTCTTAAATTTTATTCTTATTTGAATCTCAGTACAGCATTAAAGTCATCTGCATACAACTGTAATCATTCGCCGGCCGGAGTGGCCGAGCGGTTCTAGGCGCTACAGTCTGGAACCGCGCGACCGCAACGGTCGCAGGTTCAAACCCTGCCTCGGGCATGGTTGTGTGTGATGTCGTTAGGTTAGTTAGGTTTAAGTAGTTCTAAGTTCTAGGGGACTGATGACCTCTGAAGTTAAGTCCCATAGTGCTCAGAGCCATTTGAACCATTTTTTTTGTAAACATTCAAAGTAGCTAACAGCTAGTAGACGTGAAGAGTTAGCATGAGAAATAACAATGCTTTTGTTTTGCATATGTTTATAGGCAAAAGATTTTAATGTTCTATTGTAACAAAGGCAGGCAGCATTGTTCTTAGTAGCTGATAGAATAGTGCGCGTCCCCGTTCCCCCTCTAAGCTAACTGTTGAGCCAGCATTGCTTTGCAAATTACAGTAACACTAATAATAAAGGGCAACCACCAATTTTAAATCATTAATGTCTTCTGATAAGTAACTGGCTACAAGTGTACAGACTCTAGCAGACCTAGAGTCTACACTTTTCATTTGAGCTATATAATACAAAAATGAGAAAACAAATAATAATCAGAACAGTGAATACACCTATTAGAAAATGGCTTCAGGGACAGTAATTTTCCATAATTCTATAATGGTCGTTAACTTTTCTGTTTTAATGTACAGATAGTAACTGTTACTGAGAGACAATTGTTGCAAAAACGTTTAATATTCATTCTGTGTGTGTCAGATCAAACCGTTGGTGCAGTGCTTGCTACATTGTATTACTTCCCTTATCCTACCTGCATACCATAATTTCGGTATCAAGTAAAGTTATCACTAACTTCCTTTATAAACAGTGAAAGTACTTGGTACAACATTGAGTGATTCGACTGGTGACCGTTTCCTTTTACTGAACTGCAGTTTACTTTATAACTAACAGAACCTTGGTTAGTAGAAATCTTTCGAGAAAAGAGAAACGGTGTGATGCCTTTTCATTACGTAGAGCTGCGGTCAAAATCTAATTCCTTCTATAGGAGTATCATCCTCGGTGTATTGTTTATTTAGCCTGACCCGATAGTGTGATACAGCGTTCGAGCGAGCTATGAGATTCGCCTGACTGTATTTAACGAAGTGGTTTTGTCTTTTCGTTTGTGTATGTTGCACACACTTGTGCGTATCCAGTTAAGTTGTTGTTTTGGCTTGATCAGTGTTTCCATGAGCATGGGCTGTTCTCGTCGTGTATGTGGCATTACTTGTGTATTGAACATACGTCTGCGAGTTTGTTCTAAGTCGTTGCCGCGTGTTGCGTAGTTTGGCTTCAGTCTTGACGTTGAGTTTTGCTTGGTTGTAAGGATCGACATCCTTGATGGCTGTTATGCGAACCTTTCTTAATCTGTGCGTTCTTTTTATTGTACACATGGATGCGTATTTTACTGGTTCCCTTGTGTTGACTGAAATGCACAACGTACCGCCTTGATCAATAGGTATCCTGAGCTTGCAGTGGCAAAATTATACATCGAGCGCTGTTTTAATTCTTGTAGAGATAAATGAGTTTAGAGCGCTAATTACGCGTAACGTTATTTTACTTACGTGATTGCAGCCTCGCTTGCAGAAACGCAGATTACCAACGGTATATACGCCAGTAGTAACGTAAGAGCTTTCTCAACTACGGTAATGGAAAAGTAATATGGCTTCCGAGCTTTTCGCAGCAGAAGCACGTTGTAGCCGCGTAATACTGAAATAGAAACAAGAGATTTTGAAATTGTTCTTCAACATAGAATGCACGAAGCCTATTTAGAAACTACGTCGTCCAGTTCGCACATTACGTCTCTTTCATTCTGAAACTTTTAATAGTAATTCTATCTCCAAAGCAAGCTTTTCTCTGAGCTAACAGTTTCCTGGCTAGCCTTTAAATCCATTCCCATTTCATAAAAGGGTAAAGCTTTCGCTAAGTTATTATATCATTATACTGTTCATAATATCGCATATTGCTGCCTCATCAAACAAACACATCCATATCGTTAACCTTTTGAGTCCCAACAACACAAAAAAAAAAAAAAATCACAAATCCCAACTTTGTCGTCATTGTGTGCAACAAATACAAGAATAAATTGGGAAAAAATGTAGAATAACTTGTTCTAAGGAGGTGGTTTCTCTTTTGGAATAAAGTTTTAAAATTTCTCGCAAAATTAACCAATATTATTATGACAACGAATACAAGTATACATTGGCAAAAAGTAATCAATGAATTATTTTGAGGAGCTGATTTCACTTTACAATCGCTAGGACGTACAGCTTTCAACTACCCATCGTTTCATGAGATATATTTGAAATCAGTTTCACATTTTTTTCTCCAGGACACAGTCCCACATCTTGAAAGTCCCATGAACTCATAATGAATAAAATAAATAAGTCGGAAATAACAAGCAAAAGTGAGGGTAAAATTTAATAAATTTGTATCAAAAGTACATACTGCTGATGTGATTTCTTTTCGAAACTACTCAGAAAAGCCATAGTACAAACTTTTAAGTTACAATAATTTCAGATATATTTGCTTTCACTGGCAACGATCTGCTCAATATGATCATTATAAAAGAAAACCACGTGTCACAATCTCCTACAATCGCTTCAAGTACCACAATCGCCGCGCACGCTGTAGCTTTGAACGGTATAGCACTAGATGTCTCTGTATTGCAATAGCATCTGTGGTTGCATGGGAAAGGCAGCCATCCTGTTCACCAGATTCAACCCCCCAAGTAACTTGTTTCTGTTCCCTAACTTGAAACTTTGACTTGCTGAGAGAAAATTTTCATCAAATAAGGAAGTGATAATTGCAGTCAACGAGTATTTGTCAGAGTCTGACAGATCTGTATTTCCGATGTGATGATAAAGCTAGAGGGTTGGTGGGTTAAATGTACATCCCTCGAAGGAGAGTTGTTTACGAAACAAACATTTCTATTGCTTTTTATCAGACTTATCAAACCACCCTCGTACAGTGGCTTGAGTAGTATGATAATTTAATTGATTATATTGATGTCTGTGCCACCAGTTTCGCCTAATCTGAACCCGATGCAGCACATCAGGCACCAGATCTTCAGACATAAACCACGAACCCGTAATTCTGTGGCCTGTCCGTAAACATCTGGTGCCATATACCTCCATAAACAAAACAAGGACCTGCTGAACCCATGTCACCATCGCTGCAGTATTAAGATCCGAAGGTGGCCGAGTATGCTGCGTAGCAGGTAGTTATAATGTTTTGGCTGATCCCTCTAATGCGTGTGCTCATTAGAAGTGGGGAGTACCACAGGGAGGCGGGTGCATGGAGGGCTGGCATACAGTGGAGCACGCGGCAGCTCCATCGCCTCTGCGGTCGCCGCCATCGCCTCAGCAGCAGCAGCAGCAGCAGCAGAAGCAGCTCGCGCGCAGCCTCTGCGGGGCATCGACCGCCGACCACCGCCTCAGGCGCCCTGCGTCCTCTGGCCGGACGCGTGGGACGACGGGCCCTGCAGCTATGCAGCGAGAGCGCTAGCCGGGCGTCCTCAGAGGGTCGTAACCTGCACCGATGGAAAATGCAGGTGACAGCAAGGCTACTCGAATTAGCAGAAATACCACAAAAAAATCTGGATAAAATAATTTTGAGTGTGGTCCCCGTCATTGCAAACTACTAAGACAGTTAGACTGAAATTTTAACTCTGCAGTGGAGTGTGTGCTGATATGAAACTTCTTGGATGACTAAAACTGTGTGCCGGACCGAGACTCGAAATCGAGACCTTTACCTTTCGCGGGCAAGTGCTCTACCAACTGAACTACCGAATCACGACTGACGACCATTCCACACAGCTGTACTTCCGCCAGCTCCTCGTCTCCTACCTTCCAACGTCCACAGAAGCCCTCCTGCAAAACTTTCGAAACTAGCACTCACGGTGGAGAGGATTTGCGGAGACATGGCTTTGTCATAGCCTGGGGGATTTCTCCAGAATGTTGGTAGAGCACTTGGCGCGAAAGGCAAAGGTCCGAGTCTCCGTCCGGTTCGAAATGGCTCTAAGTACTATGGAACTTAACATATGAGGCCATCAGTCCACTAGACTTAGAACGACTTAACCTAGCTAACCTAAGGACATCACACACTTCCATGCCAGAGGCAGGATTCAAACCTGCGACCGTAGCTGCAGTGCGGTTCCGGATTGAAGTGCCTAGAGATGCTCAGCCACAGTGGCCGGCTCTCCGTCCGGCACACGATTTTAATCTGCCAGGAGTTCCATACCCACGCACACTCCGCTGAAGAGTGTAAATTTTATTCTGGAACGTCCCTCATACTGTGGCAAAGCTATGTCTCTGCTGTGATGTGCTGGACCCACAAACGTTCTATACCTACATCTATGCAACGCAAGACACCTCACGGTGTGTTGCACTTTACTTCGTGTTCCAGAGCTACTTCCTCCTTTTTATGTTACAGTCGCGATTGGTTCATGGGTAGACCTATTTTTCATAAGCATCCGTGTCGACTTGAAACTCTCTACTCATCTTCATGGTCTTTTTGCGAGGTATACGTAGGCGCAAGCACTATTGGTTGACTCTTCCATCAAGGTAAACTCTTGGAACTTTACTTTAAACCACACCATTATGCAAGACGGATCTGGGGATCTTACTGGTCACAGGAGTACCTCAACTTCACCATTTTTCTGATCTTTTCTGTTCACAATCCGAGCTATATTTACACGTGGAAGCCCTCATGTTTCGCATTGGCCATTAGCCACCTAAGAATATCGCCATGCAACAGTCTCGTTGGCCTTAGGGAATTATATAGACGGAGCATAAATCATCAAAATTAAATAAGGGAGTAAAACAATTGCGAATATTTAGCCGATGTATCTTTCATTCTGGAGGCGCAGAGTCTCCAGCGAACCATTACATTAAATTATAGTATTTCACGTCCAACCAGTTCAGATTCGCACTAATATTATCAAAATATATGAATACAATTAAATCCATATAATAAACGCTATAGCGAGCTGTTTTCTTCTGCTTTACGGGTTGGTACGTTATTTCTATTTTGAACTACAATTTCCTTAACCTTTAATATAAAGGGAGTGGAAGGACTTGACCCATACAGCGAGCATTTCTTTTCAACATATTTATTTGCATCGTACATAAATCATTAAGAGAATTACAATCATAAATCAGATGATAGTTCCTTTAAGAAATGCCATTCAGGCAAACTTTACAAACTGCTTGTTATACAAAGCCACACATGAATTAATCTCTTTAAGGGGGGGTAGGACGTGAAACGGGCCGACTTGGAGCAGGAGAGGCATCACAGGATATTTTAATTTCCAGTATCTATACTTTTAGAAATAAATTCATAAAACTTTGTCAGCATCACCAGGAAGGATTCAGGATTCGCACTCTTTGCAGTGGAAGTTCGGAAACATAACGAAGTAATTTTTTTTACGTGTGAAATTCCATCATATTTTCACTTACTAATGGCTGCATTTGTTGCTATAGGTACACTTTTCTCCATAAGTTAGAGAGATTATTCGATGGATTTTGCACAGCATACATACCATACTTACAGTGTATGAAATTCTAGAATTTATTAAATTTATGAAAGAACGAAGGAGCTGCTATATTTTAAACTTCATGTTTACAAAAAAACACAAATTTTGTGGTTAATTACTTCAATTTTTACCACAGTTTTTAATAGATTTTGAAAATCCACAGCCCGTACGCCCGCTAGTAATTTAAAAGGGTAGGCTCTGCACTTCGGTGGCCCACTGCTTCCGATCTCTGAAACATAAATCAGAAGCGACAACAGGGAACCAAACAACCCTTCCTTTACCTTAGTAAACTTATACAGAAAACTACTTCGATAAAATTGACAATAATAAAACTGATTTCATTCCTTTAAGCAGAACCACGTACACGACTGATGCGAACGGAACTGGCTCATTAAAACCAAAGCATCACATAGATGACCTTATGTGGGCCTGTAAGGTACCACACGGCAATCTTTAGACCCGGAATATAGATCGTTCGGTAAGGCAGCGCACACGTATCAGTGTTTTAGACACTTGCCAGCTGAAGTAAGAACAATACTATTAAGGAGTGAAGCACACATTTAATAAGAGGCATGAAATATCACATCACAGTCCTTGCGACGCTTTGCTGCCTCAAGAGCAATCATCATTACATTTGACTAATCGTTGGTAGGACTTGAATTACTTAACTTGATGCCAGCTGCTGGATGGACGTGTCGAAGACACCAGACGTTGCTTAGTCCGATAGTAACGGCGTGCCCCTCCACGGAAGCTTGCGTAGCTTCACGAGGTTGCCAAGAAGCCACAGCGCCGGCCCTCTATTGCTGAACCCAGTACGATCAAACACTAACTGCCGCCCGTACTCAGGCACACCGTGTTCGCTGTCGTCTCTCCAACGTCTCACTAACACGCGCACTTCAGCGTGCCGTGCCCATCGTTGTTGTCCCTTTCCACTCCGTACTGCCCGCTATATCCTCAGCCGGCCCAGGCTCCAAAGACAAACTTCTGCCAGAGGGAATCGATAGTGCCTAACCAAAGAAAGCCCTAGCACCACTCCCGCCATGGATCACGGGTGTTCAGTATTGGCTTAGAGAAACAATCTTCCGTGAAATTTACTCGCAATTACGAATATGAACAACCATCAGCTGCATAATGGAAGGAGGACAATCAATATTTGTGCCGGACAGGGACTCGAACTGACCGGGCGCTAACCCGGATTTCCATCTTATCGCGAGCGGTTGCCTTACTATTTCTCTACACGAGTACGACTCACGGTGAGACCCAAACTTTCACACGACGTCCACCATGTGTTTACAACCTGTAACCGTGCATTTATTTTTCTCATCAGTCGTCTGACTGGTTTGATGTGGCCCACCACGGATTCCTCTCCTGTGCTAACCTCTTCATCTCAGAGTAGCACTTGCAACCTACGTACTCAATTATTTGCTGGATGTATTTCAATCTCTGTATTCCTCTACAGTTTTTGCCCTCTATAGGTCACTCTAGTACCAAGGAAGTCATTCCGTCACGTCTTAACGGATGTCCTACCATAATGTACCTTCTCCTTCTCAGTGTTTTCCACATGTCCTCTCCAGTTCTGCACAGAACCTCCTCATTCATTACCTAATCAGTCCAACTAATTTTCAACATTCGTCTCCAGAGCCAAATCTCAAATGTTTCGATTCTCTTGTGTTCCGGTTTTCCTACAGTCCATGTTTCACTACCATACAGTGCTGTACTCCAGACGTAGATTCTCAGAAATTTATTCCTCAAATTAAGGCCGATATTTGACATTAGTAGACTTCCCTTGGCCAGGGATGCATTTTTTGTCATTGCTAGTCTGCTTTTGATGTCCTCCTCCGTCATCGCTATTTTGCTGCGTACGTAGCAGAGTTCCTTAACTTCAACTACTTCGTGACCATCGAACCTGATATTAAGTTTCTCGCTGTTCTCATTTCTGATAGGTATTACTTTCGTCTTTCTTAGATTTACTCTCAATCCATATTCTGTACCCATTAAACTGTCCATTCCATTCAGTACAGCATGTAATTCTTCCTCACTTTCACTCAGGATAGCAATGTCATCAGCGAATCGCGTCAATGATACCCTTTCACCTTGCGTTTTAATTCCACTCCCGAACCTTTCTTTTATTTCCATCATTGCTTCCTCGATGTACAGATTGAACAGTAGGGGCGAAAGGCTCCATCCTTTTTAATACGAGCCTTTTTAATACGAGCACCGTTCTAGGTCGTCCACTCCTATTATTCCAACTTTGCTGTTTACATATTGTATATGAACCATCTCTCCCTATAGCTAACCCCTATTTTCCTGAGAATTTAGAACATTCTGCACCATTTTACATTGTCAAACGCTTTTTCCAGGTCGACAAATCCTATGAACGTGTCTTGACTTTTCCTTAGCCTTGCTTCCATTATTAACCGTAATGTCAGAATTGCCTCTCTAGTGCCTTTACTTTTTCTAAAGCCAAACTGATCGTCATCTAGAGCCTCCTCAATTTTCTTTCCATTCTTCTGTATATTATTCATCTAAGCAATTTGAATGCATGAGCTGTTACGCTGTTTGTACGACAATTTTCGTACTTGTCAGCTCTTGGCGTTTTCGGAATTGTGTGGAAGATGCTTTCCCGAAAGTCAGATGGTATGTCGCCAGACTCATACATTCTACACACCATGGTGAATAATCGTTTTGTTCCCACTTTCCCTCAATGATTTTAGAAATTCTGATGGAATGTTATCTATCTTTTCCGCCTTATTTGATCCTCCAAAGCTCTTTTAAATTCTGATTCTAATGCTGGATTCCCTATCACTACTACTTCGACTCCGTTTCTTCTTGTGTCACATCAGACACTGATGCCTCACTGAGGCAATCAGTGTATTCTTTCGAGCTATCCGATCTCTCCCCTGCATTTAACAGTGGAATTCCCGTTACACTCTTAATGTTACCACCCTTACTCTTAATGACACCGAAGGTTGTTTTGACCTTACTGTACGCTGTGTCTGTCCTTCCGACAATCATTTCTTTTTTGATGTCTTCACATTTTTCCTGCAGCCATTTCGCCTTTGCTTCCCTGCACTTCCTATTTATTTCTTTCCTCAGCGACTTGTATTTCTGTATTCCTGTGTTTTTCGGAACATTTTTGTACTTCCTCTTTCCATCAATCAACTGAAGTATTATTTCTGTTACCCATGGTTTCGCACTTACGTTCTTTGTACCTATGTTTTCCTTCCCAGCTTCTGCGATGGCCCATTTTAGAGATGCACATTCCCGTTGTAGTGCTACAACGATGAAAATTAATATTACGACGATGTCAAACCTTATTTTCATGATTTACAGAAGTATTCATGATATTAAAAATGTAATTACAATTTTGTTATTTTCATTTTTATGCTCAGTGCATCAAAGACTTTCTAGTGCACGGAATAAACTAGCATTGTTTGTACTACGAAACTATATATGATTGTTAAGGGTTAATCATGTAATAATTCGATGTAAGACATTTTGGTGAGTCTGAATTTTGTTCTCGTACTGGTCGGTAGAAAGGAAAAGTTCCTTAATCGATGTGAAGATATAAAAGCTGTAAAAAGGAGAGACAGAGAAGGTAAATACAAGTTATTCAAAACAAATATCTCCCAAGTGTAACGTCTTGTCATTTCCTATAACTAAAAATTGCAAGGTCTAATCTGAACCTGTACTGAATATCAGCGAAGAACATTTATGTTGTCATATATTTTCTTCGTTTGATCACGGTTGTGATTCGCATGTTTCTTTTTGTTACGCGACGTGTTATGAATATTTTCATTATACGCGGAAAAGTGCACACAGTTTTAATCGAACCTGCGTCTTTCGGAAATGATAACTTTTAATCAGTACAATTACGCGAATACCGTCTAAATCGCAAAAGTGTTTCCTGGACCAAATAATACTTATAAAATGTGTATTCTCCAAATCGAGCAGCATTGCACTATCGCTGACTCGCAACAATCGACAGAGTAAAGTCAATGCTTAAATAAAATTGCCACCTTTCAATAATTATTATTATCCCACTAAATAAATAAATAGCACTTCAGCGGCTATACACTCACTAAATAGAGGGGGTAGTTCAGTGGCAACCTATTAACAGGAGTAGCTTATACGAGTGCGCTAATACGTGATTTTGCTATTTGTTTCGTACTGTAATGAGCGGAAATAAAAAAAAATTACATTTAGTGAGTGTGTCCTCTTAGGCAGCTATAAGAGTCAATTATATTTAAATAACTGCGAGAAGGATCAGTAAAATACAGCATCAAGTGTTTTCAGTAGAGGTTAACTGAACGAGATTGGAACTGAATTTTAATCAAACGAAAGTGAACATTTATAGTACTGATTCCAATCTGGAGCAGTGTAGTAATTATTTTATGTTTTGTGTGACGGAATAATTGATGTGTTGCGTGTGACGTATTCCCGATTAGACTTGCACCCAAACATTTGCAAACATGGTGAAAACAGTGCGACGCGTAAGAAAAGCTACACAGCAGGAAGTAACTGTAGAACATTCAGAGGAAGGAATAACTAGTGATGTAGAAATTGATAATATTTTTTCAGATCAGACAGAGGATATAGAACAGGGCACTAATATTAAAGTCAGTGATCCATCTGCTGTAGAACACTCAGGCAGAATACAGACGGTAGTTCAAGTGCATACTGAAGCAGAACCACAAGAAACACCAGTTACAGTCGATTTACCATCGGTAGAGCCAACACAAACAGTAATGGATCAATTTTCTCTCTTAATGATGAAAATGGAACAAATGTTTAAAATACAGGAACAATCACAGATACACGTGCAACTGAGATTAATAATAGTTTAGATAAACGTATTAGCAGAGTAGATGAACGGATTAGGACCTTGGATGAACGCATCAGTCAATTAGACGAGCGTACGCAGTTAAGCTTTTCACAGTTCTCAAAAGAGATAGATCAAAAGCTTGAAAACCGGTTAAAAGAACACGATCGCCAGCTGCGACAGCAAATAGATGCCCAGTTGTCTGCTATACAGAACAACATTTCAAGTATGCAACAAACATACCATGACTTACCACAGAATGCAAAGCAAGTAAACCAGGATGTGGACAAATTACAACAAACACACACTTCTTTGGAAGCAGAAATACGCAACATAAGTACACGTATAGAAAACCTTACGGTTGATAATCAAAACGTAATAGAACAAAAATGCAAAGAACAAGAAGAACGCGTTGTGACCACATTCAACACATGGCTAAATGACAAAGATAAACAAATTAGTACTGTTGAAGGAACTACCTGTGATGTTACAACGAGCAGGAACACAACTGATACATGAAAACAACACAAAGATTCATGAACTCCAGACTGAATTACAAAACGTGCAGAAAGTGCTTAATGAAACACGTATGCAAACATCTCATAACAGTTCACCGGAGTGTGTTAGTATCACAGAAACACACCCTGATCATTATGAAACGCCTTTAACTGAAAGTAGGGGGCAGACGGGCAATAATTTCAATCCAACACGTGGAGTAACATCCGTTTATCAAGACCATACACAATCATTGGTGACTCAGGATGCTTTAGTGAAGAATTCACAGTTTCCGAAGTTTACCAATGATAAGAACGGACCCCATCCAATTGTGTTAATCAAAGGGATCCGCGGAATAATGCCAAAAAGTTGGAACGAAAGGGAGAAAATTGTCTTTACCATTACCCATATTCAAGGTGAGCCAGCGTTGTTCGCGACACAGAAAGCTGAACAATGCAGCTCCTTCGATGAATTTGAACAAGCTTTTCTAAACAAGTATTGGTCACGTGGGGTACAAGAACGATTAAGGAAAGAAGTTTATAGTCCTGAGCCATTTAATAGAAAAGAAATATTTCGAAAAGTATCTGGACAAAGTGAAATATTTATCCACACCAATTCCTGAGTGTGATGTTTTAAAGATATTAAAGGAGAAGTTACCGCGTGATCTAAAGGAGAAATTGTTTCACATTCCTGAAGACAACGTGGAACATTTTCTATCTGTACTGGACTCTTTAGATTTGGTTGTCGAAGAGGACAGACACCATTATGGGAATAATTCGTCGAATAATGGTAATGGTAATGGCAACGGGCGAAACCACAAGAACAATAGTAATAGAAACACCTACTACGGGAATCAAAATCATTGGAGTAGTCCGAAATATTCAGTAGGGCAGAACCACAATATGAACGCAAATGGACAGTACGGTAATGCACCGAATCACAATTATCATCCACAGAACAATAGCGGACAAAACAATAACGGAAACTTGTCAAAGAAACGGAAACGAGATTTTAGAGCTAACGCCAATTACAATAACGGTAATTTTTCAAATAATCAGCAAAACATGCAACCACCACATAACTGGTCAACACAGAATTATGCACAACAGCAATGGCAGCAGCCTAGGCCACGGCAATATCACAACAATCATGTACAACCCCCGTACAAAACAAATATGTCAAATAACATGCAGCAGCATATGAATGCGCAGCCATGGCAACCACCGAATCAAAATATCAAGATCATTGAGTAAGTGAACCGCAACCATCAACCAGTACCAGTCAGTCAAACTAGATGCGACGACATTCTGCTCCCGTGTGTCAGTCGCAGGGTGTCTAGGGGGCACTTGCATGAATGATGTTAGTAATAACGAGCAACCAAACGTGCAGACAACCAGCTGTAGTAACAATGAGAATGTGTGTCGCATAGAATCAGCAGCGATCCTGTCGAACGACGCAAAAGATGCAGTGTGTAGGAATAATTCTGTTGATGTTGCTCAGCAACGTAGTTCAACTATGCAGATGTTAAGATATAATGACGGAGTCGGTATACGAGAGGAATTATGCCAAGATTTTCGGAGGAAGTGTAGTTTGTTTGAACGGGAAGTTGTACAAGCAGCTATAGTTTGTGATATTTATGGTATTCAAACTACGGTGATTTTAGATACTGGAGCATCTGTTTCTGTGCTGAGTGAATCGTTCTTTCTTCACTTAAAGAAGATAGGAAGATTCCGGTTTTTTCAGTCACTAATTGTCGAGTTACAGGAGCCATTAGTCAGAAAGCCCAACTAGTTCGGGAACAGACACGGATTTGTATTAATTTTGGAATGGGAGCCAAAGAGTGCACCTTCCTCACTGTAAAGAATTTAGCCGTGAACTGTCTCCTCGGATTAGATATTTTGCGAGAGACTGAAACTATAATCGATCTCGCAAAGGGTGTATGCAGCATGTGTTTCGGTGACACGAGAGTCAGGTTAGACTTGGTAAAGACCAAAGAATTGCATGGCAAATATCGTCAAATTTTAAAGATAGAACCGATTCGCGCACATTTATGGCGGCTTCAAGATAGTTTCAATTGCTGTACATTCCCGGTCATGGAATATGTGCTCGCTCCGCCGTGGTTTTTTTCCGGGGTTTTTCCCATTGGCCTTTGCCCGAATGGGGGAGCGTAACTCAAAATCCCTGAGACTTAAAAGTAAACAAAGCGCATGCTTCCAAGTGAAAGAACACAGTGAACTTTAAACATAACAGAAAAGGAAAATAAGCCTGCTTGGATGTCCAGTCAAACAAGTGTGACTGTACATCCAAAGGGGGCAATGTAGTGCTACAACGATGAAAATTAACATTACGACGATGTCGAACCTTATTTTCATGATTTAAAGAAGTATTCATGATATTAAAAATGTAATTATAATTTTATTATTTTCATTTTTGTGCTCAGTGCATCAAAGACTTTCTAGTGCACGGAATAAATTAGCATTGTTTGTACTACGAAACTATATATGATTGTTAAGGGTTAATCATGTAATAATTCGATGTAAGACATTTTGGTGAGTCTGAATTTTGTTCTCGTACTGGTCGGTAGAAAGGAAAAGTTCCTTAATTGATGTGAAGGTATAAATGCTGTAAAAAGGAGAGAGAGAGAAGGTAAATACAAGTTATTCAAAACAAATATCTCCCAAGTGTAACGTCTTGTCATTTCCTATAACTAAAAATTGCAAGATCTAATCTGAGCCTGTCCTGAATAACAGCGAAGAACATTTATGTTATCATATATTTCCTTCGTTTGATCACGGTTGTGATTCGCATGTTTCTTTTTGTTACGCGATGTGTTATGAATATTTTCATTATAGGCGCAAAAGTGCACACAGCTTTAATCGAACCTGCGTCTTTCGGAACTTTTAATTAGTACAATTACGCGAATACCGTCCAAATCGCAACCGTGATCGCAAAAGTGTTTCCTGGACCAAATAATACTTATAAAATGTGTATTCTCCAAAGCTAGCAGCATTGCACTATCGCTGACTCGCAACAATCGAAAGAGTAAAATCAATGTTTAAATAAAATTGCCACCTTTCAATAATTATTATTATCCCATTAAATAAATAAATAGCAAATCAGTGGCTATACAATCAATAAACAGAGGGGGCAATTCACCGTTCAATTGTACTGCCTACTGAGCTATTCCTTATTGCTTTATCTACAACCTTAGCGAACTTCTAGAGTGCCTCTTCGTTCCGTATTATTTTCCTATCCCACTTCTTTGCTCATTGATTCTTCCTGACTAATCTCTTAAACTTCAGCCTACTCTTCATCACTACTATCTTGTGATCTGAGTCTATATCTGCTCCTGGGTACGCGTTACAATTCAGTATCTGATTCCAGAAAGTAATCTAACTGTAATCTAACTGAAATCTTCCCGTATCACCCAGCCTGTTCCTAGTATACCTACTCCTCTTGTGATCTAACTGAAATCTTCCCGTATCACCGTGCCTTTTCCAAATATACCTACTCCCCTTGTGATTCTTGAACAGGGTAATCTCTATTATTAGCCGAAACTTGTTACAGAACTCGTTTAGTCTTTCTCCTCCCTCATTCATTGTCACAAGCCCATAGTTTACTGTAACCTTTTCTTCTGCTCCTTCCTGTACAACCGCATTCAATTCCCCGTGACTATTAGATTTTCGTCCTCCTGTACATATTGTATTACCCTTTCAATATCCTCATACACTTTCTCTATCTCTTCATGTATACCTGAACTTTCGTGTCGGTGTTGGTTCGCTGTCGATTCTGATAGGAACAACCATGTCACTGAACTGTTCACAGTAACACACTCTCTGCCCTACCTTCCTATTCATAACGAATACTATTCCTGTTATATCATTTTTGGCTGCTGTTGACATTACCCTATACTCATCTGACCAGAAATCTTTGTCTTCTTTACACTTCACTTCGCTGACCCCTACTATATCTAGATTGAGCATTTTCATTTCCCTTTTCAGATTTTCTAGTTTCCCTACCACGTTCATGCTTCTGACATTCCACGCACCAACTCGTAGAACGTTATCTTTCCGTTGATTATTCAATCTTTCTTTCATGGTAACTTTACCTTTGGCAGTCCCCTCCCGGAGATCCGAATGGGGGACTATTTCGGGATCTTTTGCAAATGCTGAGATCATCATGACACTTCTTCTATTACAGGCCACATGTCCTGTGGATACACGTTACGTGTCTTTAATGCAGTGGTATCCATTACCTTCTGCATCCTCATGCCGTTGATCATTGCTGATTCTTCCGCTTTTAGGGGTAATTTCCCACCCCTTTGACAAGAGAGTGCCCTGAACCACTGTCCCATCCTCGGTCCTCTTTGACGAGGCCGTTGGCGGAATGAGGGTGACTTCTTATGCCGGAAGTCTTCGACCGCCAATGCTGACTGTTAATCAATATTTAAGTAGCGGCGGGATTCGAAACCTCGACCGGAGACTTTTTGACTATAATTCGAAGTCGCTATCCGTAGACCACGGGTGCAAAAGGAGACAAATTTTACTTGAAAGTCGCTTGCCCGTTGTCGGCGGCTAAATACGATATTGCAGTGCCTGTGTTATTACGATGCAATGTTCCTTCTGACATACTACCTGTGCGTGACTCAAAGCCATACCCAAACTTCCATAAGTAGTCAACGAACTGTCTAAAACCTGTGATGGTACATCCTTTATGAATAGTCACCTGCAGGGGCGACAAATTATTTCAAAGTCGCTTGCTGTGTGTCGCGGGGTAAATGCAATATTGCAGTGCCTGTTTTATTCTGATATGCGATGCAATGTTCCTTCGGACATGTATGCATAGCCGAGGGAACAGCTTTAGAATTTATTTTAAAGATAATTTGTCGATTAAGTCTATGTAGTTGTTGTTGTTGTTGTGGTCTTCAGTCCAAAGACTGGTTTGATGCAGCTCTCAATGCTACTCTATCCTGAACAAGCCGCTTCATCTCTGAATAACTACTGCAACCTACGTCCCACTGAATCTGCTTACTGTATTCACCTCTTGGTCTCCCTCTAGGATTTTTATCCCCCACCCTTCACTCCAGTACTAAATTGGTGATCCCTTGATATCTCAGAATGTGTACTATCAACAGATCCCTTCTTTTAGTCAGGCTGTGGCACAAATTTCTCTACTCCCCATCCCCATGTTCAGTACCTCCTCATTAGTTGTGTGATCCACTCATCTAATATGAAGCATTCTTCTGTAGCACCACATTTCAAAAGCTTTTATTCTCTTCTTGTCTAAACTGTCTCACTTCCATACACGGCTACACTCCATATAAATATTTTCAGAAAAGACTTCCTGACACTTAAATCTATTCTCGATATTAAGTCTATACAATTTTATTAATAATGCATTATGAATATCAAATTTCTATTATCATGTCGTACTTATCTCACATAGTGTGTTGCCTGCTGTATGTAGGAGATTGGTGAAGTTCTGACGGGGCACGTTCTTACACCGGCTCACTTTCGGGTCTGTGGCCATTACAGGGCAATCGGTGGTGACCGACATCGCCTTCCAAGCTGGTGGCCCGCAGCCACGACGGAATCTCCACTGTTACCCACAAAGTTATTGAACCTGCCTCAAAAAACTACTTTCAATAAATGGTTTTCAGTTCAACTGACGAGCTACCCTTGCTCCCATCCACCAAAATTTCGGTTCAGCTGGTATCTGTAAAGCGTTTCTGTACTTGCAGGTCGACTGAGATTGAGCCGGTAATTTCTGATTTGTTTCTGTTCGGGTGCATGTACTCTACGGGTTCCGAAACTACTCACGCTGGGGTAACTGCAGTACGAACTACAAATTCGAGGAAACTATTATGAAGGTACCAGAGCAACTTAACATTCTCCAACAAGTCATCGGCGTGTCGGTGATGATTATGGTTGACACCAGTAAAACTGTGAGTAGCATTCTGGCTTCCATAAAAGCAGCTGTCGTAGAGATGTAAGGTATTAGAGAGTGTTTTGATGTCGGGCCACCATCATTAGCCCAGCAGCGCAGGTTGAAGCTCAGCGTGATGTGCTATACGAATAAGTGAGAGGTGTGAGCGAGGCTGGAGACAAGAAGCCATAGCAACCATTGGAAAAACTGAGGCATTCGGTACACGACTTAACTGAGTGGTCGATATGGGAAGGAAGAAGTGGAGTTGAGGAATAGGAACCTAATATCATCCCAGTTATTAGAGTTCAATCGTTTAGGAAGCTTATTGTTTTTGCTAAGATCCCAAATCCAATGCAAGAGTTTGCTGCTACGAATGGAATCTTTGAGGGATAGCTCGATTAATGAGGTGATGAAATTTTTACATGTGTTGGTGAATTTACAAGATAAGGGTGAACTTCTTAGTGTTAATGATCAAGGGAGGGTATCACATTTTCTTAGGGAGTTGTAGTTCAAAGTGAAGTATTAAAGTACGACAACAGGTTCTTAGTGACCTGATGCCAGGACGTGCCATGCGGGAATCAGTCCATCTACATTACGCGAAGGAACAGGAGGTCGATGACATAATAGGCGATTATGCGTGCGGGGGTGAAAAGAAGTGCTAGGGCTCTTGGGTTGAATTTTGCGGAGCAACTTGGTTTATCCACATTTTAGTGAATGTAAGACCAGAGCCGCATCAAACCGGTCTCTGGACTGAAGACCACAACAACAACAAGACCAGAAGGTAGGCTAAAAGCTCTCTTTAGTCGAAAGCCCGAAAACTACCGATATTTAGATTAGTTAACCCGTTATGCTCAAGGCAAGATATATACCGACGAAAAGCGGGATGTTAATTGACAACCTACAAGCCTAGTATAAACAGGGGGGTGACAAGGCATCTCACGCATAAGTGAGACTGAATGTTATCGGTGCGATAAAACGGAACACACTCGTCGACTCTGTACCCAAACTAAGGCCAAATGTGAGAGCTGATAAAAAATAAGTAAAAAGAAACTGGCGTACACCGAAGGTTATTCGTGGCCAACGTTTCGTCCTTGCGTTTCATTCGTTGTCAAGTTCATAATTAACCTGTCTGTGTGATCCTGGTTTCAGGAAGTGCAATCTCTGTTGTTGATACCCGTTGGTTGGAACTGCATCAGCAGCGACGCTGTTGGTTTCTCCCTATTAGGCTGATGTATGCCGGTATCTGGCAGCCAACAGTTCCCGTCTTGGCGTAATTCGGACCGTAGATGTGAGGTTGCACATTGACAGTTTTACTTGGAAGGCTCGGCTTATGGTGGTGAATAATCAATAATCTTATTATGAAGGTAATTCTCGGTTCTGCTGTTATTCCCAAAATAAAACCCTTACTGAATTGGTCGGATAGTTGTTTTGAATTCAAATTTTGTAAAGGTAAACAGCTGTAGGTTTGTGAGCATCGAGGTGTGAAAAGCCATTGATCGGTATCTAACAGGTCAAGGTCACGGCACCGAGTAGGAGTTTGTAGATCACTTGTCCGATTTCAACTTTTATCGAGATCAGCAGAAAATTAATTCAGTAGGTGACAAGTTTCCTGATATGCTTACAGAAACGATAGGTTTTACTCAACTTATTAGTTATGAAATCTTTGTAATCGTTAACGTTCCTGTTAGGAAACGACGGTATAGCTTGTCACCATCGCGTATGCAGCGGGTAAGGCAGAAAATGGACAAGACGTTACAGTAGGTGGTAATTCGGTCATCATCATCTCTTTATTCGTCATCTATATTTTACGGTCAGCAAGCTACAGCTAGGGATAAGGCCAAAATTGAATACAGAGAACTGAATGAGATGTTTCCACATTCGTTTCTGTTGATTTATTAAGGATGCTGATGACCTTTTCGTTGAGCGCCCCCAAACGAAAAACTCACACTGAACCTCTAAAGAATATTATTTTATGTTCTAGTCTCCTCCATGCTCTCCATTCACTTTTTGGCTGGTTCAGGTATGCTAAAATTTTTACCACTCTAGACTTGAATCAGTCATATTACGAGATATCTCTCGAGAAGACCTGCAAGCCGTTAACGGCTCGCAGCGCAAACTGGAACCATTTGAAATTTAACTGAGTCCAGTTTGGGCTGGTGGGAGACGAGATACTGGCGGAAGTAAAGCTGTGATGGATGGTGAGTCGTGATTCGGTAGCCCAGTTGGTAGAATAATTGCCCCCGAAAGGCAAAGGTCCCGAGTTCGAGTTTCGGTACGCCGCACAGTTATAATAACAAAATTTCGTCCAAGACACAATGTTTGAAGGCATTAAGTTCGAGGTTGTTTACCACTACTTCGATGATGAGGTGGGCTGTAGTGGCTTTGTGGACGAGCATTTCTAATATCTTGTGATTGTATTTGAGAGATTACGGACGGTGGGATTTACAGTCAACCCAGATAAGGTTAAATTTACGTGTGTATCAGTTCAGTTTTCGAGTCATGTTGTCTCCACCGAAGGGTTAACTATTGGCAATGAGAAAAAGGATCTATCATGATTTTTTGAAAGAATAAACCGCCATTTGAATGCATATCTTTGTATTTATCTTTTGTACTATGTCTTTTCGGCTTTTATGCCATTATCGAGTTCCTGCCTGTTTACCCGCTCTGGAAAGGCTTTACCAGAATGATGTGTTAACGGTCTTACAGATTTTACCAGTGTACTCGATAATGACGTAAAATCAGAACTCTAGATAGTACAGAAGAGAAATACAGTAATATACAGGCAAACGGTGGTTTATTCTTTCAAGCAATACTGCATGACTGTTGCTCAGCACCATCGAAAACTTTTTAATCTGTTATAACAGTTCCTATTCTTTCTTATGCAAAGCAGGTGGTGCGATTCGTCGGAAGGGTATGCACAAACAGCTGCTTCCCTCGGTGTGTTAAGAAAGAGAGGTGTTCAGTTTCAGTGGTCTGACTCTCAGGAGACCGCATTTTGGACGTTAAGGACATACCACAGCGCCAGTCCCGCCTTTGCTTGAATTCGGTAATACCGTCATCGTTCAAATTGATGCTTCCCAGTCAAGCGTAGGGGCCATTCTATTGTAACAGCAATAGGAGAGCCGAAAGTCGGATGCTTTTGCTTGACGTTCCTTAAAATCATCCCGAACAGAGAATTCGATCTATGACACAATGAAGGCTTTCACGACCGGATGTTTCATCTGCTGATAATTTTTCCGGGTTGTATGACCGTGGTCCATGAAACTCGTCAATCCCTGGCGTCTCATCCAAGGCTACGTTGGACACCTTCGGAGCTGCTCCTGAGTCTTGTCGACTCAGCACAACCAGGAGCACCTCCGAAGATGACCAACGTAGCCTTGGACGAGACGCCAGGGGTTGAAGAGTTCCATGGACCACGGCCATATAACCCGGAAAAATTCTCAGTAGCTGAATTAAATCTATGAATTGGAAACTTTAGCTCTGCTGTTTGAGTTAGACAAGTTGAAGCTGCATCTTGAGCACACCCCTTTTGATCCGGAAGCTGACAATTACACCCTTGGCTGAGTTGTGTGTCGATCCAGGGAAACAATCACGATAGCGTAACAGGTTACTCGTTTTAGCCTGTAAGGTCCAGGTTCGTCATAATAATGTGGTGGATGACGTCGTGGGGAACGCTCTTAGCTGTATGTTTGTCTCAACTGCTACCCAATAAAGGTCCTACATCACTACCAGAAAGTTGTAGGGAGATTAATGCTACTATCAGTCCAGGCACTTTTCAGGGCTTAGACCCGAAAGTTAAAAATACTGCTGAGAAATAAATTGGGGTAAGGACTGTTCTCCTTATTTCTGTAAAGAAAGGTATTTTGTGTTATTAAACACATGGCGACCTTGTACTGATCGTCGTGGTCCCCTCCGATGCTATCGCCTGCCTTTGCAGTACTTCCACATACCCATATGGGGGGGGGCGGGGGGGGGGCAACTTGGGCTTTTTACACTGAGGGCCCAGAAGAACTGGCAAAGGCATGCGTATTCAAATACAGAGATATTTAAACAGGCAGAATACGGCGCTGCATGCGGCAAAACCTACATAAAACAAGAAGTGTTTGGCCCAGTTGTTACATAGGTTACTGCTGCTACAATAGCAGGTTATCAAGATTTAACTCTGTTTGAACGTGGCGTTATAGTCGGTGCACGAGCGATGGGACACGGCATCTTAGAGGTAGCGATGAAGTGGGGATTATCCCGTACGACCATTTCACGATTGTACCGTGAATATCAGGAATCTGGTAAAACATCAAATCTCCGACATCCCTGCGGCCGGAAAAAAATCCTGCAAGAATGGGGCCAACGATTACAGAAGAGAATCGTTCAACGTGACAGAAGTGCAACACTTCCGCAAATTGCTGCCGATTTCAATGCTGGGCTATCAATAAGTGTCAGTGTGCGAACCGTTCAACGACACATCATCGGTACGTGCTTTCAGAGTCGACGGCTCAGTCGTGTACCCTTGATGATTGCACTACCCAAAACTTTACGCCTCACCTGGGCTCTTCAACACCGACACTGCACAATTGATGACTGGAAACATGTTGGCTGGTCGGGCGAGTCTCGTTTCAAATTGTTTCGCGCGAATGGACGTTTACGGTATGGAGACAATGTCATAAAACCGTGGACTCTGCATCTCAGCAGGGGACTGTTCAAGCTGGTGGTGTTTCTGTAATGGTGGAGGTAGTGTGCAGTTGGAGTGATATGGGACTCCTGATACGTCTAGATATGATTCTGACAGTTGATACGTATGTAAGCATCCTTTCTGATCACCAGAATCAATTCGTGTCCACTGTGCTTTCCGACGAACTTGGGCAATTCCAGCAGGACAATGCGAGACCCTAGACGTCCAGAATAGTTTCGGAGTAGCTCCTGGCACACTCTTCTGAATTTAAACACTTCCGCTGATCACTAAATACGAACAATATTGAGCATATCTGTGATTCCTCGCAACGTGCTGCTCTAGCCCCTTTATTGGTACGGACTTACGGACAGCCCTGCAGGATTCAGGGTGTCAGTTCCCTCCAGCACTTCTCTAGGTATTAGTCGAGTTCATGCCGCGTCGTGTTGCGGCACTTCGGCGTGCTAGCGGGCGCCTTACATTATATTAGCCAGGTGTATCAGTTTCTTTGGCTCTTCAGCGTATAAAACCGGGGAAAATTTGAGAGAACTTTCCATTTGGGTAGTAATGGACATTAACACAGGGACATTTGTTGAGAAATGCCAGGTGTGCGCATTAAATAAACCTGATGAGAATACCTTGACGGACATCCGCTCTTCCAAAACGGTGATGTAATCCACGGGAAAGATGTTACTGGATTTCGACGGACCGTTACAATGTTCCAAAAGAAGGAATGAGTATGTTTTGGTTGCAGTGGATGCGTTCCAGAAATTAAACTGCCTAGTTGCTACCAGAGTGGCGACAGTACAAGCAGCGTTGAAAGCGTTAAAGTGCATAATTAGGGCTGGGTTGCTGATGCTTTGGCGTGTAGTGAGCATTGTGCGTGATGACGCACAACGAAGGCCATGGACTGGGCCCTGGTAGTTCTGTGTTGCGTGAATTGTTTCTGGTGGTGATTGGTGAACAGAGTTCATTCGTTGTTCTGTGTCGTATAAATCACGATGGAGTGATTCTCGTTGATGAGGACAAACTAAATAAAGTATGGATTCACTTGCATTTGATTATTATATGATGGAAGACCGTCGAAAGGTACGTTAAACAGTGACTTTAATTATCAAAATCTGAGTGTATACTGTAAAATATTCCCTAATTATGGTTCAGTCTTGAGTCTGTTTTGAAATTTTTGTGTTAAATGGGAGTCTATGTATTTTAGAAAGATTTGGAGATCATACAGTTTTATTAATATTGCATTTATGACCCTTTACAGGTAATATCAATTGTGAATATTCTTGATACAAAACTGTACTATCTGTGTTTTGACCCAGTAGGGTCCTGCTTTCTGATAAAGCAGCAGCATTTAGGTACAATGAATTTAAAATCTCCTGTTTTGTTGTGGGAGAGGACCACCCCATATTACCCTAATCCATCTTTTGCTGGGGGAGTGAACCACAATTGGAGCGGCTCTCAGAGTATATCATCAAAAGAACCAGGCGGGTTGGGATAAGACGTTCAACTGGCTTCCATACACGTTTAATTCAGCTAAACATGAAAGTCGTCAGAGCATTCCCTCACGGTTGATGTTTTCACGTGCACCCAAGCTCCATTAAGTAATCTGCGGGGAATTGACGATTTCCTGCCTCAGAAAATCTCTTCTGCTATTATAGGGGAGAAATGGGGAAGAGCATGGAACAGCGTAACAGCAGCACATCTTCTGAGCCGTGCTGCTGCTCGTGTTGGTGCTGTTGTAGCTTTCCGTCCTCTGTAGGAGGTCAGTCTGTATCGTTTAGTTGACATGGTCGCGGCTGTCTGTATTCTTCTTGTGTTGACTGGCGCCACTTGGTTTTGCAAGCGTTGCCTGTCCGCTAGTGGCAGCAGCAGCGTTATCGATATGTAGTAACTATGGCCCTATGCTTGGTGTGACGCCGTTGTTCTTCCGGGTCGTGTGAGTGAGCAGTTCTGTTGGAGACTCCAGAGGAGCCAATACGGTAGTGTGAGAACACACCGGGACTGCTGGCGGCACGCATCCACTGCTGGATGGAAGGGCTGTGGTGGCGAGGGTACACGTCCTAGTTGTCAACCAGATCCAGCAAGTTTTGAGTGGATTTTAATCCTAGCAGTGAAACCTCCACCATTGTGAGATCTCGCGATTCTCCAGTGACTTGGGTTCGTGTTGCTGCTCGCAGTGTCACTGAGACAAAGAGCAGCGAGTGGAGTGCTTCGGGCAGGCGGATCTAATTAGCTTTCCTCGACCTCTTGTTACTAATTGCTGCATTTTATGTGTTACTGTTTGTTAAGATCAACCAGCGGTATTCTTTCTGACTGGTGGCCGCTAACGCCCCAGTGATCTGACCAGCAGGTCGGTTGGTATTTCTTCTACTCTGGTAGTAGTGGTTCCTTTCTCCTTTCAGACACACTAAACACAGCATTCTGATGACGTAGTGCTGACCGTCGGTTCCGGCTTTGGCGTGATGTTCCATCATTGCATTGGTTATCGGAAGTTAGGTAGCTTCAGCAGATTATCATTAGTCATTCGTTAGACTGCCACTAGTCTGAGTTATCATCTTATGAAGTGAATGCAACTTTTGGCTGGCCTTCTCATCACTCACGAAAGTATTTTGGGCCTGACCTACTCAGAGGTCGATTCCTGGGGCACTGTCTGTGACTATCCCTTGTGTTTTACTATTGTGTTATTATTTTATTATTGTGTTACCAAGTTACCATCATTTTTCTCACCTCTTTGGTGATCAGTTGCTTGTCCTTTTGAATTAACCTTGTTAATATTTTGTTTTTTTATCATATGTTTCTAATTTTTTTTAATATAACTGCCATTCTTGGCGTTACAGCAAGTTTAAACGGTTCTGCTACCAAGCTACTATCATTTTGCCTTACCTGCTTGGTGATCAGTTGCCTATCTTTTAAATTAACTTTTGCTATTGCCTTGCTGTTTGACAGTATGTTTGTTAATTTATTTAATAATTACCATTCTTGGCGTTAAAGGCCTTCAACAGTGACTATCTCTACTTGTCTTAAAATTCTAATGTATCAATTGTATTTTATCAGCTAACCTCTAAACCCTGGGTGATTTGTGTCCAATACTTTAATTTCTGTAGTTTGTAAGTTGCAACAAGCTAAAAAGTTTTTAAGTTATTGTCATTAAGGCCTTCAGCAGTGAAACAATTCTTAAATTATTGCCCGTTATTTTAATTTGTGGTTGATTTTAAATAAACTGTGTCTGATTAAAAGAAAAGCCAACCAATAGTAACCCGTCCACAATTGTAACTGAATCCTGCCTTCCTTGACCACAAGGCCTCATCATCGTCTTGAGAACCGTTATAATGAGCAGAGGCAACCTTGTAGTTATCAGCCTGGTGTCATCAGTCCAGTCAGGAGAGCCAGACTGGTAAGGCTGCGCAAGTGCCCGTCTCCACAATTTAATCCCGTCGGCAGAATCTGCCATGACAAAACTTCACTATTCTCTCTTCCGGAGGTGGTAGAGAACCCTCACACTGTTGTAATACTAGCCTTTTAAAATGCTAATTCAGACAGGTCACGGGGAATTCACAGCTGCAAAAGCTACAGATCTACCACGTGGTCACGGACACCAGCCGTCGATTGTTTGCCCTATTACGTCCGAACCGCACAACGCTGCTTCGGCGATCAAACCAGAATGTCTGACGCACACCATGTCACAGAGACGTCACAGTGCCGTCGCCTCCACCTTGCGCCTCAATTGCGTCAGAGAGAGCGCCCGCCTACAGTCCAGCAGCTAGCTGCCGATCAGCTCCCCTCGAGTCTGGCTCCAGCAAGCAGACGCATGAACTCAAATAGCCGGAACGACAGATATCAGGCAGAAGCTTCTCGATGCCCCAGAAAATTCATTAGTGAGTGCAACATGCCTCAAGTGGTATTTCTATACTTGAAAAACAACGTAAAACAAAAAAGAAAGACGAAGCAAGAAGATCGAAATCAGCTGTCTTTCATTTGCAGATGATTTTGCTATAATTACCGAAAATGTGGCATCTGCTATAACACAAATGAATCTCCTGGAAGAAATAGCCAGCAGATATGGCGTAGGATTTTCTGCAGAAAAAAAAAACTTGTAAGAAATGTTAAGGATGCTCCAAAATTCCTGAAAACAGCTGTTGGCGAAATAGAGAGTGAAAGAAAATTAAAATATCTATGGGAGATAATCCAAGAAAATTCTCTGGAAAAATCTGGAATAGAGGAAAGGTTCCATAAAATGAGGAGAGCATATAGTATCGCCAAGGATCTCTACAACAAAAGGTCATATCCAAAAATGCAAAAATAAGGCATTACAACCCTGTACTGAAGCAAGAATGTATATATGCAAACTACAATTTAGATAAATTAGAAGTACTAGAAAGGCGAATTTTAAGGATAGTAGGACCACAAAACACAGCAGATAGTTGGAAGTTGCTATGTAATCCTGAAATATACGAAAATATGGAAAATATTGCAAACGCAATGAGAAAAAAATGACTCATGTTTTTCAGATACCTATTTCGAATGCAAGATAGTAGATTAACTAATAAGATTTTCAAATATTTGTGTGGAAAAAGTCCACAACAATCTGGGTCAGCGAAGTAAGAAAGGATTTAGAGAGAAACAATAAGGGAATTTCATCAACTCTTTTTTGATGAATTTGTTTTATACGATGTAACGATGAAAGTGTAATTGTGAACAAGCAAATGCAACGTATACCATGTGTCCAGCGCCGCTTAGCCTCTTACTGTTGTTCATTTGGTTTCTAATATGTTCCTTGGTAGCAGTTTGCACATGTCTCGTGATTGAAAAAGTTGACGAGATACAATGTATCTACTGAACTACTTTATACGCCTGACATAATATCGGAAAGTTAGAAATCATATTCTTCCTACTGTACACACGTCTCCAATCAATTGCGAAATTATAATATATTTTCATGTAGTTTGATACCTGTATTTTAGTATTTTGTAGCCTTTGGGAATGACGGAATGTCTAAAGGCGTAAGACGATTTTGGAGCCAGTAAAAAGTATGGCCAGTACATCCATTACATCTGAAGGTTGTTAAAGACTGAACATAAGAGTTCATTACTAAATAGTTTGCAGCGGACACGATCATAGGCAGTAGATACTTTGCTAACTACGTTCCACAGACATTTATTGACTTAGGTACTTTAGTGATCTAGCTAAGGGTTGAGGTACTCCATAAATAGGTTTTCATTATTGTCAGATGCAAGGAGATTCCTGCGTCTACTCGAATGAAAGCAAAAACGTACAATATGGTGTTTATTACAACATAACGTTACATTTTACCTTTCACAATGAACAGCATAACAAGAATGAATCATTCCTTATCAATCGTGATAATATATCTCGTAAAATTATAATAATGACAAAGAGTTAACATAAATATCAGAGGTATATCTTCTGTGACCAAAGATTATCATGTGTTAATGTAGTCTAATACAGGCAGCATTTCTATAACAGGACACAGTGCGTTACATCTCCCAGCTATTCACGCCATACGATTAGCCTGCAGTATTCTGCAGAAAAATAAATATGTTAATGGTATGTGGTTCCGCTGTACGCCTCTGTAATTAACACTAAGTTAATGGTTGATGATGCTCAACGACATTGGTTATCAGCGAATGTCATTATTTCGTTATATTTGTTATAACCATTTGCCAGACTTTTAAAAAGGTTTATACGTTTCTGAATAAGAATTATTTCCTGTCTCGTTACACTGGGTACTTTATGCGTAGCAGAAATCTTTGGCACTTAAATTATAAGATCTGTCATCAGCAGTTCCTCCCAGCAGAACTGATTTTCCCTAACAAGAAACACACTCTCGTTGCGTGCGCCTAAGCTAGTCAATTTAGATCTTTGTTTATGAGGGCGTTGCCTGTTTTTGCTGTGGCACATACCCGTATCGCAATGTACATGTAGCGTGAATTTACGGAGCTGCAAATACCCATAACGCCAAACGTCACCACATTCTAATATGAATCGTGAGCAGCGAATTTCTATGAAACCGATGACAGTCAGCCTATAATTACGGAATGTCAAACACAAGATGTACGGAGTATGTGACTTGGCAGCTAAATAATCTCTGGGCAGTAAGATTTGGTTTTAATGTATTCATGATGGAGAGGCTTGAAGCACTTGCGACATAACATCCTCAGGAGAAGCTGTGGAGCAGGCCGTTCCTTTCGGAAAAATACGTGTGGACCGGTTTCGCAAGACTGGAAATGGGCTCCTATTCGTTTACGCCGTCGATTTTCTTGCCGTATTTGTAATTTCTTGCCATCCGTCGTCGTGTAGCAACAAGTCCGGCGACCAATTAGCATTGCATGAAAAGCTCTCAAAAGGTGTATTTTATTTTTCCTGTTTGTCTTTCTCTGCATCTCACTTCTCATCTTTTTATCTGTTTATTTCTCTGAATACTTGATTCGATACAGCTTAAGCAATTCGCACATACGAGTAGTTTTCCCAGACGGCTTCATTCTAAATTTCCATTCCTTTTGATTTGAATGAGGCGCAGATTCAGAGTTTGGCAGATTCAAAGTTGGTCCATGATTTATGGTTTTCCAGTTTCGCGCTCTGTTCTCAGGCAATACTTCTGCCTAAAGACCCACTTATGAAAATGGCAAAAAGAAAACTGTTGGTTTATTTAATTTCTCTGACAAAAGGATACGAAAAGTCCGACAAAACAGGCCTGAGGCCATAACCAAATTTCCGTACAAACGTAGGCCTATGGTCACCAATGAATTAAAACCGGTCGCAAGAGTCTGCATTGTGTGATCAGCATCAAAGATTACTTTTGTGCCCCCTCAGAGTTACGTGGAACCACTTCAGACAACGTAACTGGCTAATGGAATGTGTTACTTTATACTTCTCAGGATGCTGACAAATATTATCAAATATAGGTTAGCTGAAATTGAGGAAACAGATAGTAAGTAAGAATGAACAACACTTTATGATGTGATCTTCTAACCATCACGAGGTACACTTGTAAACAAGGAAACCTATCAACTTACTTTGAAAATCTGAATTTTATGCATCATGTTCAGTTTCTTAGGATACCTGTTCCAAATGGAATAATGCATAGCTACCTGCACAACGACGAAAGGAAATAAAATCCACGTTGTTATCGTTTATTATTTCGAATTTCCGCTAATTGAATGCTGTGGTTTACTTTTTGTGAGTACATAATTTTAACCACGAATGTCATCAGAGAATACATGTACAGAGATGGTAGAGCTCTAGTTTCGAGATTTTCCGACAACAGAGTGCGAACTACACCGCAGAAAAAAAATCTTGGAATATTTGTAAGTGCAGAAACCACATTTAGGTGTGGAAGTTACCCATGATTGATGTATATCACTTTAGCTAGTACTGATGCTTGGAACTAATTAAGGTCTGGAACGATTGTTTCTCTGGGGCTGTATGTTTCCGCAAAAAAATCAAAATTAATTGAAAATCACGAATGGCCTTCTCAGGCCACGTCAGTGAGTATAATTATTATTTAATACTAACGGAGGCCTTCTCATGCGTTAAAGACAATTTTCAAGTAATATGTATTTTCTGATCGGCCAGTGAGCATGATTATTATTAAATACTAACGGAGGCTGTGACCAAAATAATTGAGGGAAGGTAACGTCCCTAAGGATACCTACAGTAATTTCATAGCTCTCGCACAGAACAACCTAGTTTCAGCATTGAACAAATGTTTAAAATACACACATCGAGCGATGAGTGCTGCCGAGACGAATGACAGTCAACTAGTAATTTTCAGTGAACTGCAGACAGTCAGTGAGCATGCATGGGGTGTGTTATGAATATTTAAACGTCACTTCAAAGATCGCTGCATAAGTGCAAGTTGTGTATTTGGTTTCATTATTCTCTACAGCAGTATATCGGCGCTAACAGAATGAAATCTATCATTGTGAATAAAAGACTTCCGAGGGATTTCGTCTTTGAATGAAGAGTGTGACCTGTTATGAATCGTGCCCTATTACAGACTTTTTGCAAAAGTCTACTTCAGGAATTAAACCAACTGTTGTGGAATGATGCAATCTAGATTTGTGTCAACTCAAGGGAAATGTAATGGACATAACACTTCTTATGTTCTTATCATTTTTTCTCTGCTAGCAATAGAGCGAGACCTATAGATGGAGTATTAACTGGATCATAATTTCTTCATATGGGCACGTAATGGACGGCGGTTTCACAATGGCTTGAACATGTACCCCAGAGTTTCTTAAGATAACATGCAAGATGATGCTAAAGCATACAGTCATAGACTCAGCATTCGGCTGACGGATAAGCAGCATTTAGTGCGATGGCTTGGTTGATTTGGGCCTCTCTCGTATTATCACAAATGATCCCACTCAGTTACTACTTCTACAAGTACTTGAAGGCACTACTGTATGAAACTGGCGTGAGCATCGTGAAGATTCTTCGCAATATATTCAACATCCAGGTCGTACTAGGAAGTGACATTATTTCCTGTGCAACCAAATAACTTAGAGGGTAAAATTCTCAGTGCTGATAGCTCTGAAACTGGATGCGGGTCGTGAATGAAACACTATATCGCGACGCTTGAATTCTGTGCGTTTTATTTGTCTCTTAGCATATGCATTGTTACTACGGTGGCTATTTGATTCCAAACACAGTATAATAATTAGTTGAGTCACAATAAACTACCATCACTGTTATAAACTAGTTCTTTCTTCTGTCAAATTTTCTGCATGGTCTTCTAACCTCAGTTTCTATCTAGTTCCTGTTCACTTAGTGTACTGATGGTACATTTAACCTTTACGTATTTTTGTAGATGCAGCTTTCGAAAGATTCTTCCGCTAATTTCTCCATAGTCAAGTTTCTAGTCGCACGAATTTTGTGTTCCAGTGTTTAATTTCAGAGTTCCTTCTTTTGTTTTTGGTCGATTTGTTAAAAAAAATAGGTCCTTTAATCTCCAAATTAAGCAAGTTGGCCTAATTCCTGGTTCTGTCGACGCTATAATATTATGGTATAGTTCATGAGAGTACGAAATAATGCTTATGTCAGTCGACTCGAACTAACCGCGAATAGTTGCACAGAAAATGCTGTTATTTGATAATGTCAGCGCTTTTGATGCTCAGGACTGATGCAGTTGCGTAACTAACCTGATTTTCAAACAATCTTAGTGCTTGTCGATGTTTCATGTACTTTAGTCTTCAATACAGCTTTTCCCAATATAAATACCACTCGGTAACAGCTGTAGGAGATATATGATGGCTATATCTAGGCATAGGAGTGGATAACGTTGAAAGATGAAACACTGAAGACAGCAGAGGCTTGAATAGTGTAAAATACAGGGCCCCGAAGAAATTCTTGGATAACACTCGAGATATTAAATTTAACGGACGGAAAGTGGAAACACAAAATTGCAGCAACTGAAGCAGGTAAAAGTGAAAACAGACGTCAAAAAATCATCGACCGAAAGAGCAAAATGGCTAACCACGACTGGCTAGAGGGCGAATGCAACGCTGTACAAGCATGCATGATAAGGAGAAAGATGAATGTCCCCTATACAAGATTCAGACTGTCTTTGGAGAAAGGAGGCGACGATGCATCAGTATCAAAGAAATATGGGATGGCTGAAAGATGGAAGGAATGGACAGAAACCCCCCACAAAGGAAATAAAATTCGAGGCAATATTATAGAAAAAGAAGTAATATATGAAGGTGACATGGGAAGTTCAACACTGTGAGAGCAATTTGACACAGCTAGGTAAAAACAAGGCGCTTGTAATACATGACATTCCCTCAGAATTACTGAGCTCTCTGGAACTGCCAGCTATGACAAAACTATTTCGGACGCAATACCGTACGACTTCAAGAAGAACTTAATAATTCAAATTCCAAAGAAGGGAGGTGCTGACATGTATGAATATGACTGAACTTCAGACAATAACTCATTGTGGAAAAACATTGAAAATTATTTACATAAGAAAGAAAAGAAGGAGAGGAAGACCTCGACGGTGCTTTGGTTCCGGAGACAAGAAGATCACCCGAGGCAATATCGACTCTACGGCTCATTTTAGATTAAAGAAATACAAACCTACCTTTGTAACAGTCATAGATTTAGAGAAAGCTTTTGACAATGTTAAATGGACTACATTCTTTGAAATTTTGAATGTAAGGGGGAGTACAGCAACTGGAAGTAGGAGTGAGTTCAAAAGCATTAATTCTAATTAGTTCTCAGGCTGCAGCACTGAAGAGTATGTTACGATGGATTACAACTTCCGGTTTTATGTGGATGGCTTAATGAATGTGATGAGCACTTTAAGTAATAAATAACATAGAAAATGGAAGAAATGTTACTACACCGTAAATCTGGCTACGTTAGTGTGAGTTATGGAATGCTTTATTTATAAACAATGATCTATGCAGATACGAGACGCTCTTCCACGTTGGTTTATTTCAGGTGCTCGATCATGGGTCAAGGCCGAAATTAGCCAATAGCACGATTTTAATAAAGCACCGACAGCCTACAACAGACAGTGTATTCTTTTATCAAACACTTAGTGGATGTAGATCGCACTACACTGCAGTTGTGTGGATTCAGAAAATCACTGCTACACATCTGCTGTATTTAACCAGTACTTGTGAGTTAACGCGCATTTCGCTCCCATTTAAGTATGTGGCCAAAATAGTCAGCCTTCAGGAATTGTGAAACGCACCCTATCGTCCAGGACCATGTGCCACAGAGACCGCAGATACGCCACTAATTGGGGAAATTCACAGGCGTCTATTATACTGAATGAGGCCTAAGCGCTGTAGTGTGCGAGTGAGACAGACGAGAACCTACGTCATAGGGAAATCCCCTAGGAGCCGATTGTGGCCAGGGAGACGCAGCAGTGTTAAATATGGCGGACCTAAGATCGGCCATAAAGGGAAACATTTATGAAAACTATTTAATTTTGTAGTAATTCAGGGAATTAAGCTTCAGGAACTTTAATCTACCATCCATCATAAATTTTCGTGGTGATCCCAATACAACTTGAATATTGATAATATCTATAGTAGTTTAGGATTTACTGTCAAAGTGAAATTAACAAGTTTTGTAACAAAGGCCTGAACTGTAAAATGTGAACACCGCGTTCGATCTTAACTATCGACATTTCATATAAAAGGGCATCAATAAAATTGCAAATGTTACAAATATCAACTCTGTAACTTAATTTGTTTAAAATATATACTAAATTTAAATTATCAGTATTTTCAGTTAAGCATCAGATCATCATTTCCTCCACACAAAACACATTGAACGATGACAGCATGACACCTTGGTTGCCAATCAGATTGACGGCTTCAGGTAAGGGAACTGCCCTAGTCAGTTGAACGACGATGTTCGGCGCTCGGGAAACGCGACCGGAGACGGGCAGAGGGACAGTTTTGATGTAGACACCAAACTGTACAGTGTTGGTGAGAACGTGAAAGCGGACGGTCGGGCTTTAGGCAGCTAGGAATTGAAACGACTTGGAAAATTTCGCCTTGTGTAGTATCGCGGGACTTGGGCTTTGAGCCGTGACCAGCCGCACGCCTGATGTGAACTCTTAACTTTTCGCGTAGTTAACGAGGTGGAGTATTGGTCTCGTAATTCGCAATGAGATTGTGAATGATCATACTCTATCAAATGGATGTGCGCTCGAGTGTAACAGTAACTGTAAATACACTCCTGGAAATTGAAATAAGAACACCGTGAATTCATTGTCCCAGGAAGGGGAAACTTTATTGACACAATCCTGGGGTCAGATACATCACATGATCACACTGACAGAACCACAGGCACATAGAGACAGGCAACAGAGCATGCACAATGTCGGCACTAGTACAGTGTATATCCACCTTTCGCAGCAATGCAGGCTGCTATTCTCCCATGGAGACGATCGTAGAGATGCTGGATGTAGTCCTGTGGAACGACTTGCCATGCCATTTCCACCTGGCGCCTCAGGTGGACCAGCGTTCGTGCTGGACGTGCAGACCGCGTGAGACGACGCTTCATCCAGTCCCAAACATGCTCAATGGGGGACAGATCCGGAGATCTTGCTGGCCAGGGTAGTTGACTTACACCTTCTAGAGCACGTTGGGTGGCACGGGATACATGCGGACGTGCATTGTCCTGTTGGAACAGCAAGTTCCCTTGCCGGTCTAGGAATGGTAGAACGATGGGTTCGATGACGGTCTGGATGTACCGTGCACTATTCAGTGTCCCCTCGACGATCACCAGTGGTGTACGGCCAGTGTAGGAGATCGCTCCCCACACCATGATGCCGGGTGTTGGCCCTGTGTGCCTCGGTCGTATGCAATCCTGATTGTGGCGCTCACCTGCACGGCGCCAAACACGCATACGACCATCATTGGCACCAAGGCAGAAGCGACTCTCATCGCTGAAGACGACACGTCTCCATTCGTCCCTCCATTCACGCCTGTCGCGACACCACTGGAGGCAGGCTGCACGATGTTGGGGCGTGAGCGGAAGACGGCCTAACGGTGTGCGGGACCGTAGCCCAGCTTCATGGAGACGGTTGCGAATGGTCCTCGCCGATACCCCAGGAGCAACAGTGTCCCTAATTTGCTGGGAAGTGGCGGTGCGGTCCCCTACGGCACTGCGTAGGATCCTACGGTCTTGGCGTGCATCCGTGCGTCGCTGCGGTCCGGTCCCAGGTCGACGGGCACGTGCTCCTTCCGCCGACCACTGGCGACAACATCGATGTACTGTGGAGACCTCACGCCCCACGTGTTGAGCAATTCGGCGGTACGTCCACCCGGCCTCCCGCATGCCCACTATACGCCCTCGCTCAAAGTCCGTCAACTGCACTTACGGTTCACGTCCACGCTGTCGCGGCATGCTACCAGTGTTAAAGACTGCGATGGAGCTCCGTATGCCACGGCAAACTGGCTGACACTGACGGCGGCGGTGCACAAATGCTGCGCAGCTAGCGCCATTCGACGGCCAACACCGCGGTTCCTGGTGTGTCCGCTGTGCCGTGCGTGTGATCATTGCTTGTACAGCCCTCTCGCAGTGTCCGGAGCAAGTATGGTGGGTCTGACACACCGGTGTCAATGTGTTCTTTTTTCCATTTCCAGGAGTGTACGACCACTTTCGCTATTAGTTTGCTTTCTGAATAAACATTATTCTAACCAAATCGCAACTGTGTGGCCTACATCATTTATGAGTCGTTAATTTAGTTCCCTATATTATTATCGCTGTTATTATATGTCATATTAACTTTGTATTTCGCAAACCTGCCGTCAGCCAGACAATTTAACCAAAGGGACACAAGTGTCGAATTTAGAGCGTGTAATGCGACACGTGTGGTTCAGTCCCTAGACGAGTTTGAGCCAAGACATTTCGAAGAAGAGGAACCGCATGTGAGCCCGAACATCTTTGGTATGTTAACTCGCATACTTTCAACAAACCGTTGATGTAACTTGACTTAGACCACGATGTACTGTTGATATACTGTCTGATACAGATCCTACCTAATATAAATATTAGAATTCAACGGAAATTACGTTCAAGAATCGTAATAGCCTGGGAGTTTTCAGTTGTCAGCCCGATTCCCACAAACCTCTTTTTACAGACTTTTGCACCAGAATATAGAACACCAATCGGAACAGTAGAGAAGGATGTGTAGTCTATATAGCAGTTACTTCTACTTTTAGTATAATAGCCGTCATTTTCTGAGTTCATGCTAAATACAGAATCATGTTTTACTGCCCGAAAGACGGAAGTATGCCTCAGTAACATCACAACTCTCACTTCTCATTCATTTCACATTTACCATTACGGAGTACATTTACTGGCATTCAAGCGTAAAAATTCTGAGGTCTCTGAAGACGCGTCTGCAAACAGTTAGGTTATCAACTTAACACAACACTGTTATTGCAGGCTCCTGTAGAATAAATACTTTTTTTCCATTATAGTTCTATTGCCCTAGAAGATTATGCCATTGGGTAGTGAGTGTAAGTAAGCTAGCAATCCTGTCTGTTTGTGAAAACTAAGAGGGACAAAACAGAGCTTTCCACCTAACTCATCCATATGCTTGTGCCACGTCATTTTATTAGCTATGCCGGTGTCCACGAACCTCACACAAGGAGCCCATTCAGTGATATTTGTTTATGGTACATCTAAGTCAATTTTTGCGTAGTTTTATTATATGACATGTAATGTTATACCACACTGAATTTAATTACCATCGTATCGTTTGCTGGTGTGACCAATGACTAAGATATGATTATCTATACCGGGGGAATGCACTTTATGCCACACCATTTCAGTTTTCCCAACAAAATTTTATGATATACGAGTACACAGCAGTGGCATTGGCAATACAACTGAAAATTCCAACCAGGTAATTTTAACAGTTTAGTACTATTACAGTTGAGTTAATGAGATTATATATTGCTTTAGTAGTAGATGAACCGTTACAGAAGCCAAACTGTGGTATCTTCAAGTAGATGGAGCAGTGTTCGTTTGTAATCTACGATCTCAAAAATTTTCAACAAGGCGTGAAGGAAAGAGGTCATATGGGACTGCAGGCTTTCTCGGCGAATGTCACTGATGAAATATTTTAGGATATTTCCCTCAGGCAGTGATGACAAGGAAGAAACTCGTCAAAACGTAGCGACATTAGGGCGCGATGACTCGCCCCAACAAAACTAGATTTTACTCAAGGAGAGAGCCTGGCCTGTAATTAGTCAGTTGCTTATCCCTACTTTTTGTTAGATTATATGGCAATGCAGGCTTTCTCTTGAATTTCATTGATGAAATCTTTTCGTGTTATTTATTCTGGCGGAAATGATGAGTAGTAAATTCGTTGAAAAGTTGCATCAACACGACGGCATGAGTCTTCCGATAACCCGAGAAGATTTCAGCAACGAGATAGATTGGTCTATAATCAGAGGTCAGTTGCTTATTCCTATTTTTGTATACAGATGTTACTATGGCACATCTCAGTCTACCAGGAAATGCACCATGAGTCATGCACCGGTTACCGAGGCAAAGCAATGATAGCGCTACCAAGTCAGCACTAGATATTCGGACTTGGTGTATTATTAGAGGTCAGTTTGTTTATTCCTATTTTTGTGTACTGATGTTACCATGCCATACCTCAGTATACCAGGAAATTCACCATGAATCATCGACCGGATTCCAAGGCAAAGGAATGGTGGCGCTACCAAGTCAGCGCTAAATATTCGGATTTCGGGTGAAAACCAGTTAACTAAGGATTGTTGTAGTTTCTCTAACAGATGATGCATGCTGATGGAATGGACTTTGCCCATTTAAGTAAGGTTATTTGATGTGCTTTCGGTGGATCATTTTCCCCCCCAAGTTTTTAGCTACTGTTAGGAGAAAGCTACTGATTTTAGCAGCCTATAATTAGAATTTAATATCACGTGTATCACTGCTGCCGTCATCTGGAAGTCCAATATATTTGCCTTGTCGAGTCTATTTATTTCTTGGCCAATAATGCACGTTATATCCCTTGTCTTTTTCTTAGAATGCTGAAGTATGTGTTCGTTGAACATGGTTTTAGGCTTTCTTGTAGCAAGCTGAAAATTTTTGCAATACTACTTGTAGCTCATTTAGGCCTCAATTAGAGATACTCCTTTCCGTTAAATAAAGCTCACTCTTCATAGTATCAGATATTTTTGTTGTGACCACAACAGTGGGGTCTTTAATTGCTCTGGGAGAAGACTCATCAAGCTAAATCACATGAAATATTTGTTCAGTTTATTACATAAATGAATACAAGATTTACTTAACACGTTTCTTTGCCACATTATTACTAGAATCACAGTCTGCGACATGATCGCGAATTGAACGCTGACCCGAAAATAAAATAAATTTCCTTAACTTCACACCTGTGGTCACAAATCTTTTATGTCGTCATACTACCGGTTTCGGTCTATAATGACCATCTTCAAATCTGTTATTATTACTAGAAAACTTACAACTATCATTGACTATAAAAGCATCACTTGATGTACAGATTAACAAACTGTTCTCTTGCAGTACAAAATACAACATTTACGAAGGTAGCTTTCGTCAGAAACTTTAACTTTACTGTCCAACAGTGATGCTGTAGCTTAGGTCTCAAGCCGGCCAGAGCTCCCGCTTGCTCGACAGTATACTGGGATTCGGTGTGAGAGTATTAGTGTGCTGAGAGGGAAGGAGTGGTCTTCAGAATCGCTCCCATACTTAGTTGCGGATTGCAGCGACACCTCTGTAAAGTCTGTGGTATCGATATGTGTTGCTGACTGTGGTGTTGCACAGCTTTGATCCTATATTATGTAAGTCTCCCTTTTTCTTGGATTTCACTATAAATATACCAAACCCTTTGTAGAGGCAAAGTGGATTAGTAATGTTGTCGGAATATTTGTCAGAAATAACTAAGTTTCTCAAGTATTGTGTGTACTTGGTAAATACCTTCCCATTTTTCATCCTGCAAATTTTCACTTATTAACAGAGACCGTCACAATATCAAGTCTGTGACATTTTTCATTTCCTTTGTTAGCGAAATGTGAAAGATGGCGATGTGTTGATGGTTGCCGGCCGGAGTGGCCGAGCGGTTCTAGGCGCTATGATCTGGAGCCACGCGACCGCTACGGTCGCAGATTCGAATCCAGCCTCGGGCATGGATGTGTCTGATGTACTTAGGTTAATTACGTTTAAGTAGTTCTAAGTTCTAGGGGACTGATGACCACAGCAGTTGAGTACCATAGTACTCAGAGCCATTTGAACCACTTTTGTTGATTGTTACTGCTCGGTACTCATGTGTAGCTAAACTACTTATTGTGGGGCTCACATCTTTCATCAAGGTCGGCTGGACAAATAAATACGTTATCAAACCCTGTTGGACCATGTCCTTCTGTTCTGGTTGTGAATATTACTGTAAGGGTCACAAGAAAGCCGCAAAACCTCAACTCGAGGTGCCTCCAACCAGCACAACCCGAATAGAATTTACATTGAAATCCACAGATACATTCCTCGAATTGAATAATGATGTTCAAAATATGCCTCGGGCATGGATGTGTGTGATGTCTTTAGGTTAGTTAGGTTTAAGTTGTTCTAAGTTCTAGGGGACTGATGACCACAGCAGTTGAGTACCATAGTACTCAGAGCCATTCGAACCATTTGAAATTAAGCTCTCATAGATCACGAAAAGGAAATGACAGCAAATAACTTATGAAGCTTTGCACAAATGTATTGGGCAGTGTCTGTAGTATGCCTTTCGATCACATCACGTCGCTCTTTCCAATTCGGAGCTCACAGTGAGAGCGTAAAGATGGCTAGAACGATAGTGTTTACCGCCAAGTATGTTGACTGCTGAGAGTTTCGCCTGGTTTCATGCAAACCCACATAACTTAACTGTCAAGCATTTCCTTCTTGATGACAATTCTCGGCTGCACTCTGCAGGGACAATGAGGACGCCCTGCAGCGTTTTCGATGGTAAGTGTTTGATCACCCATCCTACAACACGGACTTGGCTTCCTCTGATGTTCATCTCTGCTCACATGAACCCCTGCCTATGATGACCACATTCTGACACAGATAGCGAGCTGCAGATCACTGTAGAGAAATGGTGGAAGGCACAGGCGACTGCATTCTATGACGAGGGTACTGGAAAGTTGGTACAACGCTACGATAAATGTCCAAGTCGAAGCGGCTTCTGTGGAGAGAAGTAGCTGGAAGATCCGCAGTATTGTCTCCCACGAGGTGGTGTTGTCTACTAAGAGGTTCCGCCTGATTTCATGCAATGCCACATAACATACTTGTCATGCATATCCTGCAGCAAACTAAATATCTTTGCTTTTCATTGAGGTTTCCATTTCGTAATCGACTGGAACTTCTCGAATAGCCATCGTATCTGTGTTCTGTTATCTCTTGCACATCTTTCCTCATCTCCTCCTGTTTCTCTGACGTCTGCATCTACATCTATACTCCACAGGCAGTATGTGGCGGAACATACTTTATGTATTACTGAAACGTCACCATTTTCCTGTTTCAGTCGCGAATGCTTCGCTGGAAGAACGATTCTGAGGTCGAATCTGTCTAATGTTATCTTCATGGTCATTTCGCGAGATGTACATAGGAGGAAGCAAGTTTTCTAACAACTTTAACAGTGAAGCACACCGAGATGCAGAGCATCTCTCTAGCGGCCAGTAGCACTGAAGGTGGCCGTCCCTGTGACGCTTTCGCACTTACTAAATGAACCTGTAAAGATACGTGATGACCATCTTTACAGCCTCTCTACTTCGTCCATGAATCCTACAGCTTCTCCACAGACGAGCAGTATTCAAGTACAGAATGGAGAAGGCTTTTGCGGGTGGACTACACATCCTGAGGACTGTTCTATTGAACTTACCAGAGATGGTCGTTCCAGTTTAATTCACTACTAGCTATTTTATAGGTGTGGCTGGATCCAGTGACTGCTCTGCAATCGATAATTTATAACATACAATGTAGGGCTCGAGCCCATGGCACTGAGATTAAGTATCTCATGTTCTACCGACTGAGGCAGCCGAGCAGATACTTTTCTTCCTTCTGCATTGTTTTCCTCATCTCCAGCTACCTTCCCCCTATTACTTTTCACTCTTATCTGGACTAGTCAACCAATGGTGCTCTCTTCATCTTTCGATATTATTGCCATCCAATGTTGTTTGTTTGTTACTACTTCCATTAAAGAGAACCTATTATTATGAGATAGATATTTATTACAATGGTAAAAAAAAGATGTTATTTGAATTATGATCGTTTGTATAGCTGTATTCGTTACGATCATTGTTATTATTGTTATCCATTTTCCAACAAGTGTTGATATTATAAATGGATTTGTGAGGTTACCTATATGTATAAGAGGTACACTGAACGCTCTGACATCGTCAAGTAAAACAGTTTTATTGTCGTAACGTGTTCGGCAAGTGTTGGTACCCAAGTGTAATTCAGCGAGATTTATGGTCAGGCAGCAGTGCAAAAGTGTCAGTAACTCTCTGTTATTTTCAGACAAATCACGGCATGATGTGCGCGGAACCGGGGAGTTTTCTTCTTGTTTTTCTTGTGGCGTCACAGACCTGCGTGGGTTTTACCCATATTAACAATTTCATTCCATTCTGTCCACTCGTTTACTTTTCTTCATCATCCTTTGTTTCCCTGGTTTCTGACCTGTTCTCCCACGTCGCCCAGCAATCGTTTATATTGTCTGCCCTTTCATCTTCTTGCCGTCGGTTTCCTTTCAAGACCTTCCTTGTATTTGTTGTGTCCTACATCCTTAGTACATGCCACACCCAGACTATTCTTTTATTTTTATTTAACTTTACAATATCACATTCTTGTATGAAACTGTGCAACTCATACCTGGTCCTTGCTCTCCAGCTGCCATCGTTATTTCGGATCCATCTATAAATTTTCCGTGTTATTCTTCCTTCAAAGAATCTGTTTGTACATGAGTGCTGTTTAGCTTCCATAAGCCATATAAAATCAGCGGTCTAATCACAAACTTACATACAGTCATTTTCAGCCGTCTTTACCGTCCTGGATGTTACTAGCTTTTAAATGTGTAATAACACATATTACCACTTAAAATGCAGGCTTTTATTTCAGTGAATATGGAATTTACTTTATTAGATATTCAAAATCCTTTACGTACTGAAAAGTAGAACCTTCACGAGTTCTCCACGTTATTGTCCCCTTCGCTATGCAGATTCATTACTTGGTTTTTGATTCTTTGATGTCCGTGTCGTGCGACTTCTTTCAGTTCCGCAACTACTCTGTCCAGTGACATACTTCGTCTACTAATAACTGCAACGTCATCAGCATATGCAGTCAAATGTGTAGTCCTTGTGCCTACATGTCCAGATACTTGCAGCAGTTCTCAACTGGGAACATTTGGGAGCGATCCTTGGCTGACAACCAAGAAAATTCTCAGAGAGACCTTGGTCTTTATTGGGACAATGATGTCCGAAACAGATTTTGAGGGCGACGTATCTGTATGTTTGCCTCGCAGTACATGTTAGTAAAGTAGAACCTTTTCGATGCATCAGTTTGGAATGAGTATTTCTGGAACAACTGTTGGAACCTCTCTAGGAAAACGAAGCATTCGTGAGAGCTGTGTAGAAGGATTTAGACTTTATACAGTAGATTCGTCGCAGTGAAATGTCATTAATTGCCGACCTGTTTCATGCTGACTGTATGATGAAACTTCTTTCAATTAATAAACCTAAACTCCGTCTACAGATCCCAACGGAACCCTCGGTGCCTACCGCTTGCCGTCTCATCTTCTACCAATAGCGTCACTGCATGCGGTATATAGGGGCGTGGGGCCAGTACACTGTTCTTCCGGTAGTTTTCAGTTCTCATGGCCGGAGCCGCTACTGCTCGATCAAGTAGCTACTCAGTCATCATCACATGGCTGAATGCGCCATGTTCCGTTCTCTCGCCAAGGAAACATCATTCCTTGCAGTCCCAGGAATCGAAACCCGGACCTCCGCATGGCAGTCAACCGTGCTGGCCATTTTGCAGTGGAGGCGGACTTTGAATTGGTAAAGCACTCTAAATCTGTACTAAACTGCAACCCGACTCATCTGATAATAACAGTAATAATAATAAAAATAATAATAATAAACACTAGAAATTCCTAAACTGCAATGTTCGTCCCCGATAACTTTGTAGAGTGTTGGATTTGGGTTATTCGGGAGAAGAGACCAAACTGCGAGGTTATCGGTCTCCTTGTATTAGGGAAGGATAGGGAAGGAAATCAGCCATGCCTTTTCAAAGGAACCATCCCGGCATTTCCCTGGAGCGATTTAGGGAAATTACGGAAAACCTAAATCAGGATGGTCGGAGGCGGGATTGAACCTCATCCTCCCGAACGCGAGTCCAGTGTGCTAACCACTGCACAACCTCGCTCGGGAACTTTGTACACTTAATGGCGGTATTACTCACTACTTCAGCCCGTAGAAACGAATTTTCTCATGCAATTTGTTCTTAAATAATCCTTCACTGCCATACAGAATCACAAGGTTCACCATCCCTAGAGCGAAACACATTGCTGCTAACAATCTGCACAGACTAGGATGCGATCATAGTAAAATAAGAGCTATTTTCAGCAACCTGAAAACTGACTCAATCCGTGCCATAGCTTCATATCCTCCTAATAATCCTGATAACAGATGAACATGTAACCTGAGGAAAGTCAAATGTCAGCAATCCACTTCTTTCACCGACTGCTGTCTGTCCTCTTTACATGTCACATACATATGATAACTAATTTCTTGAAGGATTTTTACAATGCTAATCATTCTGTACAGAACATTCGCACGGATAACAAATGAACAATAGTCCTCTAGGTGTTTGGTGCCTTTTCGGTTTACCATCCACTAATACCACTTCTCAATCACGAGAGTGTTAAGTAGAATAGTCTATCCTATTTTCCCTCCCACGGTGATATCAGCTTACCTAATTTCCTGACTAGTTGCCACAGACTGTGTATTCTTTTTCCGTGTTACAGACACGGCTATAAATTTTCGACGTCTGAACTACATTGCGAAAAACTTCCATTTACTGAGATTATTATCAAAAATGAAGTGCTACTTTCCTAAAGTAACAGATGAAACACGTTATGCATTGCGTGTTCCCAATATAGTTTTCGGTGGTACTGGCGATGGACAAGTGTACCAATTTGGATAATTAATTCTTATGAAGCAATAAATAAGTCCATAATTACGAAGCCAAAAATATTTCGGGATAATCCTGGTGCTGGAATACGACTACCTCCAAGTATTTTTTGTTGCAATAAAGTAATTTATAATGATGTTTTCTAACATTGTAGGGTAGAAAAACGCGATCGATCAATAGGTAGAGCTGGATCCCGTGTAGTGGGGAAGGGCATTACACGAATGGTTCAGTGGCTCTGAGCACTATGGGACTTAACATCTGAGGTCATCGGTCCCGTAGAACTTAGAACTACTTAAACCTAATTAACCTAAGGACACCACACACATCCATGCCCGAGGCAGGATTCGAACCTGCGACCGTAGCGGTCGCGCGGTTACAGACTGAAGTGCCTAGAACCGACACTTGGCATACAATAACTCAGCTCTATTAATTACCTTGCCTAGGCTTTTCCTTTTCAGGTTTCGCGTGTACCGAATCTCTTTTAGAGTCTGACACGTTATTATCACTCTGTCTCGAATGATTTATGGAATATAATAAACACTATCGTCCAATGAATTGCATTCGCTATCCAGGAATGTGCAAATTTCCTCTTCATAAATTGGCAGACTGTCACATTATATCGAGCGCATCGTGCCCATAATTTTCACTCGCGTTTATTTATGACGTTATGGGTTTAATATGCAGAAGTAATTAATTTCATGTATCTCTCAGTATTAAACTGAACTGTCAGTGGTTTACAAAATTACGCTGCTTTAAATCTTCACGGATTTAGTAGCCCCAATTATCTCTGCCTAACAACGCAATATTAGAAATCTTTCTGACAAATGTATTTGATGCTGCAGGAACATTTTCGTTGATCTAGATATTTCTGCTGTTCAGCACGTGCACCAAAGCGACGCAACGGTAGCCACAAATTTTAATGAATTCCTCGGTGTTAATGGTGACAAAGCGAAAAAAAAGTAGGTAACAGTTATCAAGGAACCGAATAATTGTTAAGTCATTTAAAGCAGATTAAAATGATATTGGAGTATATTTCTTTAATTATAAGCAATTTAAAAGTCTATGAACAAAACATAATTTTAATCAAAGAGTTCATATACATTACGGAATGTTCAAATGCCACAGGAGATTCTCCTGTTAGTCTTGTGGGACTTCAACAAGGATTTTTTCCTTAGCTCAACAGCTTTCTGAATGGTTTGATGTAGATTGCCATGAAGCCATGAAAGCCTCTTCCGTGGCAAGTTCTTCATTTCGGAGCAGTACTTCAAACCTACGTCCTACATTATTTATCTGATACGTTCAAATTTCTGTCGGCTCCTACAGTTTCCACACTTTACAGTTCCCACCAGCACCATGCGATATTCGCTGAAGTCTTAACATATGCTCTATCATCCCGTCCCTTCTTCTTGTCAATGGTTTCTACATTTCCTCATCGATTCTGCGGAGAACCTCCTCTTTTATTATCATATTACTCCACGTAATTTTCCCAAAGCCCATGGCTTACTTCCATAAAACGCTGTGCTCGAAAGATATGGTCAAGAAATTTTTTCCACGAATGAAGGCCAATGTTTGATACTGGCGGACTTGTTTAGAAAAGATGTGCCCTTTTGACCTGTCATAGTCAGTTTTTCTATCGTGCTAGTTTCGTTTGTCATACGTTACTTTGTACCTAAGTTAGCAGAATTCCATCACTTCGACTACTTTGTGGTCCGCAAGTCCGATACTACTTTGATCACATTTCTGGGACTCCTCAGTGCTTTCATCGTCCTTCGATTTGCTCTCGATCTGTAGTGTGCGTCCTTCACACTGTTCACTTCATTTAACTAGCTATGCAGTTCTTCCTCTTTTTCATTAAGAACAGAAATTTCATTGATATCCTTTCACCATGGAAAAAATCAACAAAAAACATCTCGATAGCGTTTTCAGATTTGTTATTTGTTGGCAACCGGTTTCTGCCTGTTCCTCAGACCATCTTCAGTTTACATCGCCATTATGTCAACTGGTGGCGGAGACGGAGCGAGGTCTGTAGAAGTATGTTTGTCACAGACAGCCAGTGACAACAGTACTCCTACGAACCTCTCCCCGTCTGTCGCCGCCATCTGCCACAATGGCGGTGTAAACTCAAGATGGTCTGAGGGAAGGGTCGAAACTGGTTGCCAACAAATAAAAAATTCTGAAAACGAGATCGAGACTCTTTTTATTGATTTTTAACATTTTATACCGATCACTGTGCTCCAGTCAAGAACGCTTTCTAAAATTCTTTCGCAATGTATTTTAGCCCCATTCCTAATACTATTTCTTATTTCTGTCATTGCTTCATCGACGTATACGTTAAACTGTTTTGGCGAAGAGTTGTATCCTTGTCTTACACGTTTTCTAACCTGAGCATTTCACTCTTTGTCTTCTATTCTCGTTTATTCCCATCTGTTTCTTGTAAGTGTTGAATATTAGCAGTCTTTCCCTAGATATTACAGTACTTCTATTTTCCTGAGAATTTCTAATACCTCGCTCGTACGGTTTTTGTACATCGGCAAATCCTATGTCTATCTCTTAAGTCTTACTTACATTAGCGAAAGCAGTGTGAGGACTGTTTCTTGGATGCCTTCACTCTCTCTGAAGTTGTACTGATCGTCCTCTAACAGACCCTCTCTTTCGTGTCCTTCCGCAGCAGTGCTCGGACGAGGCAGTTACCATCCCATGCAGAGCGTGCAGTCTACTATAGTTTCATATGTAAAAACATAACTACGGCCAATAATTGAGGTACGATTTGTCGGCTCCGAGTAGGGCGTTTCATGCTCTTGTCTAACGCGTGCCCGAGCAGTTGAATGCAAAAGGTGTAACCACAATCGCTAGAGATGGCATAGTTTATCAGACGGCGCTCGGTGTAGTACAATCGCAGACCTCTTCAGTCACCTTAGTTTTCATGTAATTACTAAGCGTAATAAGACTTAAAAGAAGCGACTCTCGTTTTAATCGTACATGAAGGTAAACTTGCTCTGTGCTGAAGTATTTCTTGTTAATTGTCGTGCACCATCTTGGGGACAAAAGAGAAATTGAAGTTGAATCCAAATGGAAGTGTGGTTTCAAATGTATGGTGAGTGCTATAAGAAGATTACTCAGTACATGTATGAAACGGCCGATATGACCAAGCCACCCACCTGTTCACCTGCTCCAATATGCTGATGACACCACCTTGCTGGCTCTCTATCCTATCCTCCTACTGTCCCAATGTACGCTCGAGTCCCACGTTGACCAGTCCACCACTAGCTACAACCAGTGGGTCCTTTGTATCGACCCCTCCATCACCCAGGCAATCATCATAGGCTGCACCACCCACTCCTTCCATCTCCATGGCTTGTACCCAACTATTCATGGTCGCCCACCCATCACACCCCCACCCTGAGATGCCTTGGCCTCACCCTCAACTGTCACCTCACCTGGACCCCTTATCTCCTGACCATCCAGCAGGAAACCTGTTCCTGCCTCTGCCTCTTGAAACCCTTGTCTGGCCAGACATGAGGATTTCATTCTTCCACTATCCTCCTGACCTACAAATCCCTCACCCATCATATTCTCTGTTATGCCAGAGTGGCCTGGATCTCTGCCCCTCCCCCACCCACCTGCTTTTATAAGGCCATCCAAGTCCTTGAACGCTATGAGCTCCACCTTACTTTCCGTATCTGCCTTCCATTCCCCACAAGGCTCCTGTACGACCTTGTCTCCTTTCCCCACCTCCTCCTTTTCCTCCAACATATCTGCATCCTTTACACTATCTGCAGACTTGATCCCGCCACTCCCTAGTGTCCTCCTTCCTTTCCACCTCCCACCAGTTGCCACGCCTCTATCACTCTGTCCCCTCCTCTCTCCACCTCCATACCCTACAACCCTTCATCAGGGCAAATTCCAACACCTCCTCCCAGATGATGAACTTCCTACCAACTGTAGCTTTTCCCAGGGTCCCCTGTCCCCTGCCCTCCTTGTCCCAGAGTGGTTTTTCCTCCTCCGCCCCCCCCCCCCCCCCCCCTCTGGGTATCAGCACTTCCTTCTCAGCTGCTTTTCTCTTCAGTACTTCCCTCTTTGGCCCCCATCGGCACGCCACCCACACCATCCACCCTTTTCTCTCAGCCCTCTAGCACAGCCCCTTCCCCCCTTTATTTCCTTCTCCCTCGTATCCCTATCCCTGTCAGATCCTCCCAGTTTGTTCTTCGCCTACAACGTGCTAATCAGTGTTCTGTTTGGTGCCATCCTCCAGTGCTGTGGTTTTCATTGTGTGCTTGACTTGTACGTAGTTCTGCTGTCTGTGATTGTTCTGTCATACACCACCCATCACATGGCTGTTTTAATCATTCTGCAACATTTATGCTCTGGCCATACTTCGCCGTATGTGGTTTTTCGTGTTAACTGCAGTTCGATTATTATCTCCACTTTTACAGTCATTCCCCTTTTGTATACTCTCTTCCATCACGTTCCGCCTTTTTATATCTATGTTCCGCCATATTTTCTCCTTTAAGTTGTTTTAAATGTCGTCCTGTTATGTACTTAATGTCTCTCAGCTGAATAGCAGGGCCTATGCTGCTGCCAGCCTGCCCCAGATGGGGAATTATAATACAGTAAAGAGAAAAAAAACGTGTGAAATAAAGGCGCTTCTTCGAAATTAATTTTCAATCAACCAAGAACCGTTACAGTTGAGTGACTGCTACACTATAGAAAGGGATGCATAAAATTCTGTTGCATGAAAGAAGCTGCAATTTCTACACGGTCGTATTATTCCTCTTGTCGTCATAGGACAGTTGAACTGGCAAATCACATTAATTCCACTCCACTGACTCCGAATTTATATGTACGAATTCGCCATTGCACCCACGTCAACCCGTGATCTGTCTTCACGACGTAGAAAAAATTTCAAAAGGCGCAGTAACTTCCTGACATCAACGTAAGAGCCGACTGAACACCATCAAGTAAGTTAAAACTGAGCGTGTGGTGCGAGTTAGCAATGGTTAAAGCTATATCGACGGATTATTCAGTTACATAATTCTTTCACTCAGAATCAAAGATCGATAATAGCATCTTTATATCCATTCAGAAATTTATCTTTGTACATTCGTTGCAATTATTTGTGGTACATGGCAACGACTGCTATCACTTCAGCTCTGACTGCTATCAGTTCATACTCAAGAACTCATTTAAAGGTGAAATCTGTTCACTGGCAGCACGAGATAGTGAACTATTCATTCAATAGTTGAAATTTCCAGCTACTTCGAATTTTACAATTTTCTCAGCGTTAAACGGAGTGATATGTGTGTGTGTGTGTGTGTGTGTGTGTGTGTGTGTGTGTGTGTGTATGTGTGTGTGTGTGTGTGTGTGCTGTGTAGTCTTAAATTATTAGATTATGCCACTTTCTATCTAAACCACTTAGCCTTACACACTACATGTACATTGTTACAGATACATACAGTTCAGTTGCCAAATAAGAAATTAACAAATAAACAGACACATAATCGTACATCCACGCGTGCGTCAGTAAAGAGAGATATAACGTAATACACTGTCTTTAACACCACAACATAAAAGGTTGCTTTTGGGGAGACACTGTGTCCAGCAAGCACGCACTGTTGATGAATACCTTCACACTGTGTTCATCGATGAATCTCCTTTCTGCACAACCCCGGTTACCATCTTCAGCGAGTATGGAGGTGACGTGGTGGGAGGTCCTATTCTTCCAATGTTTTGGAAGTGCGCGGTAACGTTCCTGCTGGCGTCATAGTGTGAGGAAACATCGGGTATTAACTCCAGTTCATGGCTGGTAGTGACTGAGGGAATTCTGACAGCACTACGATACGTCACGAATACCCTGCGTTGTGTTGCGTTCCGTGTGACAGTATCGTGGTGACATTAATCAACATGACCATCCTCGTCCACACTTGGCAATTGTCTTTATGAACTGTCTCCGTAAAGTTGAGGTAATCCTGCGGTCAGTGATATCCTCATGTCTGTCGCCGATGTAAGTTGTGTTTGGTCAGCTCGTACGTCAACTGCATCCCAGTGCCATTACCCAGGATATCATGAACCAGTTATAGAAGTTGTGGGTCGGTTGGGCTCAGCAGAGGATAAAGAGCGATCGACAATGTAAAATGGGACAAGATGTTCGAAATTCTAAGAAAAAACAGTGGTAAGCTATAGGGAAAGACGGATAATATATAATGTGTACAAGAATCTAGATGGAACAAAAGAGTGGAAGACAAATAATGAAGTGTTCGCATTAAAAAGGATGTGTGAGAGAGAGATGTAGTCTTTCGCCCCTATTGTTCAATCTATACATTGAAGAGGCAATGACGAAAAGGAAATAAAGGTTCGAGAATGGTATTAAAATTCGAGATGAAAGGATATCAGTGATGAGATTCGCTTATGACATTACTATCCTGAGTGAAAGTGCAGAAGAATTACAGGCTGTACTGAATGGAATAAATACTGTAATGAGTACAGATTATGGATTGAGAGTAAATCGAAGAAAGACTAAAGTAATGAGGAGTAGCAGAAATGAGAACAGAACTGGTGTTCACGAAGTAGATGAAGGTAAGGAATTCTGCTACTTAGGCAGCGAAATAACCCATGAAGGATGAAGCAGCACACACAAAAAGGACGTTCCTGACCAAGAGAAGTATCCCACAAAGACGTCAATTTGAGATAAAACTTCTGGGAATGTTTGTTTGGAACATAGCACTGTAAGACTGAAAACTTGGACTATGGGAAATCCGGAGTAGAAGATAACTGAAGCATTTGAGATGTGGTGGTACAGAAGGACGTTGAAAATTAGGTGGACTGATAAGGTAAGGAATGAGGAGGTTCTCCACAGAATCGGCGAGGAAAGGAGTATATGGAAAACACTGACAAGAAGAAGAGACAGAATGGAAGGACTTCTGTCAAGACATTAGGGAATAGCTTCCATGGTACTACTAGGGGGAGCTGTAGAGCGTAAAAACTGTCGAAGAAGACAGAGACTGGAATGTATGCAGCAAATAATTATGGATGTCGGTTGCAAATGCTCAAAATGGTTCAAATGGCTCTCAGCACTATGGGACATAACATCTCAGGTCATCAGTCCCCTAGAACTTAGAACTACTTTAACCTAACTAACCTAAGGACATCACACACGTCCATGCCCGAGGCAGGATTCGAACCTGCGACCGTAGCGGTGGCGCGGTTCCAGACTGAAGAGCCTAGACCCGCTCGGTCACAACGGTCGGCTTGCAAATGCTACTCTGAGTTGGAGATGTTGGCACAGGAGAGGCTGCATCAAACCAGTCAGGAGACTGAATCAAAAATAAATAAATAAAAATAAAAAAATAAAAAAGCCACTCTTCCAAAACCAGTCAGTGCATGCATCTAAGCGAGAGGGTGTGCAGCAACGTACTGAGAAGAGGGCAATACGCTAAGTTCTTTTTTTCCTTGTTTTTGTAAATTTGACTTTACAATCGTTGTAATAACGTCACACACCCTCTCAACAGATGACGTTTCGTATCGTTTCCTTCTCCTCTTCTGGGAGACAGTGTAGCATGAATTTTGTTTGGCCCTTGTAAACGTTTGAAAATAAGTTTTCACCACACGCATAGACAGATTGAGTAAATTACTCACGTATGTATAATATATTACAGCTGCTTACTTTCTAGTATATTTTAGCTTAAAAACAGCTGTTGAAGACCGACTGATGTTCAAGAATCCACTAATCGGTATTTTTGAGGAGGAAAGGACACCGCAAAATTTATCCACTGTAGACACCGATACCTAATCAAAAACAAACAAAAATTATCGATAGAAACGCCGAGTGTACTGTCTCGATCTAGAGCTAATGTAGAAAGATGTAGGAGTAGAAAACCGAGGAAACTTGTAACAGTGGATGTGAGGAAGCTTCTACACGTAAATATTAATGGAAAATAGGGACAACGTAATGTTTCGAACGTCCACAGCTTAACTTACTGAACTGTTAAACAGGTTTTAATGACTAAAACCTACTATGAAGTCTTTTAGCCCTGCTTGTGTTATTACTAAATTGCTAAGCGTTGACGACAGTAAACCAAGTAGCTTAATAAAATACCACCTATATCATAACAGTATTTAGCTTTGCTTTGTTTTATAGTTTCAGTGCATTAGGTTTAGTAATAGTTTGTCACAGAAGGCAGTAGTCACACGAGGATTGTTGAATTGGGTGAAGAGTCAATATAATGTTACGTTTAAACGACAGAACTTTCATGGCAGAACAGTTTCAGGAAATGGTATACCTGAAGATCTCCTAAATGTCATATCGAAACAGTTCTCAAGACAAAATGCTGTAGTGATTCATTGAGGGACTTTCTCCAGCAAGTGGCAACTTTTCCTGGAATATAATAGTTTTATATTATAAAATGTGAAATTTACTATCATCATAGTATATACCGTAACAGTCTTTTTAAATGATTTATCATAACTGTGAAACGGTAATGTAGGTACCGCTCCAGAAGCAGCAGGTTTCGCTGCTCGCTTGCACAATGAATACAAACTGAGGAGGCTCCGCCGCCAATCTATTGCACGACGCGGCCGGCCGCGGGTGCAGCGGAACCCCATGTGGACGGATGGAGAATGTTTTAGGCTTCATTATACATATTTATTTATGTCGTGTATCATGTATTACTAGTACTTGAATGCGAATCATGCACTTGAACGTTCCTAATCCTCCTCCCACCTTTCCAAAAAGCGTGAGTAAATACTAGTTGGTAAACAGCAGAAGTAGTTCTGTAGTGTAGTAGTGCAAACCATACTCCTGGGTAGGGGATCAGAGATGCAGCACAGGCAGGACGAAGTCAAAGACGTTCCATTATCATAAGATTTTGGGTGGAGAGGTTGGTCACGGGCAACTGGTTTGACCATCCCGTCCACCGGGACCCAGGAAGATCTCCGGGTGCCCCCACATTCTAGGAGTTCTACAGAAGACGGGTAAGTCAGAAGACGTGCCCCCAGTGCGTCTGTCTCGGTGCTCGCATGAAGAAAAGTATTTGAATATTTGAACTGATTCTTTTTTATTTCCAGCTTCAAATTATGTAGGGAAACGAATGTACGCAATAATTGCTTTGTCGTTTATTTCCGAAATTTTGTGTGGAAGCAGAGTACGCTCCAAGCCTTTGTACAAAGCCACGTGGTGTCGTAAGCTAAAAAGTCTCATCAATAGTTGCAATGTATAAATTCTATGGCGCAAATCGATTGCAATGAAGAATATTAAAACAAGTGTGATTTATTTTTGTCGAAAAGTTGAACCGTAAAAAAATGTTTCCTTGTGCGAAGGGCGTCTTAGAACACGTGGTATTCCCCGTGCTAGTAATAGTGAACGTTGCTGATCATTGGGTAGCCAAATAATAACATCCAACGGTCACATCGTAATTCGTCGCCTCACGCCATAGTTATATTGATTGATGTTTCCACTCCCATTGTAGTTGGATGAACTGTTATTCCACTTGGTCGATAGTTCGCTGCCGGAGGGCCCGAGTTTCAAATAGCTACAAAACAGATATCGCTCCCGCTAAACTTCTACAACCCCCGTGTCAAAGTGTCTGGTCCCGAGACTGTCCGTTATCCTCCTCTCACATAGTGGATGTTCTATGTAAAGTAATGGTAGAATTTGGTGCTACACATTTTGGACAAACACAGTTCCGTCTTGTCCGTAAAACAATAATGTGCGTGCAGATTAGCATACAAGATACCCAAGCTACACGTAGTAAAACTATAATCTCTGCAAAGTGGAATAATTACTGTAATTTCAGTAAAGTGGAATAATTATGTTTAAAGTAAATAGTTTATTAATGTTCATCAATCTTTAACATACCCTGTAGTTACAATGAAGTCACTCTAAGGACAATTCATTAATAGATAAAATTAAAAAATATAGAACGCAGGAAGCCACACATCAGCGTGTGAGCCCCTCGGCCCCTTGCTTAATAACGTGCAACGCCTCCTACAATTATCTGTTATGTCATTTCCATTCAGGGCTTATTGCAATTACTACCTCTTTTATTTATGCCGGTGTGAGGTGCCGGTTTCCGCCTGATTGTGGACCAGTGTAGAAACAAGACAATCCACAAAAAACACGAGAGCTGCATAAAGCAGAAATACGAGCGATGCCAGAGGATTTTAAGAAAGCACAGGCAAAAGCATAGTTTTCTCTCCTCATCAATAATACGGTTATCTGTTATCTGGCGTCCTCTGCTGGGTTTAAGAAAGTTAGTTTTGCTCCCACAGTACGGTTGTCTTTCAACTGTTTAAGCAGAAAACAGCAAAACACCCACCCACTGGTCATCCGCCGGTGAAAATCTTTTGGGAAGGAACGTAGTGCAGGGCTTATTTAGCTTCCCTCGTCCTGATCGAAGATGCGGTGACACTAAGAAAGGGTCCTGGAAATTTCCTGGATTTACATAGAAAGGCTAGAGCTAGAGTTCTGAAATTACCCATTTATTCTTAACATTATCTCCTGACACTGAAACACTTGGTACATCATTGTTGCCGCTTTTCTAGCCAGTGGAAATGAAATTCATGTGGTCGGTCGCGAAACTAGCTCCCCGCAGCCTCTTTGACAAATTCAGCGCCCTGAAAACGATTATCCTTTTTCTGATTCCACAAGTTACGAATTAGATGATAGTCCGGGAGGGCCAGGTCTGGCGAATAGGGAGGTGGCTGACTAGTTGAAGGCCCAGCCACGTCGATCTGGCAGCTAAAACTTTGGATGAGTTCGCAGGTTCATTCTCATGCGACAAAAGAATCCCTTTTGACAAATCTCCTCGGCATTTATTTTTAATTGCTTCTTTAAACTGGTCCAGCAGGTTAGCATAATGTTGTCCAGTTATAGTAGATCTCTGAGGTAAATGGCCCACCAACAGAATGCTGGCAATTGTCCCAGAAAACGGTCCTCATCTCTTCTTTGTACGACTCCTGGGTGCGGAGCTTCTTTGTCTGTGGGGACGCGTTGTGGCGGTATTCGTTTGTCTGTCTCTTGGTTTCAGGGTCATAAGACTCAAGCAAAGTTTTATCCTCAGTTACTAACCTCGCCAAAAAGGTACGGCGAGCGTCCAAATGGCACAAAATGGCTTTCAATATCTCAAAGCGTTCCCTTCGCTAATCGCATTTCAAACGTGTCGGTACTCATTTCACTGAAAGCTTCCGCACGTCTTGGATAATGAAACAGTCTCCTAGGTGGTGTCCGGTACCGTGGCTTTCTTTTTGACGGATATTCGTCGCACCTGGAGAATCAGTCCATGGGCTGTATCGCATGTTGCTGTGTCTGTTGTGGTTTGAGGGCGACCATTCCGGGATTTGTCTTCAACAGTGAAATGGCCGGTTTAGAAACGTGATGTCGAAGTTTTCACAGTGCTTTAGGAAGCACACTAGTCTCCTAGTGTTTGACATCTCACTACGAACGCTCTTTGCGACTTGAGAAACAGGAACTTGATGACGGCCTGTAACTCCAGTGACAAATTTGATTGCGATTCTGCCATCTCGGCTATCACCTGCAACAGAATGGATTGTACGATTAGTGAACACCAAATATTTACACAGTTGCATATTAAGGTTTGAAGCTTTCAAATGGACCCCCCTCCTCCCTATTAGCATTTGTATTTCAACTACAAGGCAACAAAGGAACTTTTCACAACCCCTTCGTATGCAGAACATTCAACACATGTAATTTAACAAGGCAATCAGTATTACTGCGCCCGTTAAGAAACAATGGAAGTGTCTTCTTTTATGGCAACAATTGTATCTGCTGGGATGTGATTACAGTGATGAGTTTGCCCTCCCTTCTTCTTGTAATGCATATATGCATTCTCTTCACATGTTTAAGCCCAGTATTAAGCACATTCATGCGATTGGGAATGTTCAGTAGCAGCCAGGCTACATGTACATTTAACAATTAAGCGTCAGCAAGAGCATTAGTGATGAAATCATAGGAGGCAATGTTGTGCAACCTTAGTAGGGACAGGATCCGACTATTCGGGAGTAGGATCTTACAATCTGAGACAGTGTTCCGAGACAAAATTCTGTCACAATGTCCGCAAACGTGACGTCAGATCCGCCTAGCAACAGCGATCTGAACGCCCATTGACTGAAAGATAGGGAACGAGAGAAGTGTCCTTATTGGCTGAGGGAGAAAGGTGGGGTGGTCTCTCTTGTCCTTCGGGATGACAGGGAGAGTTAGTCGCGGGGAGCTACTCAAAACGCACGATCGAGTAACCGGGACGGCTCTAAAAGAACGGTCGCGAGTGCACATTTCAGACGTTAAGCAAGATATGAAGTGAAGTTATTAGTTATAAGAACGCCACGTGTCGTGGGCAGGGTCTATCATTATGTAAAGTCAGAAAACGGGATTAATGTGTGTAAAGTGTCGAATGTAACGGCGTAGTCCAGAGCCACCATATTGAAAATGCTGATTCTGTGACGTGTGTGACAAAACAGTTTCTGTATTAAAAGAAGTATAGTACAAACGTTGTTGACAATTAACAACTGGCATCCCTAAATACTCCAATTCAGCAGGATCACCACCTACATGGAACCTGGAGACTGAGTGCTACTTCTGTGCTACGAGGGACTTACCGAAGCAGCAAGACACCAGGTTAGTGACAGCGCCCAGAAAAGCACTTCCTTCTCGTTACAATGCCAATGAGGGTGTTGAATTCTCATGACAGTTATTGGAGCAGTCCTTCAACAGAAGAGGAGAGTTAAATAGCTTCAGACAGTGCACGTGTCAAACGTGTTATACACAGCAGTACTTTTTCCCTACAGAATTTCAAGGAAAAACCTTGCACAGACAGTACTGAGTGCTACAGGTGGCTGGCCGAACAGCCAAGTGGCTCGGAGGAGCGGCCACGCAGACCGCGGGCTGCTGGGTTTCGGGCCGTACGTCCCACGTTAGGCTTGGGAGGCCGGCGGACCGGGATTTGCCTGCGCGCTGCCCGTCTGCTCCCTCGTGCGTTAAGAGGCTTACGCGGGCGGATCAGCTCGTTATAAGGCACCGGCCCCGCAGCCTCTGGGGTGGAGCCGCAGTCCCTTGGGACTTCTAAACAAAGTGTGCAAAACGTACCACACACAAGAAGCGGATTTTGACAATAATTCATCCAGTTTCTTCCACGTTGCCTAGTACGTGCACATTATTAGGGGTGACTTTAGTTCACCACGGTGATACCTCTCAGTGACATCACTATGATGCATACTCTTACAGTTTCTACCGTTGCGGATGTTTATCGAAGGGGATGTATACCGACTGTCGTGGTCGTATCGAGACTGACCCAGGTGAGCCTCCCGTCAAACGAAGCTAACACCTGATACAGGCCTACTTGCCACCGTAGCTTAATGATTCTTAGAAATATTGTGACTAGTTGTTGTTTTCAATAGCTAGCTATTTCTATGCATGTAAATAATTTGTGGATAGCCGGGCTATGTTTAATTCAGAAATTCTGTCTGCAAATGCTTAAATATTATGCGCTCATCATAAGGAGTAATAAATGGAAACGCATTTATAGGTCACGTACAACTGGACAGGTCATATCTTGCCCCATTTGTTCCATTTTACCCTTTTTATAGACATCTTTTGAATCGACCTGTTTTTCAGTTGCGAACGGTATACAGAATGTAATGTCATCTAATTATGCATGTAAAATTATACAGTTTTGTACATCACAATAATAAATGCAGTATTACCGTAATACTCTTCGTAAGTACTAAATCGTTGTAAATATTAAGTATCGCTGTGCACGTGGTAATGCACACTGCACACGAATTTAACAGCAACTCTTTATGTCTCCAGGTGGTTCATTCATTGCAAGTTAGGAAACGAGTGTAGCCCTGTCTGTCCTTGAAAGTCATTACTCGACAGCCTCATATTCGTCGTCTGCAAGTGCATCACGAGAAGTAGTTAACAATAAACTCTCCCAATGATAAAAGTGTGCTGGTTGGGCGAAGTAAGTTATAATTTGTGTGAAAAATTACAATACAATGTGATAAAAATGAATTTTTTCCTTAGCACTTGAAACTAACTGAAACAACATAAAAAAATAATAGCTGCACTTGCCTGTACCAGTATCAAAATACATTTCGTCAGCATATGTACTTTAATTCAAGATGTTCTTCTTTGAAGTCTCATAAAATAACTAGCTTGTAAATTTAGTTACCGGTACATGCTCTAGACGGATGAGACTAACTAACCTAATTATTTTTCAAATGTGTCTGTGTTTTCTGTGCGTTTTATTCTGGATGGTACCTAGTTAGTTTCACTAGAGTATCAAAGTATTTTGAATATATACGGTCATTTGTGTTTTTCATTCTTATATGTTACAAAATCTTCTTCTTAGTGAGAATATTTGATGGAACAAAACCAAAGATATGTAAGATGTACATTGATGATATATTAGTTTTTTCAAGAAATGTGAAGATCATATTACAGCTTAGCTGAAGCGTTCAGCAGACTGAAAAAGCACATCTTGTACTAAGCTCTGAGAAGTGTCATTTTGCCAAAACAAAATTTATTATCGCAGACGTATCATATGTCAACAGTGAATATGGGCAGATACTTTTCTTATGTCAGCCATGCTCGATTTAACAACACCACAGACAAAAAGAAAGTTGCCATCATTTCTTGGCTTCTGTAACTATTATCATAAATTTGCTAAGGGGTGTGTTGAAATTGCACGATCATTAGTTACTTCAGAAGGGAGTCAGTTTCAATGGAGAGCTGTACGTCAGAAAGCTTTTCAGAAATTGAAGGAAATGCTGGTACCAGGTACTGTGTTACTATTCCCTGATTTTGAGAAAGAATCCATACCTTCCTATGATGCTAAAATCAATGTGTTAGGCAGTTTTTGAGCCATAATTACAACGTAAAGGAACACCCAGTAGAATACACATTTAGATAGTTAAGCAAGGCTGAGTGACATTACGTAACAGAAAGGAAATATTGGCAGTGATGTACTGAATTTCTTCTTTTGGTTGTCATTTTCATGGTCAGGAATTCAAAGAACTAACAGACTACGCACCATTCAAATGGTTGTTAATAGACTCTTCAAGTTCATTAACATGATGGGCACTCACACTGAGTGAGTTTGACTGTGAAGCAGTTCGCAAACCAGTAGTAAAGCACACTGATACAGATACTCTACGAAGAAAAGTAGCGCTATTACAGGCATTAGGTAAGAGACAAGCAGATTTGAGAAAGACACAGGTGGGTGATAGTCAATCTCAACTTTTTACAATACAACCTCAACTTCACTTTATTACGCATGAGGGCTTACTGTGTAGGTATACAAAGTGCAGTCCGTGCATCGTGATTCCTGAAACACTCATAAATTAAGTGTTACAACAGCCACATAAACCACGTGTTATCAGATCATGGGGGTAGGAGAACATCTGACAATCAAGGTGCAGAAAGGTTAATAGTACGTCAAAAACCGGGTCCTGTATATGTAAAAATCAGGTTTAAGTCATCAAAACATAGTCACAGGGGTTACCAGAAGCTCGAAAACGGTTTCAAATAGTAGCTCTTGATGTGCTACGAAGTTTCAACAGAACTGAAGCTGATAAGAAATACATACTTTACATGATGGACCACATTGGCAGTGTCTACCAATGTTTTCAATTCCAGATCAGAAAGCTAGTACCATCACACATATGTCGGTAAGCAATTGACTGCTAAAATTTGGCGTACAGGGAGCATATCCACAGCCCAAGAAACTAACTTTCTGTGCAATGTGATGAATCAGTTACGCCACTTCCTGCGAACGAAATAGTTAAGTAGGAGCCCATCCTATCAGCAAGTGAATGGGTGAATAACTTACTGCACAATATGTACATTGAGTAAGCAATAAAGTAAACCAAGGAAAAATTAGGAGTTGGAATTAAAGTTCAGGGAGGATGGATATAAACTTTAAGGTTTGTCAGTGACATTGTAATTCAGTCGAAGTGTCTAGCACACTGGACTCGCATTCGGGAGAACGACGGTTCAATCCCACGTCCGGCCATCTGATTTAGGTTTCCCGTGATTTACCTAAATCGCTCCAGGCAAAAGCCGAGATGGTTCCTTTGAAAGGGCACGGCCTTCCCCGTCCTTCCATAATCCGAGGAGACCGATGACCTTGCTGTCTGGTCTCCTTCCCCAAACAACCCAACCCAATTCTGTCGAAGACAGCAAACGACTTGGAAGAGCAGTTGAACGGAATGGACAGTGCCTTGAATGGAGGATATAAGATGAACATCAATAAAAGCAAAACAAGGACAAAGGTGACGCTGAGGAAAATACACTCCTGGAAATGGAAAAAAGAACACATTGACACCGGTGTGTCAGAACCACCATACTTGCTCCGGACACTGCGAGAGGGCTGTACAAGCAATGATCACACGCACGGCACAGCGGACACACCAGGAACCGCGGTGTTGGCCGTCGAATGGCGCTAGCTGCGCAGCATTTGTGCACCGCCGCCGTCAGTGTCAGCCAGTTTGCCGTGGCATACGGAGCTCCATCGCAGTCTTTAACACTGGTAGCTTGCCGCGACAGCGTGGACGTGAACCGTATGTGCAGTTGACGGACTTTGAGCGAGGGCGTATAGTGGGCATGCGGGAGGCCGGGTGGACGTACCGCCGAATTGCTCAACACGTGGGGCGTGAGGTCTCCACAGTACATCGATGTTGTCACAAGTGGTCGGCGGAAGGTACACGTGCCAATCGACCTGGGACCGGACCGCAGCGACGCACGGATGCACGCCAAGACCGTAGGATCCTACGCAGTGCCGTAGGGGACCGCACCGCCACTTCCCAGCAAATTAGGGACACTGTTGCTCCTGGGGTATCGGCGAGGACCATTCGCAACCGTCTCCATGAGGCTGGGCTACGGTCCCGCACACCGTTAGGCCGTCTTCCGCTCACGCCCCAACATCGTGCAGCCCGCCTCCAGTGGTGTCGCGACAGGCGTGAATGGAGGGACGAATGGAGACGTGTCGTCTTCAGCGATGAGAGTTGCTTCTGCCTTGGTGCCAATGATGGTCGTATGCGTGTTTGGCGCCGTGCAGGTGAGCGCCACAATCAGGACTGCATACGACCGAGGCACACAGGGCCAACACCCGGCATCATGGTGTGGGGAGCGATCTCCTACACTGGCCGTACACCACTGGTGATCGTCGAGGGGACACTGAATAGTGCACGGTACATCCAAACCGTCATCGAACCCATCGTTCTACCATTCCTAGACCGGCAAGGGAACTTGCTGTTCCAACAGGACAATGCACGTCCGCATGTATCCCGTGCCACCCAACGTGCTCTAGAAGGTGTAAGTCAACTACCCTGGCCAGCAAGATCTCCGGATCTGTCCCCCATTGAGCATGTTTGGGACTGGATGAAGCGGCGTCTCACGCGGTCTGCACGTCCAGCACGAACGCTGGTCCAACTGAGGCGCCAGGTGGAAATGGCATGGCAAGCCGTTCCACAGGACTACATCCAGCATCTCTACGATCGTCTCCATGGGAGAATAGCAGCCTGCATTGCTGCGAAAGGTGGATATACACTGTACTAGTGCCGACATTGTGCATGCTCTGTTGCCTGTGTCTATGTGCCTGTGGTTCTGTCAGTGTGATCATGTGATGTATCTGACCCCAGGAATGTGTCAATAAAGTTTCCCCTTCCTGGGACAATGAATTCACGGTGTTCTTATTTCAATTTCCAGGAGTGTACATTACGAAATGAGGGACTTGAAGTAATAGATGAGTTTTGTTATTTGGGCGCCAGAATAACTGATGAAGTAGAGATGATATAAAATTTAGACTAGTACTGGAGAGAAAACTGTTTCTGAAGAACGGACATCGAATATGGATTTAGGTGTTAGGAAGTCTTTGCTGGAAGTATTTGTTTGGAGTGTAACTATTTACGGATGATAAACAATTTTGACAAGAAGAAAATAGCTTTCAAAATGTAGTGTTGCCGAACATTGTTGAAGATTGGGTGAGTAGATCTTGTAACTGACGAGGAGGTACTGAATATAATTGGGGAAAAAAGAGACTTGTGACGAACCTAGCTAGAAGAATCGATAGGTTTACAGGACACATTCTATGACATGAAGGAACTCAAATCAAGTACTGGAGGGACGTATGGGGGTGAAAAATTGTAGAGGAAGCTCAAGAGGCCAAACTAGTCTTCAGACTGAAGACTGCAACAACAACATCGTAAATGATCAACCGTTAAATGAATAGCTAACACGTGGAATGGGATACCTATCTGAATATTGTAGTAGCACATATAATTCAAAAGTTCACATAGGAAGAGGACTTTCACCATACAAAGTAGTGTATGGCTGGTAAGTGTCGGCATATTTTAACATGACTCAACGAAAAGTAGGGAGGAAAGGTAAAGTGGCAAAACAATTTGCAAAACGATTAAGAAAAGTTGGCAGAAGGTAAAACGTGCCAACGGTAAATTCTGGAAAATAAGAAGGTATTTCACAATGTGCATGTGAACTACTGCAATATATGAGAGGACAGTGGGTATTGCTAGCAAATCCTTATACCTCAATGAGAAAAAAAATGTACTTAAGGGAGTATCAAAGACCACACCCAGACGTCGAAATGTCTACACCAGTAAATGTAAAACCGCAACTATCGACTTCAGCATTGCAGTCCATGTCAGTAGAGTGAAGTCACTTAAAGGAGTGATTGATGCATTACTGTAGGTTCCTTAACCATTACTGTAAGAGATAACGTTGCCTGAGAAAGGAAAAGATACATGTAATGTACTGAATGAACTAAAGGGATGGTAGAGTGAGTGTATACCTTTTACTTTAATTATTATGTTGGGATATGTGTTAGGGTAATTACTTTCACATTATTTTTCATTTCTTTGTCTTTGATACATACTGATCCGAAGGAGGGAGGGGATTGATGGTAATCCCTTTCCTTTGAGGTGGTGTACCAATGATGACATACAGAAATATTTTCTTCGTCATCATGGTACTACACTTTAGCAGAGGAGATACGATTCAGAACCATCCTCTGGACACTGGGATTTTGCTCTCAGGATAACAAGATGTACTATTCGAAAATCACGAATGAACAATGAAGTTGACATTTAGGAATTTGAAGGTGAAGAATGAAGTCAGGTGACTGCTGAACATGTTCATAGAGTTGCATGATGATGCAATGGAAGGAGCAGCTTTAGCAGAAGCGCAAAACCAATATCAAGATCTGAAGCTTTCTTCTAAAAGTTAAGGGCTCAGCTGTAGCTTTTGACAGAAGTCCACAGTTACTAGTGCAGAAGAACATTAGACGCAGGTGGAGAGCTATTAGAAACGGTGCCTGTAGCAGCATGCGACAAGAGTTGCTTGTTAAGGGCTCAGCTGCAGCTTTTGACAGAAGTCCACAGTTACTAGTGCAGAAGAACATTAGACGCAGGTGGGGAGCTATTAGAAACGGTGCCTGTAACAGCATGCGACAAGGATACAGCAAGCTTGAATGAAACGAATGATACAGGAGACGCATATGCTAAAAAAACGGTGGGTTGTCACGCGATGCAGCTAGTAAACATGGAACAAAGGACACTGAATATTCTAAAAACAGTGCGAAAGTTAACGACAGAATTGGAGCAGTACACATGGGGCACCACGGGTACCCAGAAAAGTGATTAAAAGAAACACTAAGCCTCATAAGTGTACTTGATGGCAGGATAGTAGTACCGAAGTTGTTGCAAATGTTAGCAAACTTCAGGGGACGCAAGTAGCGAAATTGAAACACTGCAAGAAACAGTTCATATCGTCACCCATGGGCAATTAAGTGTAGCACTCCTAATCTCTCAGCAATTTCTTATAGTTGTACAGCAAGCTCAGAAGGACTTTTCTGCAGGCTTATAGCGCATTGTATCTGTAACAGAAAAATAAATAGATTTGTCTTATCACATGTCTACAGTTAAAATTGGTACTTACCAAGGTAATTTATGCACCACCATACAATTTCCTATAGAAGGCTTAAACGCACGATATCTATGTTTTAAGATCGATCATATCTGATTTAGCAGGACATCATGAATAAATGTAAACAAGTAAAACACTCGTGAAGTGTTACTTGTTTCTGAAGAAAAAGACGTTCGTGTATTTAGTCTATAGCAGATCTAAACAACTGTATCAGATAGCATTGCATCTATCCAACCGTGATAGTTCAGACTAACGAACAAGCTACTGAAACACAACTATTTTTTGGTAAAATGAGAGCAGCAGAGGGTAAAACACAAACACTAGACCTGCAGTCTTATTTTCAGAAAATGTCACCACAGGATTAACTACATATATTTATTAGAAACAATGATTATCTACTGTTACAGAAAACAAAAATCAAGCAGAATGATAAAATTGGAATTCCTAAATTACAGGTTATTAATCAACAGAGCCAAGGGTGATGCAACATGATTTTCATCCTCTAGCTACTATCACAGGAACAACAACGGTTACCTCTTCTTGGCCAATGTTGTATTTTCCAGAAGAACTATTACACATGTTACCTGTACAGTACCTCACCTTCCTTAAGAAATCCTTAGATTTCAGTTATTACACTCTTTAGAGGGACTGATAATCTTAGAAAAGGGAAGATTTCCAGTTGATCAGATGGTACAATGTTTAAAGCAATGTCACCAAAAAAAAATGTAAGATAAACTTTCTAACTGTTAGCATCTCGACAATAAGTGTTATCCTGAGCCTAGTCCTCATTTCAGTAATTTTCTTCGGCTTAAAAAACAAAATATCCTATTGAAATGAAAGGAATACTAACTAGTGACAGGAATTAAGAACAGAAACTGCAAAGTATATTAGTAATAGAGAAAGTAATAGGGAAAGTCAGATAATTAAGTTAACATCGGCTTAGGTTAGGTGCCTTACAGTTCAGCGTAAGACATAACCAAGGGTTTTATATATATATATATATATATATATATATATATATATATATATATATATATATATATTCATTAATTTCTGTTACATGCAGCAACAAGTTCTACCTCCAACACAATAATACCTTCCGTTGGCCACTGCCTGCCGCATCACTGATGGGGACACTCAGGTCTTCCAATTAGTTCATTTTATGATACTTATTGCACTAACATCATTATCACTACTGGATGAGAGGAACATTCTGCCTCTGTCCTGATGACTGTTTTAGTCATTTCCAGGTGCCAAAGGCCTACATGTGCAGTGGAATCTGCTGACTACCTGACTTCCGACAGCACAGTGCTTAAAGAAGTGTCCCTGTCAGTCATCATTACCTACAAGATCAAGGACGCCATCTCATATTGTTGGGCACGTACTCACACTTCAGCTTCACTTGGAGAGAGCCAGCCATCAGCCAGCAAGACTTTAGCCAAACTGCTGGTGCAGCAGCTTTGACGGCTGTCCAGTCAAGCTGACAACCAAAGTTATCTGAATTCCACTATATCACTGTAACGAGGTGTCAGCCACTGCTGATGAGAAGACACTGACCTATAAATCTGAGTGAGAAGGTGTTCAATTGTTAATCATGTTTTATTGGAGTCCGAAACACAGGTTACAGGTTCTACAATGCCATCCTGACAAATAAGAGGTCTCTCTGCTCCATACACAACAATATCTTAATTGCCAGAAGTGTGCAATATAACACACGTTTTTCGGCAACTGTATGTATAGGTTCCATTAGATTACAAAAAATCACATCCCAGACTGAACAAAAGGTACAAGAATCGCATATAGGCTGCATAGGTGGATCCCTGTTAGTGAATAACTTGTGTTTCATTCAGGTTTAAGTTTCCCTAATATTTTGATTTCTTGGAGTTTTAAGGAGAAGAGACATAATTCGAAAGAATATCTATGACAATCACTGAACATCTTACAACATAAATGATAAAATGAGTCATGGAACATCTCTAGAGAAGTATGATACACATGTGTCAGCATCATCACAGAGATATCAGCGTAGCAATTACCGCATTTTCGGTAGGCTGAAGACGCGATGAGAAGGTAAATAAAAATAAGATATGTAATTTGATTGGTTTCATAAAATATAATTCTTCAGTTGATAAAGATGATGATCAGTGACTAATACTTAAACTTGAAACCAATTTACTTTCATTAGTATATTTATGCCTAGGTTTTTAAAACGTAATAAAAATTAGTGTGAGCACATGCAAACATATTTTCTTTTAATTTCATCAATCAGAAGGTGAATTAAATTGATCTAAACTGGTACAAAATACCTCTCTGTTTTGGATTGTAATGCAACTGTCACGGGGTAAGAGACAAAAGAAGATAAAACAATGTATGCATGCATGATACCAATTGATTAGTCCAGGAGCTATCAAGAGATGTTTCATTGTCACTGTTGGTAATGTAAGCTGTAGCTTCAGAGCCAGCTGATACCCCTACAAGCGATATCTCTGGGGATGCACGTAGTACAATAACTTGAGTAGTATGTGTATATACTTTGAATTGGAGCTGAATATCTTAAGAGGTTGGTGGCACGCAACGTACATTCGAAAAGTAACTTTGTTTATGAGGGAACCAAAGGTGTCAGATTAAGAAAAAAAAAGTTTTTTAATTTTGAGTGGTTACGCACTATAGTTCATTACAACTGCAATGTCAGGACATTGAGAAAATTAGGAAATTTTAATGTTTATCGGTGTATAGTATAGTAGAACAAAATACATGATTAAATCTATAGTGATCTTGGAGCAAACAGTTAACGATTTGTTGCTGAAGGGAGTATACAGTGTCCATCTTGCATTAAACTGTGCTGCCACCTCTAACAACAAAAACGACTCTGGTCCCTCTGGGCATCGCATCGAACATGGCGTGGATGACTGATACAAACATGTCAATCCACTCTCCTTCACTATACGTGTGAGTTTATCATCGTAATTGCTAGCGAGCAGTAATGCGGCAGTCTTCCAGCAGTCCCTCTGACCAGATTGACCAGATGTTTTCAGTGGTTGAGAGATGTGGATAGAATTTTGATCATAGCATCAGTCGAACACCCTCTGCATCGAGGTAGAGCTCTACAGCAAGGGCAGGGCGAAGTCTTACGTTATCTTGTTAAAGGTAATGTCATTGAGACTTCAGGGATAGTGCACAGCCATCGGACTTAACATGCCAAGAATATAACGCCTTTTGATCGTTTTGTAAACCAAATGGTATGCTAAATCATCACATGAGGCGTTGGGCCATTAGGGCAATATTTACGGCAATCTGGTAAGGTTCATTCTCCTGAGAGGCCCCACATACGGATATGTCTATCCTGAAACTTTACGAAGAACCGGTCACTTTCTGAAAAAGCGACGCAGTGTCTGTGCTGTTTACAGCAGTGATGTTGGGCGCACCGCTGTCCACATGCCACTTTCTGTTGCCTCGTCAAGGGAATTTGCAGCTATGGTCGCCGTGCTAGTGGTCAGTGATGCTCTAGAAGTCGGCACACAGTCCATTTGGACACTTGTTTGCTGTTAACAAACCTGGTTCCTGACTCAAGGCATGTTATATGACTGTTCGATCCTGCAGGGAAGAGCGAACAACACAGAGTTAGAACAGGATAGGGTGCTGGATGCACAGTGATCAATTTTCGCCGAAAGGGCTGGGCGAGTTCATTCGTTTCTGATGATTCGTCTGATTCGAGGCGCATTCCCTGAAATTTTCCCAAGAAAATTTTACAGGAACTGTTCTGTAAAAAAAATTCATTTTTTTCTCGACTTGCAGCTTTATTTGTCAGGTTCATTATGATATGCGAATCATTTTGTTAATTGTCATAGTTATTGTGATATTTACGCGGAAATAATATACTGTGCGAAATTCGAAAAAGTTTGCAATGAAAAGTACGGGTCGCTATGGTCTTGCATTTCGTGCATATTACACAATATGTTGGTGTATATGATATTTAGCTAACATACTGAATTTTTCTTTAAACTTGTGTCTGTCACCAATCCCGAGAAAATTGATCTGATGTAGCACTTTCATTTGCGTGCGCACTACGACAGAGATAAAGCCAGACTGGAATACCCACAACATTCCTCATATTTTATAAACGGTTTAAGATATCGATATGAGATTTTGAAATATGATAAAAGTCAAAGAGGAGAGTACTTTGACTTATGATTACTATGCAAAACTTCATTATCTGTTGTGGTATTTCACAAACTACAGACTTTTTCGCCAAAAGAATGTAATTATAATGGCCGTCGATAGCTGGTGAAACGACGAATGCTGTGACTTGTGGAACAACGCAAGTGAAGGCATTACACATTTGTTTTGTGCGCAGCATGTACTTTCTTGTAAGATACTCATCTTAATTTTCCTCAATTCCTCACTTATTAAACTTAATAAACCACTGTTTCAGAATCCTCTCACAGTAGCATCTGGACAACTTGTTACTGAGGTGAGACTCTGTGTGAACACCGCTGTGTTTCGGAAAAGAAACAAATTTTAACATGGCAACAAGATAAATGTGTAGGGTTTACTCAAAAGTCGCCTGTCGTGAAACTTCTCTGAAGGTTACAAGTGGATAATAAATCGCCTTGTTGTCGGTGGAATTCTTTTTAGACACTATCCAAAGCAGAGGTGACAGATCATTTTGAATGGATGCCATGCGAGTGTGTGTTTGTAGGTGCTCCACTTAATATTTACAAAAAAAGATATGAGTGTAGGCCTCAATTTAGTATGGCCCTTCCCCTCCAGCGCTTGGCATCTCCCCTATAGCGCCTGTCAGTAGCCCCCACCACTATCGTTCTCCCTGCACATGCCCTGCCATCTGCGCGTCTACCGGCTGCAGTATTCTGCGTGATCTCTACCAGCCCCTCATACGCCAGAGGACCCAGGTCGTTAAGATATAGAATGTCAGTGAGTGTAGTCCTCGTGGAAACATCGATTCTACACTGACGAGCCAAAGAAACTGGTACACCTGCCTACTATAGTGTAGAGCCCCCGCAAGAGCGCAGAAGTGCCGCAACACGACGTGGCATGGACTCAACTAATGTCTCAAGTAGTGCTTGAGGGAACTGACACCATGGATCCTCCAGAGCTGTCCATACATCTGTAAGAGTACGAGGGGTAGGAGATGTCTTCTGAACAGCATATCTATGCTAAATAATGTTCGTGTCTCGGGAGTTTGGTGACCAGCAGAAATGTTTAAACTCAGAAGAGTGTTCCTGGAGCCACCCTGTAACAATTTTGGACATTTGGGGTGTCTAATTGTCTTGCTGGAACTGCCCAGGACCGTCGAAATGCACAATCGACATGAATGGATGCAGGTGATCAGAGAGGATGCTTTTGAACTGTCTGACAGGTGACAGACAGAATCGTGTCTAGGTGTATCAGGGATCCCATACCACGCCAACTACACACGCCCCACACCATTACAGAGCCTCCACCTGCTTGAACAGTCTTCTGCCGATATGCAGGGTCAATGGATTCATGAGGGTGTCTCCATACAAGCACACTCCAATTCACTCGATACAATTTGAAACGAGATTCGTCCGGTCATTCAACATGTTTCCAGTCCTCAACAATCCAATGTCAGTGTTGACGGGCGCAGGTGAGGTGTAGAGCTTGGTATCGTGGAGTTATTAAGGGTACACGAGTGCGCCTTCGACTCTGAAAGTCCATACGGATGATATTTCATTGAATGGATCTTACGATGACATTTGTTAATAGCCCAGCATTGAAATTTGCAGCAATTTGCGGAAGGGTTGCACTTCTGTCACTTTGAACGGTTCTGTTCAGTCGTCGTTGGTCCCGTTATTGCAGGACCTTCTTCCGGCTTTAGCGATGACGGAGATCTGATGTTTTACCAGATTCCAGATATTCACGGTACACTCGTGAAATGGCCGTAATGGAAAATCCCCAGTTCATCGCTACCTCGAAGATGCTGTGTTCCATCGTTCGTGCGCCGACTATCACATCAAGTTCAAACTCACTTAAACCTTGATAACTTGCAATTGTGGCAGTACTAATCGGCCTAAAAACTGCTCCAGACACTTGTTCTCTTATATAGGCGTTGCCGACAGCAGCGTCGTATTCTTCCAATGTACATATCTCCGTATTTGAATTCGCGTGCCTATACCAGTTTCTTTGGCGTCTCAGTGTATATTCGAATGAAGTCGTGGAATGCCGCGAGCAGCAATACTGCAGACAACTACTTGCACTCTCGATAGCCCATGATAACACCTCTGTCAAATTTAGGCACTTTCTGTTGGGCTTTTATGTTCTCACAAACAACATTCAATTGCCATTTCTGAAGGAGAACTCCTCTACATAAATTTACCTTATATTAGAGATGCAGATGAAGTTACTCTGATTTAGTGATGGAAATGATGATCATCTGAATATCTAGCATGTAGTAAACTTCATTGGAATTTTTCCACGCAGCCTTCGTTGGTGGTTGTTTGTGTATCTAATCCGAGCGTTTTAAACTGCATTATATAACACTTTTTCAGTTGTTCTGTAGACAAACAGTGTCACTATTTTGCAGAAATGTTTTATTAAACTGAGTAACATGTCATTACCTGTCTTCCTTTGAACTAGGATTGTTGTATTATTCCAAACTTCTGAGGGTATGTTGCCTGTCTGGTCTACCTGTGCTCTGTCAAGTTATTCTCACAGTATCATATCTCCCTTATCATCTTCACGTTCATCTGCAACACTGTCCACAAGTTTGTTCCTCTGACGTAGTCCTTACTACTACAGCTTTCCCTTTGCAGTCTGAGCATTTGATAGCCATTCACTTGCTTCTCTTTCGCTTAAAAGTCTCTTTAATTGCCTTGAGCTTAGTTTCCCTCAGGAACACCGTGCTTCATGTACGCACTGACGAGATTGGCAACAGGAAGAAGGGTATCATCAGTTGTAAAAATATAAAAATTTACGGCCGATGCTGCCATTCTTTTTGTCGTGAATCTCCTAAACTTTTCTGCAGGTGACGTCTAAGCATCTATTTTTCACCTTATAAGAGCCGAAGAACATGAAAAGGAATCTATAGTTCAGAAGGGATTCACACGAGATTGTAGTTTATTCCGGATGTTACTCAATCTGTACGTTGAGCAAATTGTGGTAGAAAACAGAGAGGTAATTAGAAGGGCTATAGAAATTCTGAGTGAAGATATAAGAACTTTCAGGTTTGCCAATGATATTGTAATTCTGTCAGAGACGGGTACGGGCTTGAAAGAGCAGTTGAAAGTAATGGACAGTGTCTTGAAAAGAACTTATAAGACGAACATCAATAAAACCAAAACAGACGTAACGGAATGTAGTCGAATTAAGTCAAGCGACGCTGAATGAGTTAGAATAGGAAACAATACAGGGAACGTAGTATATGTGATCAGCTAGTTACGCATAAAAACAAATGACGATGATCGATGCAGGGAGGATGTGGTATCCAGACTGCCAGTAGCAGGAAAATTCTTCCGGAGAAAGATGATTTGTTGGCATCTAATACAAATTTAAATCTTAGGAACTCTTTTCTGAAGATATTTGTATTGAGTGTAGGCATGTAAGGAAGTGAAACGTAAGCGAAACGCAGCTCAGCAAAAAGAGTGTAGATGATTTTTAAATGTGGTGCTACAGAAGAATGCTTAGTAGTAGGTGGGTAGATAGAGTAAAAATCAGAAGGTACTGCACCGAATTGAGGCAAAAATTATTGTACAGCCTGACTAAAAGAATCGTTTAGCTGGTGGGATACTCTCTGAGGCATTTGGAATAGTTTGGTAATAGAAGGAAACGTGTGAGTCAGGAATTGTAACGTGAGTCTAAGGTTTTAAAATTGTAAGCACGTTCAAATGGACGTACATTGAGTTAAAAAAAAAGTCATCAGGCAGCAATTTTCACATGCATAGAAAGCGGTAGTATCTCGTATACGAGGTATATTAATGGACAACGTATTGTTGGAGTTCTTACTTGTACTCAAGTGATCTGTGTGTAAAGTTTTCCGAGGTGATTATGGCCCTACGACGGAATTAACAGACTCTGAACAACTGAACATGGTATGGTAGTTGCAGCTAGCAGAGGGAGTGGGGGGGGGGGGGGGGGGGATGGGGGGGCGGGAGGGGGAAGGGGGGAGGGGAGCATACCATTTCGGAAATGGTTAGGGGATTCAATATTCAGAGGTCCATAGGGTGCCGAGAGTGCCAAATTTCATTCATTTAGTCTCACCACGGACAACACAATGGTCGACAGTCTTCCCTTAACGATTGAGGGCAGCGGGGTTTGCGATGGGTTGTCAGTGCTAACAGACAAGCAGCACAGAGTGAAATAACCCCACATACCACTGTGGGACGTACGACGAACGCGTCCGTAAGCACAGTGTGGCGAAATTTAGCGTTTATTGGCTATGGCAGCAAACGACCGTCTACAGTGCCATCGCTAGCAGCACGAATTTCTCTGCAGCGCCTCTCCTGGGCTCGTGACAGTATCGGTTCAATCCAAGAAGACTCTAGAACCATAGTCTGCTCAGATGACTCCCGATTTCTGTTGCTAAGAACATATGGTAGCGCCCGAGTGTGGCGCAGACCCCACGAAGCCATTTACCCAGGTTGTCAACAAGGCGTTATGCAAGCTGTTGGCGACACTATAATGGTGTGGGGTATATTCACATGGAATGGACTGGGTCCTGGTTGCTACTTGGAGACCATTTGTAGCCATTCGAGGACTTCATTTCGCCAAACAACGATGGAAAATGGATGACAATGTGTCAACGTGCAGCAGCTGCTCGTGATTGGTTTGAAGAACATTCGGGACAATTCGAACGAATGATTCGGCCGTCCAGATATCTCGACATGAATCCCACCGAACATTTATGGGACATCATCGAGAGGTCAGTTCGTGCACTAAATCCTGCACCTGCCAAACTTCCTCACTTACTGCTAGCTATAGAGGCAACATGCAGCGGACGTCCAACGACTTGTTGAGTCCGTGCCACGTCGAGTTGCTGCTCTACACAGGGCAAAAGGACGTCAGACACGTTATGAGGAAGCGTCAAATGTTCAAATTGTAAGTAGGCTGTTTATGTTTTCTTATTGGTAACGTTACGTAGCAGTCTGTGGCTGCTTCGTGATTCTGTAATGCATTTTCATGCCGCGAAAAAATAGGTTGAAAATGCTCACAAATTTGTGTTTTTACGTCATTACAGACTTTTTGACATTTCGATTCAATGTTATGTAACTCAGTAGTTAAATCTTCACGTGTTTGTTCAAGCGTGGTGTGAAGATTTTGTTCCATTGCGTCTGACTGTTGCTGTGTTTGTCTCTGGTGTTGTTCCATTGTGTCTAACTTTTGAAGATTTTGTTCCACTGTGTCCAACTTTTGCTGTGTTTGTCTCTGATTTTGTTCCATTGTGTCTAACTTTTCAAGCTTTTGTCCCATTTGTTGCATTAATTGTAATAACAATGCACTGGTGTCTGAAACATGTTCCTCAGTGCTTTTCGGCAGTGAATTTGCACCGGCAACATTCACATTTTGACAAGCGGAAAATGTGTCTTGACTCATTTGAGAAAACGGTGAGGACGCAAAACCTGAATCTACAGTATTTGCAAAATTGTGTCCTGTCATTTCGGATTCCTGAGGCGAGCTGTTGCCGACCGATCGATCGATAATGCTTCCCTGTTCACTAATTGTTTCACTGTCTACACCATTGTTTGCAGCCCACTCCATTTCCCTATGTACAATTACCAAATTACTACTTTGAACATCAGTTAATTCATTACTCGGTGGCGCTAACACGCTGCTTTCATTTTCACTGTCATTTCTCAGTTTACTTTGGAGCCTAGTATTACGTTTTTCACACGCCATTATTGTCACAGTATTTCACACGACAACACAGAAATGCACAATTTTAAGAGCAAAAATAAGAGAACACATTAACGTAGCACTGAAAAAAATATCTAGTTAATTGCAAGCGCAGCTGCGAAATACTTTGTGCAAATCTACATGCATGCCACAACTGTTTTACTGTGCAACAATGAAAAACCACAACTACCAAGGAGATTCTCTCTACAATTACGCAATAGCAATAAACAAAATCTACACTAATTACACAAACTACAAGAAAAAACTCAGAAGATTTCAGTGAGGTATCCTCGGCTAAGGGTCGACATATGAAACGTCCCCTTAGAACAATTATACATAACTGTGCTTAACCTGACACACAATATTTTTTAGCGCAACGCAATCTGACTTTCAAAAAATCCCTACGAAAGAATGGCCCTGACTAACATTAACCTATACGTTTCACAAATAACTTAACTCACAAAAATCTTCGCTACTCAAGCTACTGCAATACAGCGAGCGCCACTACTGCCAGCTAAATAAAAGATTCAAACTACTGAAGGCACTAACTACTGATAGGGATAGTTAGCAAATGAAAGATATTAATAGAGAACAAACAATGTATTTACCTTGATATCATCATATATAAATATAGCAGTTCATGACAAATTTCAAAACTCCGCCATCTCTCTCCCCACACCCACCACTGCTGGCGGCTCACCTCCAACTGCACAACGCTACGCGCTGTTCACATCCAGCTGCCGCTGCCCAACACTACAATGGCGAGTATTACAACAATGCAAAGCAGCCACAGACTGCTACGTAACGTTGCCAAGAAGAAAACATCAACAGACTACTTACAAAATGTGTGTGAAATCTTACGGGACTTAACTGCTAAGGTCATCAGTCCCTAAGCTTACACACTACTTAACCTAAATTATCCTAAGGACAAACACACACACACACGCACGAGGGAGGACTCGAACCTCTGCCGGGGCCAGCAGCACACTCCGTGACTGCAGCGCCTTAGACCGCACGGCTGAGGATGTGTCCCACGACTTTTGTCGGTCCAGTGCAGATTGCAGTTGTTATATAGACGTGACTTGCACGTGACACACTAGCAGGTAGAGCTGCATTAGAGCAGTCTTAGCAGTGAAGACCACAATAACAACGTGTGAATACACGAGAGGGCGTCCGATGCTGTAGTGTAAAATCCGGGAAAATGATCTGTTGTTCACACGAGAAACATAGCAAGCTAGATAATACAAAGCGAGCTGCCGAGTGTCCCGCCAAAGGGTGCTTCTGTCACCTTGACGGTGGGGCGGCACCCTGCGTGGGGCGCAGGCGACGCAGGGCGCGGGCACAAACGTGAGCTCTGCCACAGCCAGACGGTCCTTATCTCGCCAGCCCCCGGCGACCATCTAATCAGGCGGAAGCGGGACATGCATGCTCAAACATGTGTACATTGGCGGTTCGATACACGGCAAACTGCATGCTCCACAGTGGCGATTACACGCCACCCAGGGGCTTATCTGCAGTAATAGAACGCGCTGCCGCGCCGCACCCTGCGCTGCCGACTCGATAGCTTCCGTCACCGCCGAATTCCACCACGTCTTCACAGCGGAAGTCACACAGCCTAGTTGTGGGATAACGTAATGCGACAAAACCGTGGAGAGCACGTCTTTTAGGTGTGATGTTGTTAGCACTGTCGTGAGGTCTAAGTCTGAAAGTTGAGTGCTTGCTTACCAAGAATTTCATCTTATATTTGACTTCTTCTTCAGCTGTGTATCTCCTTTTTTCTCGTATGGATCATTTCATCCCCAACATGGAGTTCCGCATATTCTGTTTTCGCCTGGAAATATATCACCTCAACTGTAATTGCGATGTCTTCTTATTCGTTTTCTCTAGTGATTCATTTGCACCCTGTTCAATACATGGTTTTATATTTTCCCTTTCGGTTTCTAAACTATAATTTGCATGTGTCTGGTCTAAGCAAATATCCAGTCTGTTGTGGTAAAAATGTTTTACGCTCTCATCTTGTAATATGTGTAATGTGTACCGTAAAACCTTCTTCTTTCCTTCCAGTAAGTAGTGCTCCGAGTAACAGTCCTATTTCTGAAAACACGAACGTACTGGACTTGTTTGCATATTTTACTGTTGGCTTCCACATAATCTCTTATTGATCTCTCCCCCACTCGCTACAAGTGTCTTTGTGTATATATATCTTTCTCACTGTAAGCAATTAGTAATTATTAGAGGCACAATTTTTAAGACATGCTCATTATCAGTGATGTGTTGTCCGCCAGTCACCAGAAGTCCTTTCCGCAGGGGCAGTGGGTTACTTCCTATTGTGAAATTAAAATCACTGCAGATCAAATGTGGATCGTTTTGCTGTATTTATCTCCTTCGCTTTGTAGGTTTTGATCAAGAGCATCAGCCTCTTCTTTTCTTCAGAAGCATACTCCTGAATCACCGTTAAATGCCTCAGTATATTCTGAATCTGGATGTTATTACGTGAGTGTAACCATCGACAGTAGAGTTCCAGTTATTATTTGTTAATAGGGCAACTCCATTCATAGCTCTCTTGTCATTTCCTATACTGCTGAAAATCATTAAGTATCCACGTAAATCTGCAGTTCCTCTCAACTTCCTCTTTTTGCGGTATTAATATTTCAAGACAATTATTTAATAGCCTATATTTTGCTCACATATAACACATTTGATTTAAGCCTCGTGATGTGAACTTACACTGCCCATACACGATAGCAGTATACTTTAGAGTACGTGAGATTTCCTAGCAACTTGGACTTTTTTAAGACAATAGTAAGTGAAATATGTCGTCGAAAATTATGATCGGTGTGACTCGAGCAACGTAACTACACGTTAAAGTAAATTTCATTGTGAACCTCATACTGACTACTTAGACACAAACATTATGGCTATGAAACAATTGTGTGTCTTTTTCTTTGTATGCGCTAAATGCAAATGACGTAGCTGTATGGTGAAAGGAAGAAGAGGAAGTCCAACAACAGTTCACTGAAAGGGTGGAAGACGTAAAAGTTTGTGGAATGAAATTTAGTGAAACAATACTCAAGTTTAGATCACAACTATGAGGCCAGAAGCGAGCAGTAAAGTGTCGAGAACAACAGAACTGAGCACAGTGTTTCAAATAATTGAGTGGTGTAATAGAGAAAAGTGGAAAAATAATGAAAATATAAATGAAAGAGAGTAAAAAACACATGAATTCTTAAACGGTATCTGCGGAAGAGTTGCACTCATCAGAGTAATAAAATGAGTTACTGACAAGGGAACCTCCCCATCGCACCCCCCTCAGATTTAGTTATAAGTTGGCACAGTGGATAGGCCTTGAAAAACTGAACACAGATCAATCGAGAAAACAGGAAGAAGCTGTGTGGAACTATGAAAAAAATATGCAAAATATACAAACTGAGTAGTCCATGAGCAAGATAGGCAAAATTGAGGGCCATGTTAGCACAGGAACGCCGTGGTCCCGTGGTTACAGTGAGCAGCTGCAAAACGAGGAGTCCTTGGTTCAAGTCTTCCCTCAAGTGAAAATTTTAATCTGTCCGTTCGTTCATTGACGTCTCTATTCACTGTAATAAGTTTAGTGTCTGTGTTTTGCGACCGCACCGCAAAACCGTGCGATTAGTAGAGGAAAGGACGTGCCTCTCCAATGGGAACCGAAAAATTTGATCGCAAGATCATAGGTCAACCGATTCCTCCACAGGAAAACACGTCTGATATATTCTATACGACACTGGTGAAGGCATGTGCATCACATGACAGGAATATGTTGTCGACCCACCTAGCTTGCACACTTGGCGAATGGGTAAAAAGATTCTTCTACCTTGCCTGATTCAGGTTTTCTTGTGTATGTGATAATCACTCCCAAAAAGTGATGAAAGTATGTCAGATAATAATTGTCTGAAAATAAAAAATTAAACTTTTCTCTCGAGGGAAGACTTGAACCAAGGACCTCTCGCTTCGCAGCTGCTCACGCTAACCACGGGACCGCGGCACTCCTGAGCTCAGACTCTCGTTAAAGTTTCGTATCTTGCCATGGACTACTCGGTATGTATAGTTTGCTTATTTTTTTCATAGTTCCACAAAACTTCTTCCTGTTTTCTCGATTGATCTGTGTTCATTTTTTCAAGGCCTATCCACTGTGCCAACTTATAACCAAATCTGAGGGGGGTGCGATGGGAAGGTTCCCTTGTGAGCATACTGTAGCCTAAAGTTGACGTCTACAACGAACACGTAGGTAACTAAGAGAGAACACAGGACTAAAATATGAGAGGACTGATAAAAGCAACTAAAGCACCCAGAAGACATGGTCAGATTTCAATATAACTTCGTACAAATACACAACGTCAGCGTGTATGTAACTGATCGGAGCTGCAGTTAACTGTGGCTGGCGAAACGGCCACCAGAGAGTAGCACTGTTGTCTGTGCTTGGTGTCATTAACATGCCGGGCCGACGAACTTTGTCGGATTGTTTCCAACGATGAATCGACGGTCTGCACTATCCCGGATGACCTATGTGGCAACCTGGGAAGAGGTACAATTCTTCCCATGATGTGGATAGGTACAGCGGTCTTGACGCCAAGGTAAGGGAAGCCATCGGGTATGACTTTGTGCCATGGTCGGTAGTAGTTGAGGGAACTTCGACAGCACAAGTCTATGTCAACGACACTCTTCGTCTTCATGTGTTCCCTGTCATGCGACAGTATCGTAGTACCCTCTTTCAAAAGAATAATGCTTGTCCACGCAGGTCACGCGTCTTTATGGCCTGGAAGATGTTAAAGAACTATCGTGCCCAGCATGATCCCGAGGTCTGTCCTCGACAACAGATGTGTGGGACTGCTGTATCTCGAACGCCAGCTCCATCCTAGATGCCACTACCCACGATGTGAAGATTCTGTTGCGACAGTTGCGGGACAGGCTACCTCACCGCAGGACGTAACGGTTTTGTGACAACCTTCCCAATGAAATCAGTACATGACTCCAGGACTGACAGCGTTCAACGTCATATTGATAAGAGGGCTCATATTGCGAAGTTCTTTGTAAATTTTCTTGGTGCCGTATTCACTGATATAACAACACATATCCTCACAAACAAGGAAATTTCATTCCGTTTCGTATTTAACTTCTGGGCGATTCATTTTTCTTTTGTCAAGCTGTGTAAGCAGAATAAAATTCCTCACTGCAATTATAGTCACAAATAGGACAGAATAAGTAACAAGAGAAACACAGAGATTAAAGAGGATGCCCATCCGGGAATGGCTGAAAGGACAAGACAAAGGTGGTATGAAGAGATCAGGATCATAAAGTATGAAACTTCTTTATTTAAATGTGTGTCTGTACTTAAATTTCCGAATGACTGAGAAGATGAAACTTCTACGTTTTTTGATTCTAAAACAGCTGAGTAAGACTGAACGTACTGAGCCTACTTTCTCTTATCATGTCAACACTGACCCACAATAATCTATAGCAACGCAATCTGACTGCTCAAAAAAGAATAACCTGGCTTCAAGTAATTAATTCAAAAGAGTGGGCCAGCCGGAGTGGCCGAGCGGTTCTAGGCGCTACAGTCTGGAACCGCGCGATCGCTACGGTCGCAGGTTCGAATCCTGCCTCGGGCGTCGATGTGTGTAATGTCCTTAGGTTAGTTAGGTTTAAGTAGTTCTAAGTTCTAGGGGACTGATGACCACAGCAGTTAAGTCCCATAGTACTCAGAGCCATTTGAACCAAAAGATTCCCCCTGACTAAAAAGAAATCTTAACAGTAACCTATACATTTCAGTAATCAGTTACCCCACAAAAATCTTGATTATGCGGACTACTGAAATAGAGCAAGCCTCTATACTGCCAACTAAGTAAGAGATTCTAACTATTAAAGCCACTAACTACTAATCGGCGTTGTGATCAGCAAAGAAAAGTTTTGTTGCAAACCAAATAATGTATTTCTTTACCTTAATAATGTGACATCCAGTTCATACACGAATATAAATCGTCATTGACATCCAGTTCAAAGATATATCATTATGAATAACTTTCAATCTCCAAGTAGGATACTTCCAGGTCGTTAGCCTACGCTAAAACTTCAGACCTCTACCCTCCATCAATGCTAACTTCATTTAACATCCATCACTGCTGGCTGTTCACCTCCAACTGCCTAACAGTACTTCCATCACTGCTGGTGACTAACTTCCACCAACGAGTCCAACCAGCCACAGAGTCTCTTACAAAAAAAGCGCAGTCAGAGATCCAATGCAAAGTGCTACACAACGCTGCAAACACAGAAGCAGCCCACTTACAAGTAAAAGGTAACACATGAATTTAGAGGCCAAAAAACCAAGACAGATTTGTAGAGGGATTAGATGTGGTAGTCTGAAAGCGAAAGGGAGAAAGGACAAAAGCGGATTCGGAGGAGGGTGTGGGAGGTCAGAAGGAAATCGTGACCCAGCTTGAGGATTCTAGAAATCAACACATCATCTCTTTTTTCAAGAAAAATGAAATCCATTTGAGAAATGTTTCAAATGTTACCATGTTCATCGTTGCATCATCAGTATTTACCCTCAAGGAAAGACATCGATTACTATCGAATTGTCGCTCGTTCTCTTGTCTTGCAGTCATCATAGGAACACACGTTGCAGTGTCATTTTTACGTAGCGTTGATACATCCTTACTATGGACCACATTTTTAAATCTTTTTCGTCGGCCACGTACAGCTATCTGCATACATACCACTTGTTTATATTTATTAGTTTGCAAGTTCGTCTTCATCAGATAGAACAGTACCGAGACTGTATAATCGCTTCTTATTAGAACTTTTGTATTACATTCGTCGTAGTATATCGGTAGTTGTTGTTATCGCATTGCTTGGACAACCAGCGATTATGTTTAATTGAGCGTTCACCTAAATACACTGTATTTCCACATTTTTCGCTGTTATTTCGTGATAAACTTTAACTTACTTCACTTTTAGCCTTCGTAGCTATTTCTAATTAAAAGAAAAATAGCTTCCTTTCATCTCCCAACAGTATGTCACACGGTTCTTCTTAAACATTTGTTATTTAGTGCAAACCAGACTTTGTTGGTACATACAAAACCAAATTTTCGTTATATTGGTCACTTTTTTGTACACTTAGTATCATGAATACCTCTGTCAATACATAGTTTCGATTGATTAAACATTCAGACACTTCATGAAATAAATTTCTTTTTGATTGAGTAACAAATTATTCAGGTTAAATCAAAAACTGTGCTTCATCTTCAAACATGGTTCATTAATAGCAAAGGATTCATCACAGTGACGTGGAATGGAAAACTTTAAGTAACATAGAACATATACAGGGTGGTCCATTGATAGTGACCGGGCCAAATATCTCACGAAATATGCATCAAACGAAAAAACTACAATACTGGCCATTAAAATTGCTACACCACGAAGATGACGTGCTACAGACGCGAAATTTAACCGACAGGAAGAAGATGCTGTGATTTGCAAATGGTTAGCTTTTCGGAACATTCACACCAGATTGGCGCCGGTGACGACACCTACAACGTGCTGACATGAGGAAAGTTTCCAACCGATTTCTCATACACAAACAGCAGTTGACCGGCGTTGCCAGGTGAAACGTTGTTGAATGCCTCGTGTAAGGAGGAGAAATGCGTACCATCACGTTTCCGAATGGTTGTAACGGATTGTGCAACCGTGTCTCGATCCCTGAGTCAACAGACGGGGACGTTTTCAAGACAACAATCATCTGCACAAACAGTTCGACCACGTTTGCAGCAGCATGAACTATCAGCTCGGAGACCATGACTGTGGTTACCCTTCACGCTGCATCACAGACAGGAGCGCCTGCGATGGTGCACTCAACGACGAACCTGGATGCACGAATGGCAAAACGTAATTTTTTCGGATGAATCCAGGTTCTGTTTACAGCATCATGATGGTCTCATCAGTGTTTGGCTACTTCGCGGTGAACGCACATTGGAAGTGTGTATTCGTCATCGCCATACTGGCATATCATCCAGCGTGATGGTATGGGGTGCCACTGGTTACACGTCTCGGTCACCTCTTGTTCGCATTGACGGCACTTTGAACAGTGGACGTTACATTTCAGATGTGTTATGACCCGTGGCTCTAACCCTTCATTCGATCCCTGCGAAACCCTACATTTCAGGAGGATAATGCACGACCGTATGTTGCAGGTCCTGTACGGGCCTTTCTGGGTACGGAAAATGTTCGACTGCTGCTCTGGCCAGCCCATTCTCCAGATCTCTCACCAATTGAAAACGTCTGGTCAATGGTGGCCGAGTAACTCGAGTAACTGGCTCTCACAATACACCAGTCACTATGCTTGATGAACTGTGGTATCGTGTTGAAGCATGGGCAGCTGTACCTGCACAGGCCATCCAATCTCGGTTTGACTCAATGCCCAGGCGTATCAAGGCCATTATTATGGCCAGAGGTGGTTTTTCTGGGTACTGATCTCTCAGGGTCTATGCACCCAAATTGCGTGAATATCTAATCACATGTCAGATCTGGTATATTATATTTGTCCAATGAATACCCGTTATCCTCAGAATTTCTTCTTGGTGTAGCAATTTTAATGGCCAGTAGTGTACAAAAAACGAAACTCGTCTAGCGTGAAGGGGGAAACAAGATGGCGCTGTGGTTGGCACGCTAGATAGCGCTTCCATAGGTCAAACGGATATCAAATGAGTTTTAAAATAGGAATCCCCATTTTTATTACTTATTAGTGTAGTACGAAAACGAATACGAATGTTTTCAGGCGGCCGCGGTGGTCTAGCGGTTCTGGCGCTGCAGTCCGGAACCGTGGGACTGCTACGGTCGCAGGTTCGAATCCTGCCTCGGGCATGGGTGTGTGTGACGTCCTTAGGTTAGTTAGGTTTAAGTAGTTCTAAGTTCTAGGGGACTTATGACCTAAGATGTTGAGTCCCATAGTGCTCAGAGCCATTTGAACGAATGTTTTCGTTAGACCACTTTCTTCGCTTTGTGATAGATGACGCTGTAATAGTCACAAACGTGTAATTACGTGGTATCACCTAACATTTCGCCGGTGCGGACGGTATTTGCTTCGTGACACGTTACCCGTGTTGAAATGGACCGTTTACCAATTGCGGAAAAGGTCGATATCATGTTGATGTATGGCTATTGTGATCAAAATGCCCAACGCGCGTGTGCTATGCTGTTCGGTATCCTGGACATCATCCAAGTGCCTGGACCGTTCGCCTGATAGTTACGTTATTTAAGGAAACAGGAAGTGTTCAGCCACATGTGAAACGTCAACCACGACCTGCAACAAATGATGATCGCCAAGTAGGTGTTTTAGCTGCTGTCACGGCTAATCCGCACACCAGTAACAGACAAATTGCGCGAGAAACGAGAATGTCGAAAACGTCGGTGTTGAGAATGCTACATCAACATCGATATTACCCGTACCATATTTCTATGCACCAGGAATTGCATGGCGACGACTTTCAATGTCGTGTACAGTTCTGCCACTGGGCACAAGAGAAATTACGGGGCGATGACAGATTTTCTTCACGCGTTCTGTTTTGCGACGAAGCGTCATTTACCAACAGCGGTAACGTGAACCAGCATAATATGCACTATTGGGCAACGAAAAATCCATGATGGCTGCGACAAGTGTAACATAACAGCGATCTTGGAGGGTTAATGTATGGTGCGGGATTATGGGAGGAAGTATAATTGGCCCCCATTTTATCGATTTCAATCTAAATAGTGCAATGTATGCTGATTTCCTACGTAATGTTCTACCGATGTTACTACAAGATGTTTCACTGCATGACAGAATGGTGATGTACTTCGAACATGATGGATGGCCGGCACATAGCTTGCGTGCCGTTGAAGCGGTATTGAATAGCATATTTAATGACAGGTGGAATGGTCGTCGAAGCACCATACAATGGTCCGCACGTTCACCGGATCTGACATACCCGGATTTCTTTCTGTGGGGAAAGTTGAAGTATATTTGCTATCGTGATCAACCGACAACGCCTGACAACATGCGTCAGCGCATTGTCAATGCAAATTGACTGTTTTGTATCGTAACTGTTTTGTATCCTAAATCGCCAATAAAGAAAGGATTGTGAACTGCCATCTGTCCCATGTCTTCATTACGGTAGTAGATCAATAGTACTGATCACATAATGCCTACACTGACAAGGGACTTCATATAAGCAAGGAACGCCTCGAGTGCGAGGTCTCTCGTTCAAGTTTTACTAAGAACCCATGCGAAAAATCTGTGTGAACAGTTATGACAGGAAAAAATATTAGCTGCTAATGACTTATCATATGCAACAGGAGGGGACGACAAAAACCGGTGTCTGGGAGGCGCAGATATCAACTTTCTGTGAGACGTATGTGTTGAGCCGTGGCGCTCGTTACTGGCGCGCCAGTCTCTTGGATGTCCATTATCGATCCTTCGATGTTTGTTATCTTTGCTTGCCTTGTTTTCCGCATTCGCGAGGCGAGTGGAAGTTGATGTTTGCTTGGGCTACCAGCTGAGACGCCGCGAGGTACGAGGTGGGAAGCAACCACGTATATGTGGAATTGGTTGTACGCGGTCTGCCGGTTCAGGATGGAGGATATGTGTTGACTGCCTGCCTGTCTGCTCTCCTGATTTTCCTCGCCGAGCGTTACGACCGCTTAGCTTGGGTTACTGCCTGGTGTATCCTACACGAGCCATACCGGACGTCCAGCAGAAGTTAAGCAGCCTTGTGTTTCTTTTAAAGAAAAGGAGCAAATGTATAAGACTATTGTAACGAATGTTGGTAGCCTCTTGAGTGTGGCCTTAGCGTTTACACTGCCTTTGGGGAGAGCTAATTCTATTTAATTTAAATAGTTGGGGTTCCCTGTCCTTTATAATCTTTTGGGGGTTTTATTTGAATTTTCTCTTTGGGGTTCCTTCCTTGTGCTTGATTAAATGTTTACTTGTATAGCGGGAAGTGACTCCTGGTTAAAACTCGGAGAAGGTGTTTGATGCTACTGCCGCCTCCGGCATTCGTCTCTTCAATTAGGTGTTGTCATCCCTTCGAGCGACCTGGTGTCACTCCTCGTTAATTAATGCTGGTTTATGTGTACTTGATTTTGAATTGGCCATTTGAATTAATATTTAGGAGCGCAGTGCAGCACTAAGGCAACCTCATTGTATACCACCTTGAGCCCAGGTCTAGTACCTTAGTTTTCAGTGGCACAAGTTAGCTCCACTACCGGTTTTACTGATGTGCTCCCTTCAAAATATTGTCTTGTATAAGTTTGCCCCATGTGTGTCTGGGAACACAGAGATGAGCTTTAGTGTGAATTCAGTGCTAGTCAGTTAATAGAATCTTCATTTTGGCTTGGCTTCCACTGAAGAGTTTGAGTGGAACGTAGTGTGTTTGATTTGTTATTCGTTTAATTACTGTAAGTTTGTTTATTTAAGGGGGAGCAAGACATTTAAAGACAGTTGGTATTAAGTTCCCTAGTTGCTGGGTCTTGCTAATTCGTTCCAAATGGCCTACTACTCATTCAGTGGCAAGGCTCTTGATTAGTTGGTTACTATGAGTACAAATTCACGCTATTTATTTGTTGCTGAAATTGTTAAAGTGACTGCGTCATGATTCAATCACTGGCTACGTGTTTGTGCTAAATTCATATAAACCTTACATTACCTCCTTAAAATTTGTTGCTAGCAGAAACCCTTAAGAGAACTAAGTTTTGTCACTGCTTATGTTAAACTTTACTGGGAGCAATATTTCATGTAGTTAAATTTTGTCTTAAAATGTGTATTTGTCTGATGCAATAAACGAGTGATAAAAGAAAAAAACAAAGGGGCCTAGTCTCTCCTACTGTATCCGGTTTGTAACACGTATCATGTGTTACACTTCACAAAATGGACATCGCTGACATTCAAGAAATGTTCAAAACAAACCATTAACTTACACCATGAACACCGAGTGAAAATTGCCTCACCACTGTTACAAATCGTGCAGGACGTTCAGCTGGTTATCCACTCTTAAAGAATGCATACTGGTGTAACGGGGAGATGAAAACTGGTGGAATGTGATGGCATGCAGCCGAATGCGAAACAGTCGGTCGTGGAGCTTATCGTGGGCTATCCTGCAGATAGAGCGATAATATATTTTAAGGGTACGGTTCCATGTGGTATGAATTGCATGCAATGTCACACACGTTTCAGGAGGCATAGTTTGCTTTAAAAAAAAAGAGAGAGAGAGAGAGAGAAAGAAAAAGAGTATGATTTTCACACGCAAACCAATAATAAAGCAAAAGCAAGGTATTTCGACAAGCTATTGCTTAAAAGCAGTGTTCATACTGTAGTTGTATTTCTCTTACGCACATTTCCCCACTCTTGTATGCTGCGGTGCAAATATTCCCTACCGCTCTTGCAACATCATCCACGCGAGTAAGAATCATAGGGTGCATATCACCCCCATCTTCTCGCAGCACAATAAACAACTTTCCAGTCAATTTTTCATTCAAATAATCAGTAGGCGTTATTGTTTATGAATGCGTTAAGATGTTGTTGTTAGCTGATCTTGATACAACTCTATTCGCAAATCTCATTTCCAGGATTCCTTTCACATGCATTTTCTCTTCAAATTCGGTTTGGTCGGAGTTAAAAAGAAGTTCCTTACCGAACGATAGATCAGTGTGTTTATTTCATCTACGAATTTTCGTGCCGATCCCGCAGTTTTCTGTGATCGTCATGATGATGATTCATTCGAAATTTAATATCTTACGTCTTCCAATTCCGTTCCACTGTTTTTAAGTTAAGCAACCATCCACTGCTTCCCTAGCAATCACTGTAGTTTTCGTCGAGCGCAATTTGATATGCATAATGTGGTAGGTCAGTACCATGCACATCCTGTAAATTGTATCGAGTATCCCTCAAAGGTGCTAATACAAGTTTTTGTAACAAGGATGCCTTGTCCTCCCTTGAATATCTGTTGTTTTTCTATGCACTACACGGTCAAATTGCTGAAGATGTAGTTGAAATATGTTCATAATTGCTTTCTTACTATGCTGAGGATGATCTTCCATGTACGTAATTATGTTTAGTACCCGCTCCTTGGACAACGACTGTCCTTTACTACGTTTTACTGGAGATGAAATTTGTAGCTCTTTGTCTGACAAGGATGGTGAGCTACATAGCTCGACACTTGTTTCAGAGTCACTCTTACCTGTTAAGCACGTATCGTCATCAAAGTACTCCTCGTGTACATTTCCATACAGTTGAACTTAAACGATAGCATACATTCCACTGACTCATGTTGCAGAGACGCTTTTGTTTCATCTGATACTTCCTTCTTATTTTGCGAAATTTCTGGAGTTTCTTTATGACGAAGTCATGTTTTCGGCAACTGTTGTTGCAGATATAATACAATGTTTGCTTTTTTTTATCGCTGCCATCGCTTTGCTTTCTATTAGTACCACTACCACTGCAGCACTGTTGTGAGTTACTCGTTGTCTACCATTGTATACCTTCAGTCCCGCCCCGCCGGTGCCGCCAGCCGCAGTGGCCGAGCGGTTCTAGGCGCTTCAGTCCGGAACCGCGCTGCTGCTACGGTCGCAGGTTCGAATGCTGCCTCGGACATGGAGCTGTGTGATGTCCTTAGGTTAGCTAGGTTTAAGTAGCTCTAAGTCTAGGGACTGATGATCTCAGATGTTAAGTCTCATAGTGCTTAGAGCCATTTGGGCCATTTTTGAACCCCCGGTGCCATTAACAGCCACAACTGTACTTGGGTGTCAGACAAACATGTAGTGACAAACATGTCACTACAGGCACAGTACACAAGGCAATTATGATAATGTCTTCCGAGGCTGTAGGAAATGATGGAGTGAGCATTGGCATGGTTAAGAAAGTTGTAGACACTATTATTCCAGTTATGAGAGACATGTTCAAGCTGTCTCTTGTCAGTAGTACATATCCTACTGGGTGGAAGCAAAGTTTAATTCAACCTATACCCAAGACTGACAACCCAAAGTCGCTAGGTGACTACAGGCCGAAGAGCATACTACCTGCAATATCTGAAGCCCTAGAATACATCGTCCATGAACAGCTGACGGATTACCTCAAAACTCGTAACATCCATAAATATGCTATGGACAGACGTGAAGCTACCATCCTAACACTGCTTGACTTTAGCAAGGCCTTTGATACCGTTGACTTTGATATATTACTAATTAAAATGAAACAGCAGAATTTCTCAAACAGCGCAATACACTGGTTCGACAGCTACCTCAAAAACAGCAGTCAACAAGTCATTTGTGGGTTGGAGAAGTCATCATGGAAAAACGTGCTCTCTGGAGTTCCCTAAGGCTCTGTCCTTGGTCCATTACTCTTCTCACTGCATATCATTGATATTTCTTCAGTGATTCACTCCTGCAACTACCATCTATATGCCGACGACATCCAACTGTACGCAATTGCAGGCCCCAAGAACAATGCTGACGCAGTAGCGAGTATGAACGCAGATCTTTGCTCTGTTTCTCGATGGGCACAGAACCTAGGTCTGAAACTAAACCCCAAGAAATCCCAGGTCATTCTTATATGTCATCTAATCAGCTGGTATTTTCGCGAAACATTCCCTCAAATACTCCTCAATGGTACCCAACTACCACACCAAAAAACAGTAGAAGACCTTGGAATAATCTTGGATGAACACCTAAGATGGGAAGAACAAACAGTCGCAGCTTGCCGGAAATCGCTCTCCTCCCTACATGCAATCCAAAAATTTAGAAAAATATTTCCAACCTATATTAAACAAAAATTAGTCCAAACACTAGTCTTGCCTAATCTTTACTACTGTGATGTAGTTCAACATGGCACAAATAGTGAAAATTCGAGATGCCTCGAGCTAGTGATGAATGATTGCGTTAGATACGTATGCTATATACGGTTGTATGATCATATCAGTCCTTCATACTCCCAGCTAGGTTGGATACGCCCACATAAGGTACGCGATCTCCACACGATGTGCTTACTTCATCGATTTCTTAGTCACTGGTGCCCTCACATTAAATACCTATCATAATTCCACAACCGCAGTACCAGATCGGATACGTCTAGCAACTTCGCTGTACCTTTACATAACACGAAATCTTTCTCCGTGTCATTGTCCATCTCAGCCATACGACTATGGAACGCGCTCCCCTGTGATCTGCGTCTTATCCAGAACCACTCAACATTCAAGAGGGAACACAAAACTTACATATTAGAGACGGTATAGCCACCATTGTTGTGCCCCTCTCATCTCTTTCTTTCCCCTCTCCACCATAGCTTCGAATTTTACCATTCTATTTCTCTTCCTCCAACCTATATACCTCTTCTATATCTCTCTCACCCCATTCTATCGTCTTATGTCTCTGCTCGATGTGAATAACTCACAATCTGCAAGAACATAACGAGAAAATTCCCAACTAGCAATAGGACTGACATTCATAAAAGAAAAATATATTTACTTTCATATACATAGTCATTAGCATCATTATTATTATTATTATTCTTGATTGTTATAATTATTTTTTGATTGTTATAATTATCCTTGTACTACTGTTATAATCTCTATTTTTTTTTCCTTAACATTAATAGTGTATAACACCTGGTGTGTCAATAATGTTCTGTACAAACTGAAATTCGTTCAATCTGAGTATGCCTGGTTAGGTGTAAGAGAGGGCCTGAAGGCCCTAATCTTTCCAGGTAAAATTAATGCATAAATAAATAAAAATATGTAGGAGGACACCTCCTGCGACCTCGCACTGAAGGGGTTCCCTGTAATATTCGAGGTGATATGAGTTTACGATAATGCGTATATTCGTGAAGTGAATATGTCATTCCGCGACACATTACGTGAACCATAAAACCGTTAGAAACAGTTGCGCTCTCAAGCTCTTGGGACAGATATAGTTTTCTGTTCTTTTGAATTTTCATGATATTCTACAACATCGCAGACACAGTACTACGTGGAACAGGCACTTACCAGTCACCTACATGTTGTGGACCCAGGGGCTAGTTTGCGTGTATACTAATGACCCGCCAAGGTACACACTGATGACAGCAGACATGAGTCCGCCGTCCAGCATTGTGACATTTCCCATCCTTGAGAAGGGAAATAACCCTGCACCAGTAGCAGGAACGCCCCGGACGCGTCTTCGCCAATTCCGCCCTCCTGCGCAGTAAGATGTCCTCGAGCTTTACGACGCCATCATATTTCGACTGCTCGGCGAGTCCTCGTATGCCGCGATCAGAGCAGACAATAGCCTCGCGGGGCTGGGAGGCTACTAATTTTCGGGAGAACACTGGGCGTGCTAAGTGCAGGGCGTGCCCGGCCCGGAGAAGCAGGCCACGTGGGCGTCACGTGGACCAGGACCGGCGCTCAGTAATTAGGAGCGGCCACCGGGTTTACCTTGTAATTAGCGAGCGTCCACTAGCTCGGCGGACTGCTGGCCTGCTATTAGCTGTATCGCGATGAGCCGGCCGTCCGCGTTGCGCCGGATCTCACCGCACTGTACGGACGTCAGGGGAAGGGGCAGCAGCGTGGCGTTGCGTCACAGACTTCTCTCTTTGCGTCAGTCCTCTTGTCGGGCACAAAGGAAACCATCTAGGGACAAATTGACAATACTGGGCAGAAAATTTTGGCATGGGATCGAAGCGAATATTGTTACTGGCGTTTCACTTGAAACATCCCCTTAGAAAAATTTATGAATCATTGTGTTGATAAACCCCTTACGTTATTTGATTTTCAAACAGTTGAGCAAAACTGAACGTGCTCAGACATTTCTCTCTTTACTTATTCTGATCATCAATAAAATGACAGACAATATTTTTAGCGCAACGCAATCTGACTTTCAATAATCCCTACAAAAGAATGGCCCTGACTAACAATAACCTATACCTTTCATGAATCACTTACCTCACAAAAATCTTTGTTATTAGAACTACTGCAATACAGCGAGCGCCATTACTGCCAGCTAAATAAAAGATTCTAACCACTGAAAGCACTAACTGCTGATAGGCATAGTCAGCAAATGAAAGATTTTGATAGAGAACAAACAATGTATTTACCTTAATAGTGTTCAAAACTCATTATATATATATATATATATATATATATATATATATATATATATATATATATATATCAGTTCATGACATCCAGTATTACAAATTTACTCTTTCTGGGGGGACACACGTCCAGATCATCCGCTCTCAAAACTCCGCCATCTCTCTCCCCACATCCACCACTGCTGCCCAACTGCGCAATGCTGTTAAGAGCCAACTGCCCAACACTACAATAGGAAATTCCAACAATGCAAACCAGCCACAGACTGCACACAGCACAGTCAGTGATTTTCATATGGAGCGCTACATGGCGTTGCCAACATAAAAACCTAAACGGCCTACTTACAAACTTAAGTCTTCTGCCAACTACTCAAGTTCTCGCTCTCACCGACCGTTGCCGCTTAACATAGGTTACTACCAAATTTGGGTCGGGTTGTTTGGGGAAGGAGACCAGACAGCGAGGTCATCGGTCTCATCGGATTAGGGAAGGATGTTAAAGGAAGTCGGCCGTGCCCTTTCAAAGGAACTATCCTGGCATTTGCCTGGAGCGATTTAGGGAAATCACGGAAAACCTAAATCAGGATGGCCGGAAGCGGGATTGAACCGTCATCCTCCCGAATGCGAGTCCAGTGTCTAACCACTGCGCCACCTCGCTCGGTACGACCAAATTTCTCTGTAAGGCAATCAGTCTTCCGAGTAAGCATTCACACCAGTAGATTTTGTAGTGATCCACACATAGAAGTGTGTGCTTGTGAATTAATGCTGAAAAACAGTTCGCTTTTAACTGTAACAGTATACAGATCCCCACTGGGAAATTTTAAATTATTTATAAGGAACATGGATACCTTACTGTGCTTTCTGTGAGACGTCAGCAAGCATTTAACGGTCCGTGGTGACTCCAGGAAGATGTTCTGAAGGATTCTGATAGGAAAAATGATCTGGAAACCTTATTTGGATCCTACAATTTGCTCTCAGTAGTTAACTTTCCAACACGGGTGGATAAAGACGGTAGGTCCCTAATTGATAACGTTTTCTTTGATGAGGCACAAGGCAAGAAAATAACGGTTTAAACTGTTTACTCAGAAACAAATGTTCTCTCTGATGATGATGCACAGTTAGTCAGGATACCTGACATGCTGCCTTAAAGTGTTGCTACACCTCAGTAGAAGTCAGAATCATTAATGACTACGGAGGAAATGTTCTTGAGAGTAGTTTACAAGAAACAACCTGGAATGAAATTTATAAAGACCGAAATGCCAACATAAAATTTAATCTATTCCATGATAAATTCATATCACTATTTGAAAATAGCTGCCGGCATAAGCCAATCAGAAGGGACATTAAGCAGCCATGGAACCAACCATGAATAACTAAGGAGATTAAAGTATCTTGTGAAAGGAAAAGGGAAATGTGTCTTTTGTCCAGAACAAGTAGAGACCCTGCAGTAGTTGCACACTACAAAAACTATTCAAAATGACTAAGAAAGGTTATAAAAAATCAAGAAATATGTACATAATGTCAGAAATCAATACGTCTGACAGCAGAGTTAAGGCAATATGGAATGTAGTGAAGCAAGAGGCAGTACAACCAACCACAGAAAAGGATATCATTGTTATTCTATTGAATGGAAGGGTTATAAAAGACAAATCACAGGTAGAAAATGTATTTAATAATCATTTCTTAAAGATAGTAGAAAGCATAGGGATCAACAGCTCGAGAGAAAGATCACAGCAATATATTGAAGAAGTAACTCTCATAAAATTACTTAATATGAATGTACCATCAAACTTCTACTTCTGAAATTAAGAGGGTCATACATTCCCACAAGAATACAGAGAGACTTTTCTTTAAGAAAAGTGATAAGAGAGACGTCAGTAACTACCGACCTATTTCATTGCCGACATAATTTTCCAAAATTTTTGAGGAGTTGTATTCTAGAATAGTACCTCACCTTTGCAACAATAAATCCTCAGCAAATCCCAGTTTTGGTATCGGAAGTATTGCTCTACGGAGAATGCCATTTACATGTTCACACACCAGATATCACAAACATTAAATAGCAAATAGGATCGGTAGTTATTTTCTGTGACCTATCGAAGGAATTTGATTGTGTGAATAACAGTATACTCCTAGATAAATGGTTCAAATGGCTCTAAGCACTATGGGACTTAACAACTGAAGTCATCAATCCACTATACTTAGAACCACTTAAACCTAACTAACCTAAGGACATCACAAACATCCATGCCCGAGACAGGATTCAAACCTGCGATCGTAGCAGCAGCGCGGTTCCGGACTGAAGCAACTAGAACCGCTCGGCCACAGCGGCCGGCACTCCTAGATAAATTGAAGTACCATGGGACTGATGTAATAGCCCACAAATGGATAATGTTGTATGTAACTAAAAGAATGCAGGAAGTTGTACGTAGTAGTAATCCAATCATCACAATCCAGGGGCATAAATCTGACTAGGGAGAAATCGTGTATGGGGTTACCCAAGGCTCAGTCTTAAGTCCACTGCTTTATCTCATATAAGTAAATTATCTACCGTCTAATGTAGAAGCAGAACTACTTTTTTCGCAGATAACACCACTATTATAATCACTCCCAATATACACACGGAAATGAAAGAGAATGTGAACAATTCAAAAGTATCATTGACTGGTTTTCTGCGAATGGTCTCACTCTGAATTTCACAAAGACACATTATATTTAGTTCAGCACCTCTAGGGGTATCGCACCAGTGATAAATGTAAGACATGGTGATGAAATAATACGTACGGTGGAAGCTTCAAAATTCTTACATGTCCATATTGATGAGAATCTAAATTTGAAAAAAGAAACACACATTTTGGAACTCCTCAAACAACTTAATTCAGCCACATTTGCACTTACTATCGTAGCAAATTTTGGGAAGAGAGAAATCAGTAAGTTGACATAATTGGCTTATTTTCATTCAGTAATGTCATATGGAATTATGTTCTGGGGTAACTCATCATTAAGAGTGAAAGTATTCATTGGCCAAAAACGTGCTGTTAGAATAATATGTGGTGCTCACCCGCGATCACCTTGTAGACATCTGTTAAAGCAGATGGGCATTCTGACTACTACTTAACAGTATATTTATTCTCCCATGAAGTTTGTTGTAAATAATCCACTACAGTTCAAAAGGAACAAGCACAGTTCTGCAAAATTTTTTACCCAGTGATATAAAACATCTGACAGACAGCAAGGTAAAATTTGAAAATAGATTGAAAAAGTTTCGCCTTGGCAACAATAGAAGAATTGCTATGTTTGTGACATGTAGAAGGTGATGGGTCGGATGGGTTGTCGTTGGCAACTCCTTCTATTCAATAGAATAATTGCTATGTTTGTGACATGAGAAGGTGATGGGTAGGATTTGCTAACTCAATCTGTATATCTTCTTTCCATTTCGCCAAAAAAAATTATGTGGTGATGTATAGAGTACAAATAGGTGTACAAATTAACTGGCAATATGAATGTAAAATGACTCGTTCCACATCACGCCTATTTATCGTGCAAAATGATCCATTTTGGATGGTATTTCGGAGAATTATCATCTACACAATTCCGAAAAGAAGAGAATCGAAGAATTTGAGATGTGGTGCTACAGACGAATGTTGAAAATTAGTCGGAATGATGAAGTAGTAAATGAGGAGGTTCTGCGCAGAATAGGAGAGGAAAGAAATATGTGGAAAACAACGACAAGGAGAAGGGACAGGATGATAGGACAACTGTTAAGACATCGGGGAATGACTTCCATCGTACTAGAGAGATCTGTAGAGGACAATAGCTGTAGAGGAAGATAGAGATTGGATTACGTATAGCAAATAATTGAGGACGCTGCGTGCAAGTTAAAAAAATGGCTCTAAGCACTATGGGACTCAACATTTGAGGTCATCAGTCCCCTAGAACTTAGAACTACTTATACCTAACTAACCTAAGGACATCACACACATCTATGCCCGAGACAGGATTCGAACCTGCGACCGTAGCACTCACGTGGTTTCGTACTTAAGTGCCTAGAACCGCACGGCCACCGCGGCCGGCAGCGTGCAAGTGCTTGCTACTCTGAGGTGAAAAGGATGGCACAAGAAAGGAAATCGTGGTGGTCCGCATCAAACCAGTCAGAAGACTGATGACCCATATATATATATATATATATATATATATATATATATATATATATATATATATACGCATCATTGAAAATGTGGTAATGCCAAGACGTAGGATGGAGTGAACTGGGTGTTTCGTCCCCTTCCCAAGGCCACCTTACCTCCGAACCCGTTGGCATTACCACATTTTTAATGATGCTGTAAGACGGAAATAATAGAAAGATTCAGTACAGGGTTTATACTTTGGAGTGAAATAATATTAATGGCAGGAGTAGCCGCTGACATTTCTCTCCTTGGGGAAAAGTGAAGAAGAATCACAAAATCTTTTGAATGGAATAAATCGTCTAATAAGTACAGACTATAAAATTGGAGTAATTCGAAGCAAGAATAAAGTAGTAAGTTGTCGCCGAATTAACATTAGCTCTAAAGTTAACTCTAAAAGTGATTACTTTATTTTGGCAAAGTCAAAACATTTTTCGTTGTACTTGCGTTTATAAAGAAAGCATTGACATTGTGTAGTACCGTTGAATTGTAGCCACCTGTGACTCCTATGAATGGCCGTCTGGGTCTACCTGCAGTTGATGTGTGGGAAACTCTGGTATGTGTTCTCAAGTACTGTGGAGAGTGCAATGTCGAAAATGCTTCCTCAACGGGAACACTCCTTAATACTTGATATCTTTTGGACGGCACCTCGACGTCGGAGGCCCAGGAGCTAGTTGTGGCTAGCAGGCAACCTAAGATCTCCGCATCGGTTTATTGTAATAGCGGCAATTGGCAGTGGCTGCCGGCGGCTGCGAGTCCTCCCTGACGCAAGACATGAACTTGATGGTGTAAGGCCAAGTCACGCCGAAATACCACAAAAGCTCTATGAGACTGTCAAGAAGTACGCAGACCCCACACCGAACCTAGGACCCTCGGATACTGGCCGGCGTGCAAGACCGTGTTGCGGCCTCGGCTCAACGGGTCTAATTCGAAGCCCAGGACCATCGTTGCTAGTTGGTGGCTTGTAGATCAACAGCTTCGTGTATTGGCGACACCGTTCACTGAGGCGCGAATAGCTTAACTGTCCATTCGAACAACGACTGACACAAAGGAATTCTGCTACCGAAAAAAAAAAAAAATGGCTCTGAGCACTATGCGACTTAACTTCTGAGGTCATCAGTCGCCTAGAACTTAGAACTACTTAAACCTAACTAACCTAAGGACATCACACACATCCATGCCCGAGGCAGGATTCGAACCTGCGACCGTAGCGGTCGCTCGGTTCCTGACTGTAGTGCCTAGAACCGCACGGCCACTCCGGCCGGCTCTGCTACCGACTTCGCCGACGATATTTATACTGCCTCAGGCCGGCAGTGTTATGAAACACATAGGGTCTCGTCATGTATTCAGCAGTGGAAACAGTGCACTGTGCTACGACATGTACCATCACTGTCAGCCACTGATGGATAGGATACTGTGTTGCAGGTTTTCGCGTTAGCACTATCGCAGCACTCTCTAAGGTACCTAGCTCGCTTTTGGTATTCAATGGAAATAGAAGTCTTCAGTAGTTGATATGTTACGCCACGGAGGTTCTGAGGACAAACAACGTGATTTTAGGTTGTCAGCAGCATTGTTGTTGAGAGTAGAATTCAATGAGGACTAAGTGAGTGTCATTGATTGCTTGCGCGTAAGTTATGATGCGCTTCAAAAAGGTGAAGTTTTAGCGGGATTTTTCTTCATTGCTTCTGATCAGGTAGTTCGATTGCCTAGACGTGTAAAATAAAATTATCTGTTCACATAGCTAGCGTTCAGAGTTATAGATGCACCACACTTTTACCATTATATTAACTAATTTCACGATACAGTAATATTTCCTTAATAAGAAGTAATTTTCGTAAGGCTGACTGTAATTGTGTTGCAACACAGTTTTTGAATTCTAGCCACTTCTACATCTTTCCCGTCGCAACAGTTTTTTGTGGAGGCCGGACCGGAAAACTAGTTACATTTGAAAAACGAACCCCTGGCCAGAAATAAACAGTTCTGGCACTGTGAGGCGTTGAAATTCCATACCTGTCACCCTAAAACTGTCTCGTATTTTTCGTTAGTTAATCATTTGTGCAGCGCTTAGTACGTTGAGGGGGATGGTAATCTGGCTACTGTTCCGGGTGGATCAAATGTCCGGAAATTCACGTAATTAGGTGCAGTGGGGTATCAAAATTAGAGAATGGATTAAATCATGGGTTAATGTTTCACATTTTGCTAATAAATCCGTAAAGACCAAACTAAGCACTACACAGCAGAAAGGCGTTGAAACTTTGGACCTCTAACATGGTGGCAGAGTGTACACTGGCGTTTTAGAGATTGACTCAGCTTTGATTTCAGTATTTCAGTCACAGGGTGGTTGCGTGGGATTGTACCCCTCAGGAAATAATCGAGGGACGTAAAACCGTGGAATAGGTCCCCTTCGAGCAGTTTTTTCATTTGGGTGTTTGATGTGCAGGTGGTATCTCAGATTTATAACAAAATTAGCTGACTGTTCCGCCAGTTTGCAGTCATAGTCCACCGAACAAGTAAGATAGGAAGAACATCTCTGAGAAAACTGACACAAACGAGTCCTATTAGTCTATTTCGCATTACATACGACCTAAAACCTTGATTGCTCCCGTGGAGCGCAAGTTCACAATGTCGTCACATTTTAACTTACATTCATCGATGAATAGCTCCAAAAGTCGAAAAGTGTGGCTGATGTACTTAATGCCACTGTACAAACTGAACTTTTCGTGGGTATTTCTCCAATATCAATTTATGAATATTACGCAAGTGGTGTGGGTATAGCTGTTGTTTACAGACACCTCTCCAAACGCTAAGGCGTTTTCCTTCAGCTGCGAAGGGAGTGGAAAATAATTTTCTGCAGTTTTCAAGGGCACATACGAATCCGCGATAGCAAACTTTTTTATGTGGCTGCAAAGGAGGATTGACCACTCGCTATTCAGCCCCTGAAGGCAGTCACCACATACTTGACGTCGGAAGTCTTGCTGGTGAGGTTCAGGGGACAGAAGTGAGAAACAATAAACTTGTGCCAGCAAAACCCTCAGTATAACCATTGCTTATGTTCTCCCAGTCACGATAAGCTGAAGGTGTGTGACATTTCCAGAATGAAATTTTCACTCTTTAGTGGAGTGTACGCTGATATGAAACATCCTAGCAGATTAAAACTGTGTGCCTTTCGCAGGCAAGTGCTCTACCAGCTGAGCTACCGAAGCAAAGCTCTCGAACCGTACTCACACGTTTACTTCCGGCAGTACGTCGTCTCTTATCTGCCAGATTTCACAGAAGCTGTCTTGCAAAACTTGCACGACTAGCACGCCTCGAAGAAAGGATATTTCGGAGACATGAATTAGCCGGACTTAACCGGCTCCTGAATGGGGTGTGTGTGTGTGTGTGTGTGTGTATGTGTGTGTGAAATCTTATGAGACTTAACTTCTAAGGTCATCAGTCCCTAAGCTTACACACTACTTGACCTAAATTACCCTAAGGACCAACACACACACCCATGCCCGAGTGAGGACTCGAACCTCCGCCTGAATGGTGCCTGGGTAGCTCAGTTAATAGAGCATTTCAAGTCTCGGTCCGGCAAACAGTTTTAACCTGCCTGGAAGTTTCAAGTGGGACATTTCCCCTTGATACATGGCTTTCTTTTATGGCGGGAGGATCCACCAGTGTGTCAAGGACACGGGTCTCTGAACGGCATATTTTAAAGGAGTATGTTTTATTTGATGATCTGGCACCTGATCTGTATCTCCGACGGAACTTATCTTCCGTTTAAAATAACAACGAGAGGAGTGTAGTACGTGCCTAAGTTTCTGTTCGTCGTCAGAGCTCCTACCCAAATTGATATTTTATTGTGTTACCCGCCAGTCTCAGTCACACATCCACGGAAGTCTGGATTCATTTAATTACAGCTGATTCTATCTATAGCTAGTGTTGTGTTGGCAGAAGAGCCAACACCGTGTTACTGGGGGAGGCAGAAATGCTCGCGTTTTAGCTCACGCAGGCTGGCGTGAGGAGGCAAGGACTATAATGACGTGAGTTCTGGAACATGACAAGGAATTAGAATTCAGAAAGCGGACGTAATTAGTTTGATAGTTAACTTTAATCCATTAATGATGAACGTCGCTCTTGACGGTACATGAGTCACAATATTATCTGTTCAGAAGACATAGTAACTGAATATGGCGCCTTGCTAGGTCGTAGCAAATGACGTAGCTGAAGGCTATGCTAAACTGCCGTCTCTGCAAATGAGAGCGTATGTAGACAGTTAACCATCGCTAGCAAAGTCGGCTGTACAACTGGGCGAGTGCTAGGGAGTCTCTCTAGACTAGACCTGCCGTCTGGCGGCGCTCGGTCTGCAATCACTGATAGTGGCGACACGCGGGTCCGACGTATACTAACAGACCGCGGCCGATTTAACGGCTACCACCTAGCAAGTGTGGTGTCTGGCGGTGACACCACAGGTAGCTTGCTATGTTTTTATCTGCATTTCTTGAACAGTCTTTTATGAAGATTCAGAAATCAATGACGTATCTTAAATTGAATTTTATTGAACTGTTTGCATTGAAGATGTAGAGCACAGTAGATCCAATTGCCAGGTACACACATAAACTATTAAAACTACTGCTTGGCGAGACGGCATAGAATCAGGTCCGGCTCATGCCATATTTCACAATCTGTATCACTGAAATAGGGCCAGTACTGCATAGGGCTCAGCATCGTTGGTAACATATAGCCAAACCAAGCGGAACCATAACCAGGGAGTGCGACTGGAGCAGTATGGCGGCACCCTATACGTCATTCTGCGATCCTTGCCATGCTGAGCCATAACATGCAACATTAAACCTGAGCTGCCCCACGGCGTACTAGTCGCAAGTCATCTGACGAGTCTGGTGACGGCCACCACGAATTCATCTTCTGCGCTAATGCGCTAAGCTCTTCATTTCCGAGTATCACTTCCACCTTACGTCCGCAGTTATTTATAGGATGTATTCTAGTCTCGGTCTCTCCCTGCAGTTTTCACCCTCTACAGCTCCCTCTAGTACCATACAGGTGTTTCCAAGATGACTAATCACATGTCCTACCATACTGTCCCTTCTTCTTGTCTGCATTTTCCATATGTTCCTCTCTTCACCGCCTCTGTGAAGACACTCCTCACTGTGTATCTTACCAGCTCACATAGCGTTCAATATTCTACTGCACATTGCATCTCAAACGCTTCAATTCTTCTTTGTTCTCGTTATCTCACTGTGCATGATTCACTACCTTACAATTATGAGATCCAGATATGTGTTCTCTTATTTTCTTCTTAAAATTAAAGATTGATGCCAGTAGATTTCTATTGGCCATGAATGTCTTCTCTTGGTCAGGATTACCCACTCTGCCTGTACTAGCCTGCTTTTCACGTCCCCCTTGCCTCGTCCATCATGGGTAGCTCTACTTGTGAGGTCGCAGAATTCCTTAACATCGTCTACTGTGTCATCACCAGTTTTGATGTTAAGTTTCTCGGTATTATCCTCTCTACTACTTATTATTTTTGCCTTTTTTCGGTTTACTCTCAGCCCATATTCTGTACTCGTAACATTGTTCGTTCCTTCTAACAGATCCTGTAATACTTCTTCATATTCGCTGGGAACTGCAATGTCACTACGAATCTTAACATTGATATTCTTTCTCCCAGAAGTTTACTTCCACTTTTAAACGTTTCTGTTAATTCCGTCATTGCTTCTTCCATGTATAGACTGAACAAAAGGGGTGAAAGAACAGCATCTCTGGCTTACATTCTTTTTACTTCAAGTGCTTCGTTCTAGGTCTCCAGTCTCATTGTAACGTCTTGGTTTTTAAAAATATTGTATACTAGCCTCTTCCCTGCGACGTCACCTGCGTATGTGTTCCCCACATATGCTGAGCGCAGCTCCCCTCTCCCCCCCCCCCCCCCTGTGTCCTTCTCTTCCTTCCTCTGTCTACCTCATCCTCCCACCTGCATCTGTCTACCTTAGCCGGCCGGTGTGGCCGAGCGGTTCTAGGCGCTACAATCTGAAACCGCGTGACCGCTACGGCCACAGATTCGAATCCTGCCTCGGGCATAGATGTATGTGATGTCCTTAGGTTAGTTAGGTTTTTGTAGTTCTAAGTTCTAGGGGACTGATGACCACAGCAGTTAAGTCCCATAGTGCTCAGAGCCATTTGAACCATTTTGTCTACCTTATTCTCCCACCTGTATCTATGTCCTCCTTAACATTCTCTGTCTCTTCATCTCCTCATTCCAGTCTGTCAGTCCATTTCCTCTATTCCATCACTCTAACCATATCACCCTCCCCTCCCTCTGACCAAATCCCTCTTTTTTCCTATCTCCACCTACCCCTCTTCCTTTCCATCTCTTCAGCACTCCTCCACACCTTCCACCTGCCTGATGTACTTTCCAATCCTTCTCTCTCTCTGTCCTTTTCCTACTCTCCATCGCTCTTTCCGTCCCCTCCTCTGCTCCTCTCAACCGGTCCCCAACCATGCTCATCAGCAAGTGTAGCCTCTGTAGCACATTTTAATAAAGCTGGTCGATACCACAACACGGCAGCTTACCTTTCAGGGCCTTGAAAATCATTTATTTGCCCATGACATACAGGCTGTCATAAAAAGCAGATCGATAAATCAGGCTGATACAATTCTAACACAACATGCCTGTTGTGGAAGAGAGCCTACATGCCAGGGGCTGGAAAATATTTTTGCCCTTACCTCCATTCCTATTGGAGCTAGGAGGTCATGAATACCACACTACTGATGCTCTTGAGACATATTTATGGGCCAAATGGGATTTAAATCGATCCACGGATTTCAGAGGAGATCCTGGACGTACACACTCTGCTTTTTACATGTAGCAGATTACTCATCTATTGATAAAGCTTACTTCTATTCTTTTGAGAATTTCGAAGATCCTGCACCATTTCATATTCTTGAAAGCTTGTACTAGATCAACCAACCCTATAGTGTTACTTGATTTTCTTTCTGCCTTGTTTTCATCATGAAGCATTGATCTTCTGTCCATCTTAACTACCCTCAATTCAGAATCCTCAGTCCTTGTGTCTGATCCTCTCATCAGCAAGTCTGATTTTGGTAGAATGACAATCTCGCTAGTTATAGGATAACTTGGCTGTCAACTTTTAATGTGCTGCCTGCAACCTGAGTGAAGACTGTCTCAGAGACCACAGGTAGCCAGCTCCAGCAGATTTCGCCACAGCGAGCTAGGACTCTAGTGTGTTCACCTCAGTGAGTGATAGAAGATGTAGATGAGCCAGTGCCTTCCCATGGAGAATGATCATGTGAACTGACTGCAAACTACTTCCTTGAATCTGCTGGGTGAGGCACCTGAGTACCACTTCCCCATTCCTGGCTACACATGGTAGCATCTACTTGTCTGTATTCTGCATTGGTGATTTGGGTCCCATGTTTCCACCCCCACTTCAACCTTCATGAACCCTGCCGTTCATGACAAGCTGTTAGCACATGGTGAAGGGAATTTCCATCTTCAAGTGTGCTGAGCTGGTTGATTGAGCTGCTGGTGACCCAAGGTAGACTCCCACTTGCAGACTCCTGATCCGGGTACCTGCATGAGATCGTTGTTGGATGCTGACTTGTACAACGCCAGCGTGCTCCATCCGCATTGCTTATCACACCCAAATGTGTGATTCAGCATGCGTTCTGCCACACCAGGGAATAAAACCACACTCTAAAATCACTATTCATCAGTATGTTTCAGGACAAAACTGTTTAACTGACACTTTCTATCGTACAACAGCTGCCATCACTAATTCCCGAGTTTGGTCTCCTGCATCTGTAGCGCTGCCCCTCATCTTCTCAGCGTCCAGGTCTACTAGAAGTCATGACCTGGGGAGTGACTACTACAGATTTTAACCAACTTCGTCTGTATTTTATTCCACGCATGGGCGCTGACGCATCATAGTTTCTTAGTGTCTGACAAAACTATATACACACATGCATGCACGCCCGCGCAGACACACACACACACACACACACACACACACACACACACGCACGCACACACGCACACAGACACAAAGACTCACACACACACACACACACACACAGGGAGAAAGAGAAAAATACTGCGCTTGCTAATACTAGATGTCTCAACATTTGTCCCACTTTGTTGACAGTTTCTCACTGATGTGTTTTAAAACGCCTTCTTCAGACTGATCGAACTGAGTGTGCACGGTTGGCATCCTTTTGTGATACCTATTAGGAAAGAATAATGTGAAGGAGTTGATACGGTATTCAGAAGGCTGTCATATGTACAACTAATTTCTCAACACCACACTGTAGTACAGTGCACACAGAAAAAAAGTAACCACCACAGAAACCGGTACTTTCCTGTATGTTCTATACTCAACTACCGACCAAACAACATTCGCTTGTTCCTTGGTATACCATCTTTAGGTAGAACACACTCCATTACTGGGGGTCACATAGTGGATACATTCATATCGTTAACGCTAGCTTACAGAACAAGAGATTCATCTTCTATGATAAGCTGCACATAGTTCTACAAAAGTTTAGTGTACCAAATTATACAACGCCGTACATTAAATCTGCAGCTATATGAAGACAGCCCGAAATAAAACTGAGATTGCCATCAAGTGTACTGCATGTATGGATATGCAAAAGATCAGCTTTTCAGCACAGCCGCACAAAGTGGCTCGGAGAAACGTGATCTACTACTTTTCTTTCTTTCTTTCTTTCATTCTTAGGACCTTTGTCCCACGTCAGCGTGGGGTCTGCCGTGTTATTACGGATTTGGCAGTGTTAGTAGCAAAGAGTGGCTGGATACCATTCCTGCCGCCACCCCGAGCCCGCCGGGACATAAGTAGTGTAGCCCAGCTGTCTGTGTCTAGCGTAAGTCACGAAATAGTGCGAACGTGTAAAAAAGTCTGTGAGCCGTGTAACTGAGGCCGAACGTGGGGACCAACCCGGTCTTCACCTAGCAGGCTGTGGAAAGCCGCCTAAGAACCACATCAAGGATGGCCAGCATACCTGCCCTCGTCGATAATCCACCGGGCAGATTCGATCCGGGGCCGGTGCGCCTACCTGAGTGCAGAAAGCAGGCTAGACTGGCGGGTCAATAACGTTATCTACTACATTGTGTATACAAGTGAAGTTTATGAAATACGGTTTTCATTCAAAAATCTCATTTCAATGATAGTTATTTCTGAGAATACCATGTACGGCAGAAAAATGAGTTGCAATTCGACAGTGACAAGATTGTGGCGTATTGGCACTGCAGAATATTGTTATGTCTTGTTATTGCTAGTTGGCCAAGTCTGTAATGGGGATATGGAATCATGGGTTCAGGAAGGCAACAGTCAACGGAGGATCTCAAAGAACATAAGTGAGTAGCGCCCTAGAGGACAGAGATATCGGAAAATGAGCAAGAGAAGAGTTCACACTGACAGTGTGACGATGTCTGTGGTGCCCCAGAGTGTCAGGACGGCTACCATCGTTGTAGATTATGTTGACGGAAGAAGAGGGGCAGGCGAGCCGATAGTGTTGCTGCTAATGACAACAATTGGTCACAGGAGTGGCATAACGTAGTCTTTTCAATCGAGTCCTGGTTGTCCGTATGGCATGACGACGTAAGTATCGCTGCGTGGTCTCTCGGAAGAGAATGAACGGTAACAGACAGAATACAGGGATATTACAATTGATTGAAGCGATTTCATATATTCACTGTAGCTCCTTTCATTGACATATGGTCACGACACACTACAGGTACTTAGAAAAACTCATAAAGTTTTGTTCGGCTGAAGCCGCACTTCGGGTTTCTGCCGCCAGAGCGCTCGAGAGCGCAGTGAGACAAAATGGCGACAGGAGCCGAGAAAGCGTGCTTGAAGTGCACTCACATCAGTCAGTCATAACAGTACAATGACACTTCAGGACGAAGTTCAACAAAGATCCACCAACTGCTAACTCCATTCTGCGATGGTATGCTCAGTTTAAAGCTTCTGGATGCCTCTGTAAGGGGAAATCAACGGGTCGGCCTGCAGTGAGCAAAGAAACGGTTGAACGCGTGCGGGAAAGTTTCATGCGTAGCCTGCGGAAGTCGACGAATAAAGCAAGCAGGGAGCTAAACGTACCACAGCCGACGGTTTGGAAAATCTTACGGAAAAGGCTAAAGCAGAAGCCTTACCGTTTACAATTGCTACAAGCCCTGACACCCGATGACAAAGTCAAACGCTTTGAATTTTCGGCGCGGTTGCAACAGCTCATGGAAGAGGATGCGTTCAGTGCGAAACTTGTTTTCAGTGATGAAGCAACATTTTTTCTCAATGGTGAAGTGAACAGACACATTGTGCGAATCTGGGCGGTAGACAATCCTCACGCATTCGTGCAGCAAATTCGCAATTCACCAAAAGTTAACGTGTTTTGTGCAATCTCAAGGTTTAAAGTTTACGGCCCCTTTTTCTTCTGTGAAAAAAACGTTACAGGACACGTGTATCTGGACATGCTGGAAAATTGGCTCATGCCACAACTGGAGACCAACAGCGCCGACTTCATGTTTCAACACGATGGTGCTCCACCGCACTTCCATCATGATGTTCGGCATTTCTTAAACAGGAGATTGGAAAACCGATGGATCGGTCGTGGTGGAGATCATTATCAGCAATTCATGTCATGGCCTCCACGCTCTTCCGACTTAACCCCATGCGATTTCTTTCTGTGGGGTTATGTGAAAGATTCAGTGTCTAAACCTCCTCTACCAAGAAACGTGCCAGAACTGCGAGCTCGCATCAACGATGCTTTCGAACTCATTGATGGGGACACGCTGCGCCGAGTGTGGGAGGAACTTGATTATCGGCTCGATGTCTGCCGAATCACTAAAGGAGCACATATCGAACATTTGTGAATGCCTAAAAGAACTTTTTGAGTTTTTGTATGTGTGTGCAAAGCATTGTGAAAATATCTCAAATAATAAAGTTATTGCAGAGCTGTGAAATGGCTTCAATCATTTGTAATAACCCTGTATGTCGTCGCACGGGCCAAGCATCTAGACGGGTGGTACGCGGTAACATTGGGTTTAGCGCACGATGACCTCTTATTCACACAACCGGATATTTGGCCATCAGCAGTTACGTTTCTGACTAGTAAATGGCGATGCCTGTGACCCATCTTTGAAGTCTGTGTATCGTTATCTTCCAACACGAGAACGCCAACCCGCACGTTGCCCTTCCCGTCCTGAACGATCTCGATATGAGGTGCCTTAAGATGTTGGCCCAGGAACCACGTTTTCCGGAATTCTAACCCACTGAGAACAGTTGTTCCGCGTTTGCTGGATGACAGGCATGCCTCCAGTCGCTTGCCATTATGAGTGACGAACAATGACACGCAGTTAAAGCAGACTGAACAACGTACTTGTTTGACGTCCCAGCTCATTCTACTCAATACCTAACAGCGTTAGAGCCATAGCAGCTGCCAAAGGTGGCGTCACTGAAATCTACATATTGCACTCTTTGTACCCCCAAATCCCCTACAGATTAAAAATACACACTAGGAAAACAAACAAAAAACGAAGCACAACGAAGGAGTTATCCGAATTGGTCGGAAATCGGTAGATGTGATGTACATGTACAAACAAATGATCGAAGATTAGGAAAATTTGGTTATTTATTCAAGAGAAAGAGCTTTACAGACTGAGCAAATGAATAACGCGTTGGTTCATCTCAACCCTTATGCAAGCAGTTATCCCACTGGGCTTTGATTGGCAAAGTTGTTGGGTGTGCTCCTGAGGTGAGTCGTTTTTTTGTATTAGAGTGTATATTTTCCCTAATAAATTGAATATCCTTCTTCCTTTGCTTCTGTGTTCATCCCGTACCTACACGGACATATTATCGAATTTGGCATTTTTAGTGTTAGGGATGGCCGGATGTCCTTCCTGCCGCCACCTCCTTACCCTTCGGTATGGAATTCATGTACCCCAACTGTCGGCGTGTACTGTTATTCACGCGAAAGGGTGCAAACGTTTTCTAAACTTTTTTGAATCGTTTGACTCAGGCCGGACATGGCTACCACCCTGGTATTCACTTAGGCAGATGTGGGAAACCGCCTAAAATCACATCCACGGTGGGCAGCACATTGGCCCTCTTTGTTAATCTGCCGGGCGGGCTCGATCTGGGGTCGGTGCACATGCCCTAATCTCGGAAGTGGCGTGGTGACACGCGTGGCTAACTGGGCACGTCCTTTTAAATTGAATATCTGCATCTAAATCTACATACATACTGCGCAATCCACCATACGGTGAGTGGCGGCGGGTACCTCGTACTACAACTAGCATCTTATCTCCCTGTTTCACTCCCAAACAGAACGAGGGAAAAATGACTGCCTATATGCCTCTGTACGAACCCTAATCTCTCTTATCTTATCTTCGTGGTCTTTCCGCGAAATATAATTTGGCGGCAGTAAAATTGTACTGCAGTCAGCCTCAAATGCTGGTTCTCTAAATTTCCTCAGTAGCGATTCACGAAAAGAACGCCTCCTTTCCTCCAGAGACTCCCACCCGAGTTCCTGAAGCATTTCCGTAACACTCGCGTGATGATCAAACCTACAAGTAACAAATCTAGCAGCCCGCCTCTAAATTGCTTCTATGTCCTCCCTCAATCCGACCTGATAGGGATCCCAAACGCTCGAGCAGTACTCAAGAATAGGTCGTATTAGTGTTTTATAAGCGGTCTCCTTTACAGATGAACCACATCTTCCCAAAGTTCTACCAATGAACCGAAGACGACTATCCGCCTTCCCCACAACTGCCATTACATGCTTGTCCCACTTTGTATCGCTCTGCAATGTTACGCCCAAATATTTAATCGACGTGACTGTGTCAAGCGCTACACTACTAATGGAGTATTCAATCATTACGGGATTCTTTTTCCTATTCATCTGCATTAATTTGCATTTATCTATAATTAGAGTTAGCTGCCATTATTTACACCAATCACAAATCCTGTCCAAGTTACCTAGTATCCTCCTACAGTCATTCAACGACGACACCTTCCCGTACACCACAGCAATACGTGCAGTAAACAAAATTTCATTATATGCTATCCCTATAATTGTACAAACTAGACAGTATTGCAGTTTTCCAAGCTATGTAAAATCCTTAATAATGTCAAAAATACGGGCACAGTTTATGTTTTTCACGAGAGGCACTGATGTGATAGCGCGGTATACAGAGTGGCATAATCGGTCAAGTTGACGTCTTACCCTGGATACACTCATTAGTCGTCGAACAATAGACACTTACTAATTAGCATGTAACACCTACACAGCACAATATAATCAAAGGATCACTTTTACGAAAGATCGTAATTATTTCAACTGTGACCTATAAGTTTGAATTTTGGCTCAAATATGCCTATAGCCATCCACTGTAATGATATGAAAGTGTGGTTCCCTGTGACGTCACCATCGGGTTCCGTGACGCTTGAGACGATAAGGGGAGGGGCCGACATGTGCGAAGTAAAGGACAGAACTCAGAAGTCCAAGTAAGGTGTTAGGTGGGTTAATGATACCGCACTGGCACCACTTATACCCAACGCCAAAATGGAAGTGCAACACCTCATACCCACATACCACCCTTTCCTTTGATGTCTCCACGATGGAGATTGGAACCTCGAGGTCCACTGTTGAATTACGCGGTTTTCTTAAGTGTCGTCCAGGAGAAAATTTCAAACACACTGCCACTCATAATCGACACGAAAATGTCTCGTGGGATGTCATAAATGCCATCAGTCGAACAATATATTCCCTTCCAACAGGATGATGTCCTTGACAATCTTTGACACTAGTGCTAACACGTCACGAACGCTTCAATCCTTATCTAAGGTCATCGTGGGTTGGCAACGCCACTGAATGTGATCGAACCGATTTGGAACACAATTTTCCTCTGGTGTATGCTGTGGAACCATAACGGACCGTCCAGAACTATTCGACGAAATATGAACGCGATTTAAAGCAGCAAAAGACGATTTTGTTTTTTCAGGCTCCCTGTTTTGTACCAACCTGTGCCGTGATTTCTGGGTGCTGCAACATTCACACATGTGTCAATAAAATGGCAAAGAGCCCCACTAAATTGCCCGAGCTTGGCAACACTGTCAGTGAAACGCGCCCCCGTAAGTTGAGTTCGTTAAATATGTGACTGTGTAGAGAAAATCTGTGACGAGAGTCCTAGGTGCATACAGGTAGGCAACCATCTTGCAACTTCTCTCACAGGTTCTGTCTGTGTATACTTTTAAGGTGCTCATACATGTGGGTAGACAGTATTGCCAAACAGGGGTGGGGGTTTAGGGAGGGGTCTTGGATGGACTCCTAGCCATTTCACTTGTGTATGTGTCAATGTTGAACCCCTGAGTGATCACGGCAGAGGTGGGTGCTAAACTGAAGGGGTGAAAAAGCATAAGAACCCTTTGCTCCTTCGGATCATGTTTGAATGCTTTTGATTGGTCCCTTGTGGTTACACACAATACACTACAGAGAAGTTGCTGCATTAGAAAATTGTAGCGAAATACAGGAAGATCTGCAGCGGATAGGCACTTGGTGCAGGGAGTGGCAACTGACCCTTAACATAGACAAATGTAATGTATTGCGAATACATAGAAAGAAGGATCCTTTATTGTATGATTATATGATAGCGGAACAAACACTGGTAGCAGTTACTTCTGTAAAATATCTGGGAGTATGCGTACGGAACGATTTGAAGTGGAATGATCATATAAAACTAATTGTTGGTAAGGCGGGTACCAGGTTGAGATTCATTGGGAGAGTGCTTAGAAAATGTAGTCCATCAACAAAGGAGGTGGCTTACAAAACACTCGTTCGACCTATACTTGAGTATTGCTCATCAGTGTGGGATCCGTACCAGGTCGGGTTGACGGAGGAGATAGAGAAGATCCAAAGAAGAGCGGCGCGTTTCGTCACTGGGTTATTTGGTAACCGTGATAGCGTTACGGAGATGTTTAATAAACTCAAGTGGCAGACTCTGCAAGAGAGGCGCTCTGCATCGCGGTGTAGCTTGCTCGCCAGGTTTCGAGAGGGTGCGTTTCTGGATGAGGTATCGAATATATTGCTTCCCCCTACTCATACCTCCCGAGGAGATCACGAACGTAAAATTAGACAGATTAGAGCGCGCACGGAGGCTTTCAGACAGTCGTTCTTCCCGCGAACCATACGCGACTGGAACAGGAAAGGGAGGTAATGACAGTGGCACGTAAAGTGCCCTCCGCCACACACCGTTGGGTGGCTTGCGGAGTATCAATGTAGATGTAGATGTAGATTATAGCCGCAGTGCACTCCAAAGAGATCCGACTACGTTGAGTGAGGTTACTAGTCACGATCGCTAGGCCATGGGGTGTCAGCAGTGTCAGTGATTGTCAAGAATCGATCTGCTGCTCATCACTGTGCAAACCGTCGTTTTCAACCATAGAATGTGTGGGAATCAACACCTCAAGAGAAGGTATGATTTAATTGGCGCCCTTATGCCACTGGTTGACGCTTTTTCTCGTGGGTTCTGAGCAGCGGTGTGTCTCAAACGTTTTCCTCGACCACACATAAGAAAACAGCGAGAATTCAATAGTGGGGGTCGCAGTTCTAATCTCCATCGCGAAGGCTTGAAAACAATGGTTAAATGTGGGTAAGACTGCGTGTAACGCCCTTCCATTCGCCTGATATGTTCACGGTCGAGTTTAGCAGTATTGTGGTGAGATTTCGTGCAAATGTGACAACATTAACTCGTCTTACACCTTACACGAACTTCTGAGCTCTGGTCTTCCTTTCGCATGCGTCGACATCTTACTGTTGAAGGGTCACCGGGCCCAAGGATGACACCGCAGGTACCAATGCTTCTGTATCGTTACAGAGGATGGTTGCAGACACCCTTGAGCCAAATTTCTAACTTATACTCGCAATGGGAAAATATTACGTGGTTTCAAAATAGTCGTCCTTCAATAGTGTTGCCTAGTGTATTTTTGTCCTGATGACGGCTGCAGTGCACGAATTTACGAGACAGTGAAAGCTCTAGCGCTAATATCTCGCAGTGATTCATGAGAGCTAGATGCAAAACTTACATATTTCCTTCGATGGCGTCCAGGATGACTTGAAAGGACAGAGTAGGATAACAGAAGCTCACTCATACGTATCTAGTGTTCTTCGAAACATTGTGATGCTAATGGTAACATTTCTTATTTTCTTCTAGAACGTAATTACTGACCATAACTACATCCTCTCCTGTGTCAACCTCTTTATTTTAGAGTAGTATTTACAGACAACGTCCTAATTTTTTAAATTGCATTCCGAAATCTGTTTTCCCTACAACTTTCCTCTTACGGCTCCGTTTAGTAGATTATCGTGGTAGCTGTTTCCTAACGTCTTAACAAATGTCCTACCTTCTAGTTAATGTTCTCCTCGCGTTTCTCTCTTCACATGCCCTGTGGAGAACGTCCTCAAATTTTGACACTGATGCAGAAGCTCGTTAATGAAAATAAATTACTTTAAGTTTACTCTGAGGAAATAAAGTTCCACACATAAGTATTGTAATGCCAGCCGTTTCTGCCTTTGCAATAACCTGAAAAGATACTACTTCTTTCAGCCTTAATTCCTGTGAAATTCACAAAATTCACCCTAACCTCAGATGGAGAGAGAAGGATCGATCGTTAAGACTGCGAACTCATGCTCGTTAGAGCCACGGTTCCAACCCCAACCCCAGTTTCCCTAGCTCAGAATAAGCAGTTCCCAGAATGGTTAATTCGAAATATTGCGGTGTATTTCTTGCCGTTTAACCCTTCGCCCCATTCGCTCCACACACACACACACACACACACACACACACACGCACACACACACCCTATCGCGTTTCAAGCAGTCCAGGTTGCTATTTCGGTTCTTAATGGCATCGGCGTCTACAGAATGTTGAGCCAAAAACTAATTTTATCTCTGTTCGCAGACCCCGTATGATACAATACACATATTTTCTTCGTATCAACGGACGTGGAATGTATTATGAATTTGTGCACATACACAGTACGTTACGTGCATTGTGTGCGCACGTGTGCTTTCCTCAGCAGCATATATTTCCCCTTCGCAAATACAGTATCTCTTTAAAACGTGCATTCAGGTGAGATGATAACTCCTGCCGGACCCCACGTTCATATTAATGAGAGATATCACGTGTACCTCGGTGTTTACACTCAAAGATAGTGTACCGTTGGAGCTCTGCAAATGTGCTGCCGTATCGTACGCAACGTGCGGCTATGTTTCCAGAACGTATGTTCTCTTTCGTGCCAAAATTCCATTGAAGGCAGTCTCCCTCTTTATTAATGCCAGCGAAGGCAGTTCGCAAGGAGAACCATCTGATACTGAGCTCTCAAATAATAAAGGCATAGCACCATTACTAGTGTATCATTACTTTTTGCATACAGAAAGAAACAGGACTTTATTTTGCATCGAGTATGCTTTATTTCCACTCACATGAGACATTGCTCAATACTGTTTGACTTGTCTGCACAAAATATTCAAAAATATTTCGAATCGTGTTGCAGTAGGATTTCATGATAATATTATCAAGCTTTATTCTCGGTGTAAAATAACCTACAAATTTAACTAGCTTATTTTACTTTCGATCCATCACAAGCCGTGTGGGTCAATACATTGTTGAATACAGTGACGAACAAGTAAGTAAAACTGCCGAAAGAAAGAACACAGCAGTGCCCACGTAACAAAAATCTCCGTTTAATTATATGTTTAATATAAATAATTGTAAATGAAATTACCCTAGTTTCGGTAACTTAGAATCGCCTATAAATACAGTAGGTACTGGTTATATTTAATTGCAGCGCACTGCATGCCTAGAAATAAATTTTGTGTTGTATAATATACTGTTTTGGTTCCGATTTTCTAAGTTCTATTCGTGATGATACTGATTTAATTCAGTAACAAAAATTAAGATCACTGCAAAATTCGTTAGTCAATGGTTCACTGATATGAGCAGCTGCCGGTATTTTCACTTTCCCTGAAATCAGATATATTTTTTATGCTGTGTTAATTAAAATCATCTGTATTAAATAACTGTTGAACTTCTATGTGATTAGTAAATTTCTTTGTAGTCACGACCTGCCATCTTACTAAGTCACATTATAACAATATTAAAACGTCCAGATTGAGATTTTCTCTCTGCAGCGGAGTGTGCGCTGATATGAAACTTCCTGCCAGATTAAAACTGTGTGCCGGACCGAGACTCGAACTCGGGACCTTTGCCTTACGCGAGCAAGTGCTCTACCAACTGAGTTACCCAAGCACGACTCACGAACCCCCCCCCCCCCCCCCCCTCCTCCTCACAGCTTTACTTCCGCCAGTACCTCGTCTCCTACCTTCTAAACTTTACAGAAGCTCTCCTGCGAACCTTGCAGAACTAGCTCTCCTCAAAGAAAGGATACTGCGGAGGCACGGCTTAGCCACAGCCTGGGGGATGTTTCCAGAATAAGATTTTCACTCTGCAGCAGGAGAGCTTCTGTAAAGTTTGCAAGGTAGGAGACGAGGTACTGGCGGAAGTAAAGCTGTGAGGACGGGGCCTGAGTCGTGCTTGGGTAGCTCAGTTGGTAGAGCACTTGACCGCGAAAGGCAAAGGTCCCGAGCTCGAGTCTCTGTCCGGCACACAGTTTTAATCTGCCAGGAAGTTTAATATTAAAATGTACTGCACGTGGTGGTATATTTGTCTCACATTATAATTACCCAAGGTCTTACGTAACTTTCTAAAATTACTGTAACTTACGAAATCATCTTGTTTTCAGCCGTGATTATACCTGTTTTCGACGTACAGTGTCTCATTCATATTTTTAGATGCTTACACAACGTTGCAGCAGTCTCGCGAAGTCCTGCCGTAAATAAAGTTAGTAAAGTACGTTAGTGCGACCTGTTCTTGAGTACTGCTTCAGTGTTTGCGATCCGTACAAGGTCTGATTAGAGCAAGACATCGGAGCAATTGAGAGGCGGGCAGCTAGATTTGTTACCGGTAGGTTCGAAGAACACGTACGGCTTACTGAGATGCTTTGAGAACTCACATGGGAATGCCAAGAGGGAAGGAGACGTCCTTTCGAGGAGTTCTACAGACATCTATGGGCTTCTGAAGCTGTCTGCCGAACGATTCTACTGCTGCCAACATACATTGCGTGTAACGACCACGAAAATAAGAAACGAGAAACTAGGACTCATGTGGGGGCACACAGAGAGTTGTTTAGGGACCGACAACCTCAACATTTTGGACCGATAGTGTTGGATATTGCCCACTCGTTGCTTACAGGGTGCCCAAAGGATGCTGAGTTGTCGGAATGCTGTACAACAATTCAAAAAAGTAACATTACTAGTTTTATTTCTACAAGCAACTTGAGAATACTTAACTTTGGAGTTACATCGGTGTCGAAAGTGACATGCAAACAGTAACAGACTTCGCTATAGTTAAAGTGCAGACAAGTAACGGATAAAGATCATAAGTAGTTGTTCTTGTAGCACACTCCACAAATACGTTACACTAACTTCTGTACGCTGAGGCGATCCGAGCAGTAAAGTCCGGGCGAGGTTGGCAGAAGCGGCGCTTTTATTCACTTCTTGCAGGGGGCGCTCCTGGCACGGCGCTGTCCAATTCCGCGCACCATTGGCCGACGTTTCCTCACCGCTTTCTCTCATCTTGCGTTCCGCATCTTCGTTCCTGCGCTTGTGGTTACGCCAGAACACATAGGAACTTACCACCATCATAGAGAGTCATTTCTCCCTCGCTATATTTGCGAGTGGAACAGGAAAAGAAATTTTTTATTTATTTAGCGTATGGCTAATAAAGACATATCATGAAATTAAATTACATATACATATGTAAATATTGACACAGAAGAAACTTAAGTTTGTCTTTACATCTGAATAGCCAGTCCTTCAATCCAGCGCACTCCATCTGGAGTTGCTAGCAGGAAGTCCTCTTTGGCGCCGTGACAGGCTCGAATCCTGCATTCACTAACAATGTGGTGAACAGTCTGGTATGGAGCCCCGCAGTCACAAGCTGGATCAGGCAGCTTCCTCCACTTAAAGAGAGCACCCCTGCATCGGCCATGGCCAGTACGGATTCTGTTGAGAGTAGTCCAGGTCTTGTGTGGTAGGTCGAATCCACTTGGAAGTTTAGTACCTGAGAAGATGTTATGCGGGTGCACATCTGCCACAGCTTCCCACCGACCTTTCCATTCTCCGAGAGGTTTGAAATCTTTAGCAACCATGTCAGCAGCATCGCACAGAGTTGGATGGCGTGATTTCAGTCTGTTACGATTTAAAAGTGGCAGGTCGTTATGCATGGGTAAGTTAGAATTCCTGGAGATCTTGTGGAATTCTCTTATAAGAGCAGTACATCTGCGTGATCAGGAGGCATTATACCGGTTAACAGTGGAAGCCAATAACCTGGAGTAGATCTGATTGCACCAGATATTATGCGCATTGTCATATTCAGCTGCGTATCAACAAGCCTTGTACGATGACTGTTCGTCCAGACAGGTGGAGAATACTCAGCACTTGAGTACACCAAGCCCAGAGCTGAAGATCGCAGGGTGGTTGCTCAAGATCCCCAGGTAGTTCCACATAGCTTACGGAGGATGTTGTTTCGAGTCCTCAACTTTTGAGCTAAGAAGGTGTTGTTTGAAGCATAGTGTACGATCCAGGATGACACCAAGATATTTTGGGTTCCAATTATGACGAAGAATTCTGTTTCTGAAACTTACTTCCAGTTTTACGTTCGCCAACCGGTTATTTAGATGGAAGCAACACACTTCTGTTTTACTCACACTGGGTTGGAGTCTCCAAATTTAGAAGTAATTATGTAATGCAGACAGGTCATTGGCTAGAATCTCTTCTGTTGGCTTCATTTCCTGGTGTTTTACGGCTAGCGCCAGATCATCGACATAGCAGTATTTTCTGGACGAAGTGTCAGGTAGATCAGATAGATATAGGTTGAACAGTAAGGGTGAGAGAACTGATCCTTGAGGCAATCCGTTGTTCAGCTTCCTCTCCCTACTTATGTTGCTTCCAGTGATTACCGGGAACTTCCGATCACTTAGCATGTTGTTAATCAGTCGAGCCATTGTTCTGTGGGGTTTGATGCGGAGAAATTTGTAGATATAGCCTTCCCTCCACACAGTGTCGAAGGCGGCAGTTAGATCAACAAATGCCACAGATGTTTTCTGCTTCATTTGGTATCCTGACTCTATGAAGGATGTGAAAGACAATACTTGGTCGCAGCAGGTACACCCTGGTCTGAAGCCTGCCTGACCAACTGGAACATTCTCTAGGATAGCGCTACTTATTCTGTTATATACTCGTATTAGCCTTTCAAAAAGCTTGTAGCAGCAGCTGAGTAGGGCAATGGGGCGATGGCTTTCTAGCTTGTTGCTGGGTTTGCCAGGTTTCAGAAGATATTATCTTCGCCTTTTTAAACTCCAATGGAAGTTGACCAGTCAGAAGGATGTCAGTGAAGAATTCTGCCAGCCATTTCTTAGCTTTTCCTCCCATATGGATCACGAATTCTGGATGGATACCATCAAATCCAGGCACCTTAAGAGGTTTGAGGTCCTTCAGTCCAGAGTCAATGTCTGAAACTGTGAAGGGATGGGTATACTGAGATGACAGAGATGCCTTCTTTTTCAGGTCATGAAGCTGTCCTCTGATATGTCCTGTATGTTTATTGTCAGGAGGTACTCTTCAGGTAGTAATGATGTGGGAAGCAATTTGGTCTGGTGTTACTCCGGAATTTTTTCTGCGTGCTGGTGCATTTCCTCCCAGTTTTCTCAGAAGTCTCCATGCTTTCCTACTCGAGTGGGTAAAGTCCATATGTTCGACTGTTTCTACCCGTTTCTGCCTCCGAGACATGTCCAAGCTGGACAATAGATCCGTAGCTATCTCTGGATCATCACTTAGCTGGAAGTGATGGTACAGTGTTTCACTTTCATTATTCCATCCTGGAAAATATTCTTTTCGGTATCCTCTTGGCATACACTTTTTAGCTGTTGCTGTTACTGCACCAATGAAGCGTTGATAGTTATTATGTGATGGAGGTATCCATCGAATGGTCATATCCAGTTCCGTTGAAACCTTCATCCAGTCAGCTTTCTGGAAATTCCAACGAGCATACGGAGTTGATCGTATGACAGGAAGCGTGCAACCAATTTGTATTATTACAGGTCTGTGTTGGCTGTGAGGAAAGACATCTATCACTGTCCGTGTGGTGTTGATGGGAAAGCCAGCTTCGTGGCAGCTAACAAGGCATAAGTCAGGATTTGAATCCTTGTCCCAAGCAGCTGACCTGAAAGTGCCTTGATCTCTGGCATCAAACACTAGATGAAGATTATTTTCTTCGACCCATTCTGCAAGCATACTCCCATTTTCATCATTTTGAGAGTAGTCCCAAAGTTCTTGGTGACTATTGAAGTCTCCTATGTAAATTGCAGGATGTAGGACAAAATCAGGCCATATTGTTTTGGGTGGTTTGTAAACATTTGTAATAGTAATGCCGTGCAATTGTATGACAAGTGTATTTTTATCTGCCTCCACACTTACAGAAATTAGTGAAGCTTTGTTTATGTTGTTACAGACATACTTAGCAATTCCATACACCTCGTGGTAAGTTACACCAAGTGCAGAATATCCAGGAATTCGACCTCGGCTTTGAAATATCTCTTCGCTGGAAACACGAGTTTTCTGAATGGCGACGACATCGATATTGTTGTCCAGCAAAAATTTTGGCAGGTAGTGACACTTTGTCCTGCTAACGCTTTAATTTTCAGTTGAAGGAGTCTGATAGTTGGTCCAATGTTTCTTGTTAATGAGCTCTGAAAAGAACTGTTTCTACTATTTAGTTGATATGTCACTGCCAAGAGATCCTATGGATAGTCTGGCTGCCTGTAATCACTGTTGCTCAATTAGCACCACCCAGGAGGCTCGTGTAGGGTATTTTAAGGTTAAACCTACGGACGTGAACAACGTTACCTCCCGGAAAGGAGATAATTAGTAGTGATACAGCGTATCATTCGCCACACGAAGTACGGTGGCTTGCGGATTATCTATGTAAATGTAGGAGCACATCCACTGTTTGCAGGTGATTATGTACTACGAATGTAAAGCAGCGTTTTGACCATAAAGAAGCTGCTCTTTGTTGGCATTAATTAACTGTACCAAAAAGTTTGTTACATCACAAACACAGTGCATACACAGAGGAAAATAAACTTATTGAAGGAAGATACGGACAAGGGAAGAAGACAAGGCAGTAGTGGCTGTAGTACTAGTACTAGTAGTAGTAGTACTGGGAAATAAAGACGATGAGGACTTTAATGGTGGTAATGTCGATGAACTGTACCACAAAGTTTGTCATGTTACGAACGCAATGGACACTCTAAGGGAAACAGAGGTGTTGGAGGAGAATGTCAGCAGAGGAAGGAGGGTAGTGGTAGTGGCGGTGGAGGTGGTGATGGTGATAGTAGTAGTAATAAAAAAAGAATAGTATGAACCAAATAATCATGATAATAACGGTGGTGATATGTGGGAAAGCATAAATCGTCTTTACACCAGACTCCGAATTGACTAAGATAATGGTAATTTAATAAAAGCTAGAAAATTGCACCGGAGATTCAGCTCTGGTTGATATTTATTAATCGTTGCACAAAGGTTCCATCAAAAGTTAATATTTTTGATAACAGAGGAGAAGTATGGCACTCTTTGGTGCGAGACTTTGAGGGGTATACAGCGCAGGCCTTCCTGGTCGATATTCACGTCTTGGTAAACTTGAAAGAACTTACTTGTTGTTAAATGGGAGGAGCAGAGCTTAAAAATGTTTTATATAATAATTCATTCATTGCATTGAGATCACTGACGTATTTAAACATTCACATCACAAATTCCATCTTTATTGCCATCGTCAGCTGTAATAATTAACAGGCAAACAGCTTCGTCACGCTGTTTAGTACAGAATGTATATAATTGGAGTTAACATATGGAGATGAAGCTGCTCGGCGATTAATTACCAAATATGAGGATGACAACAAAGGACCAAAATTGCCAGTGTCAGTTTCGTATTAAATACACTACCCAAATAAATTATTGGTCAGTTTGGCTTTATGGGAATTAGGCCATGGTTCAAGGTATATTTTATAAGCCTAATGTTTCTCCTCCTAATGGTGGAATCACCGTCAGACGCTGTTGAAGAAAGAGCATTTCAGACGACGAAGAAGGAACCCCGTTATTGCTTTCGATTAAGCTGAATGTGTGTTATAAGAAAAAGAAAAATATATATCACTTTTGGATGTACAAATACGTAGAGAACCTGTCGGAACGTTAGGGTACAATGGCCATATAAAGCCCACTCACACGATACATACGTTCAGAATAATTCCATTTATCATCCCACGCAGAAAAGTGGAGGCATTAAAACGCCGGTGGACCGGGCTAAAGAAATCTCTCTGAGGAAGAGCTCGATCATTTAAGAACTACTTTTTTAGAAGAAATGCCTACTCGGAAAACCAACCAAGTAAAGGGAAAGTTTTCAACACATTCTTAAAAACAGTCACATAAGAAGACAGCATATTGACAGAGTGTTCAAATCAACAAAGACGGCGGTTCATATTTGAACACTACAAAGGGACCTGCTCTCGCCGCTTGCTGCAGCATGAGAAAATGTCCCTTGCACATGCGGTCAGATGTACACATAAACTACAAAAGAAAGCGTTAGCAGAAGACTGTTGTCGTCTGATGCTTGCAATGTTATCCTACCTGTAGTAGCGGATCATTTAGTTTGACCAGAGGCACACCACATTCATTACTACGATTCTATGATTTTACCAAGGTTCAATCATTACTATGCTAAGATGTACAGATAGGTCACAGAAATTCCAAAACATGAAAACAACGGTAATAGAAATGATGAAGTATTGAAATTAGACAAATCGTGAGCGCACTCTTCCTCACTACAGCCTCCGTCACAGACGTAGATGCGAATCCACGATCTTGGACAGTGTTCTGATGACGTTGCGGTCCAATCATTGCGTGGATATGCACAAACAGTACAGCTTACTGAGCTCTTTTAGGTTTGAAGCTCCTGTGTGAGTCTTTGTAGCCTATGTCTCCGCCATTAGGAGACGAAACGTTAGACACAAATATTATCTTGGACCGCGACCCAGTAACCATAAAACAGAAGTCAACAAGGTCACCGAGGGTTTTTTCAACTACTGAAAAAAAAATATTATCCTTTTTTACATCAATGGCTTATTTCCATGTGGTGGTGATGGATGAGAGTTGTGTCATAAATTTCTCTATTGAGTATTGGTGGGTGCAAAGAGTTGTGTGTGTGTGTGTGTGTGTGTGTGTGTGTGTGTGTGTGTGTGTGTGTGAGAGAGAGAGAGAGAGAGAGAGAGAGAGTTTGTCTTTGTGAAGTCAGCCGGCTGCTGTGGAAGAGCGGTTCTAGGCACTTCAGCCCGGAACCGCGCGGCTGCTACGGTCGCAGGTAGGAATCCTGCTTCGGGCATGGATGTGTGTGATGTCGTTAGATTAGTTAGGTTTAAGCAGTTCAAAGTCTAGGGGAATTATTACCTCAGAAGTTAAATCCCATAGTGCTTAGAGCCATTTGAACCATTTTGTTTGTGAAGTCGTGTCATGTTTGTGTAATACGAAATTATCAGAGCATGCCAGCACATAGCATACAACTTGCGGACAGCACGAAAGTGAGATCTTGGCTTAATGTCCCATACCAAACCAATGTACGGATCGCCATCAAACAATGTTGAATGGCGTCTGCCTCAGCCTTCTCATGTCATTTCTGCCACATTTTTCATCCAGATGACATTTTATTTTACATGTACGTGCTGTCAATCGGACAAGAACACTCAGTATCATCAAGATAGAGAACTGTGCATTGAGTGGTGCGGCAGATGGTCTCAGAGCGTTAGAACCAACCTGCTAGTTGTGGCTGTATCATAATGTTACGGTGTTTGTACAGTCCTCTTAATTCTTCATTTCTTCTTATTCTCCATTCCATGTTATTTTCGTCGTATACAGGTCCTAAAATTTTCCTTAGCACTTTTCTTTCGAATATTAATATTTTTTCTTCATCTTTTATTCTACATATTAATGTTTCACATCCATATAACATCACAGGTATAATGATCGACTGATATAAGCGGATTTAGAAATTACTGCTAAGTGATTTTTTTCTTAGAATTTTGATGAAACAAAAAAGTGTCTTGTTTGCTGTTGATAAACGGGCATCTATTTCTATATCAGTTCTGTTGTTATTACTAAAAAGACTTCCTAGGTACTTGAAGTGGTCAACAGTCTTCAAATTGGATCCATCTACAGTCAGAGGTGCATCTTTTCTGGTTTTATTACTTATGGGCAGGTATTCTGTGCACCTACAGAAGATCAATAATAGTTTCATAAAGTCACTAACTAAACTAGAAACATTAATGAGAAGAACATTTCAGCTTATTGATAGAAGACGATGGGCTGGTCAGAAGGGCACGCTGAACAAGTAGGCTCCAAACTGTTGCTGGTAAGTACCTAGGAGTCTTCTACCGGGTAGGAGCGAGAGAACACGCGCTGGAACTATCAAGTGGAATGCGATGTCGATAATTATTCGCTGCAAGTAACAGTACCTCGGAAAACGTTTGAGTGTAACAAGTAACTAAAATTTTTGTAACTGTCACGAACAAATGCAACACGCGCTTTGGCCGGTACAATTTAACGATTCACCGAAAATCATCTGCTATGTTGAACAGTGCCTTGGTGAACGGTCGTGTGAAGTTCTGAACATCTTGTAATACTGTGAATCATTAGACTGTCTCCTGTTGCGGTGTTCTGAACATAGTTTCCGTGGAATTAGATTTAATGAATGCACGTAATCAGGCTCTTACTTGAGTTTCTTGATTACCGCTAAACGTTAGAATAACAATAAAGTGGCACCATATGTTTTGATAACTTTATTTCGTAGCACTGGATTTTCTCCCGGACTATCACTTCAGTTTCGCATAGTTTGTAGTTTGCACGTTGAAGAACCAATCGCCGGCCGATGTGGACGAGCGGTTCTAGGCGCTTCAGTCTGGAACCGCGCTACCGCTGCGGTCGCAGGTTCGAATCCTGCCTCGGGCATGGATGTGTGTGATGTAATTAGGTTAGTTAGGTTTAAGTAGTTCTAAGTTCTAGGGGACTGATGACCTCAGATGTTAAGTCCCATAGTGCTCAGAGTCATTTGAACCATTTTCTTGAAGAACCAATCGGGGCAATATCTACGAGACATCTCTGAAGGATGAGAGGTATGCAAACCAAAGTCAGTGCAGCTAGAGAAGTGAAAGGAGATAGCCTCATAAACTGTAGTACTGATAGAACCTGGCATTTCTGCAAAAGTGAGTAGCGTATAAACCCACCATGTAACGGATTGGTAGGCGAACATTACACTAATAATCCACCGTCGCCATTCATCTATTTTTTTAAACGTTAGAACCTCTCGTAAAGTTGTTATTAGTAATGACTAACTAGGCTTCACCAAGTGCGACAGATGGATTTTTGCTATTTGCTTATAATCATGTCTGGGAGAAGAGTTGCGTGCTCAGTCAACTGTATTAATTTCAATTCCTTCTATCTCGTATCAGCACTGAACTTTCCTTACCCGTAACCTAATCTCGTATCAACAACCGATGTTACCCTTACCCATAAACAATCACAGTTAGGTCAGTGATGTATGAATGATGGTTACCTGAGTGTGCATGCGCTATCCTAGAATCATTATAGCTTTCTTGGTTTTCGTTGTTAAAGCGTGGGAACGCCCGTTGAATTTTGGCTACCAAAGCTGGCCTCTACCGTGACCAGACCAGACAACAAATTTTCCGCTATTTTTAAAAGTTAGTCTGGTGACTGTAAAATTTTCCAGCGAACTCATGTTCCAATTTCTGTTAGGTCAGCTGGTTGGTGCCTGAGAAACAGGGCCGCCCGGAGTGGCCGAGCGGTTCTAGGCGCTTCATTCTGGAACCGCGCGACCGTTACGGTCGCAGGTTCGAATCCTACCTCGGGCATGGATGTGTGTGATGTCCTTAAGTTAGTTAGCTTTAAGTAGTTCTAAGTTCTAGGGGACTGATGACCTCAGATGTTAAGTCCCATAGTGCTCAGAGCCATTAGAACCATTTGAGAAACAGGTATTGGCGTTTGGATCCATCCGAAGAGTTAGGCGCGGAGACGATTGACTGACGGCCACAACCTCTCACGCAGTTTGCACCAGAGCACAGAGCCTGGGATGTTTTAGAAAGTTTTTGGTACGTATATGTGGCGGTCTGGTTGTGTGGTGAGCAACTCATGCTGCTCTCCAGCACACTTAGCATAAAACCTTTTATCTGGAAATCCGATTAGCCGTTTCGTTTCGTAATTTAGGTAACCAAAGCAGTAATTAAATTCTGTTATCAAAGAAGTTACGTAGCTAAATTTCACGTGTGTAAATTTTATCGCTTTCAACATTACCTAACCCCGTTAGCTTTTCCTTAATTGCCCTCTGCAGACTTTCTTGAGCAGAAGGAATGGCCACAAGACATGTTTGATGGTAACCCCCATGCAGTTCGTGGGACTTATTGATGAACTTATCTTCTATTGTTTTCGTTCAACTACTGTAGCGAGTGCTTGAGTTTCCAATGCGTTCACAAGAGTAAGCGTGACCCATCTTTCCGATCACACGAGCATTATTTTCACAGAGTGATGTCCATAGAATTTGTTTAGAATCAACCCCAATAAGGTATCATAATATGCGATGATTTATGCTTTGTTAAATGATTTTAAATCACCACAAGAGTATACCTTGCGTTGAAAAATTTCCTTTTTCATGCAGTAAGATTTGTTAGTCTTTTAGCAGACGTTCCTTTCCATCTCCTGTGATTACTCTGAATGGCTGTCTTGCTTCAGCAATGTCTGTTTAAATTATCAATTAAATGTATTTCCTGATCAGTCATGCTAAAGTCGTTCGGTCAGACCCGGTTGAGCGTTTTAGTTACATCATATGGTCAGATATTCTTATATTCCTTTACCGACTACAGACGACATCGCATTAAGTGCAATTTACCAATAGGGAGGCACCGGCTGATCTTTACAGGAATCAGAATAGCTACCTGTATTTGGAACCAGATTAAGGTTGAATCTAATTAAAAAAAAAACAAAGGACATCTTTTAGTGTCACAAGCTCCCGTTCCAAAAAAAAAAAAAAAATAATAATAATAATAATAATCAGCCTGCGTATCTGTACGGAATGTAGCCCAGAACACTAGCCTCAAACTAACTACCTCCAAATCGAGCACAATTGCAAAAGCGTTTGTTAGGAACCTCGGACATGGGGGCACGTAGTGTTGTTGATGTTTTGCATCAATTTATCCTTTGTGAAGAAAGTGAACTGTTATCAAGAGGTCTTCACATGCCAAGGTGAAACTGGATGGAAGATACTGGTAGCAAAAGGATCGGTAGTAGCAGGTTTTTTGCTTTTATTTCGAATCCCAATTCGTGCCGACGAGGAATGAAATGAGTCGGACGTTGTTCGGCCACAGCGCTTTGGGCGATCGAATTCGTCTTGCTATGCCGTGCTCTGCGTCACGTTTCTTGTCTAATTACACGGAGCGTCATGTACCAGAATATAAAGGCCGCCGATGTTACCTCAACGCTTCTACAGAGCAGACACGGTAATTTTAGTTTGTAAACCTCAGTCGGCAAACACTGGATGATATCATCGAAGGGCCAGTTACATTCGCCGTCCTGCCGACGTTTAAATCTTCATGTGAACTATGCAAGCCGTGAATCCATTAAGTTCCCTGCAATGTAGAGCTTCAGATTTAATCCAACTGGTAGTTAAAATTGGAGGATGGCAAAAAAATATAATCTTTTAAAAGAATGCATGGTCTCGCGGCAGTAGAGGCTGATAGAGTCTTCTCAAGCTTCCATCTGCGTCAAGTAGCTAAGGGGGAGGTCCAGGGTGACTATCGATTCTGGAGCCGATTTTCATGATTTTTTCTTTCAAGAAACTGATAAACAAATTACAGAGCTCACTTCAGACCTTCGTTGTACACCCTTAAGATTGTATTATATACCTTTTTAAGTATAAAGTTGAACCTAGACGACATCGATGAGAGGCATTCGCGAAGTGCGAGGGCGGTTGGTGGTAACTCTGAACGTCATAAAATTACAAAAACTGCTTTGAAACTGGTTGTGCTGTCTAACGTAGTAACTAGGAATATTAAAAAAATAGTTTTCAGCCAAATGGCGCACTCTGAAATAAAAGTCAATTTTTTCGACAAAGTCATTATAGAAATATGCACCAAAAATCGAAATTAAAGTATATCGTACAGATACTATGTACTACAGTTGAAAAAACACCGGCTTACAAGTTACAAAAAGGTATAATGTAACGCGTGTATGTTTAATGAGTTTTGGCTCCTGCCAGCTTGAAAATTGTTGTTTTGAAAACACAAACATTTAAAGTTGCAACTTGTGTTTTCAATATTGGAACTGAACAAACCATTAATTGGCAGCAGACACGAGACAAGAACTTGCTTTCAGACTGTTTACCTCAAAGGAATCACCTCACGAAGAGAAATCTTGTTGACAATTGTGTTTTAGTCAACGGATGACACATGACATCCGCTCAAGTTCGTTTGTTGATCTTTCCACTCTGTTTTTTTTTTTTTTTTTTTTATTACAGAAGCCAACCAGCTCTCTGACTGAACACGCTGAGCTACCGTGCCGGCTAAGAACGAATCTTAAAAACAGGCACTGTAAGGAACATTTGAAGCCAATAAAAAATAGGCTAAAAATTGTGCCCTGGTCTAGCCCCTAAAATTAGTACGAATTTTCGGCCGAACGCTACTGGACCACCGTCGAGTGATAACTGTCGTTAATAACGATATTGGATTTTCTCTGAGGACAGTACAGGCCTGCTACCCCAGTTATTTTGCAGCACAATTATGGAGTTGTGTAGACGCAAATTTTTTCCTTCACTTAAGAGCAGACATCCATGCTCCCCTCATACGATAGCGCCTCCATTCCACTTCCGGAAGGTATGTTTTAGCTGCTTGTATATCTAGGTTGAGTTTTTTATAGACAGATCAGCTAGATACGTGAGTGCGTGAGTGACGCAAGATACAAGAAATAAATGTCGTTCCAGTTGCATGATTTGTTGGAACTTGCAGCATGCAAAGCTATTGTTATACACTCCTGGAAATGGAAAAAAGAACACATTGACACCGGTGTGTCAGACCCACCATACTTGCTCCGGACACTGCGAGAGGGCTGTACAAGCAATGATCACACGCACGGCACAGCGGACACACCAGGAACCGCGGTGTTGGCCGTCGAATGGCGCTAGCTGCGCAGCATTTGTGCACCGCCGCCGTCAGTGTCAGCCAGTTTGCCGTGGCATACGGAGCTCCATCGCAGTCTTTAACACTGGTAGCATGCCGCGACAGCGTGGACGTGAACCGTATGTGCAGTTGACGGACTTTGAGCGAGGGCGTATAGTGGGCATGCGGGAGGCCGGGTGGACGTACCGCCGAATTGCTCAACACGTGGGGCGTGAGGTCTCCACAGTACATCGATGTTGTCGCCAGTGGTCGGCGGAAGGTGCACGTGCCCGTCGACCAGGGACCGGACCGCAGCGACGCACGGATGCACGCCAAGACCGTAGGATCCTACGCAGTGCCGTAGGGGACCGCACCGCCACTTCCCAGCAAATTAGGGACACTGTTGCTCCTGGGGTATCGGCGAGGACCATTCGCAACCGTCTCCATGAAGCTGGGCTACGGTCCCGCACACCGTTAGGCCGTCTTCCGCTCACGCCCCAACATCATGCAGCCCGCCTCCAGTGGTGTCGCGACAGGCGTGAATGGAGGGACGAATGGAGACGTGTCGTCTTCAGCGATGAGAGTCGCTTCTGCCTTGGTGCCAATGATGGTCGTATGCGTGTTTGGCGCCATGCAGGTGAGCGCCACAATCAGGACTGCATACGACCGAGGCACACAGGCCCAACACCCGGCATCATGGTGTGGGGAGCGATCTGCTACACTGGCCGTACACCACTGGTGATCGTCGAGGGGACACTGAATAGTGCACGGTACATCCAAACCGTCATCGAACCCATCGTTCTACCATTCCTAGTCCAGCAAGGGAACTTGCTGTTCCAACAGGACAATGCACGTCCGCATGTATCCCGTGCCATCCAACGTGCTCTAGAAGGTGTAAGTCAACTACCCTGGCCAGCAAGATCTCCGGATCTGTCCCCCATTGAGCATGTTTGGGACTGGATGAAGCGTCGTCTCACGCGGTCTGCACGTCCAGCACGAACGCTGGTCCAACTGAGGCGCCTGGTGGAAATGGCATGGCAAGCCGTTCCACAGGACTACATCCAGCATCTCTTCGATCGTCTCCATGGGAGAATAGCAGCCTGCATTGCTGCGAAAATTGGATATACACTGTACTAGTGCCGACATTGTGCATGCTCTGTTGCCTGTGTCTATGTGCCTGTGGTTCTGTCAGTGTGATCATGTGATGTATCTGACCCCAGGAATGTGTCAATAAAGTTTCCCCTTCCTGGGACAATGAATTCACGGTGTTCTTATTTCAATTTCCAGGAGTGTATTATTAGCGCGCCGTTCTCAGTGTAACGTAGGAAATAGCTTTGCAGTGCACAAAAGCCTCATTTCTCGGGTACATAACCAAATTAATAAAACTGATGGACAGTCTATGACGCCCGGGAGCAACCGAGCAAGGAATGGTTGTTATACCTCGTCCACTACTGAGTGGGGAGAATGAAATTCAGCTGCAGTCAGGCCCTGCAAATAGGAAAATAAAGGACAATGCCCGAAGTCTTCTTTGTGATGATAGCCAATATCAACGTATGCCGAAGGAATGGGTCCTATGGCCGGCCAGTGTGGCCGAGCGGTTCTAGGCGCTTTAGTCTGGAACCGCGCGACCGCTCCGGTCGCAGGTTCGAATCCTGCCTCGGGCATGGATGTGTGTGATGTCCTTAGGTTAGTTAGGTTTAAGTAGTTCTAAGTTCTATGGGACTGATGACCTCACATGTTAAGTCCCATAGTGCTCAGAGCCATTTGAACCATTTGAATGGGTCCTATTAACAACACCACACGACAGTGCCTGAAAGCAGGAAAATCGTAAACAGTTCAAGCTGTTTTCATCTCTCCGTCGAGTTTTGTGACTGAACAATTGGGGCTTTCATATCTTCACGAACAGTTCCCCTTACCGTGGTGGCGGACTCATTACTGTGTGCAGACTCAGTCGTCGGACCTCCACGTCATTAGAATGATTTTGCCGTGTACTGGTACCTTCTTTAAGCAACAAAGAAACTTGTATACGATATGGCACAAGCTCAATATTTCAAATCTCTTGTCGCTACAATCCTTACCACGTTGGATAAAACTATAATTCCCTTGCCGCATATATTATAGCTGGATCGTAACCTCCAACGGCTGTCGGACGAGTAGTGTGTGAACTTCACAGTATCACTCTGTCAGTGCCACGCCAAATACAATGAAGCGCCAAAGAAACTGGTATAGGCACGCGTATTCAAATGTAGAGACATGTAAACAGGCGGAAGACGGCGCTACGGTCGGCAACGCCTATAGAAGACAAGTGTCTGGCACAGTTGTTAGATTCGTTACTGCTGCCACAATGGAAGGTTATCAAGATTTATGTGAGTTCGTAATGGTGTGGGGCGTGTGCAGTTGGAGTGATATGGGACGTCTGATACTTATAGCCATTACTCTGACAGGTGACACGTACGTAGGAATCCTGTCTGATCACCTGCATCCATTCATGCCCGTTGTGCATTCCGACAGTCTTGGGCAACTTCAGCACACTGCGGCACCCCGAACTTCCGGATTTGCTACAGAGTGGCTCCAGGAACATTGAACATTATTGAACATTTCTGGGATGTCTTGCAACGTGCTGTTCAGAAGAGATCTCCACCCCCTCGTCGTCTTACGGATTTATGGACAGGGAAGCGGGATTAATGGTGTCAATTTCCTCCAGCAGTACTTCAGACATTAGTCGAGTCCATGCCACGTCGTGTTGTGGACCTTCTGCGTGCTCGCGGGGGCCCTACACAATATTAAGCAGGTGAACCAGTTTTTTTGGGTCTTCAGTATATAACAAGGCAACCCGTCACACGCGCTGTTCTGTTATCGTACGGCTGCTTCAGTTTCAAGTACGAAACTAGAGTTTTAGAGACATATAATGAAATTAATTTAAGGAAACACAAGAAAATTCTGTGTTATTTCTATACAACTGCGATAAAGAACCCTTTTCTGATCACTCAATTACATTGAAGTTAAAAATATTCTTGCGAATTGCAGTTATTGCCAATGTCTGCCACCTAACAATGCACAATTCTATTATAATAAGTTTAATTTAACATCATATCCGTTGCTACAAAAGAACAACATTTGAACAAGAACGTCTCTATAATGGACTTTCACGAAATCGTTTTACATTCGTGTTTAATTTCCATCATAGCAGATGATCGGTACAAAGAGATGAGCTTCCATTCAATTCAATTTCTCCATTCGACAGCCGAGGAATTCCCCAGATCTTTCGATGCTGAGTACATTGCTATCGTATATTTTACAGAAGTAAGGTGGTTCAGTCGAGGCCAGATGTTAAAAGGAATTTGTAGCATAATTCATGAAATCAAATCATTCATGATATCAAAAACAACATCTTTGTCACAACTTGAAGTACAACTTGAAGATTCACAACTTGAAGATGACAATTGGGTGGCATATTTAGATTTTTTGCTACATTTTACTGCCAATTACGTGACTTAAACAAGTGGAAACCTATTTATCAGTACAATGATCAAAAGAAACTGAAATTAAGGCAAGTAAAAGAAAATACAAGCTGTTTTTTTTTCATTTCAAAACGTTGCGAACATAATCTGAAAGACGGGATGAAGTACGCGTAACATTTCGCTTCTTGATACAGCAATCTGAAAATAGATTTCATGATTTTCGAAAAAAGTTGTTAAAATTTTTGTATTTATGCGACTACGTTTACAAAGAATGTAGATACGTTGTCAGAATATTTTAAGATGGAATGCATAGAGTTTCAGTCTGACATCCAGCTATGGATAAAAATTTATCATCTATCTTCGTTCGACTTCTACAGATTATATCTGCCCAGAGACAAATAGCCCTCGCTGCACAATGATGCGTCATTCATGCCATCTTTGTTTGCAAGCACGGACGTTTAAGGACAGTTATTTTCAAGAGTAAAGCACACAAACTGTAAAAAATAGATCTAAAATGTCAGATGAAGAAAATGAGAACACCTTGAGAATTGCAACCACTTCGATCCAACCTCATACTGACACTTTAGTTTCCCTTATTCAAAGACAAATGTCTCGTTAATTATATAAAGTGTCCAAATAATCTCATGTTGCTTTTTAGAATAATTAAACATAAATTTAAAAATTCTAAATTTCTTAAATGTGTTAACTCTGATCGCAATATTTGCATGCCACTTCTGATTTCTCTTATTTTATCAGAATAGTTGTTTTTCCCTGCGTAGATAGGACGCAAGGAAATGTTGTGGCATTCACTGAAAAATGGTTGTTGATGATAATTTCATGAAAAGATCTCGCCGCAACTAGAAACGCCTCAATTTCAATTATTACCACCCAAATTTTCTTATCATATCCATGACATATCTCCCCTATCAAGTAATAATACAAAAGGAGCAGCCATTCTTTGAACTTTTGGTGTCCTGCCTCAATCCTGTCTGTAAGAATCACATACCACACAGCAACGCTCCAGAATATAACGGAAGTGTAAATTAGGGAATGTCACGATCTAAGTGTTCTGATGGTAAATTACAGCCTTTGGATCGTCTTCTCCGTAACATATTCTGTGTGATCGTTTCAGTTTAAGTTGATCGTATTTGTATTTAGTTGAAATGGCAACCTTCAGTTTTGTATGTTTAATGATGCAAACAAAACTTTCATGTAATTTTTTAGCACTCATGTGGGTGGTGTCAGAGTATTTTCCGCTCTTGTTCAACTATCACTATCCAAACCATGCCGATGTCAAGTCTAAGACATATCTCAACTCGTACTGATGTGCTGATGTTTTACTAGTCGGTGAATTACAGTATCTTCTGCAAATAATTTGATATGACTGTTCAGATTGTCCCCGAAGCCCCTCATATACGTGTAGCGTGTCACAAAAATGTTGCGACAAACTCTGAGGGAGCTCTAGAGCGTTTCTTGAGGAACAAATCGAGGACAGAAACCCGTGTCCGAAAACGTCATTCAAAGGCACTACAAAGTGTCGAAATTATAGGTGGCAGCGCCTGCCATTAGGCCATCCTTTTGGCAGAAAACGTGACCTTGTAAGCTGAAGAACCGTAGGCAGCACTTCTCGAATTGCTATTTCCTATTCAGCAATCGAGACTAATTGCAACGATCGCCGGTGGAGAAGATGGAGCTAGTTTCCACATGGAAAGACCTTTTCTCCTATGGATGCTATGCTCTGTAGCCCAGGTGGCCGATGGTTTCAGACTCGTGTTTCCATCCATAATTTATCTTTTTCCTGGAACCCTCTGAGATCTCCAATATTTTTCGGTGTACAGGAGAAAAATAGATTGCAGATGGAAACGCATGTCCGAAACCATCACCCACTGAGACAACAGAGCACCGATTTAATAGGAAATACAATCTTTCTATGCTGCAGCTAGCTCCATCATCTCCATTGGCAATCATGGCAATCAGTCACTGAATAACAAACAAAACTGCGAGACGTTCCGCCTATGGTCTGTCAGCGTACAACGGCATGTTTGCTGCCGAAGTGGTGGTTCAGTGGCAGGCACCGGTGTCTGTAACTTGGGCGCTCTATAGAGTCGTTTTTTGACATCTCTGGACACGGTTTCCTATCATCGATTTGTTCCTCAAAGCATTCCTGTACAACCCCTCGAAGTTTGTCTCAACATTTCTGGGACGCCATGTAGATTAAGACCAGCAGAGGGCCTTTAACAATACCTACACTGAAGAACCAAAGAAACTGGTACACTTGGCTAATATGGTGTAGAGCCACGGTGAGCACGCAGACGTACCGCAACACGACGTGGCATGCACTCGAATAATGTCTGATGTAGTGCTGGAGGTAACACACACCATGGATCCTGCACGGCGGAGGGTGGAGATCTCTTCTGAACAGTACGTTTCAAGGCATCCTAGATATGGTCCATAATATTCATGTCTGGGGAGATTGGTAGGCAGTAGAAGAGTTTAAACTCGGAAGAGTGTTCCTGGAGCCACTATGTAGCAATTTTGGACGTGTGGGGTGTCGCAGTTTTTGGAAATCTGTGGTAAGATCTTATGGGACCAAACTTCTGAGGTCATCGGTCCCCATGCCTACACACTACTTAATCTAACTTAACGTAACTTATGCTATAGACAACACACACACACACATGCCCGAGGGAGGACTCGAACCTCCGACGGTGGGAGCCGCATGGACCGTGACAAGGTGGCCAAGACCACGCGCCTACGCCGAGCGGCTGATGTCGCATTGTCCTGAAGGAATTGCCCAAGTTCGTCGGAATGCACAAGGGACGTGAACGGATGCAGGTGATCACGTACGTGTCACCTGTCAGAGTTGTATCTAGATGTGTCAGGGGTCCCATATTATTCCAACTGCACACGCCCCAGACAATTAAAGAGCCTCCACCAGCTTGAACAGTCCCCTGCCCACATGCAGGGTCCATGGATTCATGAGGTTGTCTCCAATCCCGTACACATCCATCCGCTCGACACAAATTGAAAGGAGAGTCGTCCGACCCGGCAACATGTTTCCAGTCACCAACAGTCCAACGTCAGTGTTGACGGATCCAGGCGAAGCTTAAAGCTTAATGTCGTGCAGTCGTCAAGGGTACAAGACCAAGCCTTCGGCTCCGAAAGCTCATATGGATGATGTTTCGTTCAATGGTTCGCACGCTGACACTTGTTTGCCGCGCAGAATTAGCCGAGCGCTCTCAGGCGCTGCAGTCATAGGCTGTGTGGCTGATCCCGGCGGATATTTCGAGTCCACCCTCGGGCATGGGTGTGTGTTTGTCCTTAGGGTAATTTATGTTAAGTAGTATGTAAGCTTAGGGACTGATGACCTTAGCAGTTAAGTCCAATAGGAATTCACACACACATGTGTGTTGTGTGTGTGTGTGTGTGTGACACTTGTTTACGGCCCAGCATTGAAGTTTGCAGCAATTTTCGGAAGCGTTGTACTTCTGTCACGTTGAACGATTCTCTTCAGTCGTCGTTGGTTCCGTTTCTGCAGGATCGTTCTGCGGCCGCAGCGATGTCGGAGAATGTTGTTTTACCGGATTCCTTATATTCACGTTCACTCGTGAAGCTCGGTAAAATCCCCACTTCATTGCTACTTTGCAGATGCAGTATCGCATAGCTCATGTGCCGAGTATAACACCACGTTCAAACTGATAACGTGCCGTTGGAGCAACGGTAACCGAACTATTAATTGCGCCAGACGCTTGTTGTTTTATGTAGGCGTTGCCGACCGCAGCGCCGTATTTTGTCAGTTTACATCTCTCTGTATTATTGAATACGAATGCCTATATCAGTTTCTTTGGCACTACAGTGTAGGAGAACAGCAAACACAACCTCGGTTTCATTAGAAGGCTTCTGACAGGAAATCGCGAATGCTGTCGTACAGCTGAGATGATACTCCATAGGTGAGCAGTTTCGTTAGAAGTAGCTTACATTTTGTTTGATGAGGTTTGCACTAATATTCCAAAGCGACTGTCAGGAATAACTTGTTATAATTCGATTAAAACTTTCCGTCTCTCAATACTTTATATCTCATATTGAAACGTTTCTCTGAAAGTCATTAACGTCGTCACGGGAAAAACCGTGTACAGATTACAGCAACCGTGTTCCTATAATGTATAATGAATAAATCTGTCGGGCACAATTTGTTTTGGAAATTGGGTTCCAGCTGCTGTGTTAATGGGCTACGCCCCGCGGGATGAAGAAATCGCTGGCACTCGCTGTTTATGTGGTGCGCCGTCCCTGGGCGGGATACCGGGAGGAGATATATAGAGCTAGTAAACGTCAGGATGCGCTCTGCGCCGGCATGCGTGCGGCTTGAAACGGCGCACGCACTCACGCACCTGCGTCTTAAGTCCTCCTCGGCTGACGCGTGTACGACGTACCCATTAGCAACCTTATCTGCCCAGCCTGTTCCAGTCCCATGTGAAACCCCTGTCGGGAGGCAGTTAATTTCTGAAGGCAGCAGTCAAACGTTAATTACATCTTCTTCTTGTTTCCTTTGCACGTCACATGATGGAAGAGACTGTTGTTTTACGTTTCCCTTAGATTGAATCTCTGGAACGGTGAAACTCATTTGAGACGGAGGTTGCTTGAAGTTCTTCGTGCGCCCTTGAGGTCCAAGTGTGCGCCTCGGACTCATACCGCTGTCGACGAGGCTTCCACTACATCTGGGTTACTAAGCTTGACATGTGAAGCTCACTAAGCAGTCCGTGACTTTGTTGATCGATGTTTTTGATCATCAACTGCAAACTTGATACCACTGAGAATTTCTCAACGTAACAAAGTAATTCTACTAAACGTTGTTGTACAAGACAGTACCACCTGTTGGCATATCTGCGACGGACTGTCTAGCTGGATCCAAAAGGGTCTGTGTGTTGATTTATCGAACGAACAGGTGTAGCATTTACTAATAAAGACAAAGAATGTTTACGGAAGAATATTGTTGCGGTGATGTTGACTGTGAACAATTGTTTTTCTGGCATTAATTTATTCTTAGACACAGTCACAATATATTATTAAAAATTTATCAGTTTCAGTTAATAATACTAACAATCTGCTGTTCTGTTCAATGCTCACTACTGCATACTAAGTATATATGAAAATCTACTCATCAACATCGCTGTCACACTCATGATATCTGTACAAAGATCTTATGTTTACTTTGGACGACAAAACAGTGTCTGTCACGTGCTTTGGTGTAGTTTTGCCCGACAATGGATTTACAAACGTAAATTTTATCAGATAAATGCTGATTTCTTTTGCACTCTTCACGAAATCCAACGTCTTACTTTGAAATACTCTCCACCTTAAGTTCCTTTATGATGTTACACGATAAGTCACTCGAACACAGTGTTTGCCGATTCTAATAAATACCAAGGGATTGCAATTACGTAAAGCTTAGAACCATCACGCAAAAAATGTTGTGGTGAACTGGAACTAATTACCAAATTTTATTCACAGAAGTTGCAAGAAATCTAGGAAAGATACTGCGTACACTCCGCTTGTCCAACGTCTTCTGCAATACTGTCTCGCCGGCCGCTACCGAAGTAACGCAGTACCCGATGTGAACAGACACAAACAACTCCAAAATTGTCAAAATAATGCTTGTAAAAGGCTCTGCAAACACGCTTGATAATCGTCAAATGTAGAAATCGTGCATCGCACAACCTACACACCTGTTCACAAAATAATGCATCAGACACGAAAACAACTCATAAATTGTCAAAAGATAAAGCAAGTGTTATATTATGCAAACACGCTCACAATGCTTAAACAGCCAAAAATAATGCAGTGCTCAAACACTCATTGCATGTCTGTACATCAGTGTACTGCACTATTTCGGTGATTTATGGGTAGTTTGCTGGTCTGTATGCTGCGATTCCAAACATGTCAGAGTGTGTGCTTTGTATCAGTGTAATAAATAAAATATATGACATCTCTCCCTAGATAAACTGTTCCAAAATAAATAAACTTTACCCCCTCCTCTCACCAGCAGCTCTGCACAGGCTGAATAATTTTCCCAACATTTTTCCCCCCGGGCAGCTATGGATCTCCAGACTCCAGTCCTCATAGTGGACACACTGCATGGAGCATTTCCCTCAAATTGTTTAAATGAAGACTGCCTGCAAAATAGAGACTTAAATCCTCCCTATCCAGCAGGGCAGAACAGGCTGACTCCTTTTCCCGCCACTTTTCCTCCCCAGATCGCCATCTTGGATTACATCACAGAAGGGATGACAGTGCCCTCTGGTGGCAGCACTGTGCACTAGGTCAATTGGACTCCAGATCTCATGATGAACATACTGGACAGAGCTACTGCCTAAAATTGTTTAAATAAATACTGAAAATGGTTCAAATGGCTCTGATCACTATGGGACTTAACATCTGAGGTCATCAGTCCCCTAGAACTTAGAACTACATAAACCTAACTAACATATGGACATCACACACATCCATGCCCGAGGCAGGATTCGAACTTGCGACCATAGCAGTAACGCGGTTCCGGACTGAAGCACCTAGAACTGCTCATCCACCACGGCAGGCCAAATAACTACTGAAAATATAGACTTGTGGCCATCTTTTCCAGCACAGGCTGAGTCCTTTCGCAGCCAAATCCTAGGAAGAGGTGGCTGTCGGATGACTTAGGTTAGTGAAGGTAGCCTAAGTGACCTATTTTGCTGTCTTTTCTTAGGTTAGTGGAGGTAGCTCTGGCGTGTTGCATTGTCCTGCTAGAATTTGAACTTCCCTTCATTTTCTCGGGGATGGGAGGGGTGGGAGTAGGGGAGGGGGTTAGACTAGTGGAGGCAACCCAACTGATCTATTTTCCCGAAAACATTTTACTTCCCACCATGACTTCATTGTGATGATGCAATATCTGTCGCCGCCATTTTGGATCCGCCATCTTGAATAAATTTGGCAACAATGGAGAGTGGGATTGTGCGAACTTTGTTCTACTACCGCTGATACAGAAATCTGCAAGTGTAGGCCAAGAAAGCCTTATGTTGCCGGTGCTCCTACCTATGCTCTCTGTAATTATACTCAATCACTGTGGTGAACGTTAGTGTCATGTAATTGTTTGTCGATTGAAGACGAGGGCATGCTGCTACTGCTGCCTGCTCCCTACTCTTCTGCACTGATCTCTGACTCTTGCATATGAGGCTGACATCCACATCCCTATAACAAATGTACATGGATTCCAAATCAACACCTCTCCAAGAAGTTTGTCAATTTTGTCAGATTCTAACGCCCTGCTATATTTTTTCGCGCCAAACCGTGCCTGCCCGCCAATAGTGACAAATATATCACACAGCTGTCCAACAGTGAGGATATCCCATCGCATAAAAAACCCCACTAAAAGCAATGCAATGTGATCTGATGCCAATTATACCACAAGACGCACTCCAGCTACTAAAGAAACGCTCACTTCAGTAACATCGCTTACTAATGTACACATTGGCACGTTTTCGTAACTATCTACTAAACTTTCATTACTGGTCCTGTGAAATTCCAAGAGCAGCTCATAAGGCTTCCCCATTATTTTCTATAGGCCGTGTTTTCTTCCTATAAGCGTCAGATAGCTATCTGCAAATGCCCTTTGAAAAAGAATGAAAGGATCTCCTGCTGCTAGCGTCACTATCTCATCCCCTCCTCGCCCATTTGGCAAGATGAATCAGTAAAAATACATGATAGCTGCAACCCCTGGCTGAACTCTGGCACCCACGTTTCCACGAAGTCATCACCTGAGGCATCAGCCTGCTCTCATATCAAAGACCCACTGTTATCCGTTGCAGTCTCCGTCTGTCGCATCTCAAATCTAAAGAATTGTGCTTTACCACACAATAAAATCATCCATAAACAGTTCAGTCCATGTTAAAGGAAGGAAATGAAGCTACAAAGAACTCGGAAGTTACATCTTACATGTGGTATCTGTTCTTTCCCCGTGTCTGGAAGAACAGACACCACGCATTCCTATAACTGATACGCCTCAATGGGCTATGAATCCATGACTATTAGTGTAGGTACGTATTTAAGTTCGACCGCCAATGGGAATCTTAAAGTAACGAGCACAGAGGACACGGACAGGGGCTACAGTGGCGAATCTTGATGGGGATATGGGTTGACCGAGAAACGTGCTGCGATAGTCCACGCATTTGCTATTAACACAGTGCCCAGGCAGTAAAGTAGTTAATGCAAGTGCCTTGTAAGCAGGAGATCCCAAGTTCGTGCCCCAGTCTGACAAATCTTTTCATTCATCGCCGCTGATCTCCATGCACCTGATAACACCAGTTCCTTCCCTTCCTCCCCCTTCAACTTCAAATTACATAATCAGAATTTACAGTCACTGTGGTTCTATATATTTAGATAAAGGCATTCCCTACGGAATCCGGTCCGATATCACCCTCTAATTACAGGTACGATCTTATTTTCAATGAAAGTGGCTTGCAATTTTGCCTGCCAAGTTTCAATATCAGGGAAAGGTAGGTTACATGAAGGCTATACACGAGTTGAGAATGGCCGATGGTTACAGTACCCTTATTCAGTATTTTTAGTCTGTTGTGGGCTTTTTTGCTGAATGGATACTAAATGAGGATTCTGTGTTAGTGACATGTTTTGACATGTTGATGTATTAAATATATAAATATTAAATGAACAATGAAAGTAATGATTGTGGAACACATGGGTGATTTTCCTGCAATGGGTTTTTGATGGCATATCCTGAATAACCTCTGTTTGCGCTATGGGAATTTGTTTGGGGGGGGGGGGGGGGGGGGAGGCTGACTGAGGTGGATCTGGAGGTATTTTATGAAATGCAGGAAGATGAGATAGAGGGTTAGAAAAATGTTGTCGTTAGTATTTTGGAGGATGGCGAAACGAGTGGCTGCCCCACTATCTCGGCGGAGTAAACGGTGTAAATGATCAGAGTGGAGCCTACAGGCATGCCTGATCTTCAGTGGAAGCTACGAGAATTGAGTGATTAATGGAGATTGGTTGGATAATTCGACAGAAAAAAGAAGTTGTTGCATAACTCTAGATTTTTAAGTGATCAATTTCCATTCACTGTCACAGGATTTTTAATTATTAAAAATGAAAAATTATATGTTGTTATGATGACAGTGTAGGATTTCTCTGATCTACAGAAAATGGTCATTAGCAAACACATTCGGACGAATCCCGCTCTCATTTGCAAGATGGAAATGGTACTTGCTTGTAGGAATGGCAATAAATTACGTACCTGTTACAACGACTAGTGACTGAGAAGTTACCGTTTTCAGAATAACAACTTGCTGATATATTACAGTGGTTTCAGTCACAAGTAGGAACCAAAAGTAGCACCGTAGCATTCAATACCGTTCTCCAGCTGCTGGCAGAAGTTCGTACTTCTTTCTAAGAACCTTATGTCACACTTTCGATTTTCGGCTGTTCTCAAGAGTCAAAGCTGGAAGTCACGAGTAGCAGCTAAAAACAACATTGTAAAATTCGGTTTGAAAGATGATAATTCGGTAGAGAGGTGGCGAAGTCTACGCAGGCGAACACCAAATAAAGGTTGTGGTGACAGGTTGACTTATAGCGTTGCCTCATGTTTACATTCACGGCTTATTTAAAGCATTTAACGAATATCGTAAAACCTAAGGATTCGAGATAAATTATATTAGATAATGGACAATGTTCCGAAGAATATTCTGATACGTATTATGCACATATACCGCAAATAAACTACGAAACATTCAAGGGAGGCTGGCATACACTACCTAACTTTTACCAAATGTTTAACAACAGCGTATTCAGTAAACAGGTATTTTCTTAACTTTAAGAGACACAGGTAAACGTATTTGTGTATCTCCAAGTATTACATTTAAACTACTCGCTATGTAACTTTTTGACTCTTTCGATGATGATGTTGGTTTGCGGGTAGCTTAACATCGTGGTCATCACCGCCCGTACAAGTTCCAATATTTCCATTTACAGTCTCTCCAGTACCCAAATGATGGGGGGATAATGAGTACAACACAAACACCCAGTCCCCGGGCAGAGAAAATCCCCGACGCGTCAGGGAATCGAACCCGGGACCCCGTGAACCAGAGGAAGCAATGCTAGCCTCTAGACCACGGTAACTGTTTATACATGCACATCGTCAACCTTAAAACACATTGACGACTCTTTATCTATAACCACAAGATAGAAAACTTTGGTCTATGGGACGGCTTTAACAACGGGCGAAGAGAATTTTCATTTTCCTGCACCTTGTATTTCACTTCCGTTTACCCTGCCTTTCAAATTGCAAAATGACTTCAATGACACACTGTTGAAATCCTGCACTGGCAGACTATACAGGCAAGAAAATATAACTTCCGTTGGCACAGTTCACCTAGCTGGATACACTGCCAGTGCCTGATCGTTGCTACTTGTGACTACTCCCAATGTAACGTCTACGGCGATAAATCACATGAGGAACATTTTAACGTAGGTGGTGTGTGAACAAATACAACGCCTGAGTCAGTAGATTGCGATTTAAGGTGTGACAAACTGCAACTGAAAATAACTGTTATCGAAAAGCAGGATCTACAGAAACGACAGATACCGGAAAGTCACAGTTTAGGCCATCGCTACTGGTATTGGAAGTGGCGTGACGCGCCACGTCAAGTGCAGGAGAGTGAGCGTAGCAACGTACGCCTACCGACAAAGATATTAGTTTCGTAGCTATATTTGGAACTCTTTGTACAGGAAACATTAAGGTTTCAGATGAATGCAATCCATTCAGGTCAGCTTGGGATTTCCCTGACACAAAAGTTGATTTACGATAACAATGGGGTCTACTGTTGGACACTGAAAGTGAGACATATCGTTGGTACCCAAGAAAACTATCAATGATCAGTCCCAACACCAGCTGACCTACGACAAAACCGTATTCATCATTGGGGACGTAATTTAAAGCAGGAGATTCTGATGAAGACCTTATCCATCGAACTAAAACTTTAGATTTCTAGACACACATAATTTGGGACTTTACAAGGGTAGATTAGGGTTGTGAACTGTACCAAACCAGTCTTTGAATCAAGACCACAATAGTAATAACAACAGACAGGTTAAAAAATGTTTGCTAGGTCGGGTCACAAACCTCGACTGTTAACTTTCCCGAAAAGTGATGTGTCAACCGAGCTACCAGGCAGGTTTCACGCAACAGAAGTAATGCGTCAGTGTAGTCATCAAGCTAGAGGACAAAGACGCCCTTTCGGCGAGCAGGCACGTTAAAATATTATAAATACTACCAAGACGGTTTTGTGACATAGTGACAATCCACATTTTGTAGGAAAAATCGAGACCGTTGTTACCTCGAGGATACGCATCCAAGACTCGAATGTGTTCGCCAGCAGGCAAAACGGTGGCGCCTGCCCGTTAACGCGTGAGGCGCTGCCGGCGCCGCTGGGTTATTAAGCATGCAAATTGGGCTCCATTCTTCATTTTCACGTCGATAAATCAACATCAGAGCAGCCGAATCAGCGGCGTCGTTTTTAATTTATTATCCATCGGCTCCTCTTACGAGCATTTTGCCGGCGCCCATAGCTATGAACAGCATGCGAGCCTAGCGCGCGTGTGTATGTGTGTGTGTGTGTGTGTGTGTGTGCGTGCGCCCGTGCGATAGCGAGCGACTGCGCTCGCGCGCACTCCCGGTATGCGTGCAACACAACCGCGGAACTCCAAATTATGACGGCGCAGGTGGTCCCAGGCGGAATCTTGTTAAAATTTGACGCCTCTGACCCGGGAATAGCGTGCGGCGAATGTTGTTCGGCATCGCGAGCCCGCTAGTAGCCCTTCCTCAAATAGGCTCCGGGGGGTTTCCCCTACAGCGTGTACAGTCTATAACGAGACGGACGGACGGGCTGCTATGGGCTTCATTTCGAGAGAACTGGCTCTTTGCTTTATTTGCTGCGTGGCAGTGCTGTAGCTGATAATCTTCATTCACATTCGCTGGTGGGCATCGTCTTTATGTCGGTGCCAGCACACCAGCACACGGCTACGCGACGTGTTTACCAGTCGTTTGTTTATACGCACTCCCCCCCCCCCCCCCCCCCCCTCCCTCCCTCACCTGTAGCCACAAGGACTATACCCATGCTGTCCAGCAGCAAGTGAAGGTGAAGAGATAAAACGCACTGCTGCATTGTGAAACGCATGGCAGGAGACTGCAAATTGGCTTTTCTATCTATTCTGCATCAGATAACAACTGCCGGCCGCGGTGGTCTCGCGGTTCTAGGCGCGCAGTCCGGAACCGTGCGACTGCTACGGTCGCAGGTTCGAATCCTGCCTTGGGCATGGATGTGTGTGATGTCCTTAGGTTAGTTAGGTTTAAGTAGTTCTAAGTTCTAGGGGACTGATGACCACAGCTGTTAAGTCCCATAGTGCTCAGAGCCATTTTTAGATAACAACTGGACACTTCCTTATATGCAAGACACGACGTCTTCAGTATTAATTATCTTCAATTTTGATCCTCACCTTCATCTACATTCATACTCCGAAACCGACTTTGTGGTTTGTGGCGGAGGATGCATTGTGTCCCACTGCCAGTTTCGTTTCCTGCTCCAGTCGCGAACGGTTTGTTAGAAGAAGAATTGCTAGTAAGCCTCCGTATCAGTTCTAATATCCCCAAGTTAACGTTCCCGCTCCTTTCTCGAGATGTGCAGTTGGACTTCAAAAACTAAGTTACACACTATCACGGGAGGCCAAGTAACTTTTCTAGAATAATCCTCTACACAAAAGAGTGACACAGATACAGGGTGGTCGTAAAGTATCAATCAATTTCCAAAACATAATGGATGCATATACATAATACACATGTATGTTTATTATATACGTATGCATACTTTTTCATTGCACTTCAGCATTTTCTCGGACCACGTCACACCATTACTCGCATCGTTGAGGAGGTGACCTTCATACTTTCTGAAGCAAATCTTCTGAAACAGCTGACTCTGTATCCTGGATTCCGGCACTTAGAACTTGCAATTGCTTGTCATTGTTTTGTATGCTCTTCACTTTATGTAGCCCTACGTAAAAACAATCCCAGGGTGTCGAACCAGGTGAAAGCGATGGCTACAGCCTTGCTGAACCTCCTTTACCAACCTGTTAGCGAGTTTTCGATTTGGGTACTTTATTAATATGAGGGCAAATTGAGGGTGTGCTCCATTCTGGTGAAATATAACAGTGTCAGCAATGCCTTCATGCTGCAGCTGAGGTTCCAGAAATTGCTCTTCAGTGGTAGCGTGAAGTGGCTCATTACACCATAAGAAACAGTTATATTTCTTAATTTTTCCACAGATGTGGAGCGTGCCTTCATTGGTAAAGAAAAGGTGATGCAAACTGTGTTTTTTGTGTGGCAGCACCCTATCAAATCGTTAACACGCAGCTGGCTGTGTTGCGTAATCTTTGTGGTGTAATTTTTTGAATTACCTGAGTGTGGAACACATTTTTCTTTAGCCTAAAGTGTAAAACTTCCGTACTTATCGATCCTGAGACGCTAAGTTCTCACTTAAACGACGAGTTGATGCGGTCAGACTTCTTTCAAATGGTTCTCTGATTCGCTAAACAGTGTCTTGGAGTATTTCAGGATTTCCCAGCGTGTAACTTATTGGCACCGTTTCTAGTTCTTTGGAACTTACTAACAAGAAACAAAATGTTTGCTGTTGTGGGTGCTCGCGTTTGAAATTTTCGAATTATCCCTTGTCTGTTACTGTTACTTCACTGATTGGAAAAAAAGGGGACAGAGAGACAGAACCATAGACCCACCTTATCATGGAAAGGGCTTATTGTGATTCACTATTCAAAACAGTTGGAAGATTCAGTTTTCAGATTATTTATCTCCATTTGGAGTTAAATATGCAGATAGTTTGCAGATGAATGTGTGGCAGAAAAAAGTATTTAGTGTCACGCTAGAAACACATAACCAATTATTTTTTCATATAAGCCAAATTTTTAAGAAATAGATGCATTTATCTTGAAAAATGTGCTGTAGACTCGTATCGTTTACTGATTATCAATATTATAAAAAAAATTCTGGGTCGTCTTAATAATAAGTAATGAAGTACTTTCTTCTGTTAATATTGCAGTAGAGCACATTAGTCCTCCAAATAAACTATTTACAATTTCCTTGAAAGCATAACTGTACTGTGAAGTTGTAGTGCAAAATCCTCGCTATAGCTTTTGTACTGTAAAAAGTTTTAGATGAGGTTGTTACTTCCGGAATATAAATTAATTAATACCAGTGTAATTTATTATTTGTTCCGGTAAGAGAGGTGCTAATGTAAAGCTTGAAAGTAGCTGAATATAGTTATTCAAACAGCCACAGAATTTGTTCTTTCCAACTGATATTCCCGTCAGTCGCGAAGAGCGGCAACCAGCTGAGTATGTACACAAGGTGGTTTATATACTTTTTAGCTTTTGGTCTTATGACAACACAGTCAACTAGAAGATATAGTGGAATTTACACAGCGTAATTTATACAACCACTCCGTCAGCAGAGCCGAGAATCTTGTATTCAGTAGATCCACCCAGATAGTTTAAGGAATCACAACAACCAAACAGTTTCCTGTTACAGCCTTGGTTAGATACTAAATTAATACGCAGAATGGAGTATGCTTGTTTGTTTAGTGGCTTATTTGTAATTCGCAGAGAAAACATTTACAGAAACTTGTTACTATTTTTTGGGTATGTGTTTGTCATAACTTTTCTTTTAGAAAAAAATCTATTATGTTTGAATGTAACAGTCACATAATTTGCACGAACAAGCTAGTTTTAATAGATATCCTTTAAATTGAAAGCAATTTACACACCTGAGAAACAATATTTGCGCTAATTATCGATTTCTCCAACAAAACAAATGGTAACTCCAGTGCCGCGCGGGATTAGCCGATCGGTCTAGGGTGCTGCAGTCATGGACTGGGCGGCTGGTCCCGGTGGAGGCTCGAATCGTCCCTCGGGCATGGGTGTGTGTGTTTGTCCTTAGGATACTTTAGGTTAAGTAGTGTGTAAGCTTAGGGACTGATGACCTTAGCAGTTAAGTCCCATAAGATATCACACACATTTGAACATTTTTTTGGTAACTCCAGTCGCTGGTGATAGAATAAATTTGTGGGTGTTAAGTTTGACGACTTACAACATAGCTTTAAAAGAAATATATTTACCTGAACGGGAGTCTGAACCAAACTCTGCTTTCTTTCAATAGTAGCCATTAGTACATAACAAAGAGTTGGACATGCGTTCATTCATTCTCTTTAAAAAGAACTGCCCGGAAGGCAATGATATCTCAACGTAAGATCATTAACACAAAGTAGCTCGCTATTATTCACCAACGGAACAATAAAAGTGTTCGGAAACTAGACCGACAGCCAAAATTACGATGGTATCACAAGGAGGAGGGGAGCCGGAGAGACACAATAAGTGGAGCAAAACAACCTGGTGTTAGCATCGTATCGTACCTGCACTGACGTGACTAATATCTGCACTCTCTCATTATGGACTAAAATTAGGGCCGACTGCAATTAGAGCAGTTAGCGTCACTCCCTCGGCCCAGACTGCCGCCGCGGCGAGTATTAATAATGGCGATATCCGCGTGGGATGCAGGGGCCGGCGGCGACTTATCGCTCGATAGAATCTGTTATCGCCGCCGTCCAGTTGCGTATGCCGAGCTCGCAACACTCATTTATCTCCATCTCTTGAAATTAAGTCCGTCTCGGGCGGAGAGGTCGGTGCGGACGGAGGGTGCATGTTAAAAGCTCCGGATAAACGGAAGTAATAAATCTAGCGACTGAGGCGCGTGGAGTTGTTGGATAAATCGCGCGTTTAGTTGCTTGCTTAGCTTTTCCACAAAAGAGCGGAGAAGCTCTCCGACCGCGGGATTTGGTAACGCAAACTTTTGCCCTCCTTTCTCTAATAAAATGAATTATGGCCGGCGCTGCGGACGTCGGCGGCGGCTGGCGGCGACTTTCGTGCCACTCCGGTTCCCGCCAGACGCGTGCGGCCTCGGAGGAGGAGGCAAGGCGGAAAGTGGCCGAGGTGACAAAAAACGCTAAACTCGCCGACAGGGCCTCGTTAGCGCCGGCGAGGAGGCCGCTTTACAATTTGGGGCCCTAAAGTGATCCCTGCGGAGCCCGGGACAGACTCTGGCGTTCGCTCCTACAATCGCAGCGGCGCCTCCAACTAATGGACGCAGGAAAACGCCATCTACCTCTATCATCCTAATTGCCGTTCCTGATATGGACATTCAGGTTACCAGGCGCCTAGACAAGTTTGCTTTCTGTCTTATTTGGTGTAATGGTATTCCTTTCCAAAGTATTTACCTGTATATTTCCTGAACAGTAGTCCTACGTACGTTACAGGCATCAAATTTCACTTCTTAATATCCAGCAGAGAATTTTGTTGTAAAACAAAGGCTGTGAAGTAGTCATACTTCGCAAAACCAGAATTGTTAGTAAAAGTTAGCCTTTGTTTTACAACAAAATTGTCTGCATACCCAGTGTTTCCCGGTCATGTATTCAGACCACTCTTCAATTAGTCCACCTGCTACTCCCACTTCCTGTCCATCTCCATCACCCCCTCTATGTATCCACTTCTCCCACTTCACACTCTCCGGCCATCTTCTTCTACCCTTCTCTCTGACCATCTCCTGCTCCCCACTCTCTCTGTCAATCTGTTCCTCTAACATCTTCTCCTTCTCCTTCTGTCCATCTGCTTCTCCTCACACTAATTCCATCTCCTCCTCTCCCTCTCTTGCTCAATTTCTTCTGCCCTTCTCTCTCCATTGTTTCCATTCCCTCTGTCCACCTACTCCATCCCCCTTTCACTGATTATCTCCTCCCTTTCGTTTCTGTGCTTGTCTTCTCCTTCACCCAAACTGTCCATCCATCTCTTAGCCCTCTCTTGCCTCTCCACGTTATCTCGCTCACCCCAATAGGAGATTGGTTGTTCTTACGTCTACAGTATTTCTTAGCAGACTGTAATTGTTATGTGTGCCAAATGTGAGTAAAATCGTTCCAGTTGTTTAGCAAGAGCTTTTTACCTGTGGTTCTGCTAGCACACACATGTGTCAACTATATTTAACGCATATTTAATATATTGCACGTGTATTTCTACACATATTTCATTTCTGTGTCTAGAGAATTTCGCCCTGCAGTTTTGTTTTCATGCATCCATGTTTATGACGTTGTAAATTATCAGTTGGATATTATACAATAATACAACTGCGCAGCAACATCGAGTAATATTTGTGGCTACTGTCTGCGAAATGTGTTGTGAACACAGCTAGTACTGAAGAAGTAATAAATTAAAACATCATACATGATGTGGCAGTCTCTCACGCATCTCAGTGTCCACGACGTCATGTCTCCTGATCTAAGCCTGTGTAAATTCGTAAGGGGCCAAAATACTCAGGTCATCGGTCCCTAGACTTACACACTACTTAAACTAATTTGAACTCACTTATGCTAAAAATGACACACACAGCAATGACCGAGGGAGGACTCGAACTTCCGGCGGGAGCACATCTCCTGAAATATGTCTCATACGGAGATATATTTTTCTAGCTATTTTCAGAGGCATGTACGGATACCGTCTGATAAATGTGCCTCGAATTGAGTTACCAGCAAAGAAGTAATAAACTAAAATGTCATCTACGATACAACAGTTTTTATCTCGCATCTCAGTATTTGACGTCGTTTTTCCTGAAATGTGTGTCGTGCATTGATACATTTTTGTAGGTACATTTAGCGGCAGGTATGGACACTGCCTGCCAAAAATGTTGCGCATACAATTAGCAACGAAGTAACCAAATTAAAATTTTTGTATAATGTTGTAGTTTCTCACGCATCTCACAGTTTATGACGTCATACCTTCTGAACTAACTGTCGCAGAGTGATGTAACTTTACTGGTACATTTAGTGGTATATGTGAATACTGTCTGCAAAATCTTCCACGAATGCAATTAGCAGTAAGGAATTAATAACTTAAAACATCATTATTCACGTGGCAGTCGTACTTCGTGGCTAGCGAAAACGCGGTAAGCGATAAACTTAATTCTTTTCATCATTTTGTTGGAGTCGTCAGAGAGAAAAAGTATCATAGAGTTTGAAATCACGTGGAAAGTTTGTTGCAAGTCTCCAAGTGCTCCCATTCTCAAATACTGGAACTCTCATGTATGGGTATCCTCACGTCGTAAGCTGCACTGCTTTCCCAATGCCACCCTCACCTGCTTCATAACTGGATGGTCCTGACCCCCACAGTGACTGTTTCCACACACTAAATGATATGTGTAGCAATTTTAGTTGAAATCAGTGCAATGGTTTAGAAAGAAATATGGAACACACATATTTACATATCAGTACGTACATACATCCATTCTTATAATTTGTATGGATTGTGCATCCCAGTCCCGTCGAAAAGTGGAAAGATCGCCGTACATCCCAACAGGATGAAAAAGTGAAGACGTTCTGCAGCAAGGACATCAGTGGCATTTATAGTACACGATCAGTCATCTCCTGAGAAGATCCAATCGCCGAAAGCAAGAGTCATCTTCAGACCATTTCTCGACCGATCCGCTTTCGAATAGCACGTGGGAAAAATGAATACCTAATACTTACCGCGAAAGCTATGATTTAATACTATTTAATAACTATGGTTATTTCTCCCGCTGTAAGTGGATGTCAACAAAGTATCTTCGCATTTGGTGGAGAAAACTGGTGACTTAAATGTCTTGGAAATATCGCGCCCCCCCCCCCCAAAAAAAACGCCTTTCTTTCAATAACTGCCACCTCAACTCGCTTATCGTATCAGTGAAAGTTCTATTTCGTGATAATACAGAATAAGCTGCCTTTCTTTAAAAATTTTCGGTGTCCTCCGTCAGTTCCATCTGGTAAGTATACCGTACAGCGTAACAGTACGTCAGAAGAAGACGCACGAGCGTAGTGTTGGCAGTCTCTGTAGCTCACTTGCTGCATCTTCCAAGTGTCCTGCCAATAAAACGCAGTTTTTGGTTAGCCTACGTACACCATTTTCTATGTGACGGCTCCAGTTTAAGTTTTTTGTGATTTTAGTCCGTAGGCATTTAATTGAGCCGACAGTCTTTAGGTGAGCGTGATTTATAATCGAAATTGAACGGAATTTTTTTAGTATTCGTGAGGAGGACCTCACACTTTTTATTATATAGAGTCAATTGAAGACTTGTGCATCAAACAGATATCTTGTCCAAAGCATTTTGCACTTTGATTTGATCTTTTGAAAATTTTGCAAGTCAACAAATGACAGCATCATCCCCAAACAATCTTCTTAGTTTGTCCCTTAAATCGTTAATGCATATTAAGAAGCGCAGAGGGCCTGTAAACTTGCTCGTAAAACCCCAGATATCACATCTGTTTAGTTAGATGACTTCTCGTCATTACGAGAACCATCTTTCTGACAAGAGATCACGAATCTTGACGCATTACTGAGACGATGCTCTATAGGCACGCCATTTAGTTAGAAATCTCGTGATGAACTGTGTCAAATGCCTTCTGGAATTTTAGAGGTATGGGATCTATTGAACGTCCCCTGTCGATTGCACTCATAATTTTTTTGTATAAAGAGCCAGTATATTTTCGGAATCGGAGGCATTATCAATAGGCAAATAAAATTCGAAACTAACTTTTTACTCACTACACTCTGATGATACACTGAGTGAGTGTGTGTGTGTGTGTGTGTGTGTGTGTGTGTGTGTGTGTGTGCAGGGAGAAATAGAACTCCATTGAAAAACTTTCGAATGTTATTCAGGAATACCTCGCCAGTGTTACTATGAATAGGATTACAGGCGAAGGGTTCGCCAATATGTACCTCATGTATGGATTCAGGGAATGCAGTGAAATAGCGTTACAAGTATGCTACGCTAAGCTGTTGCCGGAACTACAGCAACCAAATCATAGAACTTCTGCATCTGCCAGAAGATTGCTGTGGGTTGTACGTTTTGGTTACTGGATGTTACTGGATTCTTCACTGCTGTGCCCGCATGTCGTGGTCGTGCGGTAGCGTTCTCGCTTCCCACGCTCGGGTTCCCGGGTTCGATTCCCGGCGGGGTCAGGGATTTTCTCTGCCTCGTGATGGCTGGGTGTTGTGTGATGTCCTTAGGTTAGGTTTAAGTAGTTCTAAGTTCTAGGGGACTGATGACCATAGATGTTAAGTCCCATAGTGCTCAGAGCCATTTGAACCATTTTTTTCACTGCTGTGAAGATGATTGCACAGAAACAAGAGTGACTGCAGTAACAGACTGAATAATCCATGATAACATTATTATACCGTAACGAGCCCCTGGAGACCGTTGGTCCCTTGTAACTAAATACTGGGAAGCTATTGTTCAGCAACCTCTGAGAGTTTGCCCTGTTCGTTGTACTTAATAAATTTTGTCTCCTTTTCTTACAGCTATGCCACTTCCCATCCAGTAAAATTTGATCGCCACTGCACCTCGCCCCTAAAGTAATTCGTGACCACTTATACAGTGTGTCATTAAATCCTTCATCTTGAACAAATACAATTTTCTTACATTTTGTTCCTCGTTATATATTCACATTACATCCATATTTCTGTTCTTCCTGCGTGTCTTTAGGAACACTTTATGTTCTTCTTCACAAGAATGTCCCTCACAGATAACAGTCGAGTAGATACGCATGTTTTTAGCACTTTAGTCTTAAAACATATTAACTTGCAACTATTTCCACCGTCAAAACGTATACAACAAACTTATACATGAATGTACAACATGGACAATGGAAGCAACAGCAGCCTGTAACCATTATTAAAGTGAAGATCAAGCCTATTCATAAAGGTGTAGAACAGTGTTGATCCTTTCTCGCATGGTCCATTTCCTTTTGCTGTTTACCAAGCAACTTTTGCACGGTCTCCAATCTTTTTACACAAACTGTAGGCCGTATAAGCTAGTTACTTGATCCCTTAATACTTATTTTAATATCAGCTCTGACACGTTTATTTTTTCCTCCAATTTTTCGCATTTCTATTATAATGCTAGGGACAATGTCCCTTCTAATGGCATTGGTTTGTATTATTTTATTCGACTGATCTTTTAGCTTTGTTGTTAGTATGAAACGTTAACAATCCCACGCCTTGGATGTAAATATCCGAGGAAACCTGTTCTGCACACAAAATGGTCCTGCGGGCTTATGTATAGCCATTCGTTAACACTAAAACATGTCCATAATTTGTTTTCGGAAGTCATTAATATTTCGGGCTCTTCAACTAGCAAAGGTCGGACATGGACAACAATACAAGGATGTTTTTACTTATCCTTATTCCTATCCTTTTTAACCCGTCTGAAGAGAGTTCAGTGTACGACGTATTAGAAGTATCTTAACAGTACATACTCGTTTTAATCTTAAATATTTTTCTATCTATATCGGATCACGTTATGATGCGCTGTAACCCCTTTATGCGTACGCACGATGGTATCTAGTAACTGCCCATACTCGCTACATAATTATTTAACTAGTGAGGCTAATTGTATCCTCGGTTTATTGTTGGTGCGGTTTGAAACTTAATGATATATGGCCATTAGCGATCGCTATATAATTTTTATCTTTGATCAGTGATCATTAAATAATCTTTGTCTCTGGCAAGAATTTTCTTTTAACATCTTTTTTCTCATGGCACTATAGTGAATCTTTGTCGTCAGCGGGCGAAGACGTACCATTGGCAGAGACCACGGTCATCGTAGGTTTAGCAGCTTCGCCACAGGTTTTGGTAACAATGCCACGTCACCACCAGCGGCCAGCGATGCACCTCTCTTCGGGCAGCCACATCGGGCAGATTATTTCCTACTACGCTAAGCCATAGTCTTATTTCCGCCACTGCCGCTGAACTCAAGTATGACGTCACTCTGCTCTGAATTCTTTTAGGATATCTATGCTAGATATCTTAAGTCGTCTGGAACACAATTGTCAATCACTGCTCACTGCATCCTCTGATAGACGCTGAACTTACGGAAATTCAAGAGTCAGTTTCTAAGTTTACTTTTTTGTGGGTTACAGCTAAATATCTTACAAAGCATAAACTATGTCCTTAAAAAAGGCGGCCTGAGGCCTGATGTCATTGGGTACTGATACACACATATACTGATGGCGGTAGTATCGCGTACATAAGGTGCAAACGGCAGTCCACTGGCAGAACTGTCCAATGTACTGAGGTGATTCATGTGAAAAGATTCCGACGTGATCATGGGCGCATGAAGGGAAATAACAGACTTTGAATGCGGATTGTTAGCTGGAGCTAGACGCATGGGACATTTCATTTCGAAAATCGCGCGGGATTTCAGTATTCCGAGACCCACAATGTCAAAAGAGTGCCGAGAATTCAGGCATTAATTCTGACCAAGGGCAACACAGTTGCCGACGGCCTTCACGTAATGAACCTAGAGCTGCACCGTTTGCGTAGAGTTCTCAGTGCTAACAGACAAGCAGCGCTCTATGAAATAACAACAGATATAAGTGTGCGTCGTACGACCGGTGTGCAGTGTGGCGACATTTGTTGTTTATGTGCATTAGCAGCAGTGGCCGACTCGACGGCCTTTGTTGATAGCACGAAATCGCCTGCAGCGCCACTCTTGGGCTCGTGACCATATAGGTTGGACGCTAAACGACGGGGAAACCGTGACATCCTCAGATGAATCCCTTTTTCAGTTATCCTTAGACTTCAAGAAGAATATAATAATTACAATCCCAAAGAAAGCAGGTGCTGACAGATGTGAAAATTACCGAACAGTCAGTTTAATAAGCCACAGCTGCAAAATACTACCGCGAATTCCTTACAGACAAATGGAAAAACTAGTAGAAGCCAACATTGGGAAAGATCAGTTTGGATTCCGTAGAAATATTGCAACACGTGAGGCAATACTGACCTTACGACTTATCTTAGAAGAAAGATTAAGAAAAGGCAAACCTACTTTTCTAGCACTTGTAGACTAAGAGAAAGCTTTTGACAATGTTGACTGGAATACTCTCTTTCAAATTCTCACGGGGGCAGGGGTTAAATACAGGGAGCGAAAGGCTATTTACAATTTGTACAGAAACCAGATGGCAGTTATAAGAGTCGAGGGACATGGAAGGGAAGCAGCGGTTGGCAAGGGAGTGAGACAGGGTTGTAGCCTCTCCCCGATGTTATTCAATCTGTGTATTGAGCAAGCAGTAAAGAAAACAAAAGAAAAATTCGGAGTAGGTATTAAAATCCATGGAGAAGAAATAAAAATTTTTAGGTTCGCCGACGACATTGTAATTCTGTCTAAGACAGCAAAGAACTTGGAAGAGCAGTTGAACGGAATGGACAGTGTCTTGAAAGGAGGATATAAGATGAACATCAACAAACGCAAAACGAGGATAATGGAATGTAGTCGAGTTGGGTGATGCTGAGGGAATTAGATTAGGATATGAGACATGAGTTTTGCTGTTTGGGGAGCAAAATAACTGATGATGGTCGAAGAGAGGATATAAAATGTAGACTGGCAATGGCAAGGAAAGCGTTTCTGAGGAAGAGAAATTTGTTAACATCGAGTATAGATTTAAGTGTCAGGAAGTCGTTTCTGAAAGTATATGTATGGAGTGTAGCCATGTATGGAAGTGAAACGTGGACGATAAATTATTTGGACAAGAAGAGAATAGAAGCTTTCGAAATGTGGTGCTACAGAAGAATGCTCAAGATTAGTTGGGTAGATCACATAACTAATGAGGAGGTATTGAATAGAATTGGGGAGGAGTTTGTGGCACAACTTGACAAGAAGAAGGGACCGGTTGGTAGGACATCTTCTGAGGCATCAGGGGATCACCAATTTAGTATTGGAGGGCTGCGTGGAGGGTAAAAATCGTAGAGGGAGACCAAGAGATGAATAAGCAGATTCAGAAGGATGTAGATTCCAGTAAGTACTGGGAGAAGAAGAAGCTTGCACAGGATATAGTAGCATGGAGAGCTGCATCAAACCAGTGTCAGGATTGAAGACCACAACAACAACAACAAGAGCTGATGACAGTTTTCGAGTGTGGCGCAGACTCCCCGAGGCCATAGACCCAAGTTTTCAACAAGAGCCTGTGCAAGCTGGTGGTGGCACCATATGATGTGAACTGTGTTTACATGTAATTGGCCTCTGGTCAAGCTGAACCGGTCATTAACCGGAAATGAATCTGTTCGCCTGCTTGGAGACCATTTGCAGCCATTCATGGAATTCATGTTCCCAAAACGTGACGGAATTTTTATGAAAGACAATGCTCCAGGTCACCCCGCCACAATTGTTCACAACTGATTTGAACAAGATTCTGGACAATTCAAGCTAATGATATGGTTACCAGATCGCCTGACATGAATCTCATTATGTGACGTAATCGAGATGTCAGTTTGTGCACAAAATCATGCACCGGAAACATGGACTGCTACAGAGGCGGTATGGATCATAATTTCTGCAGGGAACTTCCAACGACTTAAAAGTCCATGCTACGTCGACTTGCCGCACTACACGGAGCTGAAGGAGATTCGATACGAAATTAGGAAATATGCGCAACTTACGTCACCTCAGTGTAAAGTGACATCAACGCTTCTACACGTCGGTGCTTATTTTTGCAGTCAATTTTCTCCAGCGTCTGCTACGCTGCCTTTATAAATAATGCAAGTCCACTGAGTCTCTGTTCCGCTCAAGTACTTCAACATTTAACAAACTTTCAATGGATTTCACGCACTCATGAGTCGTGCACTGGACCACAGGCACTGTCGACATCTCGTAAAGTCACTAACAAGAAACGCTTTCAAGTTCAATCTTTAGTAAGGCTCATTTGAAAGTGTTATGTTAACAATTATGGCAGGAAATATGTCAGCTGCTAACGACTCAACGTGTGCATCAGAAGGGCGGCAAAAGATGAGTATCCAGGGGGTGGAGAGATCAGCCTTCTGTGGGATGTACGTATTACACTTCAAAAAATGGACATAGTCGACGTTCAATTTATGTTCAAAAAAGACCATTAACATGCACTGTGGATACCAAATGAAAAATGGCACGCCAGAATTATCACAAAGGTTCAAGTCATCAAGATCTTAGGAGTTATAAGCCGTGCAGGAAGTCCTGCTAGGTATCCAAATAACGCATATAAGATCATAAAGGGGTGGTGAGAACTGGTGGAATGCGATGGCGTGCATCCGAATTCTAAACAGTGAGTCGTGCAGTTTATCGTTAACCGCTTTCCCTAACGCGTAGCTGCAGACAGTGCGATATGTTTCATGCACACGATAAAACAATGATCTGGAAGCTGAATTCGTCCAAAGGTTCCAGGTGGTATGAAGTGGAGCGTGACACACTCTCAGGGGGAATAATTTGCTCTAAAGCAGTATGATTTTTGTACGCAGACTAGGAATCAAACAAAAGCAAGTTATTTGACCAGTTATTGGCCAAAAGTAGTGCTCACGCCATTGTTGTAGTTATTTCACGCCCATTTCACCACTGTTGCTTGCTATGACGTAAATATTCCATAGTGTCCTTGCATCACCGATCACACGAGAAAGAATCGCAAATGGCAGAGAACTTCCATCTTCTCGCAGCACAGTAAACAACTTTCCAGCCACTTTACCTTCCAGATTAACAGTCGTTGTGATTGTATACGAATGGGTTAAGGCGTTGAAATTAGTTGATCTTGATACAACTCCTCTGTACCTGTACTTTCCAGGTTCCCTTCGTATACATTTCCTCTTCAAATCTTGTTTGGTCGGAGTTGAAAACAAGCTGCTAACTCAGTGATGGGATAAGCTTGTTAATCTCATCTACAAATTTCGGAAGGAATCTGCAGTTTATTGTGGATCGTCAATTTGACGCTTTGTTTGAAATGTCGTAAACTCATGTCTTCCAGTTTTGTAGCACTAAAGTTATGCAACCATCCACTGCTTTGCTTGACGTCACTGTAATCTATATAGCGCGCAATTTGATGCGCATGACGTAGCAGGACACTATCATGTACAACCTGTAAATTATATCAAGCATTCCCGAAACCCTCAAATACTAATTTTCGTAAAAAATCGGCTTCATCCTCCTTTGAACATAGGTGGTTTCCGTTATGGAATACACATATTGCTCTGGATGTACTCGAAATTGTTGACCATTGTTTTGATACTATGCTGCGGATGATTTTCTATGTACGTAATTACGTTACGAGTAGCCGCTCCTTGGAAAAGATTATCCTTCACTATGTTCCAATGGAGACAGGATTTGAGTCTCCCTTACCGACAAGGACGATAAACAACTTGGCTCGACAACTATGTCAGCACCACTTTCACTTATTATCCACGTATTGTCATCATTGTACTCGTCATGTACATCGCCCGCCAGTCCGTATACGACACCACGTATTCCACTGACGCATCTTGAAGAAAAACTAATATTTTACCTGCCATTTCTTTTTCACTCTGAGAAATTCCTTGGGTTCTTATCTGACGAATCGTCAACTTCGGCAACCGTTGTCGTAGGTATAACGCTGTAACGCTGTTGCTTTAATTTGTTATGAAAGCGGTGCTGATAGACAATAAAAGTGGGTTAAAAGCTGTGAGCTGTCTGGGGAAGTTAACCTTGCATTACTGCGCAACTGTTTCACCAGGTATCCAGTAACGCTGTTGCTTTAATTTGCTATGAAAGCGGTGCTGATAGACAATAAAAGCGGGTTAAAAGCTGTGAGCTGTCTGGGGAAGTTAACCTTGCATTACTGCGCAACTGTTTCACCAGGTATCCAGTCTAGCTTACCAAATTCCCAACCAGACTAACATTAATTACAATCTTTTAATAGTCATACGACAACCGGTGATATATACAAGAGAATTTAAATAAAAAGAACTAAATCACTTTATATCTGGAAATTTATTTTAACATTGATCATTGAAATTTCAGCATATTAAACTTGATTCATAACTAAACTGGTGCCTTATTTAGGATTGTGAAAATGTGAGATTGTAAACTTACAGAACACATCAAATATGGAGCCAAGATTGGGAGACTGCACACAACACTGCATTCATAAAATAACACACGAAGAACGTTGAAACATATGCAAGAGGGAATTAACCACAACCAACCGATTCAATTATCACCCAAAGAAGTTACGTTCGTAGCACAATCCTGTTCGTCATGTAATTACCACACTTTGGTATACTAAATTCATACTAACTCTCTGTGAAATCTTCCCGAAAAGAGTAGCTGAGGGCTACTTTGATGAATGTTGATAACTAAAATAAATTAGATTGAAAAGCAATTTACAAAAGAAAAACCTCTAACTGGTTACTATCGTCTTACTATTAACCTGATGGGTCAAACAATTGTATAAGCACGTGGTACTGGTCTCACAAAGTACACCCCACGTGGGTTGAACATAAAGAAAAGTTGCTATATTGAAAAATATTGTCAAGACGAGACGTTATAATCTCACGCACATTCGCATTTAAGATTGATGATCTTAGTTACAGTTACTGATCAACACGTGGTTCCACTTTACTCACAAAGTAGTGACAAAGCAACTACTGGAAGATATTCTGAACTTCACACGAGAATTACACTGCGCTGCAATTTAAGATAACATTAGATATTTTATAGCTAAACCTGAAATAAAGGTGAATAAATTTTCAGTTGGGCTGAACTTAAGAAATCCATTGTCCTACGGACTTAGCAGACACGCGCTTAGCCGGAGATCTTACCACTTCAGACGCTCGCCGCGGGCGGACAGCCGTGGGCCCCCTACCAAGGGTGCTTCCCGATACAAAACGGAAGTGACCAGGGAGGCAGCTTCCTATACCAACACGACAAGGGACGGACAGGACCATACTAAGAATAGAACCCTTTCTGCTTTTAGAAAGCATAGCTACCTGTTCTGACGTTGGTCCTACGGTTCTCTAGCAGACAAGATTGTCTGCTACCATCAAGCATGCAACTAGAAATACATTTGCTCATTTATCCTCTCACATGGAAAGGAAGGGGGATGACAGTATCTTATCATGTACAGTATATAAAAGAAAGCGGACGTAGGTTCCATATGAGACAGTGTGACATGAATTACATATAAACTGTGTTTTAAAGTGTAATAGTGTGACAGATCGTTCTTGTTTATGTGTAAAAGTAACACGTTCCACTACTCAGTCTCCTCCCAGATAGTCAGAAACGCCACAGTAAATTTAGAAGAGCAATTTATACCGTAAATGACAACAGATTTAAGAAATTAACATTAAAGGAATCCAACAGAGACCTTTCAACGCAATGTTTGCTTTGTATCTGCTTTGTATCACCATTAGCACTGCAGCACTGTTATGATTTACTCGTTGACTAAGCAGTCAACTACACTCCTAGCCTCATGCCGTGCTGAGTACTGAGTACCTCTATTCCCGCCCCCTGTTGCCATTACGAGCTAATATTGTGGTTACGTGGGAGACAATACGGGGTGCGTCGAGTGGCGTAAACAACACTGGCGTTTTGCGACCTTGTCTGTTTAGTGGTACGCCGGCCGGTGTCGCCGTGCGGTTCTAGGCGCTGCAGTCTGGGACCGCATGACCGCTACGGTCGCAGGTTCGAATCCTTCCTCGGGCATGGGTGTGTGTGTGACGTCCTTATGTTAGTTAGGTTTAAGTAGTTCTTAGTTCTAGGGGACTGATAACAACAGATGTTAAGTCCCTTTTGAACCATTTTGTTTAGTGGTACGCATTGCTTTCTGGTCCCTTTGACAAATACAGAGCTTAATAATTTTCGTCCACTCTTTACTGCTGACTCTTTAAAGCACTCATATGGGCCTACGGTATGTATACTGGACAATAAAAACGCCTCTAGAAAAGCGCTTACGTTGCCTCATATAAGTACAGGCAAGAGTCGAAAGTAACTGCGATACAATCTCCACTCACATCGAGGCGGCTCTATAATCCGAGATTTGTAGGCAGCCGGCGCAGTTGTACTCGGAGTCGGCGTGCGTCGTGGGCCATTTATATTGAGTTAGCAAGCGTTCCGCTGCCGGCCGACTGCCCTGGCGAGCGGACGTGCCCCCTAAGCAGGCGCGCGGCGGGCTCATTATAAGTTGCGGCCGGCCACTCGACGGCGGCTCTCTAGGCGCGTGCCCACGTGTCCTCATTGTCTTCTGCGCCTGCGGACCGCCGCCGCCGCCGCCACCGTCGAGGGCCCGTTCCCGCTGCGAGGCCAACATTTGGCGGAACCGCCCTCATCATTAACGAACCGTCTTCTGGACATGTAGACAAGTATTCGGGAAGCATGTAACCGAGAACTCTAAAGGGCACAAAGTTGCTTTTACTCTCAAGTAGCCTCGCCTTACTCGGTACTCGAGACCAACAACGTTTCCACTCCGCACTTGAAGTCTACTGATTGAATTACGACTCACCATGGTATACACTGAATAAATAGGGTCCGCAACAAGACCAGGACTCTTACCTATCTCCTCCACGTGACTGCTTAACTTTCTCATCTTTTTCAAAACCAACTGAGCTGTGGCGACTGGCGGTAGGGTGTTCTACTTGCACCGCTGATATCGATATTTGGCTGCCTTGCTATATTTGACTGCTCTCCCAGGAGGTTTTCCGGGTGAAGGTGTGACGAGCCGAGTCGAAAACAAGCCCGCGTCCCTAACCGTGGTCCACGGGCCTCGCCGTGCTCGCCGCCCTTGGCTTCTGTCGCGCCAGATGTACGGTGCCGATCATTTGGCTCCTCATCGTGCAAAACTGTGGTGGGTTCGTCGTCTCACGCTGAACAGCTACCCTGCTCGTAATTTGCAAGCTCCAAGTTACGTATGACTTTTATTCTGTGTTGAACTAAGAAGATTGTTGAAAGATTAATGGGTAGCTGCCTGAGATGTTCTGAACTTGGTTCCGTAGTGGGGGAAGCTGGTATTCCTCATTTCGTTTCTCATCGTCCGTGGAGTGTGTGTTTTAAGTGGTTTTCATGCAAATTTTAACTTGTTTTAGGACTTATTGACCGCTTTGGGACTGGTTGCGGTTGTGTACGCGCCCGGCAGCCGTAGAGTTAATGGTTTAATGATTTGTCACGGCAGTAGTTGGTGTCTTTATTTAATGTTGAAAATGCCTTAAGGCAACTGGAAGTGATCTCTAAGATTCCTGCTAATTTACTGGGAGACAGGTAATGTTAGAGTATAGCTCCATAAGAATTTGTGGGCATGCTTATTATATATTCCAGTGTAGCTGTGATTTGATATTGTTTTCATTGCTGTCTATTTGTGCTGCACGCCATTTGTTAAGTCTGCTCTTTTCCCGGCGTCGGCGCGGTTACGGATTCTCGTCAGGACCGCTCATTGTGAGGCCGGTCGGACTATATATGAAGATATACCGCCTGCTAGTGAGCCTGTGCACAATCCGTGGGGAGTGAACGCTCGTATTGCCTGCTGCCGTAGCGTTATTGCTTCCAAATACTGCTGTGGGCCTTAACGCTTTTCTCTAATGTTAAGTATAATTTGAGAATCATTCTGCGTCATTATGTCCGTTAGTTAAGTGAGGCCACTTTGTTGCTATTAGCGTTTCTGTTAAGTCATTTTACTGGTTGAGTTTTTACTAGCCGTCCGCTTTTCGTGGTGGTGCGGTAGCGTTCTCGCTTCCCGCGCCCGGGTTCCCGGGTTCGATTCCCGGCAGGGTCAGGGATTTTCTCTGCCTCGTTATGACTGGGTGTTGTGTGATGTCCTTAGGTTAGTTAGGTTTAATTAGTTCTAAGTTCTAGGGGACTGATGACCATAGATGTTAAGTCCCACAGTGCTCAGAGCCATTTGAACCATATTACTAGCCATTCTTATTTAACACTTATGTTAATCATTTGTGACTCTTTAATGAATGTGCAAATTGTTGTTTTTCCTGTGTGCCAGTTTTGCGACCTTGGTTGGCCCACCTTGCATTTTTGGTATAAGCATGTTACACTGTGGAATTTTATGTGGGGAGCTCAGTTTTGCTAAGCTATATGATCTTTGTTTTTTTTTTTTTTTTTTTTTAAAAAAATCAAGTTCTGCTGTTATGTGGCTATGTAACTTTGGGTTGGAAGTGTATAGTGTTACTAGTCTTTTGAGATATGGTTAAACAAGAACGATTGTTTATGATTGATTATTTCACCGCGCCTAAAATCTATGAATTTGGTTGCGGACGCAAAATATGATTCTTATTTGTGTTTATGTAATTCAGTTAAGGTGAAGATATGTATATTGCATCGATAAGAGGGCCAATGTCCAAACTGAAGTTCATAATAAAGTATGTTTTGAGTAAAATTAAAATTGTAAAACAATCACAAGCTTGTTCATCACTTGTGATCCCGGGCTTCCTTTTTCCTTTTAATAACTGTGGTGAGATTGTAATTTTTGATTTTTTAAAGAATTGAGTAGTACCACGGTTTAACTGCAGCTTGCAAATTACGAGTAGGGAAGCTGCTCAGCCTGAGACGACGAACCCACCACAATTTTGCACGTTGAGGCGCCCAATGATCGGCACCGCACATCCGGCTCGCGCCGAAAGACAAGGGCGGCGAGAACGGCGAGGCCCGTGGACCACGGTTAGGGACGCGGGCTTGTTTTCGACACGGCTCGTCACACCTTTACCCGGAAAACCTCCTGGGAGAGCAGTCAAATATAGCAAGGCAGCCCAATATCGATATCAGCGGTGCAAGTAGAACACCCTACCGCCAGTCCCCACGGCTCATCAGTGTCGCTGCTCATGTCCCATGATGCAACTTTTCCGTTACTCCCTGCGTATTAGTTTACCTAACAGTCCAATAACGAGCACTCCGACACTACGGGCAGTAAACCAGTTGACTGCCCGATCAGTGTCTCATGGGTTTCTTTCTACACCTGCATCTACAGCAGTACTTTGCCAAGAACCTTATGATGCGTGGTGGAGATTAGCCCGACCAGTCCAAGTTGCTCCTTTCCTATTTCCTTCGTGCATAGTTCATGGGGAGGATGACTCTTGATAAACTTCCGTGTGACCTCCAATTCCTCCGACTTTTTCATTGTGATCATTTCACGAGACATTGAAACAGTACCAGCGATGGCGAGGCATGACAGAATCTCTGACCAGAGAGTTATTTATCGTTGCTAGTCTGCGCTCGACTGCGCGAGAGCTCAGTTGCGAGTTGGACTCAGTTGCGAGTTGTACTCAGTCGCAGTTGTGTGTGAGGAGACGGCGGGCGTCGACATGGGTCTCTGGTCAAGGTTCGGGACGAGGTATATTGTTAAATAAGGTAATGAAGCAGCATTGCGCACATCTGATAATGTAATGTATGTTAATTGTAATTAATTTGTTCAAGAAATGCCCCAATAATAATTTTGTTTTCAAAGCAATCGTTTTTAAGAAAAGAATCATTCCAATTGAAACAATATTTCCTATGCTTTTCCTCCCAGAATCAATTTATAAAATTAATTATTGCACAGGGCCTAAGGTCAGCGATGCTGCCCTATTATTGTGGGTTTAATGATTAGTGTTCATTTCTCAATTTTTGTGTTGAGTTTACATTTGGGTCATTATTATTCTATAATTTTTGTGGGGAGCAAACATTTGGCTCGTTTTCATTATCATAGACTTTTCTTTAATTTCTGCTGGGAGGCTACGTTTAGCACGATGCCCATTACCATTTAAATATTTTCCTTTTAATAATTTCTCCGGGGAGGTTACACTTGGCTCGATTTTCTTTTTTTATATAGATTGTCATAGAATTTCCTTTGTGGGGAGGTTACAACATATGTAGAAGCTATATCTTCCCTAACTCTTCTTCGAACGCACGCACTAGGAATTCCAACAGTAACCTTCTCCGTGACGCTACACCAGTCTTGCAGCAGCTGCGTCTGGAGTTTGTTGACCATCTCTGTAACGCTCTCGTGCTTGATAGACGATCCCATGACAAAACGTGCCACTCACCGCTCCTCGTTGGATCTTCTGTATCTCTTCTGATAGTCCCACGTGGTAAGGGCCCCAAATTGAAAAATACTCAATAAGTGCTTGAACAACTGTTTTTTTTAAGCCACTTCTTTAGTGGACGAATTAAACTTCCTTAAGATCCTACAAATTAATCTCAGCCTGGCATCCATTTTACCTCTATATCCTTTTCATTTCGGTACAAAATTGTTAAGTCTTTCGTGGCCTTCTGTTGACAAAATGCCTGTTGACTTCTGCGAAACGTCAGTTTCCAGTGATTTTTGTCACTGTAATATAACACTGGCTCTAGCCAGTTAAGATCATAAAGTCTTGAGAGGACGAAAACATTGTATAGTCATAGTGCCGGCTATCTGGCCGCCAGCTTAAATGCCACCAGTGAATTCCTTGTCCAGCGGCGCTGAGGGAACAGTTGGGGACAGGATGCTGGGCCCGCCCTAAGAACTGAGACTGCTGTTACTTCTAAAAGAGAAGGAATATTATAATATTAAAAACTCCACAGTATTTCAACCACTTACCGCAGAACTAATCTGAGTACACCAAAATGACCAAACAGTCATAACGCTTCATCTACATGGATACTCTGCAAATCGTGTGATTTGCCGAGTGCCTGGCAGAGACCTCATCGAACAGCCTTCAGAATAGTTCTCTATTATTCCACTCCCTAGCAGCACAAGGAAGAAACTAACACCTGTATTTTCCCGTGCGAGCTCTGATTTCCGTTATTTTATTATGAAGATCGTTTCTCCATATGTAGGTAGGCGTAGAAAAAATACTTCCTGCATTTGGAAGGATAAAGATACGGATTGAAATTTCGTTAGAAGATTCCGCAGAAACGAAAAACGCCTTTGTTTTAATGATGTACATCCCAAATCCTGTATCATGTCCGTGACACTCTCTCCCCGATTTCGCGATAATACAAAAAGTACCGCTCTTCTTCGAACTTTATCGATGTACTACGATTATCCTATGTAACGATCCCAGACCGCGCGGAAGTACTCCAAAAGAGGACAGAAAACGGTAGTGTAGGCAGTCTCTTTACTAGATCTGTTTCATTTTCTAAGTGTTCTGTCAATAAAACTAAGATTTTGGTTTGCCTTTCCCACAACATTTTCTATGTGTTCTTTTCTTTTCAATTTAAATTGTTCTTAATTGTAATTCAAGCTATTTCATTGAATTTACGGCCTTTAGATTAGACTGATTTATCGTGTAACCTATGTTTAACGGATTCCTTTTAGCACGCATGTGGATGACCTCACACTTTTCATTATTTAGGATCAACTACCAATTTCTGCACCATTCAGATATCTTTTCTAAATCGTTCTGCAATCTGTTTTGATCTGCTGATGAGTCTGCTAGACATTAAACGATACCATCATCATCTGGAAACGACGTAAGACGGCAGCTCATTTGGCCTCCTAAATCGTTCACATAAATAAGGAACATAAGAAGATCTGTAACATTACCTAGATGACTTTCCGTCAATTACTACAAACTGTGACCTCCCCGACAGGAAATCACGAATCCAATCGCATAAGTGAGGCGATATTCCACTAGCATGCTATTTCGCTACAAGCCGCTTGTGTGGTACAGTGTCAAAGGATTTTGCAAATCTATAAATACGGAATTCATTTCAAATTCCTTGTCAGTTGCACTCAACAAATCGAGTGTCTAAAGAGCTAGTTGTGTTTCACTAGACAGATGTTTTCTAAATCCGTGTTGACTGTGTGTCAATAGACCGTTCCCTTCGAGATAAATCATAATGTTCGGACACAATGTATGTTGCAGAATCCTGCTACATATTGACGTTTTTGACATAGGCCACAAATTTAGGGAATTGCTCCTACTACTCTTCTTGAATATTGGTGTGACCTGGGCAATTTTTCAGTCTTCGGTTACGGATCTTTCGTTGAGCGAGCAGTTCTACATGATTGTTAAGTATGGAGCTAGTGCATCAGCCTACTCTGAAAGGAACCTAATTTGGTATGTAATCTGGACGAGAAGACTTGCTTTTATTAAGTGATTTAAGTTACTTCACTACTCCGAGATTATCTGCTTTTAAGTTACTCATGTTGGCAGCTGTTCATGATTCGAATTCTGGAATATTTATTTCGTCTTCTTTGGTGAAGAATTTTCGAAAGGCTGCTTTTAGTAGCTCTGCTTTCACAGAATTGTCGTCAATAGTATTTCCACTGTTATCGTTCAGAGAAGGCATTGACTGTGTCTTGCCGCTAGCATACCTTAGAGACGACCAGAATATCTTTGGATTCTCTGCCAGTCTTCGAGATAAAGTTTCGTTGTGGAAACTATTATAAGCACCTCGCTTTGATGTCTGCGCAAAACTTCGAGCCTCTGTAAAAGATCGCCAATCTTGTAGGTTTGGCGTTCGTTTAAATTTCTCTGTTTCTGCAACAGTGTTCTGACCAGTTTTGTGTACCAAGGCGGATCAGATCCGTCGTTTGTTAATTTATTTGGTATAAATCTCTTAATTGCTGTCGACACTATTTCTTTGAATTCAAGACACATGTGGTCTACAGACACACTGTTAATTTGGAAGGAGTAAAGTTTGTCACTCAGGAAGGCGTCTAGTGAATTCTTATCTGCGTTTTTGAATAGGTATATTTTTCATATATATCTGGTGGATTTGGAGGTTACTATATCCAGTCTTGCTACGCTAACCCTGTGTTCACTGTAACCCGGTATCCGTTTTGATGCTCGTTATTAGCTCAGTATTATTTGATGCCAATTCTCAAGTGTGTTTTCATAACCATTTACTGTTCACGAGGACTCATGAACTAACTGCTCGAAATAATTTTCAGAGAATGTGTTTAACACAATTTCGGATGATGTTTTACGCGTATCTCAGGAAGTAATCATGTATTTTTGCCAATATATCGAGGGTAAATTGAAGCCACTACTAACTACAATTGTATTAGTCGGATACGTATTTGAAATTCGACCTAAGTTTTCTTTGAACCTTTCAGCAATTGTATCATCTGAATTGTGAGTTCGCTGAAAGGTCCCGATTATTATTTTATTCCGGTTGCAAACAATGACCTCTGCTCATACTAACTCACAAGAGCTGTCTACTTCAATTTCGCCACAAGATGAACTACTTCTAACAGCAACAAACACGAAACCGCCAACTGTGTTTAACCTATCCTTTCGGAATACTGTTAGATTGTTCGCAAAAATTTCTACTGAACTAATCCCCGGCTTAAGCCAGCTTTGAGGGCTTGTGGGACGTATGCAGTCGGGGTGATATGGGACTACAGATACATCTAGATACAACTCTGACAGGTGACACGTGCGTAAGCATCCTGTCTGATCACCTGCATCCATTCATATATATTGTGCATTCCGATGGACTTGGACAGTTCCAGCAGGACATTGCGACACCCAACACGTCCAAAACTGCTACAGGGTGGCTCCAGGAGTATTCTTCTGAGTTTAAAAACTTCCCGCTTGCCACCAAACTCCCAAGACACGAACGTTATTGTGCATATCTGGGATTCAGTTGGGTTGGGTTGTTTGGGGGAGGAGACCAGACAGCGAGGTCATCGGTCTCATCGGGTAAGGGAAGGATGGGGAAGGAAGTTGGCCGTGCCTTTTCAAAGGAACCATCCCGGAATTTGCCTGGAGCAACTTAGGGAAATCATAGAAAACCTAAATCAGGATGGTCGGACGCGGGATTGAACCGTCGTCCTCCCGAATGCGAGTCCAGTGTGCTAACCACTGCACCACCTCGCTCGTTGGCTATCTGGGATTCCTTGCAACGTGCTTTTCAGAAGAGTTCTCCACCCTATCGTACTCTTATGGAACTAAGGACAGTCCTGTAGGATTCAAGGTATCAATTCCCTTCAGCGCTACATTAGTAGAGTCCATTCCACGTCGTGTTGCGGCACTTCTGCTTCCTCGCGGGGCCCCTACACGATATTATGCAGGTGTACCTGTTTCTTTGGCTCTTCAGTGTAGTTGTTAATTATTTCTGAGCTGTAGAGAGGTACACTATTAATTATTTTTGTGAAATTATTGAATATATGTTTTCTGGTTCTGTCTGAACCAGAAAGAACTGAACTTGTATGTATTCTAAATACTTTTATTACAGTAGTGTACGGCAAAGCGTGAAGGTTCTCGTATGAAGCAACCTATTACAATAAGTATTATCTTTAAGAAAGACTGTGAGTTGTAAGGGAGACAGAATGTAGCCCTTTGCCGTGGACCTATATGCAGGTGCGCGTCTTATTGGCTCTGAGCAGTGCTGGTGGGCGTCCGGAGGCCGGCAGGTAGTCAGTGGATGATAGGGAAAGCGGAGTTCATGTTACGTGGGCGAAGAGGGAGCTACGTGCCGGGAGTCGTAAGAACGGTTTTCAAGTGATGGTTTAACTTGTGTGACGTGTGGTTGCACTAGATACTTGAACAGTCGTCGGGACTCTAAGAATATTCGTGTGATGTGGGACTAACACAAAACTCAGCAGCTAAGGTGTGTTGTCGATGTGAACTCTACGAAAAATTAATACTGCGGAGTATGATACATTTTCATGTCAATACAGAATAGCATGCGTCACTGTGCGATTTTTTTAATTATTAATTATTCAGATAATTTATGTTGGACCACCCCCTTCAATTATTTCATAGAGCTACCGAATGAATAAACCAATCATTAAATTTAAAACCTTCTTGTTCGACACATTAGTTAATTGTATCATCACCTAATATCATATCTTCTATTTATTTTTATTTTTTGTTACTTTTTATTCACAACGACTAGCCAATATGCGGTAAATTATGCTGTAAGATCACTGGCAATTTTTGATGTATATTACAGTCAATCTACTCCATAGCGTTAAAGCTGAAGTTTGTGGCTCAGCCTCTACGACGTTAGACATTAAAATATCTAATCTGAGCAACACGTTGATCAGTACGGTTTTTCAAGACATTTGCTTCAGATACGTTGCAAATAGTTTGTCTCATACGGGATAATGAAATGCGATCTTAACTTTCTTTCCTCACTCATTCCACTTGTGGGGTGACGAGTGAGTTACTTCCAAGAGTTTAAAGTTTTGATGCCGTCTTTAATCACGTGAGCCTGGCAACTAATTTGGTGGTCAGCCAGAAAGCGAAGGGAAACATACTGACCTTAGTTTCCAGTCTGCACGGCCACATTCCGGTCCAGCCCACTGAAAGAAAATTGTCTGTTTCCCATTTCCTTGCGGGCTCAGGACTATGACTTCAGTAAAAGTTTAAACTTCCAACCAAGATTTAATTTAAGTTTCTCACAAACAGACCAGATTGTTTTTCGCCCTGACTAACATCACTCAATTGAAAGTTCGCAATAAATGTTCAAAAATTAATGCTCGCCATAAAAGTGGAAATAATTCACCACTTGCCACGCGGAATTGAATTTCACACGGACGGCACACTAACAGCTATTTTACCGAATTCTAAACGATCCAGGACGGTGTACAGTCCTCGCGAGTTCACTATCCGTTTTCACTGCCAAATACGCGCTTGTCACAGCTCGGCTCTGACGTCATCCGAGGCAGAACGCGACGAGACGTTTAACTGACATGTACCTCACAGTGTCTGAGAGCGAAGGGAACCTTTCTACTGCTTCAGGGGCTGTATTTATAAGGTGCCGGTGCGGACTGTCGAGAAAACATCTGTACACCTGCCTAATACCGTGTAGGGTCCACGCGAGCACGCTGAAGTGCCTAATCACGACGTATCATGGACTCGACTAATGCATCTAGTAGTGTTGGAGGGTATTGACAACATTAATCCCGCTTTGCTGTCCATAAATTCGTGAGAGTACGAAGGGGTGGAGATCCTTTCTGAACAGCACGTTGAAAGCCTTTCCCCAATAATTATCATTTATGGGGAGTCTGCAGGCCAGCGGAAGTGTTTAAGCTCAGAATAGTGTTCCTGGAGCCAATACGTAGCAATTCTGGATGTGTGGGGTGTCGTATTGTCCTGCTGGAACTGCCGAAGTCCGTCAGAACGCACGATGGACACCAATGGAACCGCTGAAGAGACAGGATGCTTACGTCTATGTCGCTTCTCAGAGTCGTATCTAGACGTGTCAGGGGTCCCATATCACTCTAACTGCATATGCCCCACACCATTACAGAGCCTCCACCAACTTGAACACTCCCCTCTGACATGCTAGGTCCATGAGATCATGAGGTTGTCTCCACACCCCTACTCGTCCATCCGCTCGATACAATTGTAAACGAGACTCGTCCGACCAGGCAATATGTTTCCAGTCATCAACAGTCCAACGTCGGTGTTGACAGATCCGGGAGAGGCGTAAAAATTTGTGTCGTGCAGCCACCAAGGGAACACGAGTGGGCATTCGGCTCCGTACGCCCATATTGACGATGTTTCTTTAAATGATTCTCACACTTGTTGATGGCCGAGCATTGAAATCCACAGCAATTTTGCGGAATGATTGCACTTCCATCACACTGAACGATTCTCTTAAGTCGTCGTTTGCCCCGTACTTGCAGGATCTTTTTCCGGCCGCTGTGATGGAGATTTGATGTTTAGCGGATTCCTGATATTCTCGGTACACTCGTGATATGGTCGTACGGGAAAACCCCCAGCTGATAGCTAACAGGGTGATACTGTGACCCATGGCTCGTTTGCCGACAATAACATTCAATTTGAAATTCACTTAAATCTTGATAACCTGCCATTGTAGCAGCAGAAACCGATCTAACGACTGCGCCCACTTATTGTCTTATATAGGCGTTGCTGACCGCAGCGCCGTATTCTGCCTATTTACATACCTCTGTATTTGAATACACATTGCCGCCCGTTGTGGCCGAGCGGTTCTAGGCGCTTCAGTCCGGAACCGCACTGCTGCTACGGTCGCAGGTTCGAATCCTGTCTCGGGCATGAATGTGTGTGATGTCCTTAGGTTAGTTAGGTTTAAGTAGTTCTAAGTTCTAGGGGACTGATGACCCGTAGTGCCCAGAGCCATTTGAACCATTTTAAGTCGGGACTGAGCAGAAGTCGACCACAATTTTAACACACATTGCTATACCAGTTTCTTTGGCGCTTCATTGTACATCCGCGGCGCAATCTGGATGAAAAACACTATGACATTTCGAGCGTTGAGTTCGCAAAGGAATTTGGTGGCTTTGAATACATTTGATGGGGCTGCTGACGGCCGGCGAGAATACTGTTGTATCGGTTGTGGCTTGGCCAGTGCGAAAGCGCAAGCGGCTCCGGTGGGCGGGTTAGCGCTAGCCTGCGGTTAGCGCCGAGTCAGCAGTATGGAAAATCCCGGAAGCGCCGAACTGAGCGCCGTGCTCGCTGAGCAAGCTTTACCTGGCGGCTTCCGCTACATCATGTATGGAGTCAAACTGTAATATTCACTAAATATACACGGGAGGCCGTACAGAGATTTAAAGAGAACAGTGAATACAGCTTGTCAATCGTAGCGGTGGGACGAGTTAACTGCCAATTAAATCTTGTTTATAAATACAACATTTAAAAAGTTATTACAGTGTATAATTTTCATGTTTATGAAAATTATATAAGACGACGCCAATACATAATTTAGGCTCCGATACGTCATATGAAAGCTGATGATGCCCCCGGTTATGGTGGCAAGTTACTTTGAAAATTAAACATATTAATAAACGGTTATAAAAAATTAATTTAATTATACGGATGTGGTGCCACAGCTCCGAGCTCCTCCCCATGAACACACTGTATCAGGCCACTGTGAGAATTTATAGTTCTTTATCCAATTGATTCTTAGGCCTACGTTTAGTTAACAATAGCTACGTGTTTGTTATGTGCTCAAAGTCAGTGTTTCCACTAGAGTCAGGCTTCAGCTTTGCTTGTAGCTAGAATTTAATAAAATTATTCACTGTGGGAAATTTGATAATTTCGTTTTTATTTTGTCTGTTTGAGTTGTGTGAATATACTATTCATTGCTCCTGCGGTTGCTGGTATGGGTTAACTTTAAAGGTCTCTGTTGCATTCCTTTCATGTTAATTTCTTAAATCTGTCGTCATTTACGGCATAAATTCCTCTTCTAAATTTACTGTGGCGTTTCTGACTATCTGGGAGGAGACTGAGTAGTGGAACGTGTTACTTTTACACATAAACAAGAACGATCTGTCACGCTATTACACTTTAAAACACAGTTTATATGTAATTTATGTCACACAGTCTCATACGGAACCTACATCCGCTTTCTTTTATATACTGTATATGATAAGATACTGTCATCTCCCTTCCTTTCCATGTGAGAGGATGAATGAGCAAATGTATTTCTAGTTGCATGTTTGAGGGTAGCAGACAAGCCTGTCTGCTAGAGAACAGTAGGACCAACGTCGGAACAGGTAGCTACGCTTTCTAAAAGCAGAGAGGTTTCTATTCTTAGTATGGTCCTGTCCGTCCCTTGTCATGTTGGTATAGGAAGCTGCCCCTCTGGCCACTTCCGTTTGTATTTGTAAGCCACCCTCAGGAAGGGACCACGGCAGTCTGTCCGCGGCGAGCGTCTGAAGTGGTAAGATCTCCGGCTAAGCGCGTCTGCTAAGTCCGTAGGACAATGGATTTCTTAAGTTCAGCCTAACTGAAAATTTAATCACCTTTATTTCAGGTTTAGCTATAAAATATCAAATGTTATCTTAAATTGCTACGCAGTGTAATTCGAGTGTGAAGTTCGGAATATATTCCGGTAGTTGCTTTGTCACTACTTTGTGAGTAAAGTGGAACCACGTGTTGATCAGTAACTCTAACTAGCATCATCAATCTTCAATGCGAATGTGCGTGAGATAATAATGTCTCGTCTTGACAATATTTTTCAGTATAGCAACTTTTCTTTACGTTCAAGCCACGTGGGGTGTACTTTGTGAGGCCAGTACCACGTGCTTATACAATTGTTTGACCCATCAGGTTAGTAGTAAGACGATAGTAACCAGTTCGAGGTTTTTCTTTCGTAAATTGCTTTTCGATCTAATTTGTTTTAATTATCAAAATTATTGTGGAGTTACACTCTTTGTGTAAACCAAGTTGACCACGTGTAGCATGTGGTGTAATCATCAAAGTAGCCCTCAGCTATTCTTTTCGGGAAGATTTCACAGAGAGTTAGTATGAATTTAGTATACCAGTGTGTGGTAATTACATGACGGACAGGATTGTGCTACGAACGTAACTTCTTTGGGTGAAAATTGAATCGGTTGGTTGTGGTTAATTTCCTCTTGCATATGTTTCAACGTTCTTCGTGTGTTATTTTATGAATGCAGTGTTGTATGCAGTCTCCAAATCTTGGCTCCATATTTGATGTGTTCCGTAAGATTAGAAACTCACATTTTCATAATCCTAAACAAGGCAGCAGTTATGAATCAAGTTTAATATGCTGAAATTTTAAATGTTAAAATAAATGTCCAAATAAAAACTAATTCATTTCTTTCTATTTAAATTTTCTGGTTGTGGTATGACTATTAAAAGATTATAATTAATGTTAGTCTGGTTAAGAATTTGGTAAGCTAGACTGAATACCTGGTGAAACAGTTGCGCAGTAATCCAAGGTTAACTTCTCCAGACAGCTCACAGCTGTTAACCCGCTATTACTATCTTGAATATCAGCACAGCTTACACCTCAAATTAAACAACAACGTTACACATGGCGACCCTGTTCTGTGATTCCGCTAGACTCTGGAATCTCTGAAACGTTAGGTTGCGAGCGTTGTATAATCTTAATTTTTTTTCCCTGCAGCGCTAAAACAACTTCTGCGTTGTTTCTGAGCATACTTTCAAAAGATTCACGGCGATGTTGAGCAGCATTGAGTTGTTTGTCTTGTTTTGGTTTCTATATTTGTGTGTTTTATATGTATGTGTTTTTCTTCTCGCTTGTAAATTGCACTGACTTCGATCAAAGATAGAAATTTGTTTTGCGTGTGAAAAAGTGCGTACTAGTTGGGTACCTGTCGTGTGAGTGCTGTAATTTTTGGGGGATTCATTTACTCTGATTAGTGTGTTGCATACTGGGTATAATTTGAATAATGCAGACACGTAACCAAGCTGAAAGTAGGCGGACCAACAACTTAAGCATCATGGACCAAGGGGATAATTTGATTTCGAATATTAACGCGTCGGACGGTTCCCAAATTGCATTGGGGAATACTTCAGAGGAAATGCAAAACAGGTCGAACGGGCTCACAGCAGAGCCAGAAATTAATTTGCCTCCTACTAACCAAATTGATTTGGCAGAACTCATGAAAACCTTATTGCAACAAAATAAACAAAACGCAGAGAAATCTGAAAAATCGATCCGCGAGCTAGGCGAACAAATGACGCAGAAATCTGAAAAATCGATCCGAGAGCTAGGCGATCAAATGACGCAGAAATCAGAAAAATCGTTCCGAGAACAAAAAGAATCATCCGAAAAATCGATCCGAGAGCTAGGCGAACAAATGACACAGAAATCTGAAAAATCGATCCGCGAGCTAGGCGAACAAATAGACGAAAAACTAATCCAGCAGACAAATAAAGTCGACAAGTCGATGCAGAGAGTGTCCGATGATATCTCACAAAGAATAAACAATCTGGCAAGTGAAATAAAAAGCGATATTATGAAAGAATTAGGCCGTACATTTGAACAAATCGATGACCGTCTGCAAGCCTTAGAACAGGGCAAGCCGAGTCGCGATGCAGAATCGAAAGAGCGCGAAGAACAGCTACTTAGGAATTCCCAAGCACTGAGAGAAGAATGCCAAAGGGAACGCCAACAGGTACTCTCGAGGGTCCAGGAGGCGCAAACGCATTGTCACACGCCCGTTAGCAACACAGTAGCGGACAACAGTCAAGCGATTCAGCACTCGAACAGCAAGTAGAACAATTGAAGCAGACTGGGGAGGAGGACAACGGACAAATACATGATAAGATTGCGGCATTAGCGGACATCGTAGGGACGATGAAGGTGACGGAAAGCGAGAACAATACTACACCGGTAGCGGTCGCAGAGACCAAAGAAGTGCGTTCGCTTCTTAGATTTCAGAAGGGACAGTTCGAAGTGAACAGGTGGCACAAAGCTGTAACAGTCGAATTACAAGAACGCGTGGCGCATCTGGAAAACCGCATGGTGTGTGATTCCGAACTCGCCAATAGCACTAAAAATAGCCGTACGAACAGTGCAGAGAGGGACTCTGGCCACGAGGGGGATTTGGACAACAGGGAAGAATGTATTTTGAGGGGCAGACATGAGAAAAATAGAAACATTCAAGGGCCTCGCCGGGAGGAAATGCGGGGATTTGATTTCAAACATTTCCTTACGGTGAGAAAGTTTGAGATACTTTGAAATTCGCAAAAAGGAATACATCCACGAGCATGGCTCGAGCAATTTGAGTTCTGTCTTCCCCCCGACTGAGCAAGTTCACATAAGATAGAATACATGTGTGGCTAATTGGAAGGCGAACCGGCGATTCGCATGAGGTCGGCAGCGCGTCACTGCAACTCCACTCAGGAGTTTCGACAAGCCTTTCTGTCCGCCTATTGGTCGGAAGTGGCACAAGATAGGGTCAAGGATGGCATAATTATGCTGCCAAATTTGAACCAGTCTGATTTCGGCAGCCCAGCACGCCTATTCGCCCACATGCTGCAGGCGAATCAATTTCTATACAACCATACGGATCTGCGGAATTAATTAGGATATGCATCACCAAATTGCCGATGCACTTGCGCGACGTCATTCTTGCGGGACGATGTAAAGAGGACGTGGAAACGTTTAAGACACTTCTCCAAGAGTTGGAATATAATACAGAGGAATGCCCGCCTAATCAGGCACAAAGTTATTACGGGGCACAGCAGTGCGACCGCAATCGAGGCCGTAGTGCTAATCAACGGCGTGACTGGTCGTCGCGACGCGAACGGAAGAATAATCAGGACCGGCCGTATAGAAACTGGGGTAACAGTCGTGAACACAGGTGGAACAACGGAAATGATCGAGGACGTGGACGAGATCGTGAACGCTACAGGTACGCAAGCAGAGTCGATACTATGATGAATACAGTGGGAATAGGACTGTAGGCGGAGTACCTCATGATGTTGAAATTCGGCCGGCTAACCCTAGACATAATCCAGCAAATGTAAATGAACAAAACTGGCAATGACAAACGATCAGCGCAGAACGCGCCCAATCGGAACAAACGAGCGACATGGCAAATGAGTAGAAACGACAGTGAGAAGTAGAGAGGACGGTGAGGAGAAAGAATTGATTAGTTTAAATTTGTGACTTATGCATTTTGAATAATATGATGGTAAAAATAATGATAAAGATGTTTCTGTGTGATTCATTGAAGTGATGTTTGCGGTTCTTTTTATTTTCCTTTTGCAATTAGGATTTAGGTTGGTTCAAATGTGAAGATAAAAGGTTTCTTTGTGAACAAGTGAAATGCTGTTTATGGTTTTTTTGTGTAAACTGAAAAGAGTCGCTCCTGAGAGAAGCAAGATCTGTGTTGAATTAATGCAAAACTCAGGGGAATATCCGATCTGTGGGTATTATGTGTCTGGCAAACCCAGGTCCCCAGCTGTTAGTAGCCTTGTTCCCGATTCTCTGCTTTCAGCGCTACTATCTATCTATTACTATTCTATATCTGTCAGTATAAATGAGGATCTCTTACTATAGTATGCGTGCTGGATGAATATTTTAAGATAGGAGAACTCTGAGAAAGGAATGAGTAAGTTTGGAATCATGAAAACAGAATGCGATAATACGATTGTTTAACCAATGGCTTCCCAATATGCGCTAATATGTTAATATTGATGATATATCTTTTTTGTTCTTTATAGCTGAGTACGTAAAGTGCTGTCTGTGGATTTCGTTAGTATATTGATTCCATTCAAGGTGAAAGAAAAATTCTGGTTTGTGTAATTTACGTCGCCCTGAAATATTATTGTGGTAGTGAAACGACGAGCAGTCTTCAGCAAATGGAGAATGGAACAGAAATATGGATCCTTTCTGTAGTCTTGATTGATGTTGAGCCAGAGCCTGAAAAATTATTCTGCGTTAATATTTATCCTGTTGATCAGCAACTCTAACTAGCATCATCAATATTCAATGCGAATGTGCGTGAGATAATAAAGTCTCGTCTTGACAATATTTTTCAGTATAGCAACTTTTCTTTATGTTCAACCCACGTGGGGTGTACTTTGTGAGGCCAGTATCACGTGCTTATACAATTGTTTGACCCATCAGGTTAGTAGTAAGACGATAGTAACCAGTTCGAGGTTTTTCTTTTGTAAATTGCTTTTCGATCTAATTTATTTTACTATATTTATTATAATTTTCACAATCCTAAACAAGGCAGCAGTTATGAATCAAGTTTAATATGCTGAAATTTTAAATGTTAAAATAAATGTCCAAATAAAAACTGATTTATTTCTTTCTATTTAAATTTTCTTTTATATATATATATATATATAAAATCACCGGTTGTCGTATGACTATTAAAAGATTTAATTAATGTTAGTCTGGTTGGGAATTTGGTAAGCTAGACTGGATACCTGGTGAAGTAGTTGTGAAACAGTTGCCCAGTAATGCAAGGTTAACTTCCTCAGAGAACTCACAGCTTTTGACCCGCTTTTACTATCTTGAATATCAGCACCGCTTACACCTCAAATTAAGCAACAACGTTACAAACTCTTCCATTCCCAAATGACACATCTTGTTATCAACTGTAACTAGTCATACAACGATCTGTATATCGTTCGGTTGTATAGGCTGTCTTGTCCCTTAGAGAATTTGTTGCTTAGACTTTGACTATCTTGTACAAAACTATTCGCGCCTTTTGACTCCATCTTCTGTACACAGATACAGTTGACAACAAGGTGTGTGGTTTGATAAAGGGTGAGTTACCCCAAAACCGGTAACCATAGCAGCAACAATTTGTATATTCATGTAAATGAGACATATAAAATAAAAAGATTTTCAAATTTTTGTCAGTCCTCTAGAGTTGCGGACTTACCACCCCTAAGGCAACTTGCCACGAATCAGCAATTATTTATTATTATAACATTAGCATTCAAATGTTCCACTATGAAGTCGGAAACTGATCCAGAGTATTGATTACGTGTTCTACTTTGTATATATGTGCAGCTTACGTTTAATTTTCTCGAACGGTGCTTGTGTTGAAAATAAGACTATTGAGTTTCGTAATGTTCATGTGACTGAGTCTTTAAAGAAGACTGTATTTGTTAGCAGTCGGTCCTTTTTAGGATGCTCATCACTGTGGAAACATCAGTGAGGTTTCGGCAGCCAAAGCGCCGCTGGGCGTCAGGCTTTGCTTCTGGGATTTACAAAACTTTTTGCGATAGAAGTTCAACATTTGGAAATATTTCAGGACTTTCTGTTCAGACACAGTTTTTGAATAGCTGACAAACTTTGATTATTTTTCAGCCGAACAAACTTCCTCGTTGTTTAACTGCTTAAAAGCAGCTGTGAACACAATGACTTTCTTGCATTTATGGTTTTTATTGTGTGGCAAAGTTGTTGTACATATAACAATAAAAATGTCGCATCATCCCGATGTGCTGTGCAGGTGTGCTGCAATTGCGGCTGTTCCTGCAACGATCGAAAGTCGCCCCAGATTTTTTTTCAAACCTACAAACAGTTACCATTAGCGCTAACTGCGAGCAGAACGCCGCACTCGCGCGGACTGCAGAATTTCAATTGAAAGTAACGCACCTGTTGGGACGCATTACGGACGTCTTTGGAATAGTTCAACGAACGTCAGCCATGCCACGTAGGAGACTCGAGATAAATGATTGGGTGTGCGTCATGTTACACGCAAAAGGCTTATCAACCAGGGAAGTTCCTCGACGTGCACCGGCGTCGATATGTTGTGATGACACGGATCTTTCACGTTTAGCACATACACAGGATGATAGATATCTATGACTTTTGGCCCGAAGGAACTGTGAGCTGCGTGCTCCGGAACTAAATTCGGCTTTCGAAGAGTCTACAGGACCTCATGTATCGCACTGAAATGTTAGGAGGCAGCTTTATGGTGCGAATCTCCATTCCCGATTATCATGGGGAGTATCACATCGTACGGCATACCTTGAACTCTCTTAGAGAAGGACAAGAGCTCAAGCAGAATGGACGTCCCAGGTTTGGTAGTGAATACTGTTTGCCGGCCGTAGTGGCCAAGCGGTTCTAGGCGCTTTAGTCTGGAACCGCGCGACCGCTACGGTCGCAGATTCGAATCTTGCCTCGGGCATGGATGTGTGTGGTGTCCTTAGGTCAGTTAGGTTTACGTAGTTCTAATTTCTAGGGGACTGATGACCTCAGAAGTTAAGTCCCATAGTGCTCAGAGCCATTTGAACCATTTTTGAATGCTGTTTATGGACGAATCTCGGATCTGTTTGTACCCTGCTAATCGCAGACAACGTGTTTGGAAACAATTCGGTAGTATCGAAAGCCGTCAGCACTTCGTCCTACAAGTGCATTAAACTAATGTTGAAGTGATGTTCAGCGGTGGCATTACCGTACACCTCTCGTGGCTGTTCAGAGCGATCTGCTCTACAGTGAAGCAGTAGAGGGAAAAGATTCTACAGCCCATAGTGGAACCGTATGGGCAATATTTTGGTGACCGTTACATCTTGGTGGATAACAACTCGCATGATCATCGTGCTGCTCTAACGAACACTTTCCTTCAACGTGACAGGAGGAGCACAATGAAGTGGGCTGCCTGTTCCCCGGACATGAACACAATCAAACATGCGTGCGGCCGGCCGGAGTGGTCGTGCGGTTCTGGGCGCTACAGTCTGGAGCCGAGCGACCGCTACGGTCGCAGGTTCGAATCCTGCCTCGGGCATGGATGTGTGTCATGTCCTTAGGTTAGTTAGGTTTACTTAGTCTAAGTTCTAGGCGACTGATGACCTCAGAAGTTAAGTCGCATAGTGCTCAGAGCCATTTGAACCATTTCGAAACATGTGCGCGATCGATTGAAACGAGCTGTTTTTGGACGTCGACAACGACCGAGTACACTGAACTACTTACACAGAATCGTCATTGAAGAGTGGAATATGTTGGAACAGTGCTGCTGGCTTGACGATCTCACCGAGGGTCTGCGGCGACGGAAACAATCCCAGATCCGAAAAGGGGACTTCACAGCGTTGCACCACGTACTGATGTTGCTCAGGAGTTGTGTGAAAAACCCTCCATTGGAAACAAAAGATTTTGTCTCTACACAACTTTTTTTTTTTAATTTAATGGTTTGGAATCATTACAGTTGAATACATACGCCTGCCTCAGAGCCAACTTTTGCTTTCTGTGCCATGAATTTCGAAATAGTTTTCGCTCCTGTGTGCTTATCAGTGACGATAGTCATGATGTCAAGGAAGAGTTCATTGTGAATGTTAGTGAGATTTCACATTGTTCTAGTCTACAAACCGCTTGCTGATTCTTCGTTACATAACGCATGGTTTTATGCTCTTATTCCGCAATTGCTACAGTGTGTAAATGCTATGCATGCACTACATAACTATATTTTGCAGCGTTACTTTGAATATAGAACATTTGATGTATTTTGACGTAAGGCCACCGTTGACATGTACTTGTGTTCTTATATAAATAAAAACTTAAATGTTCATTTATTCAAAATCTCAAATCTCTGATCATTCATCACTGATTCATTTGAAATTTCGACTCAATATTTCATTCGATTACATGCGTGTTTAAACAGAATATTTGTATTATGGCTTCATTGCTGATTAGAATACTGGTATGGAATGTGAATTTGCAATGACAATAAACAAGGCGCAAGGACTGAGGGGAGGAATAGATTGACGGAGAACGGGTGTGGGGGAGGGGAAATGGAAAGAGAGATGGAGAAGGAGGAGATGGAAACAGAGAGGAGAGGAGAAGATGGAGAGGGAGGAGAATGAGGATGTGGACAAAGAGAGGGGTAGGAGGAGCTGGACAGAGTGAGGGGGAAAACGAGATTAGGACCTGTATCCAATTCCAATACATATTTAACAGTTGTGAAGTGACTGAAACGGTTTACCAGAAAAATGAAAACCATATACGATCTAGAGTGAATATCTTTGCGACATTACAGTTTACTGAAATGTAATGAAATAGGAAGCAGAACGCCCAGCACTTACTTTCACCACTGAGTCACTGAATGTTTGTGAATCAGAATCTCTTGATCCAGTGAGAATTGCGGACTATAATTTAACTCGTCAGACAGGTTTTCAACTGCAGTAAAAATGTAGTATTAAATTTGCTTCGGAATGACCATTTTTGTAGTAGTGGCCTTGTGTTGAAATGTATTTGATGCAAACTATTATGAAAACAGTTCACTATTTACTTGTACAAACGAAATCTTTAACTTTCTATATGTTACAATTATTGTTATACTTACTCCCAGAACGTTTATTGCAAGTTGTTCGAAGAACTCAAAATGGCAAAGCTTTCCAAAAACATAGAAAATAAAATCTGTTAATGAATCACTTCCAATATTATACAACTCAAAATATAAAGCAAGTAAATTTATACCTGATACCTAATCTTTTATCTAAATTATTGATACGTCTGAACCTCGGTCTCGTTATTTGCAATAGCTTTTGTTTAGCTGAGAACTATAGAAAATGAAGAACTTCACGAAATAGAGGCTGCCGGTGTCAGATAGAAATGACGTGATAAAAATCGGGACGAGTTAATTATTACCCTAAAACTAATAATTATGAGACCATTTTATATGATAATTCCCTTCGAGATAAATTTCAGACATTTATAGACTCGTTTTCAGCCTGGACATGAAGTATCCCTACAATAGTGCGTGTAAAATCATTTAATTCAAGACTTGATCCATTGATCAGGTTAATATTTAAAGAAAAATGCAACAGATCATCCATAACCCGTGTTCAGAATTACTCTTCCTACTTAAAACAATATTTCAAAATAAAAATAAAAGGGTAATAACTACTGTTTTTTTCTGAATAGTTCAGACTCTAAGTTTGCTCTTCCAAATGCACAAAATGGGTATAAGTCATTAATTCTTTCAGCAATAAATGTCAATTACACTATTTTCTGTTTTCATTTATCTATCGTAAACAAAGATAGTTTCACTTACACATTTGATACAAGAGCCCATTAGATAATCACTCCCTCTCTTTGCAACTCCTCAAAATATTTTTCAATTTGGTACACGTTAGGCGTCTCTCACGTTGCACAATACAGGAAGGCTTTTTTCTCATAACGGAAATAGAGAAGCCAAAGTACAGATATATTTTCTTATCAGGTATTGTGCGTTTTTAAAACGATATGATTTTGTCTCAAAGAAACAAAGAAAAATTCTGTTAGGTACCCATTCGAATATATTCCCCAGGACTCCAAAAATCTACGAAATGACTGTGTAACGAACCATAATAAATAAATAAGTGTCACTCTAGAGTCTTTGTAATTCTGGATGTAGCAGGAGGGGAGGACAAAAGAATTTTTGAAAATTTGTTCAGAAACTATTGTTACCAGATTAGAAGGGAAGCAAGGGTTGAAAAGGCAGGGAGTAGTTGTAGATTATCCACAATGCTTTTCAAGCTGAGCAAGCCGTAAAGGAATCCAACGAGAAATCTTGAAAGTAAATCAAATTTAAGGAAGCAGAAAGAAAACTTTCAGGTTTGTCGTTTGTATGGTCACTGTGTAAGAGAATTTGGACGAAATATGTAGTTTCCTGGGAAGGTGTTATAAGACGAACATTAACAAAAGTAAAAAAAAAAAAAAGTGGAACTGACTGCAGTCGAATTAAATCGGTGGTGGTTAGGTTCAAATGGTTTAAATGGCTCTGAGCACTATGGGACTTAACATCTGAGGTCATCAGTGCCCTAGAACTTAGATCTACTTAAACCTAACTAACCTAAGGACATCACAGACATCCATGCCCGAGGCAGGATTCGAACCTGCGACCGTAATGGTCGCGAGGTGATGGTTAGGGAATTAGCTTAGCAAGTGACACCTGAAAGTAGTAGATGGATTTTACTATTTGAGCAGTGAAATTATAGCTCATGATCGAAGTAGAGATGTGGAGCAGATTGAAAAATGAAGACTGGCAATGGCAAAAAAAAGCAGTTCATCAAAGCAAGAACTCATTAACATGTAAATTAAAATTAATTGTTGGGAAGCCTTTCCTGTAGGTATTTCTCTGCAGTGTAGCCTTGTACAAACGGGAAACGTGGATGATAAGCAGTTCAAATTAGGAGAGAACAGAAGTTTTGGAATGTGGCGCTACAGAAGAAAGCTGGAGATTAGTTTGATAAAACGAGTAACGAAGGTGCACCTAACAGTTGAGTGTAGCGGACTTGTAGGAAAGAAACTAAGCATAGGTCAGTAGTGAAAGATAGTAGGAAGAAAAGTGTGTTCCTGCTATGTAGTATCCATGGGAGGGGTGCAGCCCCAATGGTACAGGACAAGTTAGGAACAGGATAACAGTCCACAAGTGTTGTGATGCCTGGTGCTAGATTCAGCCAGGTGACAGAAGACGTAGAGATACTGAGTACACATTTTGACTAAGATAGATCATGTTATCATAGTAGATGGAGCAGAGAACAGCCTGTCTGAAGAAAGAAATTATTGCATTAAGAATGCCTCGGACGAAATGGCAGGGGCAGCTGCCAACATAAGTGTGAGTTTTGTCGAGGCCTTGCAGAGCCGTGACTTACCCTGGGTTAACACTGCTGTGAGAAGATGAACATAAAGTTGATCAGCTGCTGCTGATTGAAATGACACAGCAACTTAGTGCATAGTCTGCTGCTACAGTTGCGGTATGGGATATACTAGACATGATCTATATCGGGGTAAGTATGAGAATGATAAGTTGCCTAAGCTTCTTGCAGAAAATGCACAAGAGAACACTATCACACCTATGATGGCAGAGAATTAACTCTCTTACCTTAGAGACATCCAGTTATGAACGAAGCTGAAATGCGGAAGAGCACCACAAAATGCATTAGAATGCATAGAAAAGTAAGGTTAGCTCATTTCATCAGAATATTAGAGGACAGAGTAATATGGTAGAAGAGCTTCTTGTCTGTTTGAAAAATTTAGAGAGTTCTAAAAAGACAGACACCCTGTGCTACCCTGAGCACCACATAATTACAGACTTAGATAAGTTAAATACAAAAGAATACACTCTAGCATCTTACTCATGTAGAACTAATACGGAAAAGGAGTAGGTTTTACAAATATTAAGACACACCATCAGTTCAACAACAGAGAAGAGTGTATTTTATGGTGATTAGCACACAGAATTGTGTGCTTGTGAATTAACACCGAAAAATAGTTCGCTTTCATTAACAACTGTGTATAGATTCCCACTGGGAAATTGTGGAGTTTTTATGAGAGATTAGGATTCTTCACTATGCTGTCTGTGGTTATTTCAGTGTAGATATTGTAAAGGATTTTGAGAGGAATATTCATCTGTAAACCTTATTTGAAGTCTGCAATTTAATGTCACTAATCAACATTCAATAGAGTACAGCTGCATGCCATCGGCAAAATTTATGGCTGTAGTTTCCCCTAGCTTTCGTCCGTTTGCAGTGCCAGCACATCAAAGCCGTTTCGGTAAATGTTACAAGACCAAATGAGTCAGTTACGCAGGGTTAGGAAGTCTTTTGTGAAGGTACTTTTCTGGAGTGTAGCCATGTACGGAAGTGAAACATGGACGTTAAGCAGTTTAGACAAGAAGAGAATAGAAGCTTTTGAAATGTGGTGCTACAGAAGAATGTTGAAGATTACATGGGTAAACACGAAACTAATGAGGACGCACTGAACAGAATCGGGGAGAAAAGAATTTGTGACTTAACTTGACTAAAAGAAGGAATAGTTGGATAGCAGACATTCTGAGACATCAAATTTAGTACTGGGAGGAAGTGTGGGGGGATAAAAGTCGCACTAAGGGACCAAGAGATGAAAACAGTAATCAGATTCAGAAGGTTGTAGGTTGCAGTAATTATTCGAAGGTGAAGAGGCTTGCACAAGATAGAGTAACATATAGAGCTCCATCAAACCGGTCTTCGGACTGAAGACCACAACAACAACTGGTTTTCCAGTATGGGTGGATAAAGACAGTAAGATACTAACTGATGATGTTTCCTTTGATGAAGTTCAAAGCAAGAAAATAACTGAATACCCAGTAACAACTGACCATGATTCACAGTTAGGATAAATAAAATAGTGGCTTACAGTACTGATACTCCTCGGTGGAAATAAGATAGAGTAAATAATGACTTCAGATGTTTTCAAAAATAGTTTACAAGTGGTTACACTGAAAGAAATTTACTATGAACCAAATGCTAACATAAGATTTAATCTGTTCCACGATAAATTCATATCATTAAATAAATAGTTTTCCATATAATCTTATCAAAGGGCATTAAACAGCCACGTGAAATCCACGAATGACTAATGGGATTAAAGTACCTTCTGAAAGGAAAAGGGAAGCATATCTTTTGGCACGAACAAGCAGAGATTATGCTTTAGTAGCACACTACAAACACTACTCAGAATTACTAGGATAAGTTATTACAAAAACAAGGAACATTCACATTATGGCAGAAATCAGCAATTCCGGTAACAGGTTTAAGGCTAGAAGGATTTTAGTAAAACGAGAGGCAGACCAACTGGCCAAATAACAGGATAACATCACTATTGAAAGAAATGGAAGGGCTATAAACAATTAGTCATGGGCAGCAAATGAATGTAATAGTCATTTCATAAATATAGTAAGAAGTATAGGGACAAATGTAATGTATTGCGAATACATAGAAAGAAGGATCCTTTATTGTTTGATTATATGATAGCGGAACAAACACTGGTAGCAGTTACTTCTGTAAAATATCTGGGAGTATGCGTGCGGAACGATTTGAAGTGGAATGATCATATAAAATTAATTGTTGGTAAGGCGGGTACCAGGTTGAGATTCATTGGGAGAGTGCTTAGAAAATGTAGTCCATCAACAAAGGAGGTGGCTTACAAAACACTCGTTCGACCTACACTTGAGTATTGCTCATCAGTGTGGGATCCGTACCAGATCGGTCTGACGGAGGAGATAGAGAAGATGCAAAGAAGAGCGGCGCGTTTCGTCACAGGGTTATTTGGTAACCGTGATAGCGTTACGGAGATGTTTAATAAACTCAAGTGGCAGACTCTGCAAGAGAGGCGCTCTGCATCGCGGTGTAGCTTGCTCGCCAGGTTTCGAGAGGGTGCGTTTCTGGATGAGGTATGGAATATATTGCTTCCCCCTACTTATACCTCCCGAGGAGATCACGAATGTAAAATTAGAGAGATTAGAGCGCGCACGGAGGCTTTCAGACAGTCGTTCTTCCCGCGAACCATACGCGACTGGAACAGGAAAGGGAGGTAATGACAGTGGCACGTAAAGTGCCCTCCGCCACACACCGTTGGGTGGCTTGCGGAGTATCAATGTAGATGTAGATGTCGACAAACAGCTTAAGAGAAAAATCAAAAGATTATGTTAATCAAAAATGTATGTTAAAAATCAAAAAAGTATGTTAAAAACAAAATTTAGGGACAAACTGTTCAAGAGAAAAATCAAAGGAGTATGTTTAAAAACCAACTGTCATAAAATTCATGCTTATGAACGTATCACCAGCCCTAACGCTGAGACCAGAAAACTTACATATCCCCTCAAAAATAAAACCTCATACGGATTTGACGGTGTATCCAACTGAGTAGTAGTGTTTTGTTCCGATATAATAGACCGTATCTCGATTTAAAATCAAGATTTTTCATTTAAATAATGAAAGCTGCATCAGTTACTTATTTTTTTATGCTTAGCACAAATCGTTTCGAGAACTGATTATCATTTTCAAGTGCATTTGTGCTTTTGTTTAAATAAATGTGTTTGCTGATGTCTGCATGCGCTATTTTCGGAGTCTCTTGCGTATTATTGAAGTTAGAAGGTATTGTGCCTCCACCATTATACAGAATATCACACACACACACACACACACACACACACACACACACACACACACACAGATAATCACTTACAATATTTTTTTACAAAACATGCTACAAACCAAACCATATAGAAATTATGATAGACTCCAATATGGGTTTTAAAAGAACATTAGGTGCGTGCTCATGAAAATTATTATTCAACATGTGAAACTGAAAAACGTCTAAGCCATTGGAGAGGAAAGTAGGTGCACTAACACGCCGACTAAGTTCTAAAGCAAAGATGTAGAACTAGAATGTGTAGCGTCTGCAGAGGACATGGTATTAATTTCCAAGAGGAAATAGTGTCAAACATTGTCGAAATACGGAACTGCTAGACTCAGCTGATACAAAAAAAAAAAAAAAAACATAAAAGAACTGTACTTGTGTGACAACTCACACTATCACGTCCCACACTGTGCGTAGAAGCCGATATGGAACGATCGTCACAAACCTTCTGATCTCTCCCGCTCAGTTTCCTAATACGGTGGAACAGTATTGACATGCAAGTATTTTACGCCTGCCCCACTTCTATGAACATTTTAAATTAATCCGAGATCCACAGACTTTCATCTCATACAAATCGGGATATTGACAGAAAGAAAAAATATGCAACTATTTCTCGCCAAACATTAATTATCTTAATAGGTAAAAGATAATATATTAAAAATACCAAATAAAATAGAATTAACTTACTTTCATAAAAAATCAGTAAAACGTATAAAAAGAATCTCTGATATTCTGTTTGTACTTTTGATCACTCAGTGGTTTTCGATGTAGGAAAACAGTGGATATAATTTAGTATCGGGGTGAAAGTAGCCAGATTCCGCTACATTTTTGCTACTACATGTTTGCCTAATGTTTAACAAGGAATTCGAGTACCAGGATCCCATGCTACCCTCACTCAAAATGCGGCAACTCTTCCAAGTGCTCCCGAAAAAGCTTAATTCCCACGTTAAAACTGAACAGTGTCATCCCCAATGATATACCTCGTTTACCATCCATCCACGTGATATATACCGTGAAGACTTCAGTCTCCTTCTGCCCAAGAGGTCCACGCAGGTGGCTGAAACATCAACTCCTGCGTGCACTACAATTATATGTGTCTTAACCCCCCCCCCCCCCCCCCCCTTCCACTAGAAACAGTATTCCAGGGCTGCATATGTTTCTGCTACCTCGTAGCAGACTGCAGCGTAAGACAGGTGCGTTAATTAACGAGCATGGAGCGGCTTGCATTAGCACACACGTTACTACTGGGAATGCTGACCGACGGATGATGTACCCCCGTTCCCCTTTAACGACTAGTTAATCAGAAGTCGCTCATCGCGCATTTCCTTTCAGCACTTCCTCACATTCATAGCACTCCCCTGTTGACAACATTCCTTTCGGATGTGCTTCAAGAACACTTCACAGGAGAAAACACTGCAGTCACTGTGACACCATGGATCAACATCTATTCCCCTAGTTGCATGGTGATCCCAATGGCGGCAGATAAATCACTTTGGTTCCACATTCTGACCCTCACTGAAATACCCATTAAAAACATCCAGAGCCCTATTCTCTGCCTCATGGATGATAAATCTGACGGCCTCCGCATTGTGCATTAGCTCGTACGTTGGTGCATTCTACGCTGAAGTGCAAGAGAAACTTGTATAGGCACACGTACTCAAACACAGAGATGTGTAAACAGGCAGAATACGGCGCTGTTGACGGCAACACTTTTATAGGACAAGTGTCTGGTGAAGTTGTTAGACGCTTACTGCTGCTACAAGGGGGGGTTACCAAGATTTAAGCCAGTTTGCACGTGGTGCTGTAATCGGCGCAGGGACACATCACCTCCGAGACAGCGATGAAGTGGGGATTTTCCTACCCGACCGTTTCACGAGTGTACCGTGAATATCAGGAATCGGGCAAAACGTCAGATCTCCGACATCGCCAGAAAAAGATCATGCAATAAGGGGACCAAGGAAGACTGTAGAGAATCGTTCAACGTGGCAGAAGTGTAACACATCCGCAAATTGCTGCAGATTTCAATTCTGGGCCATCAACAAGTGTCGGCGTGCGAACTATTCACTGAAACGTCATCGATATGGGCTTTCGGAGTCAAAGGCCAGCTGGTGTACCCTTGATGACTGCACGACACAAAGCTTTACGCCTCACCTGGGCCCGTCAACACCGACATTGGACTGTCGAAGACTGCAAACACGTTTCTGTTCGGAAGAGTCTCGTTTCAAATTGTATCGAGCGGATGGACGTGTACGGGTGTGAGCCCTGCATGTCAGCAGGGGACTGTTCAAGCTGGTTGAGGCTGTGTCATGGTGTAAGGCGTGTGCAGTTGGAGTGATATCTATATACGACTGTGACATGTGACACGTACGCAAGCATCCTGCCTGATCACCTGCATCCATTCAAGTCCATTGCACATTCCGCCGAACTTGGGCAATTTCAGAAGGACAATGCGACATCCACACATCCAGAATAGCTACAGAGTGGTTCCAGGAACACAACTCTGGGTTTAAACGCTTCCGCTGGCCACCAGACTCCGCAGACATGAGCATTATTGAAGACATCTGGAATGCCTTACAAAGTGCTGTTCAGAAGAGATCTCCACACCCCCCCTCCCCCCCTCCCACACACACCCTTTCTATTACGGATTTGTAGATACCAGGGGTATATGGACTGCCCTGCATGATTCATGGTGTCAGTTCCCTTCGTCACTACTTCCGACATTAGTGGAGTCCATGCCACGTCGTGTTTCGGCACTTCCATGTGCTCGCGGGGGCCCTGCACGATATTAGGCAGGTGTATCAGTTTCTTTGTCCCTTTAGTGTATTTTCTAATTGTGCCAGAGAAAGACTGTCTCCGAAAAGCCTTGCGCTATCCTGCTTATGATTGCACTGCACGAGACTGTTACATCTGATCAAACGTCGAGGCTTACAAAAATTCTTGTGGTACTTCATGTACGTTTTCACTTTACCTGATAACTGCAGTTTGGTTGTACTCGAGGCCGTTTCCCTCAATCAGTTTCCCAATTCAGCAGCAGACTTCAAGTTAGCCATAAAAGCACATACGTCGTCGGTTATTTTCCCCGCAAATACTACTGCAGGTATAAGGTTAGCTGCTGAGGGACCAACGGAAGCGGCTGGTGCACACGACACAGTTTTGGTCTTTCTCGAACCAGAGCGTTCTTGCCCACCAACAGCTTCCCACCATTCCGCTCTCCTCGCATAGAATGCCTCGTTGTACTGCTTTTTTGGGTAGTATTCTCCCACAACTCAGCTATTTGCCCTCCTGGGCTTCCACTTGCGTCTGGCATTTGTGTAACAACAATCCTTTTATTTTATTTATTTATTTTTGGGTCATCAGTCTGCTGACTGGTTTGATGCTGTTCACCAAAAATTCCTCTCATGTGCCAACCTCTTCATGCCAGAATAACTCTTGCAACCTACGTGTTCTATTATTTGCCGGATGTATTCCAATCCCTGTCTTCCTCTACAGCTTTTTACCCTCTACAGCTTCCTCTAATACCATTGAAATTATTCTCTGAGGTCTTAACAGGTGTCTTATCATCCCATCCCTTCTTCTTGTCATTGTTTTCCGGATATTCTTTCCCTTTCCGATTCTGTGCAGAACATCCTTATTCATTACGTCATCAGTCCACCTATTTTCAACATTGGTCTGTAGCACCACATCTCAAATGCTTCGATTCTCTTGTGTTCCGGTTTTCTCACAGTCCATATTTCATTACCATACAATACCTTGCTTCAAAAGTATGTTCTCGGGAAATTTCTTTCTCAAATTAAAGACTATGTTTGATCGTAGTAGATTTCTCTTGACCAGTAACGTCGTCTTTGCCAGTGCTGCTCTGCTTTTGATCTCTCTTTGTTCCGTCCGTCATTGGCTAATTTTTGGCCCAAGTGGCAGAATTCATAACCTTGAAGTTAAATTTCTGACTGTTTTCATTTCTGGTACTTATCATTATCTTCGTCTAGCTTCGATTTACTCTTAATTTATATTCTATACTCATTAGGCTCCTCATTCTATTCAGATGGCCGTGTAATTCTTCAATTTCACTGAGGATACAATGTCATCAGCAGATATCTTTGGCTACCAACGAACGTGAACATGTGTGTCTGTCTGTTGTTGCAAAGGTCATTCAAAGCATGGTTTAAAGCAGCTATAATAGTTCATGAACTAAATTCTGTTATAGTCTAGTTGACACGAGTCACTGCCGTCTAATTCGCTATAGTGCAGGGGAAACACCTTATTACCCTCCTACCTCTCCTGCTAATTAGTATTTTCTGTATGACCGTAAACCTAAAGTCCCTAATCTGTGGGGTAAGGAATCGACTTCAAAGAATAATGTAAAACCGGGAGAAGTAGTTGAAACTAGAACCGAATCGCCACTTCTCCATATTTTAGCAGTGGTGATTAGAAACAAATATCGGTTAACTCTATATATTTCATTACGTAAACTAATTTTTAATTAACAATAGTTAGTGGAAAATTAAAAAAAGAAAGAAGTAGTTTCCAAAGAACCAATGGTTTTCCTCACCGGAAAAAGAATAATTACATTGAAACTCAACTTTATACCCTTAAGCAATCTTACGTAAGAATAGTTATTGGCTTCATAACGTAGGAACAGTACCTAACGCACTCTTTCATGTACTTCACACCACACATGATAATAATCAAATAGAAAACACATAGAACATATTATATTAATTTTCAAAGATCAATTAAAGTAAGATTATGACCGTCGTAATTGTAGCAAGCAGAAAGATTGTTTGAATTTACTCATTCGTAAGGCCCGTTATTTACGTAGCAGTTACTCTGATATATCTTTGTAGTAAAAGTTATAAATTATGCCACAAGCCGTAAATCAAAATTTCGCTTTGACAGTGAAATTCAGTGTTCAAGTTACGTAAAGTTCTACTACCAATTTATTATTATGAGAGTTACTCTATTTTTAGCAAATGAATTACTACTGGCTTTTGCGTCATCCTATTTCTGACTTTATTTATACTACTGCCAAAGATTTCATAATCGCGTAATCGTCCAAAAGTAGGAAAAAATATGTTTTAATAATTTGATAAATTAATGTTCACTTCATTTACAATCCATTTCCTGACTATATCGATTCGTACAAAGCGATAGGATGGATACTACTTGGATAACGACTTAGGAAAATTATTTATGTTACAATATACAAGAAAACAATGTTATTTAAGCGATAAAATTCCAAGTACACTGCTGAGCCTATTACACTTCTAGTTATAAAAGTCTTTATCTTACTTCACTTCCTGATGCCGTTGGTTTGTCGAGTGGCTTGATTTAGCGGTAAGATAACGCACAGGTTGATCTTCTTGCCATACCATAGCCAGTAACAATGGCCCACACCACTCTTGATGTTGTGTGAATTACTATTGCTGCTTTTGTACTGTATCCAATAAATGCTATACGCATATTTAATATCCGCCAAAAAAACCATTTCATTTTTCACTGTTCCGCACTTCGGATACAGGCTTTTTATCTTCGCCCTTTTGCATAGCCACACCGGCTCATTCGTACAACCAACGACACCAGCCGTCACCTCGCGACCCCGAACTGCTATTCTTTTTGTCGCGCGATAATGCGTTTACAATTTATTGCACTCTTTGACAATCCCACTGATCAAATCATTTCGTTTCTATCAAAGTCAGTAATTACTTTATGCTTAGTCATCCAATCCATACCTGCCATTATTTCAGTACTTAGCTTAAGAAACACTAAGAAATCATGTTCAAACAACACAATTTTAATAACTATTTGTAACAACACCTGAGATTTTATTGGTTTACTATAACTACCAGTAGCACCTATTATCTTAACGCCCTCGACTAGCATCTCGACTATTTTACGTTCATTCCTAATATTCTCATAAAATGAATAGGAACACACACTAATCTGATTACCACTATCGATTAATATCAGAGTTTCCACACCGTGTACATGTACCGGGATAATTATCTGTTCACATCGTCTCGACTCGTCGCCTCTATCATCCCATAGTAAATCCTGGTCCACTTCCAAATCATTTTACAGAACACCACCTGGCTTACCCATCCTATCCGGTTGTTTTTACTGCATGCTAATACTACCTTCTTCTCTTTGAGACATAAAACGTTCTATTTGTACAGTATTTCTAGAGGACCGACTCGTGGCGATAACATATTAGGCCTTCTGGAGACAAACAGTACCGAACTATTTGAAACAGTTAACGCAGAACAGGGAATCAGCGATCATAAAGCGGTTACTGCATCGATGATTTCAGCCGTAATTAGAAATATTAAAAAAGGTAGGAAGATTTCTCTGTCTAGCAAAAGTGACAAAAAGCAGATATCAGAGTACCTGATGGCTCAACACAAAATTTTTGTCTCAAGTACAGATAGTGTTGAGGATCAGTGGACAAAGTTCAAAACCATCGTACAGTATGTGTTAGATGAGTATGTGCCAAGCAAGATCGTAAGAGATGGAAAAGAGCCACCTTGCTACAACAACCGAGTTAGAAAACTGCTGTGGAAGCTAAGAGAACTTCGCAGCAAACATAAACATAGCCAAAGCCTTGCAGACAAACAAAAATTACGTGAAGCGAAATGTTGTGTGAGGAGGGCTATGCGAGAGGCGATCAATGAATTCGAAAGTAAAGTTCTATGTGCTGACTTGGCAGAAAATCCTAAAAAATTTTGGTCTGATGTCAAAGCGGTAGGTGGATCAAAACAAAATGTCCAGACACTCTGTGACTGAAATGGTACTGAAGCAGAGGATGACAGACTACAGGCCGAAATACTAAATGTCTTTTTCCAAAGCTGTTTCACAGAGGAAGACTGCACTGTAGTTCCTTCTCTAGATTGTCGCCCAGATGACAAAATGTTGGATATCGAAATAGACGACAGAGGGATATAGAAACAATTAAAATCGCTCAAAAGAGGAAAGGCCGCTGGACCTGATGGGATACCAGTTGGATTTTACACAGAGTACGCGAAGAAACTTGCCCCCCCTTCTTGCAGCGGTGTACCGTAGGTCTCTAGAAGAGCGTAGCGTTCCTAAGGATTGGAAACGGGCACAAGTCATCACCGTTTTCAAGAAGGGACGTCGAACAGATGTGCAAAACTATAGACCTATATCTCTAACGTCGATCAGTTGTAGAATTTTGGAACACGTATTATGTTCGAGTATAATGACTTTTCTGGAAACTAGAAATCTACTCTGTAGGAATAATCATGGGTTTCGAAAAAGACGATCGTGTGAAACCCAGCTCGCGCTATTCGTCCACGAGACTTAGAGGGCCATAAACACGGATTCCCAGGTAGATGTCGTTTTTCTTGACTTCCGCAAGGCGTTCGATACAGTTCCCCACAGTCGTTTAATGAACAAAGTAAGAGCATATGGACTATCAGACCAATTGTGCGATTGGAATGAAGAGTTCCTAGGTAACAGAACGCAGCATGTCATTCTCAATGGAGAGAAGTCTTCCGAAGTAAGAGTGATTTCAGGTGTGCCGCAGGGGAGTGTCGTAGGGCCGTTGCTATTCACAATATATGTAAATGACTTTGTGGATGACATCGGAAGTTCACTGAGGCTTTTTGCGGATGATGCTGTGGTATATCGAGAGGTTGTAACAATGGAAAATCGTACTGAAATGCAGGAGGATCTGCAGCCAATTGACGGATGGTGCAGGGAATAGCAATTGAATCTCAATGTAGACAAGTGTAATTTGCTGCGAATACATAGAAAGAAAGATCCCTTACCATTAAGCTACAATATAGCAGGTCAGCAACTGGAAGCAGTTAATTCCATAAATTATCTGGGAGTACGCATTAGGAATGATTTAAAATGGAATGATCAGATAAAGTTGATGGTCTGTAAAGCAGATGCCAGACTGAGATTCATTGGAAGAATCCTAAGGAAATGCAATCCGAAAACAAAGGAAGTAGGTTACAGAGCGCTTGTTCGCCCACTGCTTGAATACTGTTCAGCAGTGTGGGATCGGTACCAGATAGGGTTGATAGAAGAGATAGAGAAGATCCAACGGAGAGCAGCGCGCTTCGTTACAGGATCATTTAGTAATATCGCGATTGCGTTACGGAGATGATAGATAAACTCCAGTGGAAGACTCTGCAGGAAAGACTCTCAGTAGCTCGGTACGGGCTTTTGTTGAAGTTTCGAGACCATACCTTCACCGAGGAGTCAAGCAGCATATTGCTCCCTCCTACGTATATCTCGCGAAGAGACCATGAGGATAAAATCAGAGAGATTAGAGCCCACACAGAGGCATACTGACAATCCTTCTTTCCACGAACAATACGAGACTGAAATAGAAGGGAGAACCGATAGAGGTACTCAAGGTACCCTCCGCCACACATCGTCAGGTGGCTTGCGGAGTATGGATGTAGATGTAGATCTTCCGTTTAGCTCACTAATCTCACCCCGTTATCAGAATAAACATACTCTTGCCCCATACCACAGTTTCCGGCTGTCTTTTCTAATATGTTGAATTCGTCGAGTTCGCGAATGGCGTCATCAAATACATTATTAGTATTATGCCCTCACGTGCCACTCATTCTTTATTATATTCACGTATCTCATCAACATTATCTACTTTACGTAACATCTCTTTCAAATTACTTGCCCTTTCACCTCACAAACAAAATACTCATGTTCGTTACTCAACACTACCTCATTACTTTCCATAAAATATACGTTACCTTCTTTGTTCCATTCCTCCAAACCATCGTACATATTACATTGCGTCAGCCATTCCTTATACTCAAATATTTCAACTTCATTTACCGAGATAACTTGCTTATTCGCTACCAGAAGAGGCTCTAAACTCGGTGCAGCGGTACTGTCTGTACTCCCACGAGTAGCCACTCCAACATTCGTGATTTCGCTTGCTAATGCATTTGATTCGACCAGCGTCCGAATCGGGACATTTCTGCATCGTTTCCAGCAGTACACTCGACCTTGTTCAAGTTCGTTACTCGTTTTGCTTCCCTTTGCGTCGTCACTGTTGCGGCGGCAATGCTGCCTCTGAAACCGGCGGGGTCTCACAAAGCGATCCCCAGCAGTACGACCCGCTACTGTCGCGGATCCCAGTTTTCCACGGTATCATTGCCATGATGGTTACAATTACAATTTCCCCTACCACGGCCAAAATCTCTACCACCGCGTCTTCCTCTACCTACATGTGCCGATCGCACGAACGTAATCTCTATTTAAGTTTCCGTTTTAACTTTGACCTTGATTATTTTGACCTCATTTGTCGTAATAGTTACTACTTCCGTTCTGATTATACCTGCTGGTGTGGTGATTGTACTGGCGATTTTCGTCGTCACGGTGTAACACATCTAGAGCTCCTACCTTTTTCAAAAAATCTGGCTTGCTACCGTCACCAATTATATAGCCGCGGACACTAAGTGACAATGTGCCACACATTATGTCCAACATTCTGATTTCGGCTATGTGTCCTCTTACATACTCGATCTTTTTTTTTTATACATATCCTTGCAACAGCTTTTCATATTTGAGTCGCTGCTGGCACGGTACGGAGGAGCATACGTAAATTAAATTCCATAATTACTTCCTCCTGTTTTATTCGTCTTCAAATTGTTTTAAGAATTCGTCAAGCGTTTCGCAACCACTCAGAGCGAGAACTGCCCATCTGTGTGCGTTACCGCTCAGTCGTGTCCTGGCAATCGTGATGCGAATTTCGTCTGGCAGTTCTTTCGTAATTAATGACTTGAGCACGAATGACTTTGCCCATGAGCACGAAACGATTACTACCACCTTTCGGATCAAGTTTATCAATCTCCCTGCTTATTTGGTTCTGACATGTCCCTTCTACAACGTCTTTTAAAACGCTCATTTTATTTCAGAAAACTTATTATTAACACCTGTTTCCATCGCCTAAATTTTGACCTCAACCCCAACAACTAGGCCGTTCAATGAATCCACCGAATTTTTGGTCAGAACGGACTGTTACTATTTCGCGATTTACCTTTCCGTTGACATTTTGATTGATCTAGTCAGTTCTCACACTCATATCATGTATCAGTTAATTTTCTGTATGTCCGCATTTTTCATCTACTAAGTCACCCAATTTTTGTTGCATGATGCTTTTCATTTAGTCGGTAAAATTTTTTATCAAATCTTTCCTGTTATTACTAAGTTTAATATATAAGTCACTTATTTCTTTTCGCAAGGTTTTGTTTGAATTTCTATATTACCTTTCACAGCAGTTATTTCCTCTTTTACAGAACTTATCTCACTACTTATGGTTTTCGTCACGGAGCTAATCTCACTGCTTACTGAGTTCATAATTTCGCTTTTCACAGAGAAAATCTCACCGCTTATTTGCTCACTCATATTTTGAATCATTTGCATTAAAAAATTCCTGCTAAATATCAGCAAATTACTACCCTGTTCCATTTTCTGTTTCGTTTTCGTCTCTGCTACGTTAATATCTCTCATCACTTTTACTTCCTGTGTCATTCATTTCCAAGTAATCATTACCGTCATAAAATATTTCTTGCTTCACCTTTGCGTGATTTACACATTCCGTTCCTCCAGTATTGTTTAGTTTGTCGTCAATATCGAAACACTGTCGAACATATCTACGTTCGTATCGTTACGTTGTAACACCAATTCCGCCTGTATTGTTGTCAGTGAAATTTTCTCATTATTATTCATTGGAAAAACCCACTGCTAATTTTGCAGGGCTCGGGCAGTCATAATAATAAAACACTGTCTTGTCACCGGTCGCCACGTATAACCCTCCTACCTCTCCGGCTAATTAGGCTTTTCCATATGGCCGTGTAACGAAAGTCCCTAATCTGTTTTGATGCGGTCCGCCAAGAATTTCTATCCCGAGCCAACCTTTTCAAGTCAGAATAACTCTTGGGACCTACATGTTCTATTATTTGCTTATGTATTCTAGTCCCTATCTTCCTCTACGATCTTTTACCCCCTACAACTCCCTTTAATACCATGGAAGTTATTCTCTGATGTCTTAACAGATGTCCTGTCACCCCATCCCTTCTTCTTGTCATTGTTTCCCCCGTATTCTTCTCCTTTCCGATCCTGTGCAAAACCTCCTTATTCATTACCTTATTAGCCTAACTAATTTTATTCGTCTGTAGCACCACATCTCAAATGCTTGGATTCTCTTGTGTTCCGGTTTCCCCAGAGTCCATGTGGTTCAGACGTATATTCTATACTCATCATTCTATTCAGAAAGCCGTGTAATTCTTCAATTTCACTAAGGATAGCAATATCATCAGCGGGTATCTTTGACTATCAACGAACGTAAACAAGTGCGTTTGTCTGTTGTTGCGTAAGTCATTCAAATACTGATTTAAAGCAGGTGTTATAGGTCGTGAACTTGATTCTGTTATAGTCTAGTTGACAAGAGTCACTGCCATCTAATTCGCTATAGCGCAGAATAATGCAAACGCGAAAGAAGTAGATGAGGTTAAAATCGAATCGCCGCTGCTCAGCATTTTAGCAATGGCAATTAGAAAAAAAGTTTGGTTAACTTTATATTTTTTATTACGTAAACTAATTTTAAATTGACAGTAGTTAGTGCAAAATTTGAAAAAAAGAAAAAAGGTTTTCAAAGTATGTGACTAATGAAAAGAACCAATGGTCGCCAGTTCCTCACTGGAACAAGAATAATTTAATTGAAACTGAACTTTATACTCCTAAGCAATCTTACGTAAGAACAGCTATAGGCTTCATAACGCAGGAACAGTGCCTAGCGCACACTTTCATGTACTGCACACCACACATGTCACAGTAGTCAAATAATAATCAAATAGCGAACACATGCAACATATTATATTAATTTTCAAACATCAATTAACGTAAGATTGTTTACTCTCTATGGATAGAAACTTTTTGTTACGTTACTCACCGTAATACTGATCGTCGTAATTGTAGCAAGCAGAAAGATTGTTTGAATTTACTTTTTGTAAGGACCGTCATTTACCTAGTAGTTGCTCTGATATATCTTTGTAATAAAAGTTATAATTCATGCCACAAGCTATAATTTAGAGCTTTGCTTTGACAGTGAAATTCAGTGTCCAAGTTACATAAAGTTCTACTACCAACTCTTTATTATTTTTTAGCAAACGAATTATACTGGCTTTTGCGCCATCCTATTTCAGACATTATTCATACTACAGCCAAAGATTTCATTATTGCGCAATTGCACAAAAGTTGGAAAAATTATGTTTTGATAAATTGACAAATTAATGTTCACTTCACTTACAATTCATTTTCTGATTATCTCGATTCGTAGAGAGGGATAGCGTGGATAGTACTTGGATAACGACTTAGGAAAATTATTTATGTTACATCAGACACGAAAACAATGCTGTTTAAGCAATAAAATTCCAACTAACCTGGTCAGCCTATTCCACTTCTACTTATAAAAGTCTATAACTTACTTCACTTTATGATGCCGTTGGTTTGTCGAGCGGATTGATTTAGCGGTAAGATAGGGCACAGGTTGATCTTCTTGCCATACCATAACCAGCAACAATGGCCCACACTACTTTTGATGTTGTGTGAATTACTCTTGCTGGTTTTGTACTGTGCCCAATAAATGCTATTCGCATAATAAATATCCACCAAAACAACAATTTCATTTTTCACTGCTACGCACTTCAGAAACAGACTTTTTATCTCCGTCCTTTCGCATAGCGACATCAGCTCATTCATACAACCAACGACACCAACCGTCTCCTCGCGACCCCGAACTGCTATGTTTTTTCATCGCTCGCACGCCCAGCGATAATGCATTTACAATTAATTACACTCTTTGACAATAGCGTTTCCCTGACTAGGGCAGCGTGTCTACTTACAAAATGCTAACGTTCCATGCGTATTCTCTCTCTTACGTAAGAAATAGCATTTGTAACTTGACAAAATATTTACTAAGAAATATTTACTAAGAAATCAGACTTCGTAAAACACGTAGAAAATGTATGACCATCCACAGAGTTGTGGTGTTATAAGCTCCTACGTGATCGAGTTAAATAGGACAGTTTAGTCGGCTTTTCGTGCTCCCTACACGGTTACAGTGCGGCTCTATAGTCAGTTGTCAACAACGATGTTACAAACGTGCGTGAATATGGGCGCAGTATTGAAACTTCCACTACCGAATGGTCTCAACAATCATCGGTTGCTCCAGTAAAACAGTAATCTTCTGTTTCTACCGATAATGTTTTCTCACCACAAAAAGCTTTCATCATCGACAACGTTCTAGATACCGTAATGTATGACTATGTAAAACTGACAGGTGACATAATTTGTGGCAGCAATAGTACCCATTGCTCTCGCATATTTGGAGGCAAGATTTGTATTTTTACATGGACTGCCGAAGATGTAGCTCGATTAGTGCGAAGGGTAGTTTTATTTTAAAGCGGTAATGAAGTCAGTAAAGCGTTTTTGAAATACCAATACTCGAGTTGTCTTTCCTATTTTACTTTCATTTATTAGTAATGCTGTAATTGTAGCCAAAATGTCTTAATGGGGACGTACTACAGCATGTCAGTGATATTCTAATCGGAGCCATGGTTTACGGAAGCTCTCATATAAAATCATTTTGCCGCATTTTTCGACAAGTCAACGACTTTAGCAATGTACCACCCACGATACAGATCCCCTATGAAGGAAATTATTTCATTATGTATATTACCATTGATGAAGTTGTATGTATTCCAAATGGTCAAAGCGAATTTCCTACTCTCGTACATAATGCTGCTCCAAGAAATCCGTACAATTGGTGCAGGAAGCAGCTCCAAAAATTTGTCAGCCTCCAACAATGTCTGGAAAACAGCAAAATAATCTGTCTGACTCTTGTACTGCTGTACTAGAAATTCCATCATCGGTACAAGAAGTAGTTGATAAAATTCCTCTTCCTCTCACACGGTCTAGAAAAGAACAACATACATCTGACTCTTCTACTACAGGACTAGAAATATCACCATCCGTACAAGAAGTACTTCCAAAAGTTCTTCTTCCTTCCACGCGGTCTGAAAAAGAGCAACATCCATCTGACTCTGGAGCTATCGTTCTAGAAATATCACAAAACCACGCTAAATGCCGCCGATCTGATTTCGATTTTAATAAGGATATTATCAACAGTTCAGTCGTCAGTAATAATAATCTTTCTTCCAATGAACACCAGATTAAAAGTCTGCCAAATGAAAGTGTCAGCGTCCTTCCTATAGAAATTAACATCTCATGTGAATTTAGCCACGCTAAGGAATCTAATACCGAACCGTCTTGCGCAGCAGCTACTGCTGACATAGTACCTGCATCTGGTACTTCACAACAAAACGATGACATCATACATACGGAATCCAAATGTGGTTCGTCACTGTGAGATTTCTCAATGAGAGATGCGCCCCAGGCGGAAGATATCCATAAAGATTACCTCATGTCTTCAAAAGAATTCTACGATTTTTGGAAATCAGAAAATAATACTTCCGATTGTAAAACAGTACACCAAAGATTTTGTAGATTTTCAAGAATTGACTGATAAATATCTTACAAAAACCAAAGCAATCTACGAACGTCGTCATCTGCACTGGTTGTTAAATGCGATTAAGGAAGAAACGGCCACTAAAAGACATACGTATTCTTCAACTCTGTGTTCGACCAGGAACAATGCAGTGGCGTGGATGTTTCTGAAATAAATAGTACACAACACAAACAGAACACTGATTATCACTAGTGGTAATACCAAATACAAGCCAAAGAACTTGCCCTCATTAAAAAAATCAAGTTTATACAAATAATTCTACAGTGCTCCAGAGCTGCTGCATTTAACCTAATGCAGGCTGTTGTGAAATATCAGACTGGCATTGCTTTCATACAAGAACTATATTGTTGTAAACAAGACGTAGGTGGAATCACTAGAGCCTACAAGACTACAGCGCAGGTGACAAAAGGATAACGGCAGCAATCCTGATAACCAACAAAGACATTGAGTCCGTAATGATCAGCCACGTGTCCGACGAAGATGCAGTATTTGTAGAAATAGTAAAAGAAAATTATCGATTTTTCATATCTAGCGTGTACTTAGATACAGCAAAATTTATCAAAGATGACCTGAAAAAGGGGTGACGTGATAAATTACAATAACAGAATTGGTTTGGTAACTGCTATGAACAGCAGTGCAGGATCTAGCATGTAGCATGATAAATTGAGGAAATCCAGAGGAAATGAGATGGAAGAGTTTATGGTTTCCACCAATGAGTACCTAGTGAACGAGGAGAATCACAGATCAACTTTTGAAAATAATAAACGAAATAGCAATATTGATTTAACTATGGCCACCTCTGATTACTGTCGATGCTAAGCTAATGGACGTTTGGGAAAGAAGAGAATTGCCCCGAGCATATGGTTATTACTTCTAGCATAGGAGTGTGCCCAACGGCACATGCTGGAAACATAACTCAAACTAAATAATTTATTGTTAGAGACAAAAACCTGAGAGACTTTGATAGGTACTTGTTGAAAGAACTCCCGCACAAATATTTATCAAACATGGGCTTACACAACTTAAAAGAAATAGACCAGAATTTGGCAGAAAAAGCTCAACCGAAATGTTGAAACTATTTTCGCAGAGTCTGGAGAAGTTCTAGATATCTCATAAAATATAGCGTTCAAGATACGAAACCAAGTGAAGTACAGAAATGGGAGAAAAGCTGTCCCCTGTTGAACATCTGAATTAACTGCAATGCGAAAATAACAGCGCGTTAAGGTGAATTTAGCAACGGACAAAGGACAGACAACAGTTGAGGGAGATACGAAGGCAACAGTACCAAAAAAACAGTCCTGGAAACAGTACTGCAGCGTGACCCCAACAAATAACACTTGGAAGGTAGTCTATCGAATCGCATCAGGGAAAATCAGAAATAATACTCTCATGGCAAAATTAGATGATAATATGACAGAAATGGATTTAACCTAAACTGCCACCTATATGATCAAGATAAGGAACACCATAAACTAATAAGATCTAACCATCTACGTAACGACGGGATGGTAGTTAACGCAGCTTTCAAGCAAACTGAAATGCCTGAAAACAAGACTCCTGCGGAAAATGCTGTTACTAGTAAGACCCTTCGTCGATTATATATCATTTTTCCCAAGTATTTAACTGCTTTTTATAAAAGTTGCTAAAAGAACGATTGCTTTTCGAGATTGTGGAAAACAGCTGAAATAGTATCCATTCTCAAACCTGATCAAGAAAACAGCATGAAGTCTCCAAATTTTGTCCCATCAGCCTTCTGGATACGAAGGGGAAACTATTGGAAAAGTTATTAGTTAACGTAATTATGCACCATGTCTTCTCTAATGATCGCAACAGTCGGAATGGATTCACTCCACAGAAAGGGACATTCGAGGCATTGTTGGTTGTTAAGAACTTCGTAGAGGAAAGCATACCACAAGGACAGTAATAATGGTCAGTCGTGATGTTCAGGGAGCTTTTGACGCATCTTGGTGGCTAAGCATTCTTAAAGCTCTACTAGGATTTGAGTATCTAAGGAGCTTATATAAACTAAACTCCGTCCGAACAGGCCTTTTGAAGGCCCAACGGCACCGACCGGCCTCCGTGTCATCTTCAGCCCACAGGCGTCACTGGATGCGGATATGGAGGGACACCGCTCTCCCGGACGTATGTCGATTTACGAGACCGGAGCCGCCACTTCTCAATGAAGCAGCTCCTCAGTTTGCCTCACAAGGGCTCAGTGCTCCCCGCTTGCCAACAGCGCTCGGAAGACTGGACGGTCACCCATCCAAGTGATAGCCCAGACCGAGAGCGCTTAACTTTGGTGATCTGACGGGAACCGCTATAACCAAGGCCGTCGGAAAGGACGGACCTAGCAAGGAAATTCTTCAGTGATGGAACAGCAGTGTTGGCCTTTAACAGCATCAAACTAGAAAAGGAAGTGATAGTAGATTGCTCACAGGGGTCTTGCTGCGGCCCAGGTTTTAGGAATATCTTCTATAATTCTCTGATTAGTTTGGATTACACAGCAAAACATAAAAGCGGTAGCATTTGTGTTGACCAAAGCAGATATTGTTATACTGCTGAGGAGCTCTGCAACAGAGAAATAGGTAAAATCACAGCTTGAGCCTAAAAGAACAAAATCCGTTTTAATGGGCTAAGTCAAAAGCAGTGCTAATAACAAGAAGGCGTAAAGACAAATAAACAGCTAGTATCCATCCAAACAATAATGTTATGCAACGTTTTGAACGATTAAAACACTTGAGTATGATTATTAATTCTAAATTCATGGTTAGTGAACATATACAGTACTTTAATGAAAAATGTATGAAACTTATTCATTCTTTACCTAAATCAGGAAGGATTCACTGGCGACTTGGTTCAGGAGCAATGAAAATAATTTACGAAGGCGCTTTATACCAATATTTACATATTCAGTTATTGTCTGGAATCAGTCACTAAGAAGAAAATATAACTGTATGAAGATTCGTAGAATTCAGCGCTTGATCAACACAAAGATTACTTAGGCTTACAGAAAGACGTCTAGTGAAGTGTTATGCATTCTAACTGGCCTTACACCAATAATTATTAAACTACAGGCAATAGCTGAAGAATATAAAATTACAAGAATTGGACACGCGTGCCATTCTGCTCACTCCTTTAGATTGCAAGCAGTGGCTCCATCCAGAAAGTACAGTAACTTTTGATAAAAATTAGAAACTCAAGGAATATCCCACAGAGATTTATTCCGATGGGAGTTATCCAGAAAGGTTCAGGAGTCGTATTAATGATTAATGGTTCATCAGCCCATCACTTAAAGTACAAACTAAAGAATGAGTGCACCATTTAACCAAGAAGAAAAACTACCAATCTTGCAAACCTTATGGACACTAGAGAACTTACGAAAAAAATGTTAAAATGACAGCTGTAATACGCACGGACAGTGGAATTATGATGGATTCACAAAAAAAAAAAAAAAAAAAAAAAAAAAAATTCCACCTGTTCAATATCGCCTTTCCATAAAGTTACCGCGGTCATCTAACCTTACAGCAATGTTAACCGGGCATGCAAAATTAATGTCTTACTACGATCGGTTCAGGCTAGCCCCAAGTGGTGCTTGTACGTGGGGAGAGGATGATAAAACAGTAGATCACATGTTGCGGGTATGTTGCGAGCTGAATACAGAGAGAGGTGCCATAAGGCAGAGTATTACAGGAAAGGAACACAGCTGGACCGCCGATAAACTAGTTTCCGTAAAGCTGTACGTGAACGGATTTCACAAATTCTGCATACTAAAGTTTCCTGTCATATGAATATTTATGTTACTAGAAGTTTTTAAAAAATATGACGTTCTACTTGAAAACTTTATATCGATCATATAGCTATCTTACATGGACGAATTTCTCAAATATTTCAATTTAATAAAGTTTTCCAGCATATGAATATTTATGTTCTACCTGAGGACATTAATCGCTCATACAGAAGTTTTCTGCTGTGAATATAATTATTAGCGTACTTTATAGGATTCTACCTGGAGACTTTATATCAAACATACAGAAGTTTTCTATTGTGAATAATTTTCATCCATGCTGCTGTAATTCCTTATAATTAGGCTTCTCCTTTACGTATCTTGCTATCTAACATGCAGTATTACAAATATTGTAATGGAGCATGTTGAATAAATGAAATGAAATGGATGTCAACAGCGAATCGTATCATTGACTTCCTTTCAACTTCAGTTGTAGTTCCACTACTGAATCTTTCTTTTATTTCCATCATTGTTTCATCGATGTGTAGATTGAACGATAGGGGCGAAAGGCAACATCCATATCTTACATCCTTTTTAATCGGAGTACTTCGTTCTTGTCCTTTAACTCTTTATTATTTCCTCTTGACATTAGTATACGTTATATGCGTTGTGTATTACCTTGGTTTCTCTACAGCGTACCCTTATTTTCCTCAGGATTTCGAACATCTTGCACCATTTAACACAGCCGAACGCTTTTTTCAGGTCGACAAATCTTATGAATGTGTCTTGATTTTTTTGTAGTCTCGCTTCCATTATGAACCACAAAGTCAGAGTTGGTTTTCTGGTGCCTTTATCTTTACCACAGCCAAACTGATCGTCAACTAATACATCAGGTGTTGTACAAGAAAAATAAGGAAATAGTACACCCAATACACATATAAGAACAAAGCTGCACTTAAATTTTGCACTGTAGCATGGCCCAGCAAGTCACTGTACACAGCTGTGTCTCGTGACTAAAACTTCCACGCTTGATACATATAGCTGACACGGACTCAAAACATGGATAGTCATGCCCACATCCATTACAATACGGACAGCTCCGTGGCAGCATGTAAAACTCCCTAGTATCCCCAAGGAAAAGGCAATTCTACAGGTTCTCGTGGCCTAACAAACGGCACTTTTTACGTACTATAGAGGTCACTAAGGCTGCACTTGGGGACCAGGTATAAGGTGGCCAATAAATATCATTCACCATATCGCAACGTAGCAAATCACAATCCGCAGCCACAGATTCTGCAGCAGAGCGGTGTCGAAGCTGTTGGCTACTGCTGCTGTAGATGTGGGGGTGTACAGCCAGATGTAGACGTCTCTACTGCTGCCAACTTTTCGCTGGCGCCAGATATAGCGGTCCGTTCCAAGGCCCTAACAGTCGTCAAGTTTGTACCAAGCAGGTTGCGGAGATGAAGACTTGTTTGCATTTAGGCCACCAAGCGAACTTTAGTAATAGCGATGTTTTTACTGTCAGGAAATACAGAATCGTCTTCTCAGGACGCTGGCCCTTCAGTCGGTGTGGAGACGTCGTCAGTAGTGGAAAAACACGATCGTGTGGTAGAAATCTACTACTTCGAAGTGGCCAGCTAATCTGGTGGCCATTACGTCACAGAAAGTCTGTGCCCCTTGGTGTCGTCGTTGTTGCGGACCACGCTGGATGACGACGGACAGCAGCTCTGTGAGCTGATGTTCGAAGCGCTTTGAGTGACGTCGAAAGTGTGTGCCCAGGAGACTTACACTCCAGCCCATCTCGAAGTACTCGTTGCTGTCTGCCGTTGGGAGACAGAGACCGGGAGTATCAGTGTCGGGCAGCAAGGGGGTGAACAGCAGCAGTAGCTACCCTTCACCATAGTGGATGGCGAGCGGATGCTCGAGCTTGTCGGGCCTCCACAGGACAGCGGAAACTGAGGTAAATGATTAATAAAGGAAAATTAGTTACGCTAATGCTTCCCGTGCGTTTAGCTGCATAGGGGTTAGCAACAACACCACGTAAGGTTAGCGTTTTTGATGTCTTTAGAGTTTCGTGACCTCATCTTTCAGACGCTATTTTCTGCTGCGTCAGTGGCTGAATAGTTACAGTTACGTTGTATCTGTGCCTCGTTGTGACACTGCTTGATTGCCAGTGTGACGGCATCTTTCTACTGTCACGCACTGTGCTTCGATCACAGACTTAGCTGTGACCTGCTCAGCATTTCCGTCGGTTACTGAATCAGGCGCCTTTGACTCTTGCGTCGCCAATGAAGAACTTCAACAGATTTTTAGTATTAACCTAGGATACTATTACAGGCCACAGCAGTATTGTTCATCTGCTTGTTTTTAGCACGTTGGATATTTCATAAATAATGCACAGATTGCTATTACTGTGGATCGCGTGGTGCTACAACAATAAAAATTACGTTAGATGTAGATGGGATCCAGAGGAAGCAACACATGTTTTTGTTTATCCACTATGTACGCTTACAAAAAACTGGAGAGAGATAGAAATAGACCCTCCAGGACTCTCAGGTACTGTGACTGTTGAAGACCAGAGGTCGTCCATGGAAACTTCATGGGGCAGAATCCCGACAGAAATCTACAGTGCGTTAAGTGATGTTTTTGGTGAGTTTACAGCGGGCCGTAGTATAGTTTGACATCGGGTTAATCGTATTCGTGGTGGTTGTATAAGCGTAGACGATAATCCAAGACCCAGAAGGCCAAAAATATCAACAGATGAACGAAGTGTGAAACTTGTAGCACTTGCTCTTGAAGAAGGTCGCAGTGCGACTTGTGTGGATCTCTCTGAAGCCAAGGGAATTCCAAAACATCAATCCTCAACAGTATGACAAATGGTGAGAAGAAGAGAAAAATTTGTGTGACATGGGTCCCACACTGATTGCTGAAGAGAAGGAAAACCGCCTAACGTTGCAACATTGCTCAGATAACGATTCCTGTGTCAAATTAGAGACTTTGAACCAGGGTTGAAATCATAGTCCAATGAGTAGAGACGTTAAGATTCCCCAAGTCCAAAAACAATTTGACTTCTTCAATCAAAACTCAAGTAAATGATGATTCTCGCTTATGGTCACCAAGAAATCACCATGAAAGATAAAGCTCCATGTGGAACAAGTGTTACAGCAATGTATTATCGTAGCTTCATGCAAGATATGCGCGAAAAAGCGAAAAAGCGCACAAAATCCGACATCAGTTACTCCTGGCTGGGCCACACACTTAACACGACAATACTCGCCCGCATATCAGCAATATTGTAGCCAAAAAACTGCACGAACCTGGTGGGAGGTTTTGTCGAATCGTCTCTACAGACCGGACATGAGGCACCCAACTTCGACTTGTTCCAGAAACTGAAAAACTCTACGCGTGCACGTCGTTATCTTTCTCTGGAAGAGCTTTCTACCACCGTTACTTGAGCCATTCGACAAATGAACAGAAGTGGTGTCCTGCATGGAATGATAGAGCTTGCAGGCCGTTGGGATTCAGTCACAGAGAAGCGGGGAGTACATTTAAGGACTGTAAAGAGATATTTATGAAAAGTTGTAAGTAAAAAAATAGTGTGTATTATTTATGAAATGTCCCTCGTACGAGCCCCTCCTCTAGAACACTCTAAGATTTCCTTGAAGGTTAAAGAAGTTAACTGCAACATTAAGCTGCATTTTGTTTATTTGCCTTAGTTATCATGATGGTACAGTGTAACTAACTGAAAATTAATTTGCAGGTGCTGTATAACACAGACTAAAATCCAGAGACTGTGTCTTTAAGTATCACTGAAATATCGCTGCCCAAATTTGATTCCCTTTAATTGCCTCAGTGGCGAGAATTTATTGCGTGGCTAAAAAGGCAAATTAAAGAAAACTGAAGTAATAAAATGTATCAATAAAATATTTAATTCATATTACCGACGATAATAAAAGCCCGTTTGTGATGGGATTTTAATCATATTTTACCCTGATTAATTTTTCACCTCTTCTATAAGGTGCGAAGTAAAATAAATAGCGTTTAATTTATTTTAGATATGCAAATACTCATCAGGGCTCGAATACAACCAAATATTGTTCTTACGGTATATTCTGAATAAACTATGGCTGAAGTGCAAATATATCTATTTGGATACAGAAACTTTGTCAAGAAACGAATGGGTCAAAAGTTATAAGCGACAATCGGAAAATTACAAATATAGGTGGAATAATACGGAATTTTTAATAATATTATTTGTCTGCACAGTCTTAAATGTGCTACATTACAAGCAGTTATTCACAGTAGCATTCCACACCTTTTAGGCAGGGAACAGATAGTGCTGTTCCAACAACGACTCGAGCAGTGAGAATATAACACATTAACAGAAGTCAGTAGCCAGAGTAGAGCATACTAAATTTTTGGGTGTTCGTACACACGAGAATATTAATCGGTAAATTCATATTTTGGGTCTCCTAAAAGCGACTGGATTCAGAAACTTCTGGTATCTGAAAATTGTCAATTTTGAGGATATAGAAATTGGTAAGCCAAAATACTTCGTATACTTTCTCTCTCTGATGTCACATCGAATAATATTTTGGGGTAAGTGAACACTTAGGCAAAAAGTATTCACTGCTCAAAAGAGAGTGGTTGGAATAATGTGTGGGGCTCATAGTCGCACACCCTGTAGGCACCTGTTTAAAAGGATGGGAATTCTTACAACAGCCTCACAGTACATCCACTCAGTAATGAATTTTGTTTTCAGCAATACGGACCAGTTTTAAAACAACAGTTACATTCATGATCATAATACCAGCAGAAAGAAAGACTTACACCATCCTCTGCTTAAACTATCTTTGTCACAGAAAGGGGTAAAATATGCCGCTGTAAAGCTTTCCGATAAACTACCGGATGATATAAAATGTCTGACAGACAGCAGTAATAATTTCTGAAATAAACTGAAATCACATCTCCTTGACAACTGCTTCTACACCATAGGTGAGTTCTTGAATAGGAATAAATAAATCTATAGGAATAACATACGCAGTTTGTGCCATTTAAGGGAATGTGGTAGGTAAAAATAATTTTGAGCTTGAAAGAAACCTTGATTCATGTGCGCATTTCTTATGAACTTGATACTTCCCACATTATAACTGTTACCATGCGATTGATTAATAGAACAAGTAACTAAGTAACTAACAACCTTCCGGGTGTAATTTTGTCGTCCTATTTATCTATTTATCAAATACGGTTGAATCGCAAGACTTGTGCACTGTTATTGTTCTTAAATTATTTATTTCATTAATTTTTATAGTAGGTTCAGTCTGAAGCTTGTTTATTCGGTTGAGTGTTGATTTAAAGAAAGGTAGTTTTGGTAGATTTCCTGTATATTTGGAATTTATGTTTGTTGTTGCGGTGTGTTCTGTTAAGGTCAAGAAAGTCGATTACAGAATGAGTTATGTTCTACTGTAAACTATATTTTTGGATGAACATTGTTCAGTTTATTGGCTAATGTGTCAATATCAGCGGTTGTTGGATGATATAGCAACACAATGCCATGAATATATCTTTGAAAAAATCTTTTTCTATTTGGTTTACTTTAAAGAATTTGTTTTCTAGATCAGTAAGAAGGTAACCTTGAGTACACTCATTGCTAGACCGTCATTTGGATTATATATTTTGTTGTTGAAGGTAAAGTAATTGTCACAACTGACAATACAACATTCCATCCAAATCAGTATCAACTTGCTTCCTTTAAATCAGCAGTCAACCAAATAAACAAACTTTTAAGCTGAACCTGTTATGAAAACTAATGAAATAAATATTTTAAAAGCAATAGAATCGAACAAGTCATACGATTCAGACATAGTTGATAAATTGAACGGCAAAATTACATCCAATAAAACATCAACGAGCCAGCCCTCGGCAGCTGAAGAAACCAAATATATATGTATGACTTTTATCAGTAACATCTCGTACAAACTCACTAAACTGTTCAAACCACACATTTTTCAAGTAAGCTTTCACATGAACAACAAAATACAAAACGAGATAGTCCATACTACTGAAAGAGCTCTCACATCCTTTCAGAGATTTGGCATATATAAATTTATACATGGGAGCTGAACTTCCAGCTACATAGGGCAAACAGGATGAAGCTTTGAAACACGATAGAAAGAGCACACTGATGCACTCCATATAAACAACTTAAATAGATCCACAATTGTCACCCGTCTCGCAGAAAACACATCCCATTACAGACATAAAAACCAACCTCCATATCCTACAAATTATAGCACTTTGACTTTCTGTAAAAATTAGAGATTTTCACCCACAAACATAAATCACCACACACTATTTTAAATCTATAGAGAGAATTAGCAGACAACACCTATTCTGGAAATTTGAAAGACTCTTTACTGTAAAACTTTAAAAAACACTCATTCAGTCTCCCCCCCCCCCCCCTGTTATTCTCTCTATCTGCCACCTCGCTCTCTCTCTCTCCCCATCTCTCTCTCTCCCTTACCACCTCCCTCACCCATCCTCCTCTCATTTCACTCTAATAGTCTCTTTGCCTCTTCCTTCTAATTCCTCCCAACTCTTACCACTCCCTACGAAATGCCAACATTACTCATTAATTTTAAATAAACCACTAACCTGCTAATCTCAAATGCCCTATGCGAAATTCATCCAATATATCAAGCAGTGAAATGGGTGTTAAAAATAATCACAACACCAGTACTCTTAATTGTAATAGAAATTTCACCTAAAAATCGTTTCCTACATCTTTTAAATTGCACATATTAGCTCAATTTTTACTAATTTACCCGAATTTGGTATTTATATTTCCTACAAGAAAGATGCAGTCTTCATCAATGCGAAAAAATTACTAATTTAAATTAATTTTGCATACATATTCCCTGTAAGTAAGATATAACCTTCAGCAAAGTGAGTGTTAACCAACAACGTCTTGGTTCAACACGAAATCTTTGAACCTGTGGTGTAATCACACTCTCTGATCTGCGTACAATGTATAAAACGTGGAAGTTGGTGTCTGTGGCAAAGTCTGTTAATTGTAGTGTTTGAAAGCAATTCGAAAACGTGAAAAATGTGTTCCACAGTGATACAGATAGCAAATACATATCTGCAGAATCTATTAACTGTAAGTAACACCTTTAAGTAGAACTTAAACTGTAAATATGTCGTGAAACAGTACCACATGTAGCGCTTATTTGCTGTGGTTTTCTGTCTTTTCACAGAAACACAACAAACCTAACAAAGCATCAACAAGAATATACTGAACGTGTATATGTACTATCTGATGATGAGCCGATAGGCAGCTCGAAACCGGTCACGGTTTGCTGAAATGTACCGGTGTAAGAAGGCGACTGGCTGTGGCAATTTCTGAAAACTGTTTCATATTACAGTCACAGCGTTCCGATCCACAATGGATTAAAGTTTGATATGCTATTCTTGAAATAAACTATGTTTCTCACAGATTCCTTTTAAGGGGGCTTTCTGGTTAATTTATGCATATATTATGCATTATATGTTATTAGCGAGCTGTGTTTAAAATTGAATGCAGACAAAATATTTGTAGGGCAGAGTGTTGTACCCAGGATAGTGAACCCAGGAAAGCATGTTTTTTAGCTCGATACTTTATTCTAGTGACTGATTTTAGAATAACCGGAAGGAGTGCGCACGATAGAGCTACATAATCAGTTCCTGAAAATTTCTGCAACTTTGGTTGCCACTGCACATGAGGCTGTGGTTTTGCAATAGGTGTCAGTATTTCGAGCGATACACGTTTAAGGCTGAGTGACCTGAATTTCTAAAATCAGCAACTTTTCAAGTTGGCATGTAGAATCCATCAGACTTTAGAAAAATATCGTCCACACAATTCTGAAGATAGCAAGAGCTTGTATGTGAGAGACATTATCGTACAATCAGCTTCACACCCCATGTGTACAAACTGCTGACAAGAACAATATACACAAGAATTAATTAAAAATTGAGGATCTGCTAGATGACGGCTCACAGGATTTACCTACAAGGAAAAAACTTTCGACAAAGTAAAATGGAACAAGACTTTCGACATTCTGCAAAAGCAGTAAGGTGCGGGGAACGACGGCTAATATTCAAGACGAACGAGAACTGAGAGGGGACAGTAAGATTGGAAGATCAAGAACGAAATGATCGGATTAAAAATGGTTTAAGCCAGTGACGCAGACGTTTGCACCTACTGTTCAACATACTCATAGAAGAAGCTATGGCAGAAATATAAGAAATGTTTCTAGAGTATGTCTGAAATTCAGGGCTAAAGTAAATCAATTATAAGATTCGCTGATGACATTATTGTCCTCTGTGAAGGTGAAGAAAAATTACAGGACATGTTGAATAGAACGAACAATCAAATGAGAACAGAACACAGACTGAGAGTAAACCTAAAAAATACGATTTTAATAAGTAGCAAAAACGGAAACAATGAGAAACTTAACGTCAAAATTGGTGATTACGAAATAGACAAAGTTAAGGAATATTGCTACCTTGGAGTCAAAGTAACTCATGACGGACGAAGCAAGAAGAAAATAAAAAGTCGACTAGTACAGACAAAGATGGTGTTCCGGGCCAAAAGAAGTCGATTTCTGTCAAACATAGGCCTCAGTCTGAGTAAGAAATTTCTGAGAATGTACATGTGGAGCACAGCATTGTACTGTAGTGATTCATCGATTCTGGCAGAACTGGAACATAATAAATCGAAGTTTGTTTGTGATGCGGTGCTACAGAACGCCGTTGAGAGGTAGGTGGACAGATAGGCTAGGAAATACGGAAGTTATCCACATAACTGGCGAAGAAAGGGCCGTCTGGAAAATAGTGAAAATATATTAATGGAAAGATATATGGCATACTTTATAGGCAATAGGGAAAAATTTCCATGGTACTAGGGGGAGCTGTAGACGGTAAAAGCTGTAGAGGAAGACATGGATTGGGATGCATGTGACAAATAATTGAGGACATAGTGTCCAAGAGCTACTGTGAGAGGAATCGGTTGACACAGGAGAGGAATTCTTGGTGGCTCGCATCAAATCAGTCAAAAACTTAAGTACTCTTTCTCTCTCATATATATATATATATATATATATATATATATATATATATATATATATATATATATATATATATATATATGTGTGTGTGTGTGTGTGTGTGTGTGTGTGTGTGTGTGTGTGCACTTAAGTTGTAAAGAAGATATTGTTATTTCTTCTGTGACACAATTTTGTGGTAAGCAAAATCTCTATAATTTTAACACTAGTTATCGAATGTGTGAACAATAAAGCTATATACCATCGCTCATGCATAATCTTCCACCTTGATGCAGAACAGGGTGTTTTACCGAGAGACATGGGATATTTGCAAGTGAGCCGAATTTCGTTAATGCCTTAACAGTTTCACCTGTTATTAAGATGGAACGTTGTGCTAGTTTCCAATAGATTCAGTTTACGTAACTGGTTTTTGGTAATACTTCTACTTAATTTGATTTCTCCTACTGATTAGTGGTGTGTCGTTGAATAATAACGTGACAGATAGACAATTAAATGATACTGACAAAATTTTCTCGATTTCAACACTTTTAAATGCCAACAGACTGTGACATCTTGTACCTACGAACATATTTTTACATTCGAAAATACCTTATTTTCCAGGGTAATTTTTGTAATATCAGAAAAATACTGCAGTTTATTACATGTGAATGCCATCATTTAACAATGGAATAAAAGAGTATATTAAACATCTATATCAGAAGCAAAAAAGGAACGAGTTGTTTCTGCCTTCAAAGGCCTGTGTACGAAAATCGAGACCGGCGTATGCTGGATAAATTAATTTACGTTGAATACTTCGTCCTCTATAGATATTATCTGAGAGTACTCTTTGAAGTGCATAAGCTCAGCGTAAGCTATTTGCATTAACTTCCGAAATCAGAGACCATTATTTTCCAAGAATTTTATCATATGCAGTCAAGAAATAGAAAGGCCCATATTGCGGCCCTCTGCTTTGATGGTAACAGGGACGAAGCCGCGGCCAAGGACTGATATATCTCTTTGAACTACGAATAGTATCTGAGTTTATTGTGTAGTCTTACATTAACGATACGAGTTAGGTCCATATTAATGAATTCCATTCTCAGGCCAGCCTGGATCTACCTTTGTGTATCAACTATCAGAGTTTCAACTCTAGACAGAATCGTTAATCAGTCCCGTGCTCTGCTTCTCCAGATTACAATAAAATCACATCATTAAAAACTGTACGAGAGGTGCATAAATTAAATTTTGTTAACAAATGATATGATTGAAACGCGATAATTAAAAAGACCGACATAGCGCGGTATTTTTAAACCATGGAAGCTAAACAGACTGTTAATTTGTATGATAATTGAATCGCTGTTTTCATGCTGTCATATTTTTACCAATTAATTGGAAATGTGTTGCGGCTGGACTCTGTATTACGGTCTCATTAACTCAACATACAGATGCTTGATGGTGGAATTACTATTAACTGAAGGATGAGTGACATAATACACCAAATAACAGCCACTCAAATTCAGACGTTCCAAATACACACTATGCTGCAAGGTGGAAAGTAGAGATGAGTCGACATAATTACTGGTAAGCCACTATTTTATTATTGATCGCAGATGACTACAGCTATAGTGAAAACTGGAGAATACATTTGCACGTTTTCTATTGCTCATTATACAAACTAATTAACCTCAAATAAAAATACATCATTACTTTCGCATATCGCCCATCATTAAGATATACTGGTCTACAAAATTTACAGTAGAACTGTGCATCTTCGTGGCTAACGCTGTACTTTGTGCCAGCAGTGCCCTCCAGCTTTTTATTCTGAAAAACTGTGACTCTGGTGAATATTCAACATGCAGCTCTGTTGAAGTACGTTCTTGTACAGTGTTGCCGTTAGTGATTTCAGCTGTAAGGGCGTGCATGAGACTTGTGCTGGTCACATAAGCCAATTTGTTTGCAGGTGGAAAACGTATTTGTAAATTGTTATCACCTTATCAGCTACTGACGGTAATTTTGAAGAGTTAACTAACTGTATATAAGTCGATTTTCACACCATTCTGTATAGGAGTAAAATACAGCCACAGTAAATCGAAAAAACGTTATTTTCGTAAATTATAAGAGTAACTCTGAAGCAGCACACATATCTAGAGAAACTTGGATAAAAACTGAAATTGTAGTACGTAAGTCTCACTAAAGAAATTAAAGACGTTTGTGAACAGTTTAGTAAAAAAGACAAGTTTTATTTTGAAATATGACTTGGTTTCCAAATTAAATAAACTGTTGCTCGTAATACTGAATTAATGTGTCGCGACTTAGGTTTTCCATATACTACTGAACCAGTAACAAGTGTCTAACAGTTTGAACTAATTATCTTGGTTAGATGATTTTTGTTAAAGTGTTGTCACTTGTTCTTTCTCATAAGGTCCACCAAACAATTTCGTGAATAAGTGGAGTAGAGGTCTTGTTCAATTCCATTGTTTGGATCAATTGAGCTCTATTTTTCATTCATATAAAGTTTGTTTCAGTGAGGACGGACTAATAATTACTACGAAGTTGAGGACAACATTGTGACACGGAAAGTAGAGTTCAATTCATCTGTTACAAACGTGCGTTCGCTTAGTGTCACTTTACTGCAAACAGCTGTAGGTTTCATGCAGGTTTGTCCAGTTCTGTCAGTTTTGTTTTATCCATGTACAGAAAAACAATTGTCACTTAGCTTACCAGTTTGGTGTGCACAGTTGACAAACCCACTGATCAGTCATATTAAGAATTCAGAGGAAAGAACAAGCATTACACACGCCCGTGTGATCAGAGATAGTTTTATAACGAGCAAGGCACTTACCATGCCACTTACGCGCCTCGACTCTGATCGAGGAAAGGGACCCAACTTCCAATAGATGAACATAAAATCCGTTGTTCATGTACCGGTGGCCTACATTTGCCACGAATTTGTAAGGAGTATTGCTATCGATAGTGGTACCCTTTAAGCACCACCTATTGTCAGGAAATTCAGAAGCAGCGCAGCGTCGTTCGTGTTTCATGCGTAATGGCCTACGAAATGACTGGACCAGGGTGCATCGTCGTTCTTAGTCATTTTCTTCCGCTAGCGGGATATACACTGAAGCGCCAAAGAAACGTTTATAGGCACGCGTATTCAAATACAAAGATACGTAAACAGGCAGAATACGGCTCTGAGGTCGGCAACTGCTATGTAAGACAACAAGCGTCTGGCGCACTTGCTAGATCGGATACTGCTGCTACAACGTAAGTTATCAAGATTTAAGTGACTTTGAACATGGTGTTATAGTGGGCACACGAGCGATAGGGCACAGCATCTCCGAGGTAGCGATGAAGTGGGGCTTTTACCCATACGACCATTTCATTAGCGTACCGTGAATATGAGGAATCCAGTAAAACATCAAATTTCAGACACCGCTGCTGCCGGAAAAATATCCTGCAAGAAATGGACCAACGACGACTGAAGAGAATCGTTCAACGTTACAGAAGAGCAACCCTACCTCAAATTGCTGCAGATTTTAATGCAGGGCCATCAACAAGCGTTATTATACAAAACATCATCGACACGGGCTTTCGGAGCCGACGATCCACTCGTGTACCCTTGATGACTGCGCGACACAAACCTTTATGCGTCGTCTGGTCCCGTGATTACCGACATTGGACTGTTGATGACTGGAAACATGTTGCCTGGTCGGACGAGTCTCGTTTCAGACTGTATCGAGCGGATAGACGTGTGCGGGTAGAGAGACAAACTCATGAATCCATGGACCCTGCAAGTAAGTAGGGGAATGTTACGCTGGTGGAGGCTCTGTAATAGCGTGGTGCTTGCGCAGTCTGTCATGGGACCCCTGATACGACTAAATACGACTCTGACAGATGACACGTACGTAAGCATCCTGTCTGATCATCGGCATCCATTCATTTACCCTATGCACTGGCCGGCCGGAGTGGCCGTGCGGTTCTAGGCGCTACAGTCTGGAGCCGAGCGACCGCTACGGTCGCAGGTTCGAATCCTGTTTCAGGCATGGATGTGTGTGATGTCCTTAGGTTAGTTAGGTTTAATTAGTTCTAAGTTCTAGGCGACTGATGACCTCAGAAGTTAAGTCCCATAGTGCTCAGAGCCATTTGAACCATTTGAACCCCTATGCACTGCGAGGGACTTGGGCAATTCCAGCTGGACAATGCAGCACCCCAAAAGTCCAGAATTACCAGAGTGGCTCTAGGAACACTCTTCTGAGTTTAAAGACTTCTACTGACCAACAAACTCCCCAGTCGTGAACATTATTTTGCGTATCTGGGATGCCTTGCAAAGTGCTGTTCAGAAGAGGTCTCCATCCCCTGTTACTCTTCCGGGTAAATGGACTGCCCTGCAGGATTCATGATGTCAGTTCCCTCCAGCATTACTTCAGACATTAATCGAGTACATGTCACGTCGTGACGTGGCACTTCTGTGTGATCGCGGGAGAGCTACACGATCTTAGGCAGGTGTACCAGTTTCTTTAGCTGTTCAGTGTATTATTACTTGAACGGTTACAGAAAGGCAATTCGGGACAGTAGTAACTTGAAAGACTGATTTGGAAAATCGATACATCAATGACAAACTTCAGTGTCAAAATGGACTACATTTAACAGTTATTACGAGCACAGTTGGGTCTAGGCTTTGTTTTGAATTTTGTTGGTAACAAACGTCAATAAACATTAGAAGATCATTACTTTTGCCCATTCAAAGTAAAATTTGTGGACCCAAATCTGAGGAACTTTAATATTCATGAAATAAAGAGGCACTTCTTCGTAACAGGAAACACGGTCAGAGTCACTTATCAACTTAGTTTTTTGTCTCTTTTAACTGTCCCGTAGCCATGTCCGAAAGGAGCGAATTAAATTGTATGGGAAATGACGTTACATATTGCACGTTCCTTGAATGCCATAAATACGAGTCCTTAGAGCTATTACTTAGACTATGGCCTTGAATTTGTGATGTATATTCAATTAGTAAGGCCTTATGAAGCCTACAGTTTTATGGCCCGTCAGTGTCGGGTAGCTGAAGATCAGTCTTCTACAGTTTGCTAAGTAATGAAACAGTGTGCTTTCATTGGAATGTGATAAGAGAAGTTTGTTCCAATCATTTAAATAGTTTTTACTGTTGGGGCATGGTTTTTTCCTCTCTCTTTCTTTCTCTCTCGCTCCCTAGCTAGCTGCCTAGGGCTGGTAAAAAAAAAAAAAAAATTGGGAATTTGTGGTAAGTTCCTAATGGACCTGACTGCTGAGGTCACCGGTCCCTAGAGTTACACACTACTTAATCTCACTTGAAGTAACTTACGCTACGGACAACACACACACCAATGCCCTAGGGAGAACTCGAATCTCCGACGGGAGGAGCCGCACAAACCGTGCAAGGTGCCTTAAGACTGCGCGGCTACTCCGCACGGCTCAGGCTGGTCTAAGAACGCAGGTGCGACATGGATGCTTGTAAAGTTCGACGGTAGTGCACGGAGACCTTTATCCAGCAACGAATATCAAATGGTTAATGATATAGTAGATGATAGTTCCGACAAGGCATTGCAATGTTTGGCATCAATGCTGTCATGGTAAGTGTGAGGCATCGTTGTGAAGTCATTGGAGCAACGAGGAGTCTCCTCCTGCTCACAATCAGCATTAAGCGTAGACTCCGGGTTCTCATTACTTCGCTATGTGCGTGTGCGTGCGCGTGCGCGTGCGCGTGCGTGTGTCTCAGGAGCTAGCTCTCAAAAAGTTTCATACTTTCTGGTATCATGTGCTAGACATACTTAAGTCACTTTATCTTTCGCAGACTTCTAAACATTTATGGTGTCTGGGAAAAATTTTATCTGCTATATTACACGATCTATAGTTATACCTTAGATTTGGATAACTTATTAACTTGATTTACAGTCCCATCTCTCTTTGAAAAGACAAACATCGGGTACAGTACCTTTCAACTCATTAAACACAGCAGTTTGCCGTCGGCCTTATTGTTCATGTTGCTGCCTCGAAAAGTAAGATTCAACGTCACGTGCTATGCCAAGAATAGGTGCTCATAAACTGGTTGGCGGAAAGAAGGGACGCCTCTATAGGGGGAGCAGGAAATGAAAAGAAACCTTGCGGCTTGCGAAGGTGTTGTTGACTGTGCTTCAGTCGTTTTTAGGTGGAACAACAACGTTACATTCTTCATTTGTATTGCCCGTAGATGCTTTACAATGTCTGAGGACATTTTCGTTCTGTCGCTTCAATTGGAAGAAAACGCGTGTGATTCTTTCTGCTTTTTTTTACCACACGCATTTCTCTTTATTGAGGTAAGACATCATTAGTGATAGTGATTTCCGCTTGCTCTCTCGCCTACATCGGAAAATGACGTCTGCAAGTCCATGGTTCAAATGGCTCTAAGCAGTATGGGACACAACATCTGAGGTCATCAGTCCCCTAGACTTAGAACTACTTAAACCTAACTAACCTAAGGACATCACACACATCCATGCCCGAGGTAGGATTCGAACCTGCGACCGTAGTAGCCGCGTGGTTCCGGACTGAAGCGCCTAGAACCTCTCGGCCACCGCGGCCGGCTACTAGCCCACCTTTGGTGTTTCTCTTCATTAGACACTGATACTTATAGTCTAGTTTTTAGTTCCTCTGCTGAACTATGCATTTCTTGTGTTTCACACAGTAAAACTTTTGGCACACCACTGATTTCTGTGGTGTGCGAAAACAGGTGAGAAACCAAGCGGAAATCACAACCACTGATGATGCTTTACGTCAACAAAGCGAAATGCGTCAAGTGAAAAAAACACGCATTTTCTTGTACTTGCAACGACAGAATGAAAATATCCTCAGGAAAAAAAATTTAAAACACAACATTGTGTTTGCTGAACGGCAGTGGCCGTCAAATATTTTTGCTGAAGAGCTAATAGTCTTTATGTGCGACAGCACCTCAGGCTGCATATGTACCGATCTTACTGTCAATTGGTAACATACGTTTGTTATAAGTCCCCAATAGACGAGCTGTAGGAAGGGCCCTATAACGGGCCGTCGTCCCACAGGTACTGATTGATAAAAGTCTACACAATTCGGGATACTTTGTGTCGACTATTTTCTGCTTCAGATTGCTGCCTCCCTCTAAAGCTCCAAGCTGGTAATACTGTAGTTCCCTGACGAAGTGTTGTTATTGTCTGTGTTGGTGTTTCATAATTGATTAATAACATTAATCGTACTCATATCTAAATGCATAATCCAGCAGAGACACGATCAGGAATTTTCACTAAATATTTTGAATGCCTCTTTTGTTGTACTCAGTGTACTGTGTTACAAGAGCCTTGATATAACTCAAATTCCCTACTACAAATAAGTACGGCAAGACCATCTTTATAAATTTCCTTTACGAATCCATGTTACTGACGTGTCAAGATTTATGCTATAGCAGCCGATCGGTACCAGTCGCTCACGCCCGTTAGTTTTCAGTACTGGAAGTGACATAGTTTAAATCCACAATGGGTGCGCTGCTCACGCCTCTGCCCCTCACGTAAGGGACCATCTTTATTCGCTCACGTCCGAAGTTACCATCAGCTAAAATTAAGTATATTTTATAATATTACTGTCACTCTAGGTACATTCTTTTGGTAGTGAATAGGAAAACTACACTTTAAGAAGCTCTTAATGTAGGTTGACGTTTTTGGAATCGGCTGTTGGATCCTAGATGAATAGTATTATAATATACAGCTAACAAGTATGAATACTTGATTCGCTCTGCCCATGGACCACTGTTTGACGACCACTGATTTTTTGGCTTAAAAGGCGATCATCATACTTCAGTGACTAGTGCCAACAAGGGATTTACTAAATTTTATGGCCGCGCGGTTTGAGGAGCCATGTCACGGATTGGGCAGCCCCTCCCGCCGGAGGTTTGAGTCGTCCCTCGGGCATGGGTGTGTATTTTGTTCTTAGCATCAGTTAGTTTAAGTTAGTTTAAGTAGTGTGTAAGTCTAGGGACCGATGACCTCCGCAGATTGGTCTCTTAGGACTTCACGCACATTTGAACATTTTGACCATTTGTGTTCAACATCGGAAAAGATGTTACTCATCTATAATGAGGCACAACCACACAATAAATGTCATCTTTCACAATGCAGTGGTAATGCAATTAAAAATGCAAAAAGCTGAAGAATAAATAAATAAGTGTAAAGGAAACAAAACAAGAAAACGAATAACATTAAACTCGATCAACCACAGCTTACAGCAATAAATTATTTCTAGACAAGACTATTAAAAGGTTGCTTAACGAGTTATCATGTATGGAAAGTGATACAGAAACAGAGTAAAAGACAGAAATGTCAACTGTAACAACAGTGTATATGCAATACATACACAAGCACAGTCGACTGTCTGCAAGATGTGGTGTAAAATGGGGTGACAAAAGTCATGCGGTAGCGATATGCACATATACAGGTGACCGTATAATCGCGAACACAAGTTCTGAAACGGCATTGCAGTGGTGGATCTATCATTGGTACTCAGCTGATTCATGGGAAAAGGTTCCTGAGTTGATTATGAACGTATGACGGGAATCAACTGACACTGAACGCGTAATGGTAGTTGGAGGCAGGGCTGCTTCTACCATTAGGCAATGCCAGGTGGCCGTCTATGAAGGCGAAATCTTAGGGACGGCAAACAATGAAAAAAATAAATTTCAAACCAAACGGCGAAAAACTGAGCAAATGAAGAAAAAAATTAAAAAGAGGAAAAATGAAAACACTGAACTGTTTTCAAAAGCATATGGAACTTAACAAGTATTTCCTTACTTTGACGAAAGTAAATACATTGCCTACCTCAAAACTACAGCAGCACCTTCTCGAAACGGAAACATATATGACCACGATTAATCTCTGACGAGAGATCCAGCGTGGCACGTGCGCTAATTTGTGACCACGTTGTGACTTGATACTATACCTCTCTCAGTTCCTCTTTTTGTTTTTTTGTTTTTTTTTCTGTGTAGATCATTTATCAAGCGTCTGTTGTAAGTAACTAAGGACGAAGCATGAAAATTGAGGTCTGTCCCCAGAAAATGAGGACATCTCTTCACCTCAATTTCATGATCAAAAGTATAAGTAGAGATCTGAATACTTGTGATGTTGGATCCGCCATTTTTCAGTTCTAGCCTAGGGCAGCAAAACACGTAGCAACGGCGCTGATTGGAACTAGACGCATGGGACATTCTATTTCGATAATAGTTAGAGAATTCGGTATTTCGAGTCGACAGTGTCAATAGCTACCAAGAAAACTAAATTTCAGGCAACAATATCACGACGGACAACGCAGTGGCCGATGCCCTTCACTTAACGACCGAGGAGCAGCGGCGTTTGCTTAGAGTTGTCAGTGTTAACAAACAAGCAGCCCTGTGAGAAACAACTGCTGAAATCAATTTGGGACGCACAACGAACGTATCCGAAATTTGGCCTAAATGGGCTGTAGCAGTGAGTGCCTTTGCTAACAGCGAGATATCGCCTGCAGCGCCTCTCCCGGGTTCGTGACCAAATTCGCTGGACCCTAGACGACTGGAAAACCGTGGTGTGGATTTCAGTTGGTAAAAGCTAATGGAAGCATTCGAGTGTTGCGCAGGCCCCACGAAATTATGGAGCCAAGTTGTCAACAAGAAACTGTGCAAATTGGTGGTGGCTCTATAAGAGTGTGAGCTGTGTTTACATAGACCGGACTTGGTTCTTGTTATTTTCGACTACTTGAAGACCATTTTTGTCTTTCATGGACTTCTTGTTTGCAAATGTCAGTGCGCCGATTCACAATCGTTCACGATTTGTCTGAAGAACGGGACAGTTAGAAGGAATGATTTGATCACGCAATTCCCCCGACATGAATCCCGTCCAACATTTATGGCAAGTGATCGAGAGAGGAAATCCAGCGCCGGCAATACCTTTGTAATTATGGAAGGCTATAGAGGCAAAACTGCTGAATATTTCTGCATGGGACTTCCAGCGAATTGTTGAATCCATGCCACGGCATGATGCTGCACTGCGGCGGGAAAAAGGAGGTCTGGCACAATATGAATAGGTATCCCATAACTTTTGTTACCTCAGTGAACAATACGATGTCGAGGACAGATAACACAGAGTGTAGTAAAAACACTGAAATCCTGCAGCTAAAGGATTTCCTACTACTTAAGGAACACGACAACGTAGTGTATTTTCAGGAGGAAAGACAAGACCCGTATAGTAGCCAACAAATTGGTTATAAAAATTTTTCTGAGTGAGTAAGAGCCACCGCTGCCAGCTACAGTACCCTGTTTTCCACTTAGCAAACAAAGGACAAAAACTCAGCCCCTTGTAAGACCTGGAAATCAACGAAAATGTGCCACTGTCCTGATTTAATATTAAGACCAAACACACCTCAGTACCCCCCCTCTTCTAAACTTCACTCACTCTTAATTTTCCATTACTTACCACACTGTCTGTTCCTTTCTGTTCCTCCATTTTCCTGTATTTATTTGTTTTTATTCCACTGCTCTTGCCTATGTACTCCACATATTACGTTGATACCACTGTAAGTTCTATATTTTATTCTGTTTCTGTATAATTTTCCATATGCAATTCCTCTTCAAGCTGTTCTTTAGTAATCTTCTCAAGTATTAATTTATTTTTTTGGAACTGTTAATTTAATATAAATTGTTACAGAAGCACCATTTTTCGAGTTTAGCTTTAGTGTTTTTCCTGGTTTTCTTCCTTTGTATCTATTTATTGTTCAATTTTATACCTTTTTAATTACATTACCTTTGCACTGTCAGAGATGATATTTACTGTGTGTTTGTGCCTCAGCCTAGATGAGTAATAACTTTTCCAAAGTTGTTTACAAATATTGTAACTTCTTAGATGAGGCTAGTCAGCTTAAGTCTGGTGATGGCCCCGTAGGCCGAAAATCGTTTAACTGAATACATTAATCATGTAGAACACACACAGCAATGTGCTTCCCATTTATTATTTGCAGGTATTGATGTGCGGGATGACGCAGTCTGTTGGAGAGAGTCCATTACTTGTTCTCGAATGGCAGGGGACGATGTAAACGGATTACGAAGTGCTTCGTACACAACATGTCGATCCTTCCTTTTGGTGGTCAGACGTAGTTGATCGGAGCCTTGACGACGAGTATTTCTGCCCACACGTTTCCATACATTCCTACCTGGCCACTGTCGCAGCCGAGTGCCCAACTAGTCTGAATGCTCAATGATCCGACGAGCCCGCTAAATGGAGTTCCACAAAGAGGTCCCTTTGAAACACTGCTTGGAGCTGATAACGCAGCCTCAGGCCAATCTACGACATCTCCGTGTACTTCACAGTCATCACTCAATATATGACGCCGTTCAAGCGTCTTATACACCATAACACGCTTTCTAACAACGCTAAACACGAACAACACTAACGTTCTCTGGTGGTCGTTCTACCTGTCACAGACAATTGCTATTCTAATCAGTTATATAACCGCTGGCGGCGTGTACGTGTACGAAGTTACACTGACTGTCGACCATGTTTTCAGTGTGCTTCACTTCTTTTGTCAGGCTGACAGTGCCTCTACAGAAATTAGTTACGAAAATATGCATTTTTGAATATGACTACTCACAAAGAAATACGTAAAACATGTAGAATTAGCTAAATTTACGAGTAGCTTAAGCTACTTTTCTTTTTTTAATTATTTTTATTGACTTGCCAGTAGATTTTTCAGGTGGCTCGCAACGCATTAAACACGCACGATCGTTTATTAGCCTTTCGATGTGCGGTTGCGATAATGAGTTGTAAACGGACAGACCACTGCGGGGAGTTTTGCGTCTTACACACACTTCGAGCCAGAGAGGCTCTTTCCTTACCGCACGGTTAACATGAGTTACTACATGCGCCCACGTAATTTGATCAGCGGTTCACCACGTGTGGTTTCACCGCATCGTTAATATGGTTTCCGAACTTCACTGGCAATAAGAGCCGGTAAACAGCCTCCATTCCAGTATCCGAGCAGCACCGAACGCAGAATCGCTAGAAATACGTGAGGTTGGTGATGAATTATAAATCTACCGTAATATAAAGGAAACCAAACCATGTGATATCCGTAGAAAACGAATTAAGGTTTATATTTTTGTCGAACTGGAACGGTTAACGAGGCGGTATTACGACCCGAAAAAGAAAATTTTATGATGTGCATATTAACCATATGTATTATTTCTTAAGGCAACGTCCCTTTTTACTCAACACTTACTTATTGTACAAGGGTGATTGTTGCCTTGTTGGAAAGATTTTTCTTCCTGCTTTTCAAATTGCATACTACTACTTCTGAAAAATTTTAACAGAAAAGAGACACATGCAAGAGGGCACCATGGATGCCCAGCTTCATAGATATGTTTTACGAAGCTGTCTTAGCGGTCACGAATAACTGACTCGCTTTTCATATAATCTTATTACAAATACTATTTCATTTGTTTCGAAGTACTGATTAGCTGCTTAATTAGTATACACCACTGTCACAGGTAATACCCGTGACCACTGCGGTAATCCATTATCTCTGCTCGTCGTAGAAGCTGACTTTTCTAAAAGAATATATTTTCAGGAATGACAAACATATTCGCCCCCCCCCCCCTCTCATGAGTCCTCGTGCTCTGTCGGCTCCTCCCCCCCCTCCCTCCTCCCCCTCCCATTTCATTTTTCCCCTCCTTCCCCCTTTTTCTTTCCCTTCACCTGTCCAGGTTCTCCCTGTCTGCCCTCGGCTGTGGTGTGTCATATTTGCGCTAACTTTTTAGTGCAGTGTTCAAGTGAGTGTTCAGTGTTGTGCCTCTTTCCAAAGTGTTGCAAACAGAAATCATGCTGTCGCTGGGTGTGATCTTTATATCTCTTGCGAACAGAAACCAGACTGTCGCCGTGTTTTTTTAATTGTCTGTCTATTATTTTACCTGTCTGTTTCCTGTGTATTTTATTACCGTCGCCAACCCTTTGTTTTATGTTTTATTTTCCACACTTTTCCGCAATTTTACCATTTAAGTGACTGGTTTTATCGCCTGTTTTTATTATTTATTATCTTCATTTTTTAAAACAAATTCTGTAGGCTGAAGAGCGGCGTACTAAGCTGCTGCCAGCCCGCCCCCTTCGGGTGGAATCGAAACTCAATAAAGGAAAAAAAAGACATGTTCGCCATTGTCGCCTTGATTTGTGATTCACCTATTGGCACAAACGTGCTTTCTATAATTGAATTTTGTTTAAAATTATGTGGATGAAAATGTATATACAAGGCTGTATTATAAATTCACGATTATAATTTTTCGTCGTTCGGGTTTAAAGATGTTCTCTCCTCATTCCCGCAACTACCCTTACCCCAAAGACTACACTTACTCCACATATTGTTATTATTTAGAACTATAAAAGTCCGAAAGTTTCGCATGGGTCCCCTGCTTACAATTAATGCTGAGCTAATTGACACCGGGAAAACAACTGTAATTACACGGATAATCGCAACCCCATCTGATTCAAGCATTGCGATTACTAAAGATAAGTCGCAGAGGCAAACGCTTCAGACAGCAGCAATGTATTCACTAAATTCCGTCTTTACTCACAGCCAACTGTATCTGGCCGTTTCATGGGTAACTAAATCAACTAACAACTTTGTGTCCATTAAGGAAAATGAAAAACAATAAGTTAACGACAATTACATTTTTACGTCAACATATCGTTTGCGCCGAAACGTTGCAATGCTCTATAAACAATTACTTTCCAAAACCAAGTGCATGGAAATTATTATTATTTCACGTCGTTGGGTCCATTTTTAAAGATATTTTCTCCTAATTCACACAACTACCCTTATCCCAGCGACTACACTCATTACAAGTACTGTCATTATTTAAAACTATAAAAGATAGAAAGATTCGTACGGGTCCCCTGGTCAGTCATGCAACTATTTAAAGGCAAAAATTTAGTTCATATTCTCAAGAGGACAAAACTGCCTATTTGAAAAAAAAAAAAAAAAAAACTTTAATCGTGTTCTACTACCACACTGATTTAGTCGTATGACTAACGGGTATTTTTGTGCGCTAAATTACGTTATGTGTATAAAATTTCTTGTGTATAACAGGCTAAAATGAACTCAGCACATTGCATTACTTAGCTGTAGCTCTCATTGTGTTGTTTTTTGCCAGTGCAAGGTTCTTTATCCATATTCTCCTTCTCTTTCTGTTTTTAATGTGTACACTCAGCTCATAACTGGGCCACACTTCTTTGATCAGGTGCAAAGATTTTCAGCCTGTTGTCTCCGGTTTCCCTGCAACCATTTTTCACTTGTTTCATGGCACAGCTATATAAAGAGCGTCTCTGGTTGTTTGACAGTGGAATATTGTCCGACAGTTACTTTATTTTAGACTCGTTTGTTTACCTGCTATGCCATTTATATTATATTAACTAGCGGCTTGATGCTTTCAGTCTCTAGGTATGCTGTCACAACACTGTGCACACTCAAGTTGATAATTAGGAATTAAACAGTTAAGCATACTAATTGTTAAAAGTAATTAGATGGAAAACATCCTGATTGATACAGTATTGTATTACAGCAAGTATGTTGAAAACAGTATAACGATCGGAGATTATGAACAGTTGCGAAACTTGAGTTTTAATTCAGACAGCCTATTAGAATTTAGTCGACAACAGTTGACGCGCCAGGAGGCAGCATGGCACATTTGTGGGGAGGGGGGTGGGGGAAACGTGGCCAGCGATCCCCAACAACGAAAATCAGCACGGTGGGCTAAGTCAGCGGGATCTGGAAAGTGGAGGAGCAGGTGCAGGGTTACTGAAAGAGAACCTGAAATAGAAATGAAGACTCAGTTTTCAGGGGCAGAGACTTCTTCACTTTGAATCCAATGGACTAGTTCATTATGGAACCCTGCCCAAGAGAAGAAGAGTGCCACTTCCAATTTATTGTTGCCAATACTACAGAATTTGCGGCATACATTGAAGCGCCAGAGAAATTGATATACGCTTGTGTATTCAAATACAGATACATGGAAAGAGGCAGAATACAGCGCTACGGTCGGCAATGCCTCTGTAAGATAACAAGTGTTTGGCGCAATTGTTACTGCTGCTACAATGGCAAGTTATTTAGATTTAAATGAATTCGTACGTTGTGTTATAGTTGGCGCACTACCGATGGGGGACAGCATTCCGAGGTAGGTATTACGTGGAGAGTTTCCTGTACGACCATTTCGCGAGTGTACCGTGAATAGCAGGAATCCGGGAAAACATCATACCATCGACATCGCTGCGGCCGGAGAAAGATCGTTCAAGAACGGGAATTGTTGCTGATTCCAATGTTGGGCCACCAACAAGTGTCAGCGTGTGAACCATTCAACGAAACGTCATCGATATGGGCTTTCGGAGACGAAGGGCACTCGTGTAACCTAGATGACTGCACGACACCAAGCTTTGCGCCTTGCCTGGGCCGGTCACCTCCGACATTGGACTGTTGATGACCGGAAACACGCTGCCCGGTCGGCCGATTCTTGTTTCAAATTGTATCGAGTGGAAGTACGTGTACGGGTGTGGAAACAACCTCACGAATCCGTGGATCCTGCACGTCAGCATTGAACTGTTCAAGTTGGTGGAGGCTATGTAATGGTGTGGGGCGTATGCAGCCGGAGTGATATGGGACTCCTGATACGTCTAGATATGATTTTAACAGGTGACACTTACTTAAGCATACTATCTGATCACCTGCATCCGGTGGACAATTCCAGCAGGAGAAAGTTACACCCCACAGGTCCATAACTGCGACAGAGTGGCTCCAGTTACTCTCTTCTGAGTTTAAACACTACCACTGACCTCCAAACTCCTCAGACGTGAACCTCATAGAGCAACATCCTTGAAACGTGCTGTTCAGAAGAGATATCCACCTGTTCGTACTCTTCCGGATTTATGGACAGCCATGCAGGATTCATGGTGTCAGTTCCCACCAGCACTACTCCACACATTAATCGAGTCCATGCGACGTCGTTTCGGCACCTCTGCGTGCTCGTGGAGGCCCTACACGATATTAGGCAGGTGTAGCAGTTTTCCTGGATCTTCAGTGTATATTAATGTTTAGAGTTTTCCACCATGTTAGTCAATGTAGAAGATGATATAACTTTACAGGAAGAGTTAACATTGGGTAAACTGTAAGGTCTGGCGTCACTACCGCCAAGAACCGTGAGTAGCGCAGTGACACACCCCTGTAAAGAGAGCAGCGGCAGGACCGAACGCCCATACTCGCAATGTCGCTCCTTCTTAATTGCACAAAACTCTTTGCTAATGCTCACACTGGGCTAGTAACGTTGACTCAGTATAGTGGCGCAGGCAGAAAACTTTATGAATATGTTTGGAGCATGTTTGTGTTAGACTGCTGAGGCTTAGACGCAAGTAGTTGATGAGCAGAGCTAATGTCGTGTGCGGCACATCACTCCAAAGTACGAAGGTAGGTTGCGTGTGTCTTGCTGTCGACCTGTTAACTATCCAAGAGTTGTGATATTGTGGTCATGGATGACCTATAGCTCTCGGCTTGTAATTTACTGGAGTTTTGTAGGCTTGAAGAATACCTAATTAATTATTTCCAGCTTTTGTAAACTATTCTGGTTAGGAGAGGTAAGTCCCGCATTGGCAAAGACCACTAATTCAACTTTCCCACCACAGCTCTATTATGGCATTTATGCCACAAAAACTCTAACATGAGTGAAGTTTTCGTGTGTGACCTTTTTGCCACTGGTTTCGGTACACTCAAGTGCGAGTAGTCTGTGATTTCTGAGAAATGCCATCTTCTATTTGGTCTCAATGTAGTTAAGAATGTACAGCGTCGTATTACAGGACATTTGGCCTCCAAAATACAGGTAACTTTTATCAGAGTTAGTTTCTCCTTATTTGTAGCTGTACTTAAATTACACAAATGCCGTTTTCATTGAAAATTTAATTACGCAGAATTCACGTGTAGGGGTCTGCTGGAGGGTGTGACAGGTTGAGGGAGTGCGGCTGGATTTCCAGGACACATCTTTAGCGTGCAGGTGCGCCAGCGTCAGTATACCGCCACGCGCCCCTGTAAACTACTGCTTGCGGGAACAGCGCATAATGTCCAACAGTACGTTGTCAGTTAGGGTTTGACGCTCTAATTTCTCTCAGGAGTTCAGTGGTTCAAATGGCTCTGAGCACTATGGGACCTAACAATGGTTCAAATGGCTCTGAGCACTATGGGACTTAACATCTATGGTCATCAGTCCCCTAGAACTTAGAACTACTTAAACCTAACTAACCTAAGGACATCACACAACACCCAGCCATCACGAGGCAGAGAAAATCCCTGACCCCGCCGGGAATCGAACCCGGGAACCCGGGCGTGGGAAGCGAGAACGCTACCGCACGGGGACCTAACATCTGAGGTCATCAGTCCCCTAGAACTTAGAACTGCTTAAACCTAACTAACCTAAGGGCACAACACACACCCATGCCCGAGGCAGGATTCGAACCTGCGACCGTAGCGATCGCACGGTTCCAGACTGAAGCGCCTAGAACCACTCGGCCACACCGGCCGGCTTCCCTCAGGAGTCTGCCGATGTATTTTTATTGTGTTTGTCAGCAGCACAGTTGTTTAATTCAGTGTAAGAATTAATCTGATCACAGGAGGATATTAGGAATGTTTCAGGTGCACCCGATCTTCTCGTACTTGACAGGCTGCTTGCTTGATATTGGTTATAACTCCACTAGTTTTCAAAGGAAACGTTGCTATCTACATGCCCTGCTTTTGCCTCTTTTTAGCGTCCGTCTATGGAGCATCGGGATAAAGTTTTTGATGGAGTAAAACCATCTACGGCGAGGTGCACCTTTCTGTATCGACTTTTGACACATTTTCGACCTCTAACATCTCATCTTTGTGATGTCTAATTACATTGCTAACCGTGTGCACCAGTACCGTGTTAGAGTTAAAATATTTTGCGTAAAAGATTGAAATCTTTAAAACAAAAGATCGATTTCTGTCACTGTGTGACCATCTTCAGTGCAAACTACTTGAACCTTGTAGGTTCCGACAGCTTGCATCGAAGATGGTCACACAGTGACCGAAATCGATCTGTAAAATAAAACATTTAAATCTTTACGACCAGTGCTGCCAATTACCCATTTCTGTGCTCGAAGTGGTTGGCTTCAAAAGTACCACCTAAGAATAAGGGCATGAGGTTATATTGTTTTCTGGATGGTGCAAAGTTTTCAAAATAGCGCCCATGAATTTCATTTTGGAAGTAATCTCCATCCATGTACGTGGTGTCAGCCATACAATTTCACTGTGTGAGGTGGATTCCATCTGGATTCTGATTAAAGTGAATCGACAAATCTTCATCAACCTCTTATAACATGGTATGTAGCCCTTTGTGTCTATTTCTTACCCTCTTGACATTATAATAATTTTCAGAATGCTGTTAGCATCAAGTCTACCTTTCTCCGACTGTGAGTTCATTTGGTCGTTCCTGCCCGACATAAGCTACACGGGCTTGGTGTACACGCACCACTGCGGTTTTTCCCTTCCTATCGTCAAATCATCTTCACTATGACTGTACACAGTCATTTTCGTTTCCTACAGCAAAAATACATAATACATCAACATACAGCATTCGTAAAATAGTTAACCACGTGTTTAAATTGTACATGTGACATACTGTGTTAGCGTAACCCTTAGTAAAACCCTGTTGACAAATGGTGTACCGCATTTTCTTGTGTCAACAATTTTGCTGTTTGCACAGCATACAGAACCAACCAGTGGGCGCACGCGAGAACTCTTGCGAAATGCCTGGTACCGCGAATTAGTTCAATCGAGGGCAGGCCAAATGGAATAATACACAGCAAATAGCTTACTTAATTACATATGTATACATGGATCCTGTGTTTGTACAAATGGATGATCACTGGCGCATAATACACAGTTCAGTGATTTTTAATTACAGCCCTATTTACCTTTTTCATCTCGGGAACGTCCATATCTTGTTTCATAAGGTACCACATTATGTGCGCATCTCCATTAGGTGCTAATTTCTTAACAGTCGTACTAGCATTTCCTTTGCTGAGGTTATTAATGTAATTTCTTTTTTAACAGTGGTTCTCGAGTTGAACAAATGAAATGGGAGGAGGGCGAATAGAACTCTCGTTCTGAGGATTCCGTACAAAGTTAACTACGTGTAATACAATTCATCTTTAGGTTTTGATGAGTGCCTTTCCGAGTATCAAATTTGTCACATAAGTGGCCGTATCTTGTCATTTTCTTCACTTAGGAGCTTAAACGTTTCACACCACTAAGGGATCGTAGACTTCGGTATTTCACATAAATTTCTACTTGACACCTCTACTGGATCCTGACGAAAGGTGTCTTAACAGACGGGGCAGACAGACAGACGGACAACAACCATTTGCTAGAGGAATTCCGATTTTGCCGACTGAGGAGTTGAACACTAAGAAATCTTATCTTTTGATCTGCAGTCCTTACCCGCTAAAGAGTAAACAGTTTCGGTGTAAAAGGCCTAATTGTCAGTATTCATATGGACATCCTGAGATAAATTTTCAGAAAGCATGATGGTAGCATCAGCAGTACTATCAGTGATAGTAGTTCTTGCTTTATTCCTAACTGCAGAGCCTTTATTATCTTATTAACTGTGGATCTAGAAATAAAATTTAAAATACAAAATACGGCCTATGCGCACTATTAGGTAACTGTCTACAATATACACTTACATAGAATGTAATGTAGTCGTTCGCCGTTACTTTTCAATCTGTACATCGAAGAAGCAATGACGAAAATGAAAGAAACGTTTAAGAGTCGTTTACAATTCAGGGTGAAATGATATAAACGATAAGATTAGCTGATGACTTTGCTATCCTAAGAGAAAGTGAAGAATTACAGGATCTGTTGAATCGAATGAACAAGAATTTTACGAAAGAGGATCAGGTTGTGATTGTGGGTAGAGGGGGAATATGATGTAGGTGGTGACCTGGTAAAGACAGCTTCTCGAACAGGTGGCACTAATGTGCACTTCGTGCAACTGTTTCAGCGTCATGATCGGCCTCATCTTAATGCTGCTGTTAGGCGTGTTAAAATGGGGCTGAAGAAGGCACAGATAGCGGAGGGCATGGGTCACATTGCAGTGGTACCAGTTGAGTTCTGCACCTCAATAGGCATGGGAAGGGGAGGCTGGCAAAGCTAATAAGTGACAGTGTAGTGGGTGGTGGTGGGATCACTCATGGAAACATTCCAATTTAGATTGAAGTCAAATGATAGGTAAACGTGCTTAAACGAAGTCCCTCTAGCAAACAATTCACCTTCAGAGGAGGTCAAGTATCCAAGCAAAGAATGAATTAGCATATTTCATGAGAATATAATGACTCTGATATTATTGGTATAACGGAGAACCACTTAAATAATTTGACAGTTCTGTGGCTTCCTTTACCAGGATACAGATTAGGTGGCTGTTTTTCAGATAGTTCTTTGCGGAGTGTGGGAGTGTCTATGAACGCAAAAAACAGTATTCCATTTGAGTCCGTAGACATATCACGTCACTGCACTGAACAGGTATTTGAATGTTGTGCAGGGGCTGCTGAGTTTAATGAAACTTAACTTCTAATTGTCGTTGTTTTTACGTCCCCTAACTTCAGAGCATTTCTGCTCGAGCAAGAAAGGGTTCTCGTTTCACTTTGTAGGAAGTAAAAAAAATAGTTTATTTAGTGACTTCAATATTAGTTTTGTATACGAATGTACAAGAAAAAGGATGTTGGAACATATACTAAACTCATATGATTTTATGCAGACCGTGTTTTTTTTTTCAAACAGGGTGCAGGGGAACAGTAGCACAACTACGGACAAAATTTTTACTCATTCTTCATTACTAGAGGGACATTCTGTTAGTAAAAGGGTGAATGGTCTTTAAGATCATGATGCAAAAATTTTGACACTAAAAGACTTTTGTACTCAATCAAATGTCACATATAATTACAAGCTATGTAGGAAAGTTAATCCAGCGGAAATAGAGAATTTTTTTAAACCTCCTTAAGGAACAAGAGTGGCAGGATGTTTATAGTGCCGATAGATGACAAATACAATGCCTTCCTTAGCACATTTCTCACACTCTTTGAGAGTTGCTTTCCATTAGAACGTGCTAATCAGGAACTAGCAGTAATAGGCAGCCCGGGAAGCTGACTAGTGGGATAAGGATATCATGTAGAACACAACGATAATTATATCAAAATGTTAAAAGTTGTCGCAATCAGGCTACAGTAGTCCATTAGAAACAATACTGTAAGCTGCTTAAAGTGTTATTAGGACGGCAAAGAGTATTTGGTACGCAAATAGAATAGCTAATTCACAGGTTAAAATTAAAACCATATGGTCAGTTGTGAAGGAAGTGTCTGGTCAGCAGCACAAGGCCGACGATATAAAGTCAGTTCATAGTATAAACATTTCTGTTACTGATAAGTGAGATATATGTACAGTATTTAACCATAATTTTCTGAGCATTGTCGGTGAATTAAATAAAAACTTAATTTCTACAGGGAATCTAACAACTCTTTTGGAAAATGTCTCTCCGAGATTGAAGTCTGAAATACTCCTCTTTGATAGGGACAAGGGAAGACTGAGTCAAACATTGAAGACTAATGACGCTCATGGGTATAATGGAGTGCCTAGTAGAACATTTAAGTACTGTGTTGCACATGTTAACCCTGTACTTATACATATTTGTAATTTTTCCTTTAACCAAGCTCTGTTTCCGGAACGATTAAAGTACTCTGTAGTAATGCCGCTTTATAAAAAGGGAGAAAGGGATAATGTAGACAAGACCGACCACCGGCAATTGCGCTCGAGCAGCGGAGGCACGCGCTTCACATATGAAGCGCACTACCTGTGCTTGGCTAGAAGAAGAGCTGTAAAGCTGTATTTGCACTGTGGCGTGACACTGAGCAAATTGTCGTGCTCGTTCTTACGACACAGCAAAATTGTGGTGTCCTCGCGTCACAGAATGGACAGAAACGAGTAGCAGAAGAAGACAGACGTAGAGAAGAAGCCTTCGACACCGCAACCGCCGGCCGGTGTGGCCGAGCACCTCTAGGCGCTACAGTCTGGAACCGCGCGACTGTTACGGTCGCAGGTTCGAATCCTGCCTCGGGCATGGATGTGTGTGATGCCCTTAGGTTAGTTAGGTTTAAGTAGTTCTAAGTTCTAGGGGACTGATGACCTCATCAGTTAAGTCCCATAGTGCTCAGAGCCATTTGAACACCGCAACCCACCAGGCATGCGGAACGGAAGCGCGACGAACGTCGTACACCTATCCCGCCTCTGTACATTAAGTGCAGTAGAGGGTCATGAGCAGAAATGTATGATATCGTAGTGTAACCTCCCCGCAAGAATAAAAGACAATGATAATAACCCAAGTGTAACCTTCTAACAGAATTAACGTTAAGGAATCAAGATTGAGCATTAACCCACAACAACATTAATTAAATAATGAAGCATAAAGCATGTGTAACATCTGAACACAAATAATTAAACCTGACAAATTTTATAAGGGCAGCGGCGCTGACCTTCGGCCCTGTGCAACAATTAAACCGAACACAAAAACCAAAATTCTTACATCAGTAAACTGCATCAATATCTGCTCTTATTTTTCGGCACAGCTCCGTGCAATGCTGGCCCATGTTTAATTTTAATTCTTGGAGGGAATGCTTAGGAAGTATTATTTAACTTGAAATGAATGCTTTTCTTTAAAAAAATTACTTTGTAGAAAAATTATTATTGGGCCATTTTTTGAACAAATTAATTACAAATAACATACGTTATTAGCTGAGCGCAATGCTGCTTCATTACCTTCTATAACAATATACCTCGTCCCGGACCGTGACCAGAGATGCAAGGAGAGCACGCCGCCGACGCATGCCGACGTGCGCTCAGTACAACCTTCCACTCGCTACAACTAATGCCGACTGAGTGCCACTCGCAACTGCCTCCTCGCAACTGAACACTCGCGCGGTCAAGCGCAGACCAGCAACGATAAATAACTCTCTGGTCAGAGATTCTGTTATGCCTCGCCATCGCCGGTAATGAATACGTACGCGTTTCAATAGCCAACTGCTGCAAGGAAGAAGTAGTAGGCGTAGAGTCTCTGGACTCAGGTGCCATGGTCCAGCTGCAGGCATCGAGCGTGGCCGACCACCGAGCACTGAAGGGAGCTGTGGCCGCCCACTTCGTTGATCCACCTACTGTGGAGAAGACGCCGGCGCCGAAACAGCGCGAAAAGCTGTCCAAGGCCCTGAACAGGAGGCTGCCTTGGATCTGTGGTGAGAAGACGGTCCGAGAGGGGCTGTCACGCGCTGAATTCCGGGGTGCAACTACTAAGCTGCAAAACCGGACAAATAAGAAGAGGCCACCGCTGTACATCGTCGTAGTGGGAACTGCGACAGATGGCAGCGACATCTTCCGCATAAGGAAGCTCTTAGGCTTTCCTGTGAGAGTCGAAGAGCTCCCCCTAGGCATGGACCGTAAGCCACAGTGCTTCAGGTGCCAAGCTGAAGCGCACGACACCCGCACCTGTGGCAGATGACGAGAAGAGGCGCCGACTTGTACCCGCGGGCCACACCTGGCAAACTTGAGTGACTGCCCGGCTTCCGCCAGCGACGGCTGCGCTGGAGACAGGGCGCAAACCGAGAAGACGCGATGACGGCGCCGCAAACGCCGCCGAACGAAGACGCAGCAGAAAGGACAAAAGACAGCTCCTACTGCCAACAGGCGGCCGGAATACCGCGCCAGTGAGAGTGGCGCGGGGGACTGGCCGCCGGCAGTTGCACAGCAGGCGCCGCCAGTGCAGGAGATGCGCGCCATGCTGGCGGCCACGGCGGAGGAGGCGATTGCGGCTTTCAGAGCCGCCATGGCCGCAGATAGGTCAGCTTCTAAGGCCATCCTGCCTGTAGAGACGGTGCAGGCACGCAGCCAACAGCCGCAATTGCGCTCGCAGGTGGCGCACGACATCTGTGTGGACGCCACAGGTGAAGAGAAGACATTTGCCGCCGCTCCCCTTGTGGAGCAGCCAGCGGAAAACCACAGCGCGACGGACACGCCGCAGAAGAACACGGGTGCCGCCGCAGGAACGCCGAAGCCCATCGGTTCCGAGTAGTTCCGCCCCCACGAGAGGGCTACCAGAGTGATCAGGACGCTCAAGGCCTTGGGCTACGTCGTCCGCAACACAGGGAAAGCACAACCGCGGCCCTCACTGAGCCTGTTAGAGCAGCGTCCGCAGCTCGTGGTCGTGCGGTGGCGTTCTCGCTTCCCACGCCCAGGTTGTCGGATTCGATTCCCGGCGGGGTCAGGGATTTTCTCTGCCTCGTGATGACTGGGTGTTGTGTGATGTCCTTAGGTTAGTTAGGTTTACGTAGTTCTAAGTTCTGGGGGACTGATGACCATAGATGTTAACTCCCGTAGTGCTCAGAGCCATTTTTTGTTAGCGCAGCGAACGAGTGAGGACTGGTGCCGCTACGCGACTGCACATCTCCGAGTACTTGGCTTCGACGCTCGCCCACCAGACACCGATGGGCAACCTGGGCCTTTCCCGGCGCCAAGTCACCACTGACGCAGCGCGGCAGGGGGCTCTCACAGCCTAAACCGCAGGACACCGTGCTGCACCACCACGACGGACTGATCTCTTATGACGAAAATATGACTTGACACGGTATCCGCTTGCATGTTTCAAATGGCTCTGAGCACTATGGGACTTAACTTCTGAGGTCATCGGTCCCCTAGAACTTAAAACTACTTAAACCTAACTAAACTAAGGACATCACACATATCAGTGCCGGAGGCAGGATTCGAACCTGCGACCGTATCGGTCGCGTGGTTCCAGACTGTAGCACCTAGAACCACTCGGCCACCCTGGTCGGCCCGCCTGCCGCTTCTATCTTATCCCATCCTTGCATGACCTATCGCTGTCAGCAAGACATCCACTACTGCTCTTACTACCCGACCATCGCAGAGGTTTCTTTCCCTTGGCGTTTGCCTTGCCATTTTTTTCTATCTGCCCTTCAAACTGCTACCCCTCATTAGACTTTCGATCCGATATATCTCCAGTTGAGCGCGTGTAAATGGTTAACCTTAACCAGAAGTATGCAAACAACGTAGTACACCCATCCTGTGACACCTCATATTAATGAAAACTAACCCTTACACAGAGATGGCAGTAGAACTTTTCAGTTAGCCATCATGCCGGTGTGGGCGTGGAGGGGCTCCACCTTTTCTTTAAAAAAAATTTAGACAATATTAGACCTATTTCTATGCTGTCAGTGTTTGCTGAAGTCATTGAAAAGGCTGTTTATCGAAGCATAATTGATTACTTTATATCACATAATTTACTATCAAATGTACAGTTCGGCTCTAGAAGTGGTTAAACAATTGAAAGTTCTATATTCTCTTCTCTTTGTAAGGTGTATTCTGTGAGTGTGTACTGAACTAGGGACCTAGAAACGATGGAGAGGCTTCGTCCTGCTGTAGCTCTCACCCCAACTGTTTGTGTGGTAGAGTAATTCTGGTGTACACTTACGTGGAGACAGTGTTTGCACAGCAATCGCCAACATCGTGTAACTGATACGAAATAAGGGGAACCAACCCGCGTTCACCACGCAGATGAAAAACCGCCTAAAAACCATCCACAGGGTGGCAGGCACACCGGACCTCGACACTAATCCGCCGGGCGGATTCGTGCCGGGGACCAGCACGCCTTCTCGCTCGGGAAACAGCGCGTTAGACCGCACGGCTAGCGGGGGGCGCTTCTCTGTAAGGTACTGGATGGATTAAACAAAAGTTTCGAACGCTAGGCACTGTTTTTTTATTTAACTGTTTGATTGTGTTGCTCACAAGATATTGCTCCAGAAGTTGGGCCATTATGGAATACGGGATATCTCACAATTGGTTCACCTCTTACTTTGACTAGAGACAACAAAAGGTCATTATTCACAGTGGCAGTGATGTGAGGACTGAGTGGGGGCACGGTCAAACGGGGGTTGCACCAGGGATCAGTGTTGGAGCCACTCCTGCTCCTTATTTATATAAATGATATGCCCTCTAGTTTCACGGGTAATTCTAAAATATTTCTGTTTGCTGATAACACTAGCTTGATAGTAATGGATGTTGTGTGCAACATTGTCTCTGTTTCAGATTGTGCAGTTATGACATGAGTTCATGGCTTGTAGACAATAAACTAACGATAAATCACGGTAAGACTCAGTTTTTATAGAATTTAGCACACAATTCAACAAAAGCCAACGTTTTAATTTCACAGAATGGGCATATGACTAGTGAAACTGAACAGATAAAATCTCTTGGTCTTCAGATAGAAAATAAACCATCGTGGGAAGCCCACGTTCAGGATCTTGTTCGAAGACTTAATGCTGGGATTTTTACTATTCGTACGGTATCTGAAGTAAGTCATCGAAAATTAGTCTACTTTGCTTATTTTGATTCACTTTTTGGGATAACTCTTCCAATTCTCAAAGGATATTTTTGGCTCAGAAAAGGCCGGTTCGGACAATAAGTGGTGTACGTTCACGAACCTCATGTCGACCCCTTTTCATTAGTCTGGATATTCTAACAGTGGCGTCTCAATATATATGAGTCGCCCGCTGCTTACCACGCACTTCGTAGGAGTGGTCAAGGGCTGGCTCGCAGTGCGCCTTCCTTCGTCTCGGCCTCCTTTATCCACTAGCCGCTTGGGCCCCTGCTCGAACTTTATGAAGCGCTGACTGTCCCTACGGTACGTCCAATGTTTTTCTTTGCTGGTCACTATCTGTTTTCGCTCTCTCAAAAAATATGAAAATGATATCAGGGTTGGCTGTTCAGATAATGAGCACACAGTAGACGAAATAAGTACGGAATTATTTTTCTTATGTTATTGTTAAGACCGAAAACAGAACAGTAAATCAGTATAACAAGACCTCACACTAAAGATTCTCTCTTTTCTTCGTTTGTTTTAAATTTCACTCGTGGATGCATTTAGTGGAGATTCACAGCATTGCGTGCGCTGTTTACGTAGTGCGATATCCAGAACGATGGAGATTTTAACGCCAAAATTAAAATGGCTTAGTCAAATTGAGGCATGGAATTTGGTTCAGCGAATAAGATACAATTTTATAAATGCAAAAATTTGTATAACAATCATAAGGCGCTGCGTAGTCGATTTGAGAGAGTTTTGGTTTCCGCGCTCCTTGTATCGCTCACCGCTAGACGGCGGGCGTGGTCGTCATAGCGTTGAGGAGATAAATACAGACCGCCAAGTGGACAGTCGTGGCACGGACAGCTAAATGTGCCGCTTGTCAAGCCAACCGGCTTACTGTGCTCCCTCGAACTTCAGTTTATGGCAGGTCCTAGGTGGTGTGATACCAAAATGTAGTTTAATTCTCGCAGTAGACAGCAGTTGAGATCGAGAAATATGTACACATTCGTGTGTTGCAATTGTGTTGTCTGGAAGCTTTATTGGCGGAAGGGTAGCTTCACAGCGTTAAGTGTTTCTATCCTGTCGTGTATGGACTTGCATGCATGTACGGCGACCGCTATGAAGGAAGCTCCACGTTGTAGCGAGATGAGTCGGCCGCTGTAAACGCACTGGTCGGTGGCAGTGTGTGGCTCTCAAAAGTGGTGTACGTTGAATGCTAAGAGCGTAGTTACTGTCAATTGGGAAGGAGTTTTGGCTGGTAGGAAGTTATTGCAGATATCGGATAAAGAAGAACTCCTTTTCACCATGATAGGTCTATAAAACTTTGTTCATTGCCTGTGCTGCATTTGTTCTAGTGGGTTTGCCCTGTGCCCTGCAGTACTGACTTCTATTGGTTTTATGTGAATTTTTTGTGTTGTCTTTATCAGTCGAAGTGCTGTCTGCACTTCAAAGTCAGGAGTTTCATTATTACTCTAGCCTCGTTCCTAATGTAATGTCTCCCTTTTTGTAGTGACTTTGTATATCCGCGCCAGACGTCGTTGGTGCAGTGCTAATTGTTGTGACATCCTCTTTCACTTGAAGGTGGTTCCGTTGTTGTGCAGTAGTTGGCGCCAGCAGAGGAGTGTTCCGAAATGGAGTCTGATATGGACGCGCGAATAAATTCCGCACTGCTGAAAACATATCACCGACTGAAATCCATTGATGCTTGCTAAAGGTGTATAGGAACGATACAATAGACGTGAGCAATGTCAGGTGACGGATACGGCATTTTCAAGGTGGTGAAAAGGATGTGCATGACAAGCCATGGCCTGGTTGACCCTGCGCAGCTGTCATCCCTCGCAGTGAAGGGCGCCTTGATCAACTCATCCTTGTTGATCGGCGGATGATGAGCAGAGAATTGCGTGCAAAGCAAAATGTCGGCTGTAATGCCTTGGAAACAATTTAGGAATATCTTGGTTATCGCAGGGTCTGTGAGTGATGGGTCCAGCGGATGCTTACAGAAGAAGCAAAAAAAATTATCGAATGGAAATTTCTCGGGACCTGCTGGACCAATATGAAGCTGAAAATGACAATTTTCCAAAAAGCATCCTCACCTGAGATGAAGCTTGGTGGCACCACTATGAGCCAGACAGAATCCAAAACACAGTCCATGGAATGACGACATGAAACGTCTACGCCTAAGAAGAAATTCAGAACATAGCTGTCTACAGGCAGGGTGATGTCAGGCAAAGTGAAGTGAAGTGCACAGTCTTCTGGAGTAACCAGGTTGTGGTTCTTTTGGATGTCCTGGAATGTGGAGAAACGGTCAGTACAGCACGCTACAAGACGACACTGACTAAGCCGAAAGTCCGAATTTCCAGGGCAAGGCCAGAGAAGAATACCAGCCTTCACCTGCAACATGATAACGTCAGGCCCCACACTCGTTACAAAATTCTGCTGGACTGTCTCACTGCATCCACCTTACAGTCACAATTTAGCGCCGTCGGACTTCCGTCTCTTTGAGATTCTGAAAGATGGATTATGTGGTGAACATTTGCAAGACTCAGACGCTGTTGTGTAGACTGTAAGGGAGTGGTTAGCCTCAGCTGGCTCTGATTTGTACAACCGCGGCATGCAGGCTGCGGTTCATCGTTGCCAAATGTGCATAACGAATGGTTGTGATTATGTGGATAAATGACAGTCTGTAGCTGAAATGCTGCTCTATATAGCCGTGCTGTTGTGTTTTATGTATCTCCTATAGTTTCCATAAATAAAAATAGTAGGCACTACTTTCGGAACGACCCTCGTATGTTCTGTTAAGGTTGTTTTAAAGCTGTATTTTAGTGATTCAGATTTTACTAAGCTGTCTTAAGCGGTCCTGAGCTTATGGGAAGAGATTCTTTGTTAATTACAATCATTGGCCAATTAGATTACGGCAGTAACCGTTCTCAAACTGTACAGCTACTGCTAGAGTTTCATTTCTTAAGAATGAATTAACTGACGATTATTTACTGGGGTGCCATTAGCTGACGCCGAGTATCTTCATTCAAAGTTGGGCTTAAGTAAATGGAACACTAATTTTTATCTATCAAAATATTCTTTAATAATAACTACTGTGGTTGTTTATTACTATTCCCGAGCTCGGGGTAAGTTATGGGGTTTTGAAATAGTTGTATTCTTGTATTCTGGACAATCTGTACATCACAGAAGCATTGACGGAAATAAGATAAAGGTTCAAGATTGGGATTAAAATTCAGGGTGAAAGAACATCAATGCTAAGATTCACGGTTGACATTGGTATCATTGGGAAAGTGAAGAAGAAATGGGAGCACCTGTTGAACGGAATTCAGAGTGACAGAATGCAGAGTGACAGGAAACCGAAGAAAGACAGAAGTAATGAGGAGTTACACCAATGAGATTAGAGATATACATAATATAAAAACTGATGAGTCCTAAGTAGACTAACACAAGGAATTTTGGTATCTCGGAAGCAAATTAATTCATGACGGACGAAGCAAGTGGGACATAAAAAGCTTACTACCACGGTCAAATAAGTCATATCTGTCCAAAATAACTCTGTTAGGATTCACCAAAGGCTCCAATTTGAAGAAGAAGTTTCTGATAATGTACGGTGGGAGCACACTATTTATGAAAGTTCATCGTCGATTGTGGGAAAACTGGAAAACAAGGGAATGGAAGCGTACGAGATATAGTGCTGCACAAGGGCTTAGAAAGTAAGTGGACCGAGGGGATAAGAAATAATGGCGTTTTCCACGGAATCTGTGAGGGGCAAAAATGTCGCAACCCTTTACTAGAAGAAGGGACAGGACTGTAGGAGATGTGCTAAGACATGAGGAAATAACATCCATGATACTAAAGGTGCCTACGGAGGGTAAAAACTGTAGAAGAAGTTGAAACATATGTAGAAAATATTCGACGCTGTGTGTAAGTGGTACTGTGAGACGAAGAGATTGGCACAGGAGAGGAATTCGTAGTTGGGCTTATCCAACCTTATGTACACCTATAATTACGTAGCACGTTCCAATTACTTAAAACATTTAACGTGGCTGCATTACGTCACATTCCAGGAAATCGTGTAATTAGTGATTTAATTAGCTATAAGAGACTGGGTCACAAAAACTAATAGGCTGAAATGCCACATTCGTTGTGAAACAGTTCATTTGAGAATGGGGACGCCTTAGGTGCAAGATGATTCACTGTGCGACGTCGATGAAATAATTTTTATTAACCTGTCTCATACGCACAATAAATCATATACTAATACGCATCTGTTAATTTACCTTCGAAAACATTACCCGAGAAAGTGCTCTGATGAAAGTGGTTCATACTCTCGAGGATCTTGGTGTAATGCCCGTCCCTATTCTCTAGATAATTGACGGTTTTGTTACATCATTTGAGGTGATGGAGAAGAATGATTACTTAACAAATTCATTACCAGTTTCGGTTGCGTACTTGTTATCATAGACGTAACTCCATCTTAAGTGATATCACTACTGACAGCACCTACGAAACCCCAAATCTGCAATTGGGAACACCCATGATTCCAAATATGTGCAAATGTTGTTGAGAGAAAGGTTAAACCACTGTACCTAGATTTAGTAGAGATGCCGGTGTACTTGCTTGTGGTTGAATTTGGCTCCGTATGAGTGAAGGCTGCGAACAGCTAGTCACTGCAGAAGTGAGAAATACGTGCTCGCAATGTTGCTCGATGCAATCTCTGACACTTGGAGCCCAATTTGCCTTAGGATTACCTCCATGTATCACGGGCTTCTCTGTAACGAATTACGATTACGATATTGTACAGAGGTAAGGAAGTAGTTGTCCTGAATACAAATACAGCCGTGCTGATTTACACAAACGCAGAGAGAGAAACACAGTGCAGTCAATTTAACTGAAGGTGAAACATCATAATGCCGTCGATGTGACATCGGAGCCGTGTGTTTTCGTATCTGTGGCTCTGTGACGTAGCAACATGTACCATGCCGTCTCGTCAGAATGCGCATTCGGCACCGTCTGCCAGCTTTGAGAGGGATATACGCGCTGTCTTAGTCTCAGTATGTGTTCCTCCACACGTCCCTTCGAGTCTTCGTGCGCCAGCTGGCCAATGTCACCCCCAACCACTGTGGTAGGGCATGCTGCTTACGCTAGCCCGCTGGAGGAGACGCTCCCGCTGTATACCTTTTAGTAGACGAGCCGTAGACCGCAGGGTAGGACTAGCAACAAGCCGAGGCCAGCTGCGTCTAAGGAACTAGCTATTGCCTCTTTGTCTAATGCCCTGCCAGTTCACCACCGAAGAAAATTATGTTGGTGAGAAGCTTCCTAAAACACTCGCTATCGGCTGTTTGGCGTTCCACAGCCAGTGACTGATGCATTGGCTACTTTCATTTACGTCGTAAAGGTTCAGTTGCTTCTTCAGTATTAGGTTCGTTCTACTAGTGTTCTTAATATTATTTGTAAGTTTGTAAATTACTGCCACAATGTCTGATATATGGGTATCTACCTTAGTTTACCCATTGTGGTAATTACGTTCTGGTTTCTGCACTGTTCATTCCATGCTCTGCTTTCTTTTAAAGTTAAAAGCTTTTATTGAATAATTAGAAACGTTCGTAAATATTTATTACCAGCAGTGGGACTTCTGACGTTTTACGTGTTCTATGTGTAACTGAAGTTGTCTGTTTTCATATTTTTACTATCTTGTATTTTTCCATTTATTCCCGTTTTTAATGAAAATGGCCTTTTGAATGTTGTAGCTACCACATGTGGCCAGCTAACTGTGTGAAATTACCGAGTGTGCCAGAAAGAGGGCGCGTCCAGTGTTTGTGACAGACGTCGGCTCCACATTGTAAGCAGCCTGTGCTGAAACCATTGTCATAAATTCTTTGAAGTGTCGGTTTAACAGGTGACTAATCCATTGTTGTTGAGTCTCCCGGAATTTACATTGTGCAGTTTTATTTCTTGTGTAGTAGTCGCTTAAGGAAATAATTTTTTTTTCAATAATTAGTTTGTTAGCCTGGAATCTCCCACTCCCACTTCCCTGTTCTCAACCTTTGAGCTTCCTCTTGTAAATCAAATTTTACGCAATCATCTTTGTGATATTTGTCTTAATCCGACAAACTTTGCATCAGAAAAAACACTTTCTGTTGAAAACTTACGTTTACAGCTAGCTACCGATGAATCCTCATGCTGTATAGATCATTGACGAAATTATTTTTAATTTATCTCCGGCACAAATTTTTGATTTATGTTTTTTCATTCGTGCGAACTTAGAAATCATAGAATTTTATTGTTCTTTGAGAGTTTTCATTTTAGATATCCAACGCAGTTGAATATTTCTAATCCTCACAAACATAAACACAACATATCACAAACTTTCCAAACAAGGATTGGAGGATAAAAAAATGGTTCAAATGGTTCTGAGCACTATGGGACTTAACATCTGTGGTCATCAGTCCCCTAGAACTTAGAACTACTTAAACCTAATTAACCTAAGGACATCACACACATCTATGCCCGAGGCAGGATTCGAACCTGCGACCGAAGCAGTCGCGGGTTCCGGACTGAGCGCCTGAACCGCTAGACCACCGCGGCCGGCAATTGGAGGATAAAACAAGTAAGAAATGTATAAATTAAAACAAATGAAAATAAGAAATCGTTATTTGCAAGAAAGGAGTAGGTATTACCAAGTTCACTGAATTATCGAGAGCAATGAAACGATTGACTAAAGGCCTTACATCAACACATAAACGCACTCAATACTAGATATCCTTAGTAAACAAAAAAGAAAAAAACGCTGGAAAAGAGAAAATACGTTATTTTTGGACGACAAACGCAGCACCAACTTTTTAAAAATAATTCTTTTATAAACGTACACAGTTAAAACCTGTCACCCAATCTTGACCAACAAAGTCAGTGTTACGCCTCTAACGATCAGGCTATAGCATGCACATCCCAAGAATCCCACCGGAGAGTGGTCCCTAGGACTTGGAAAGAAGAAGAAGTTCGTTTAAACGCAATACAGTTAAGAGATTTTATATTAATGTATTACAGTGTTAATTCTATTTACACTTTAACCTTACATTGCATTTAAAGGTTTCTGGGAAGGTACCCTTCAATGGAGTAGAAGCAATTGCTCAACAGGAAGTTCTTCATTTCAGTTCTAAACTCCACTACTTTGTTTACATGACGCTTTTTTATGTGTACTTTCGATATTTTAAATACCTGTGTACTGATGCACCTGACCCCTTTCTTCACTGATGTCTTCTACAGGCTGTTTTTGACCTTTGCATATAATAATCTCCCTAATTCTCTTCTTCTTTTTTGGTGAAAAGAGGATTGTTAGTAACGGCAAAGGATATTAATGAAAATCCAGTCAGCTCTAGAAAGAACAGCGGTATGAGCCCACTTGTCAGTACGAGGTTGCATTATTGCCTGGATGAATGTATTGATTCCGTTGAAGATGGTGTTATTGCCCCGTTGTATCCTCTTCTGAGGAAAGCTGTCCAACATCTGTTTTAACTCGTCCTTGATATCATGCATATTGGCACTGGAATGGAACTGACGACCTAGAAGGTCCAACACATGTTCTATCCAGGACAGACGTGGGGATTTCCTGTTCACTGGACTGCCTCAGTATCACACACACTGCTTGCAGGGACATGTGCCATGCTCGGTCGAGTATAACACTGTTGAAAAATGCCATCACGATATTGAGACATGGGAATCCACACACGATGACCCAGGATGACCGTGACGTACTGGTGTGCAGTGAGAATCCCTTTAGCCACTTCCAGGCTTGAACTGAATTCATTTCCAACAGCTCCCAAGCCCATGCCGTCATTAATTACACAGCTGTGCCTTACCAAAACTTAGGAAGAATGGTGATGTCTGTCCAGGTCACCTCCATATTCGGCGGTGAATATCATCAGTTGTGGTGCAGAACTATAACTCAACGCCGAAAATAATTTGGTGCCACTCATCAGCATTCCGTCATTTCTAGTCACGGCACCAATCGCAACATAGTCGCTTGTGCTGTGATGTTAACGTCAGCCTACGCATGGGACAGTATTCGGTAAGGTTCAAATGGCTCTGAGCACTATGGAATTTAACTTCTGGCGTCATCAGTCCCCTACAACCTAGAACTACTTAAACCTAAATAACCTAAGGACATCACACACATCCATGCCCGAGGCAGGATTCGAACCTGAGACCGTAGCCGTCGCGCATTTCCAGACTGTAGCGCCTAGAACCGCTCGGCCCCTCCGGACGGCAGTATTCGGTAAGCCCAGTAATGGCAGCTACTAATAGCTTGGGAGTAATGGTAAGGGTTGAAACAGATTGTTGGAAGGAGTCCATTGCTTGTTCAGAAACGGGAGCCGCACATATGAGGAGCTTTCGATGTACTTGTACAAGAATACGGCGATCTCCCCTTGTGTCGGAGAGACGTGGTCGACCAGAACCATTACGACCAGTAGGCTTGTCTCCATGTTCACATGCAGTCCAGCATTCGTCCACTGCTAAATTCGAATATCCCACAGATTTGGGTACTGCGTGATTCGACTACCTGACCCAATGGAGACCCTGAATGAAGTTTACCTCGAATTCTGTCAGGTGCTGATAAACCTATGTCATACGAATAAGTGACACCTGCGTGTCGTTCACAGTTATCAGTCAACATCTGACATTGTTTATGCCTTTAACATATACTGCCAGTTATCGGTCAGACCCCGACCTACGAGTATAACGTTCGTCCATCAAAGACGCGTACGGGGCTCCAAATTTTAGCACTCACAATACTACACTGAAGCGCCAAAAAAACTGGTATAAGCATGTGTGTTCAAATATAGAGATGTATAAACAGCCAGAATACGACATTGCAGTCGGCTGCGCCTATATAGGACAACATGTGTCTGGCTCAATTCTTACATCGGTTACTGTTGCTACAAAAGCAGATTATCAAGATACAGGTGACTTTGAACGTGGTGTAATAATCGGCGCACCAGCGATAGGACACAGCATCTCCGAAGCAGCAATGAAGAGGGAATTTTCCCATACGACCACTTCGCAAGTGTAGCGTGAATATAAAATAAATCCGGTAAAACATCAAACCTCAGACACCGTTGTGACCGGAAAAAGATCCTGGAAGAATAGGACCAACGACGACTGGAGAGAATCGCCCAACGTGACAGAGGTGCAGTCAATCGGCAAATGTCTGCAAATTTCAATGCTGGGTCGTCAATAAGTGTCAGCGTGTGAACGATTCAACTACACATCATCGATGTGGGCTTTCGGAGCCGAAGGCCCACTCGTGTACCCTTGATGACTGTTCGGCACAAAGCTTTACGCCTCGCCTGGGCCCGTCAACACTGACGGATATCGAGACAGCCTCATGAATCCATGCACTCTCCATGTCAGCAGGGGCTGCCCAAGCTGGTGGAGGCTTTGTAATGGTGTTGGGCGTGTGCATTTGGGGTGATATGGTACCCCTGATACGTCTAGATACGACCCCGACAGATGACACGTACGTAAGCATCCTGTCTGATCACCTGCATCCTTTCATGTCCATTGTGCATTCCTACGGACTTGAGCAATTCCAGCAGGACAAAGCGACAGCCCACACGTCCATAATCGCTACAGAATGGGTCCAGCAACACTCTTCTGAGTTTAAACACTTCCGCTGGCCGCTAGACTCCCCAGACATGGACATTATTGAGCATATATGGGATGTCTTGCCAAAAGACATCACCACCCCCTCGTACTCTTCACGCATTTATGGACTGCCCTGCAGGATTCATTCTCCAGCACTGTTTCAGAAGTTAGTCGATAGCCCGCATCTCGTGGTCGTGCGGTAGCGTTCTCGCTTCCCAAACCGGGGTTCCCGGGTTCGATTCCCGGCGGGGTCGGGGATTTTCTCTGCCTCGTGATGGCTGGGTGTTGTGTGATGTTCTTAGGTTAGTTACGTTTAAGTAGTTCTAAGTTCTAGGGGACTGATGACCATAGATGTTAAGTCCCATAGTGCTCAGAGCCATTTAAACCCTACACGATATTAGGCAAGTATACGAGTTTCTTGGCTCATCTCAGTGCGTACTTCTACATTTCCATTTAATACGAATTCGCGAAATTTCGGGTGTCCAGTAACGCGGAAACTTCTCTTTTACTGGATCTTCTTGTGTTCGTAACATAAGAAACTATCGCAGCCAAGCTATGTTTTACATGCCTTTTTTTATTACAGTTTCGTTGGAATACCACGTTCGGCAAAATAATGAATATGTATTCTTCGGTGGGCTTATCAGTGCGGCGAATGCGACCGAAAACTGAGTCGCTTTGTGATAAGAAAGTAAATCGCAATCACTAGAGCTGATATTTTATGGGGGATAAAAGGTTTTATGCTCTGTTTGTCAAATGGTGGAACTTTATTCTTTACTGCTGCAGATTTAATCAAATGTAAGTGCTGCGTTTCAATGTTATAGGAATTATGATGCAGTTCTAATGAAGAAAATCAACATTCGTTTTACGAGGAGTTTCATCTTACACACACAGACACGCATACACACACACACACACACACACACACAACCGAAGGAGAGAGAGAGAGAGAGAGACAGAAATACGAACTACTGAATGTTTGCGCAGCAGTGCAACTTTCTCCTTTAGCCCACTCCTTTGAAGATACATTTTTTGAAAGTTTCATGCCTATTTCCACGATTCGACAAGGCATAGTTATCACTAGATTTCGTTGAATTTTACTTTCGTGTCTTCTTTAGCGACGGTGTTTCGTAGAATTTCTCTCTCTCTCTCTCTCTCTCTCTCTCTCTCTCTCTCTCTGTGTGTGTGTGTGTGATTAATCTCACCTATCCACTGCCTTTGTAATTCTGTGTCAGGTATTTCCTGGCTGTTTTCTCGACGTGTGGCGTATACCAGAAGTACCAGAAGTTTATTATCTACGTTTCATATCCAGCTCGTTTCAGTCCTACCACGTTCTCTTGTTTTTACGAGAATGGGAAACAGTAACTTCAATCCACTTATTGCCCAGATAACGCCAAGCAATACTGCTCTGTTCTCTTTTTCTCTGTACTAAAATCAACTTACCGACTTTAGGCATCACGCAGTGTCTTTTTTGTTAGACATATTTTTTCCGCAAACTGAAACAAGCCGACCGTTCTTCCACAATCGTACTTTGCCTTTCCCAGTAATTATGTAATATTGTTCCCTATGTTTGGGATGTTTTTTTTTGTGTGTGTTGTTCCTGTACTTGCACTACCGAAATCATTAGAGAATTTGTATCGTTACTGATTTATCGAAGACATTGTAGCATACTATTTTCGTCCTCGAACACCTCCGTAGTAGTTTGGGTCTCTGCTCACTAAATATGACAGATAGAGTACTTTCATCTTCTAAACTGAATGTGTGTTCCATCTGCTTCTCTCTCACAATCGTGAGAGAGATAATTTTCATAACTTTTTACTGTACTAATTTATTTAGAAGATAACTGTTTACATGTTTCCAGATTACTTATATCTCATTACAGTTTGTTCGAGAAGCTTTTAAAACGAGCGGAATTTGAACAACGAATAAACCCATTAACTAATTCACAATTATACAAGATTTTAACAATAATAAAGCTCTTTATATGCTGAATCAAGTATTTGAAAACGAGAAAACCTGCACATAAAAAAGCATCCACACAGCACAAATGATTTAAACCTAAATAAAAACGAAAGAAAGATACTAAATGCTGGACATACGTCAATACTTAACATGTGTAATACTTGACATTAAGGTGAACGAATTGCAGCATTTGTCACCGCTGACTCACGTAGACTGTGATTCCTCTCAAATTTCCGAAGGGAAAAGTATGCTTGACATAGTGTCTATTGTCTCAGAGTCGTAGCTGTTCAGGAAAATAAACTTTTGTGTGATGCGCCATATAAAGGGTACATATCACGTTTTCTTGTATTTTTACTAGGAAATTGCTTGTCATGACTACAAAAGTGAAGAAGAACATCGGGAAAATTCCCATTTACATTGTTTTTAGGAAGTTGACACCTATATCTCCGTGATCAACAAAGTTACAAATATCTATTGGTTCGTGTTTTGTGAAATTCTACTAACTTCTCCTTTAAGGGGCTCCGGAAAGACCCATCGTTCCAACTTTAAAATTGAGTTTATAAATTACACGTTTCCTCAGAAATTATTTGAGCCAGAACGCTGAAATTTTTATAGGTTATTTATTTGGTATTGGCTACAACTTAACACAGGGACTTTTAAAAGTATGAATTCAGTTGTTAGAGATTAATTTTTTCTATTGTATTCAAAATTCACTACTTTTTGTGTAACTTTTTTTATTTTTAAAATTCAACAGTGTATAGGTTTTTGGGGAAAGACTATAATAAGTTTAGCGGAAGGGATTGGTGTAACATTTCCTGAAAATTTGAAGCAAATTGGTTCCGTAGATCCAGTGAAAACGTGTAATTTGTATGAAAAAATATAACTTTTGAGAATCAAGCGACGAAGTTTGGATTACCTTTTTCGTGCATTCCAGATCCATAGGAGGGATTATCTTCATCTTCTGCAAACTCCTACTCCAGCTACCTCTTTGTCCTCCTCTGGCTTGTATTTCTGCCATGTTGAAATTCCAATATTTCGAAATATTTTGCAACTTACAACGTTGCCATCATTGCAAGTAGCAACAATATCATACACGCCAAAGTAAAGTGTTTCTATTCCACCAAACACAGTCTTGGGGAGTCTTGATATATAACATTATTTACACTCTCATTTGGGTTTCGGTCTTTCCACGAATACACCTTTTCAACAGTTCAGGTGCTGCCAAGTCTCTGAAAATAGGTTTTATCACCTCCATTACCGCATCGGGCAGACTAGTTTTATGAATGTACACATCTCCAGTTAACAATCCCTTTTTTTACTTTTGCCACCTGTTTTCTCCTTTGGGACACAAGTAATGACGGTGACCTTCATCGGTTGATAAGAATGAAAAAAAAGCCCAAACAGCCTTCTTCATTTCATCAACACTGTGTGTGTTTTGCCTAATAGCCAATCCATAACAATTCTGTATTTTGCCAATTACACTGTCAGTTAACCTTCCATTCCCCTCCAACCCTCTACCATCACTGAGTTTTTTGTTTTTGTCCGAAGCTTTCAGTTGCCAAAGTCTTGGTCCCATTCGTTTGTCTATGTGTCGAAAACACTCAAATTTCTGCCTACATTACAATAGGCCTTCAGTTCTGGATTATGTTTGAATCTTTTAGAATCAGGTTCACTAAGGTAATTCACATATCACAATTTATCACTCGCAACAGAACGTTGAAATATATTGGCTACACTAGCCACTTCCATTCCGCCACTACTGTCACTGCAGTTAATTGTGCAATTATTTTCATGTGTACTTTTATTTTTAAGGACATTTACAGTATTTAGATATTACTTCTACATCTAGAACTTTCCCTGCATGCATGCCCGTGGCAGGTACTACAACGTGACGTGATACGTGTCCCCGTTTATGACAGATACCATCGAAAGTTGCATTCAAGGCTCTATTACCACGGTTTTCTGTTACTGCCTCTTCCACAGCTTTCTTCATAGATTCTACACAGGAATTTTCTACTTTAGACCCTATGAACCTATCATAGTTCGTAAACTTTGTTCTGGGATTTGGAAGATTCATCATACCACAGAAAACTGCACCCGCAGTATCACCCTTATCAACTGTACGCAAGGCAGAAACAAATCTAACGTTGTGTCCATAGATTTTGCTACCATTTTCTTCATTTGGAAATAAGGCAACAATTTTAGGGAAGGGGGTCATGTATGAACACTTACCGCATTTCAGTTCCATTTCACTGGCAAGTCCTACATGATTTCTTATAGAGAGTTTCAGACCGACTTCACTATACTGAATACATCTTACAGAGTTTGCAAAAATTCCTTTGAGAAATGACATATCAAATATTCCATTCACACCCGATTCGCCAATAAAACATCCATACTTTTCATTAACTAAACCAAGCTTTCTCTGCGAAGTACTTTCTTTCTGACTTTCATTGCAATGGGCAAGTGTACCAGCAAGGATAGGTTCACACACTTGGTTATCGCCTTTGTTGTTTACGGTAGTAACACCTACCTTTAGCTTTTCAACTTTTCTCCTCTTCTTAAAATCCTTCAGAAGATTTCTAGTCACTTTACGTTTACCCATGATTATCCTTCAATAGAACAGAGACTTCAATGAGCAGAATTCAATATGATTATTTTCAGGATTACGTAAGTGTAAATAAATTAGAAACACACGAGAACTGAGAGAGCGATGAATATCGACAATCACTGTTTAGCCACAACACTTACTTTGTAACACTTATTTTCTCTCACGTCACGAAACGGTCATGATAAGCATGTAGATTTATTCATGAGTACAACATATGGCAGTATTTTAACAGCGCCACAGTGGGTCACGCCCATGCAGAACACATTTCAAAAATATTTTAAAAATAATTGTATTCTTCTGAACTGAATAAATTATAAATCAATTGAAAGTGGAAAGTCTGTAAATTTTTAAAATGCAAAATACTAAAAATTGAACGTTTCGTGATTTTGAACCTATCCGGAGTCCCGTGGGTTAAGAAACATTTACAAGGAGTCTTAACCTTTTGAAGTTAAGGCGTTACGTGCATGACCGTGCATGACCGTACAGCATGATGAGCAGTTTTATGTCCGCTGCTGGATGTGTTGTTCTCGTAATACCACAAAATATGACGTCTGGCGGTGTACATATTTGTGAGGTCCATAGTGAAGGAACAATTTCTAGCTTGCTGTACCGAAGATTAATTTCTTAACGAAGAAATGAGGGCCATCGGCAGACCATGAAGGCCATGATTTCAATAAACAAACACATACAGAGACGACCAGTTTTTCTTACTGTTTGTCGAATAGCAACTGAAAGGCTCTTTTAGTTCTTATTAATACCGGTACGTCAACCTAACACCACCCGAAATGGAAATAATTATTTGGGCGAAATGTATCCGCTATTGATTGAGCTGCTCTCATCTAAATTACAAATATTCATTACAGAGACACATTTTTATCTGAATCACAACACTGGGTACTCTGTTGGTTTATTAATTAATGACGATCGGACTAAGCATGATCACGATTAAGTTACTGATTGTTCATAAAGAACAAATTTAAATATGAAATACGTACTCTCAAAAACGTATCGTAAAACATTTAGAAAATGGTTCTTAAATAACATGACACAGCATTAGATAGAAAAACGGGAATTATAGAAATATGCTACTGTAATTACGTTAATGAATAGGATAATACCTGCGGCTGTCATATTTTAGAAATGAGTAAATGAAAGATAATTTTAATCACACGAATCGGCGCACACAAATTAAATTCTGGTGGCTACATTTGGGCCATTAGTAGACACGTTTAGCATTCAGTAATGACTGAGCCAAAGTGGTGGAACGTGACGTTCAAGTCGTACATGAATCATTTTTAATACCTGCTCATTTCAGAAGCTCTAGAAGGGAAAAATTATTTGAGCGGGAAAATCTATTAATCTGTAATACTGATTCTGTAACTTATAATACTGGCAATCATTGGATTAAAAAAAAATAAGGAGTGCTTCTAGACAATCAACCTGAGAAGAAAGAGACTGAGAATCTAGGTTAAATAAAAAAAAAAAATCTTGCACACATTTAAGCAAATATCTACAGTGGTGTTCACCTTCCACTTGAAAGTTAATTTGGTTTACCAACGGAAATAATAGTACGGAATCACAGCGATGCACAGGTGATCGTAGTATTTCGTTCCCGTCAAATACTGAAAGGCCGCCGTCAGCTATCTAAGAGCGGCATGTGCCACGTGTAACATCATTCGCCGAAGAATGTGCGAAGTGGGTATCGAGAACGCAGTTCAGCGGTCAGTTCGTAAGGTGAATGAGAACATTGCTTTTTCTCCTTATGCACAAATGTTTACTCGTAACTGCAGAAGTGATCTACATTGATCAAAGACTCATTACGACTGCGAGAGACAGATTATTTCTGACCCATTATGTAAAACCTCTGGACATTACGTGTACTGCGGGCTCACTTATTTCTGATTTAGCAATTGCGGAGAGTAAGATAGGAGCAGAACTGCAATTAGCGTCATTATTGTAAGCTGCCATTTTGAATATGGAATAACTTGATAATTTATGACAACATTTCATCACGTACAAGAGGTTGATGTACCCTGAAATGTAGCTGTAATGATCATTTTTAGAAAAATATAATTTCATGAATGAAAAGGGTACCTTTAATTCTTTGGTTATTTTAACGTGTCCGTTGTCGTAACTCGTAGGGAACTTAGTATCGTAGGAAATCAGTAAAAGCTGCACCACGTCTATTATGCTTTATTTTGAGAGATAAATTTTTGGGCTTTTATCGAAATTAATACACAACTTGGAAACTGATTCCCAAGCTGCAGAGCGAGAACGTCTTAACACCCAAAACGGCTTCCCCAAGGCGTACAATTGTACCTCTGACTATCGTAAGAATTTTCAGGGTCGACGCTCGCCGGAATTCTACAGTCACACAAATTTTACTTCAGGTGCTTGTTTCTATAACGAGAGACAGATAGTAGTGTCATTATGAATGTAGCTGTCTAATAGGAATTAAATTTGCACCTGAAATTGTGGGAAGTATTTCTGTTAAAATATTGCGGATGCGACTTCTCTCGCCCAAAAGTTTCCATTTAAGTTACTAGGCATTATTGAGTCATAAAAATTTTTCAGTTTAATTTGGAGAGAAGTTAAATCGGCAATCGTTTAGCCCTGGACTCTGTGTATAATATTTGTGTTTATCTGTCTCCTGTCACAAAGGAACGAGTACTGTTGCTACGACATTGGGTGCAGACTATGCAAGTCTTTCACATGGTAATTTCAGACCAGGAACTCGACGGAAGACGACATGTAAAGGCAGGACTACTAACCAATTATCGTTGTGCATCTATCATGCCACCAACTTGGTTCTTGTAGTGAGTAGAAGTGGCAAGGACCCTATTGCTGTTCTATGTAAAGGATAGTTTTCCATTTTCGCTACCATTCTGTAGACAAACTTCTGTAGCGGTAGTTTGTGAAGCGCTACGAGATTTTAATTCCGTATGAAATAGTGACTCACTTTATTGCGTCTGTTAATCGGAAAAGTAGAGTCTACCGAACTGTTGGCAGCATTTCTTGGTTTTAATTCACGTGCAGTTTAAAATGCAAGCGGAACAAGAAAGCGAAATACAGTCAGCTAACGAAACGGACGGTATAGATAACCCCACAGCTGTCGTGCATACCCGTTAGCATCCGCGATTCATTCTGACACCGTAATTATGGCTCAAATGGCTCTGAGCACTATGGGACTCAACATCTGAAGTCATCAGTACCCTAGAACTTCCATGCCCGAGGCAGGATTCGAAGCTGCGACCGTAATGATGCAAAATCTTGGTGTGCTATCTGATATGAAAAGTCGATCAGATGACACAATCGCAGTCAACCATGACACAATCGCCGTCATCAACGGCACAATCGCAAAATAAATATGAGAATTCAAGTCAGTCGGATGGCACAATCACAGTCAGCCATGGCACAAGCGCAGTCTGAAATCCAGTCACAGGTTCCACTGATAGTGCAAATTCAAAACGAAATGCAAGTGACGACAGCTGATCTTATCAGAAAGCACGAGGTCGTATCGAATGAGTTACAAGAATTTGCGAGAGACTGAAGACAAATTTCCGATAGAGATAGAAAGATTGGTTGTTCTGTAATGAAACAATGAATTTACAGAATCAGGTAGAAGGGACTGTTGCTAACCTCATCAGAACAGCGCAAGATATTTCCTCAGGACAGTAAGATAAAATCAAAGAAAATTTTGACGTATGTAAGGGTTACTTTTCGGAGGAGATCGATAGCTGGGCGAAGGCGAACGAACAGTAGCTGAATCAGGCGATAACAGATGGTGTCAAGTCTACTGTCTCATCCTTATCCCCGGATGAATTGCCAGAAAAGAATATCTTTAAGAAATGATTAGAAGATGTTAATATTCAGCTAGGCTCCGACTTTGTGAAACGGAATGGGCAAGTCGAGGAATCTATGAAGATGACCAAAGGAAAGCTGGAAGAATTTCGATGGACAGTATAGGTATATCGAGCCCCACGACAACAAATTTCGGGCGACGCTTCCAGTTCCAGAAATCTAAACGCATATTCGCCATACTATAGTCCCCCATACAGTCCACAAAAAGCCGGTACGGGCAGGTATATGTATTCTACACCTAATATCGCAGAGAAAATACCCAAGTATCTGCAATTTCAGATATTTAATCCCGTTAAGAGTACTGTAAATCCCTTAGATTTCGAGCCCAGATCCAGTGGAGCTTTGCCTAGGAACTGGACTGAGCCACAGAAGACAAATTATATTTCAGGCTATATTCAAAGAGAAAGGCATGATGGGCAACCGACACATGCGAATCTTGTCGGACTTGCGTTGCATTTTAACAGTCACTGGACGCACGGAGTTCAACAAAGGCTCACCAAGAAGTATTTTAATCTGAACTGTTTTCATTCAAGCAAGGGAAGTTAAGAAAATACTTCAAAAATATCTTAATATCGCTGCTGGGACAATCCGTTACCACAACTGGATACGTTGAGAGTAATAAAAATTAGATTACCGGTTATTGTCGAAAATCAGCTATTTAATGTGTCGGACAAAAATTTGGAAGAATTTTTATCAGTTTTAGATTTGATCGACTTGATTCAAGAAGCTCTGAAGTCCACGTCAGGATAGAACAACGGGTATAACAATGCGAACCTTGGTGTTTATCACTCACTAAGTAGCCGTGGAAATGGTAGCAATACACGAAGAACCAACCCAATGGTTGAAGCAAATCCTAGCTCTGTACCAAACGATAACCCAAGCAGCAGTTGGAGGAGCAACAGTGGAACTGGTAGTCTCTCCCGATCGACCAGAAACAAATTTAATATTCGCTATCTGAGGTACAATCCAGTCAAATACAATCCTTTCCAACCTAATAACCTGCAACAGTCAACTAGTCAGTTTTGGAACAGTAATTCCCCGCAACAACAAGAAAAGTAATAGCCGCAGTCTATGCCAGCAGACTGGCACATTCAGACACCAGTAATTAACGAAGTAGCAGGCGACGCAAATAGCGGCAATAGGGCGAAGAACATATGAGTTGCTGCCAAACATCAAGGAGCGCTTACAGCTCACATACTTTAAACCGGCCAGAGGACTGCTGCACTTTCTTACTGGACATGGTCCCTACCCAGCATACCTATGCAGGTTTGGGAAGCGGGCTACACCAAAGCGTGATTGTGGCACCGTACAGGGCACTCCAGACCATGTGGTGTATGAGCACCCCCTCTTGGACAATGTTGCAGGGCAAATCAGGCAACAACTTCCCAGTCATGAAACGCACTACCAGTTCAGGCGAGAGGACACTTTTGACATCTTAAAAAAACTGTCGCACGAAATATCTAGTAAAATTCACAAACAGTTCCTGAGGAACAACCGACAGTAATCAATGCCCGAATTAGACTCCGTGCACCCGTCCTGTTCCGCCGGGCCGTGGACTTGGCCAACCGCTTCACGGCTGGGATCCGGCACGTCTCTAATTAGGGGCGAGGGTGTACATTTCTTACCGATTGTGACACGCACTGATAATGACTGTATGTAGAAGACTTAAGTTATATATATAGGATTGGACTGGACAACTCACAGAGATAGCACTTCACCGTTTCTAACGTCTTAGGCCAGCCCAGTGCCAGGGGCATGCCCTCTGGGATTAGCTCGGTGGGCACTGCCGCCAACGTAGATTTGAAACACACTGGAACACCTGTAACGCTGCAGGTGGTGTAGATTATCATAAGTATAGATAAAGAAGCCTGTACATAAAACAGAAGGAAAAAAGAGCCGTAGTGAGTTAGCCACAGCTAATCAGTAACCAAGAAACATGTAGCATAGAGTAAAAGTAAATTAGATGCCCATAGTAGATAAATAGGAGAAGTACTAACATACCTGTGGTATTAGTAATTTAAGCTGTAGTAACTGTAATATGAATGTAAATTTAGGACCCACTAAAGTAATTAGGTAGTGGGTTAATATGTATCATTGTAGTTATTTTATATAATTTTTTAAAAAATAAAAAAAATAGTGGCAGTGACGCGCGTCCAATGAACCAACCATGACCGCTTCGAGCCCCAGAGAGACAGGCAGGGATTCGAATAGGGGTTATGACCAGCAGTTGTAGATGCTACGATATAAAGATGGAAAGGAATTATCGGAGGAACTGTGACAGGATATTTATCGGTGTGGCAAGGGTTATCATTTTTGTGCTAGTGTCGGAAATTCTTGCTAGAACTGAAGAAATTCCAGTCACTGCAACAATAGACCCAGAAGCTTCCGTTATGTGATATCGAGCACTTCTTTCCAAAAGCTATCGCGAAAAATAAATCTACCAGTTTTGCCAGTGGAGAACTGCAAGTTATAGGAGCCGTAAGCAGAAGATCCATAAGTGTCAGGATGCAGACAGAATTGAAACTGAGATTGGGAAACGCAGCAATTACATGCGCATTCCTGGTTGTTGAAAAATTGAACGTGGATTGTATCTTGGGTATTACCAGCAAGCGAGAGGAGGACGGAAGCATCGACTTCTCAGCGGGGAAAGCGAAATGTTGCATCTACGGTGCTTCAGTGAAGGTTGGCTTAAAACGGAAATAATTAGTGTATGGGCGGTACTGCCGTGTGGCCCGCGTAAGCTTGATCATCACAAATAATAATGCCGAAAGCTATTTTCCCTGGACACAATGAAAGTATCTACATTTTCCGAACAAGTAATCGAGAAATCAAGGGAACCTATCAACCTCACTGATGAACAGAAGCAGCAGTTATCAAGCCTCCTGTTATCTCACTCAGTTGTTTTTGAAGAAAAACCCGAAATCATCAAATGATACGAGTGTCATTTTGAGGTTATGCCGCGTAGGACATACGATCATAGCTTCTGTCCAGTTGCCTGGTATCTTAAGAAAGCTATAGAAGAGGAAATTATGAACAACTTGCTTCATGCCTCAACCAAATTCACGCCTGCTGAGTTGATGTCCAGAACAAAGAAAAGAAATGGATGGGTAGATAAAAATTCAGAAGGCAGAAGATACTGACATACCTTCGGAATAGAAAATTAACCAAGCTCTGGTTAATCTCTCCGAGAAAGCCAGGATCAGAAAAAAGGGTTGTCACAGTAGATTCAAACGGATGCAGACATTCGGCATCAGCGAAATGGTGCTGCTACGAGCACATCCGCGATCCTCATTACTTTCCAGGAAGAGTAGGAAATGGCAGTTACTATACACTGGACTGTTTGCAGTTGTGAAGATTCCAAACCCTGGTGCGTATGTATTGGCGTATCTAGAAAGTTTACTAACTAGAGAACTGCATCCCCATTAGGTTATTGGGAAACATCATGTGAAGTGTTCAACTGTGTGAATAGGGCTGTGATCATTAAGTTCATAGTGATTAGGTATTTCATAGCAAGTAGTGATGGACTATGGTTACATTTGTAGTAACTGTGTTTTTTGTTGGACTATTATGCACTCATAGTGAGATCAGAGTTACTAATAAGAAACTATCGCATAGTGAGTACTCTAGAGAAGTAGTGACTGTTTTCCTAGTAAGTAACTAATCAAATTCCTTTTATTGATGACAAAGTTAATTCTTTATTTTTAGAAAGAGCGTAAATAAATACGTAAGGTTACGTGATCTTCAATTTTAATTATTTAAGTTTTGATTTAGAATATGTCTTTGTGTTTTATCCTCTCGGCTTCACACATCGTAAGTTACTCTTTTGTGTAAGACGAAAAGTACCTGAATTATATGAACCTAACCGAAGGAGGTATTCTGATTTATAATGATGGTTACGTTTTAGGGTCTTGCAGGAATTATTGATAGTAAACAGTTAAACTTGGCTACATTCTTGCCGATCAGTATAGTTACTACTTGGTTGCTATATAAGATGTAGATTGGGAGTGGTTTCATAGTTCCTGAGGCTAATGAATTTTATTTTCAGGAAGATGAAATTCTTTATGCATGTTTGTGTGATTTATTTGATTTCAAATGATCATGAATATAAGAGGAATTAGTTTATCTACCTGCTCTAAAGTGAATTCAGATTCGGGTGTGGTCTGGAAAAAAATGGGAATGCATAGGAGTTTAAAAGAGAAATGTATGATGAAAGCATAGTGATGCGAAGGCAAGGTGACGTATAGTCCTCGTCGGGAGCATTTCCCCAGTGAAATATTCACTTTGTCTATATAAAAATTTGTCTTACCTCATTACGATCCTAATGTGATATCGGTGCAAGAGAGAAGGATTGTTTAAACGAAGGATGATCTTTCTTAAATGTCGGCTCATACGAAAGAAGCGGATAGGTCGAGTTTCGTGGTTAGAAAAAGTATTAGATGGTCTGTTGACTTCACATACAAAAATACCTGAATGCAGAGGAATGAACACGAGCATTGGTTTACTTTGCAAAGACTTATTTAAAATAGATCAAGTCGATTGCTATGCAGTGGACACTGCAGTGGATCCGATGGAGGAATGTGCCTCTAGACTGTTCTTTTGCACTATGTAAGGTAAAGATCTCCGATTGATAAAATGTTTGAAATTGTTTCATGCTCTATTGGTCCTGTCTAGGGCAGTCAGATTCGAGATCATCCTACTTTCCTACAGCCTGGTTCCTGGATCCGTCAAGATTTGTTCTACATCAACCTCCAACAGTTCCACTCAGCTTTCGACACCTAGCCATCCATCTCACAACCATCTTCATCCAGCACCATCAACCTTCGTTTTATCCGCCTATTCGATATTCAAACCAAAAGATTGTTGTTTTCAGTGAACTTTTTTAAAGACACTTTACCATACGAAATCAGTTACCGTTTGAAAATATCGAAGGTGACTTGTACATGCCATTCTAATTTTCTCTTTCCTGTGTGTGGCTTTCAAAACTTTAATACCCATCTTATCTATGTATCGCTAACAGATCTAGGTTGAGGGCCTATTTTCCGGGGTTTTCCATGGTTTTCCTTTGCAATACATCTCCCTGATGGGTAGACTGAATGTATTGTGATCTTCCATAATTGTGTGATAGGGTGAGATATTTGCCTAGCCACACGTAAAAGTCAACAACCATGTACCAAATGAGATAGCCATTTGTAATCCAATGTTAAGGTGAAGAGAATGTAGAGAAATTTTGTAAAACATAGTTAATATACCAAATTTTGGTTTGTCTGCAAATGTACATGGTTAATAATTATTCATTCTTAGTGAATCAATAAAACTAAATAATCCCTTTCAATTAATTGCAATCAGATTTAACTGGCATTTAAAGTTTGTTGTATTTGTGGTATAGTCCTTACTCTTTCAGTTCTTCTCTTCGAGTACAAATGTCTACACGTAATTGTATAAGTGATCTATGTGGATCAAAGACTCATAACGATTGCGAGAGGCAAATTATCTCTAACTCTTGATATGAAATCTCTGTGAATGTATTGTGGTACATTACGTATACATTGGACTTAACCTGCTTCTGATTTATCAATCGCGAAGAGTAGGATTGTAATTAGAGGCATTGTTGCAAGCTGCCCTTTCGAACATGGAGTGTAATTTGATTAATTATAATAACATTTCATCTCATGCAAGAGGATGATGTAGCCTGAAATGTAGCTATGAAGATCACTTATGGAAAAATACAAGGTGTTTCAAAAAGAATCATCTACATTTCTGAAACTAATAAACATATAAAACGAATTTTGGGTTTTGATGAACGGGACACTCAAAAAGTATTTTTTAATCCCGTTTCATAGTTGTTCAATATGCCCCCCTTTAGATGCACGGCACATGTGAATGCGGGGTATCCACATTTTTCCCATAATGCAGGGAGTTCATCTTGAGTTAGAGCTTCCACAGCTGCTGTTATGCGATGTCTCAGTTCATTCGTTGTTGTTGGTAACGGAGGCACATAAAGAGAGTACTTTATAAACCCTCACAAGAAATAATCACATACAGTCAGGTCTGGTGACTTGGGAGGCCTGTAATGTAAGGCTGAATCATTTGGTCCAGTGCGGTCGATCCATCGTTCAGTAATACTTTGATTTAAAAGTTTCCTTACTGCCAGATGCCAGTGTGGCGGTGCCCACCCTGTTGGTAAATGAATTCGTTCGGATCTGTCTTAAACTGTTGGAAAAGGGAGTTCTCCAGCATATCAAGATATCTGCCTCCTGTAACAGTGTTCTTGGCAAAGAAAAATGGACCATATACCTTTTCCAGTGAAACACGTTAAATTTTTGAGAGTCCCTCTCATGTAGTACAACTTCATGTGGTTGTTCCGTGCCCCACATTCTCACATTATGACGTTTCACCTTTCCATTAAGTCTAATGTTACATCGTTGCTAAACACTAAGGGCGAAAGGAAACTGTTATCCTCCATCTTTCCAAGAACGAAAAACCAGTTGTTGTTTGTCAGCTTTACGAAGAGCTTGCAATAACTGAATTCTATATGGTTTCATGTGTAAACGTCGACTCAACACACGCCAGACGGACGTCGGGGGCATATCGAGCTGTCGATCTGCTCGGCGAATGGATTTCAGTGGATTCCTCGTGATACAATGGCGGATGCCTGCAGCTAAGCACAGAGTAGAACCCAGCCGTAGGAAGGCTGCAGCGGGCGCGTCGAGAGCATAATGAAAATATTATCACACATGGCACTGGAGCGAGCACCAGTGACGTCACAGCACGGCTATATAAGAACGGCAGCAGAAACCAAAAGACACTCGAACAATCCTTTCATCCTCACTCCGGGAAACTATGATCACAACCATAGGTGAAAGCACATAAAAAATGGTTCAAATGGCTCTGAGCACTATGGGACTTAACATCTATGGTCATCAGTCCCCTAGAACTTAGAACTACTTAAAAACCTAACCAACCTAAGGACATCACACAACACCCAGTCATCACGAGGCAGAAAAAAATCCCTACCCCCGCCGGGAATCGAACCCGTGAACCCGGGCGTGGAAAGCGAGAACGCTACCGCACGACCACGAGCTGCGGGGTGGAAACACAAGCGACCAAAGACATTACTAGCTACGGCATAGCCACCTATGGTAAACTAACATACTCTAACAAGCGACAAACGTCGGCAAGCCCCTGCATATCAGCAACACTGACTGGTAATTACCAGCTGCTATTAGAGCCGACCAACAGGCCACCGCAGGGACACCAACGAGCTCGCCCACTGACGCACAAACAATCCGCCAACATCACCTAACACTTTGCATCCGATATATGGCCTATCGGACACAAAAACGATAGTAAACCTAACTGTTGCAGGTTGCTGACGCTGAACGGGACCTCAACACCGGCATCCAGCGGCAGCCTCCGAGCAACCCCACCGCACAACGTCAAAGGTATCGACATGCATGATACCCACTACTATCAAAGCCTACCCTTGCACGACCCATCGCAGGGAGCAAGACAGCCGCTGCTGCTCTTACTACCAGACCAAACTATCGCAGAGGTTTTTTTCCCTTGGTCTCGCCTTGTCACTGTTTTTCCTCTGCCCTTCAAACCGCTATCCGTCGTTCGACTTCGACCCAATCTATCTCCAGATGAGCGCGTATTACATCTGCATCTACATCTGCATCCATATTCCGCAAGCCACCTGACGGTGTGTGGCGGAGGGTACCTTGAGTACCTCTATCGGTTCTCCCTTCTATTTCAGTCTCGTATTGTTCGTGGAAAGATGGATTGTCGGTATGCCTCTGTGTGGGTTCTAATCTCTCTGATTTTATCCTCATGGTCTCTAAGCGAGATATACGTAGGAGGGAGAAATATACTGCTTCATTCCTCGGTGAAGGTATGTACTCGAAACTCCAACAAAAGCCCGTACCGAGCTACTGAGCGTCTCTCCTGCAGAGTCCTCCACTGGATTTTATCTATTATCTCTGTAACGCTTTCGCGATTTCTAAATGGTCCTGTAACGAAGCGCGCTGCTCTCCGTTGGATCTTCTCTCTCTCTTCTATCAACCCTATCTGGTATGGATCCCACACTTCTGAGCAGCATTCAAGCAGTGGGCGAACAAGCGTACTGTAACCCACTTCCTTTGTTTTCGGATTGCATTTCCTTAGGATTCTTCCAATGAATCTGTCTGGCATCTGCTTTACCGACGATTAACTTTATATGATCATTCCATTTTAAATCACTCTTAAGGCCTACTCCCAGATAATTTTTGGAATTAACTATTTCCAGTTGCTGACCTGCCATATTACCGAGCGAGGTGGCGTAGTGGTTGGACACTAGACTCGCGTTCGGGAGGACGACGGTTCAATCTCGCGTTCGGCCATCCTGATTTAGGTTTTCCGTGATTTCCCTAAATCGCTCCAGGTACATGCCGGGATGGTTTGAAAGGGCACGGTCGACTTCCTTCCCCATCCTTCCCTAATCCGATGAGACCGATGACCTCGCTTTCTGGTCTCCTTCCCCAAGCAACCCAACCCCCCAGCCTGCTATATATGTAGCTAAATGATAAGGGATCTTTCTTTCTATCTATCTATCTATCTTAATGGTTAAACTTAACCAGGCGTACGTTAACATCGCAGTACCCACATCCTGCGACACCTCACCTTAGTGAAAACTGACCCTTATGCAGAGATGGCAGTAGACCTATTGAGTTAAGCCATCATGCCGGTGTGGGCGTGGAGGGCCTCCTCCTCTATTAAATAAAAAATTAAAAAATTAAAAAAATATTCACCACTTGACAAAGGCTGGAAGCTCGAGAGAATTTTATCAATACATATAGCACCGAAACCATGCAACCGCAGAGAACAGTGATGTTCTTGTCTTACCAGAAACAGGTACTGTGGTGGTTTCAAAAACAAAACGTTTCATTCACATCAGTGCAGAACCGACAGTCTCCGACTACAAAAGCAGTAAACAGTGAAACTCTTGGGCAATAACGAGACACGGAATCCCTGCCGAATGACGTCGCCAGACATAAAAAGCCAGGAAACACGGCGGGGAATCTGCAGACGAAGTCGGACAATGAAGAGGCGGAGGCGCGTCGACTGCAGAGCCAGTAGAGAGAGGGTACTCAGAAGCGGCCGCCCTTTCCGCTTTCGCCTCCGCCGCCGCCGTTCCGACTCGCCCGATCGCGGAGTTACGGTGGGGCGGCGTGATGCTTTCGGCGCCCGCCGCCGCCGCTGACTGTAAACAGCGTCTGCCGTGCCGGCGCCGGGGCTGTTTGTGGGCGGCGCGGCGGTTATCTAGTGACCGACTTGGCGGTATTGATCTCAGGCGCTGGGACCGGCGCCGGCGAGGGCGGCGTCGGTGGGCCCGCCACGCTCACGGCGGACCTGCTTTGTATTCCGGAGGCCAATAGTGCGCACTGCGAGTGGTGCTAATTTCTCTGGAGGACGCAATCTCTTCAGAGACGCGGCCTCCGCTCGCCGCGGACGAGCTGGAGGGTGAGGCGGAGTGGTGGTACTGCCCGGCCAGCGCGCGCTGGCGAGGACCCCACCAGCCCACCGCGGCAACGCGGTCTGGGAGGTCGCCCGCACGGCCCACCGTATTCTGTTCGCGCGCGGCTCACGTCGGCAGCCCGGGTTATCTCAAGGGCGAAGACAGACCTGCGCATGCGTGCGGCGAATACAGATGAAACTGCGATTGTAATGTCCCAACTCGCCAGTGCCGTTGCGGTTGCGATAAACGACGTACCTCCCCTGGAATCGGGCGGACAAGATTGTGGACCAGCACAGGTTGCACAGTGTCGGGCACATTGAAGCGTCATTCCAGCCTGCTCTGGGTGTTAGTGGCAAGCAGAAACAGTAATAGTGTATGACGTTCCACGCTTATCAGCAAAGATGACTTCGACTTCCCGCGGGAAGCAATTCGGGGAGGCGAACTAGGTGAAACCCGTGCTGGGAATCAGTTCCTACTGCAGGTACACGATTCTCAAACGTTCTAAGGAATTTCTCACACTTTCCCATGAGATGACAGAAAATGGAAATAGATGGGTTACACGAATTCCGTACCGGGTGAAGGCGGTGGAGGGGATGGCGCGGGGGGGGGGGGGGGGGGGGGAGTGGGGGGAGGGCAGGGTTAGCGACAGGAGTGACACATGGTCACCAATTGACACTGTCAAATCCAGATAAACATGCCGACTCCTTAAATACTCGGAAAAATTTTTGAGAATGTTGACTGGAACACACTATGAAACTTTGAAGGTAGCAGAAGTAAAATACAGGGATCGGAAAGCTATTTACAACTTGTACAGGAGTCGGACGACATTTATAAGAGTCAAGGGGCACGAGAAAGAAGCAGTGGCTTAGAAGAGAGTGATACAGCATTGTTACCTATCCCGATGTTATTCAAAGTGTTCACTCAACAAGCAGTAATGGAAACCAAAGAAAAATTTCGAGTAGGAATTGAAGTTCAACGAGAAGAAGTAAAACCGTCCTGGTTTGCTGATGAGACTGTAATTCTGTCAGAGAGAACAAAGGATTTGGATGCATAGTTAAACTGAATGGACAATGCATTGATAACAGGACATAAGATGAGCCCAACAGAAGGAAAAGAAATATAATGGAATGTAATCGAATTAAATCACGTCACGCTGAGGGAATTAGATTGTGAAACGAGACACTAAAAGTAGCAGATGAGTTTTGCTACTTCGACTTCAAAATAAATAATGTTGGCCGAAGCAGACAGGACATAAAACGTAGACTGGCAACGGCAAGAGAAGCGTTTCGAAGAAGGGAAATATGTTAACATCGAATACACAGGCCTACTTAAGTCTTAGGACGATTTTTCTGAAGGTATTTGTATAGTGTAGACATGTATGGAAATTAAAGATGGGCGATAAAAAGTTTAGATAAGAAAAGAATAGAAGCGTTTGAAATGTGGTGTTGCAGAATAATGCTGAAGATTAGATAGGTATATCAAGTAACTAATGATGAGGTATTGAATAAAAGTGGGGTGACAAGACATTTGTGGACAACTTGACTAAAGAAGATATTCTGAGATGTCGGAAGATCACCAGTTTAGTACTGGAGGGAGGTGCTGGGGGTAAAACCATAGCGGGAGATCAAGAGACGAGTAAAATAATCAGAATCAGAAGCATGTAGGTTGCAGCAGTTATTCAGAGATGAAGAGACCTGCACAGGATGGAGTAGCACGGCGAGCTGCATCAAACCAGTCTTCGGACTTTAGACCACAACAGTATATAGCCTGCATTTGAATGGTAGTACCACAGGGAAAGATTAATAAGAAGGATGTGCACGCCAGTATCGCAACTGGACGTCTACTTACAGGAGACAGGTGACCTTTTCAGATGATCCATACTTTATGCTCCACAGGACTGAAGGTCGTTGGTGTGCACGGCGTGAAAGCAAACACCCTGCAACCATCGCCGGAAAGGTTGAGGCCAGGGGATGTTTCCTGTGTGAATAAATGTAACTCCATCTTATGTCCGAAGTGCTGGACTTCGGGTGGTCGATTTCCAATAATAAAATACCAACAACCGTTATTTTCGTTTTATTTGTTAGTTAAAGCCAAAATAACGGCTGTTGGTATTTTATTATTGGATTTCCTGTGTGAACTCATACTTCTGAAAGGCACAATGGATCAAGAAAACTACCTATCAGTCTTTGGGAACCATGTCTATCCTTACATTCAATTATTATTTTGTTGGCGCAGTGACACCTACCAACAGGCCAAATCCACTTGTCACACAGCTCGCAGTATATATGTGCGTGGATCGAAGATGAGTTTGCTACACTCTCATGGCCACCAAATTCCCGGGGTTAAAGCCAGAGACGTCATTGCTCCTCTAATGAGAAACTTAGGACAGCTGGCCACTGCAGTATAGTCAGCCTGGTACCACATTCCTGTTGTGCCTTTCAGAGCCTCCTGTACTTCTCACACCACTGCATGTCCTGGCGGAATACAACGACTGCACTTTTCCTTTTGCTTTCAGCAGTACCAAGATAACAAGGAAATTTTGGATAATATCAGAATGAAATTTTCACCCCGCAGCGGTGTGTACGCATATACGAAACTTCCTGGCAGATTAAAACTATGTACTGGACAAAGATTCGAGTTCTGATACTTCGCCTTTCGAGGGAAAGTGCTCTATCGACTGAGATAGCCTAGAACGACTCACCACCCGTCCTCACAGCTTTACTTCCACCACATTCCAGACTTAACAGAAACTTTCCTGTGAAAATTGCAAGACCAGCACTCCTGAAAGGAATGCTATTTTGGGGACATGGCTCAGCCACACACTGAGGGAAGTTTCCATAACGACAATTTCACTCTGCGTCGGAGCATTCGCTTATAATAAACTTACTGCCACATTAAAATTGTGAGCTGGACTGAAAGTCGAAGTTAGAAGAAGTGGTACTGGCACAAGTAAAGGTGTGAGGACTGCTCGTGAGTCGTACTTGGCTACTCAGTCGGTCAGTTGCGGCTGGATCCTCGTCGAATGTGGACGCAACTTGGCGGTGTGTCACGATGTGACGTCTAGTTTTTTTTTTTTTTTTTTTTTTTTTGGTTGGGTTTAAGGGCGCTCAACTGCTGAGGTCATTAGCGCCCAGTCACTGTTGTTAGAGCACATGGAATCTGTTAAAACTCAAGGGGATGGGGGGACACCAGAAGGACCTGACAAAGATGGAGATAAAATAAGTAAAAAGGTTAAATGTCTTTGGACAAGCCAGTTAAAGTTATAAAACGCAGAATACGAGCAGCTGCTCGAGCGTCATCAGCTAAAACATCCGGTAAAGTAGATGGCAGGGACAGGACAACACGAAATTGACTAAAACGGGGACACGACAATAAAACATGGCGCACTGTTAATTCCTGACCACAAGGGCACTGCGGGGCCGGGTCACCGGAGAGCAGGTAGCGGTGGCTAAACCGGCAATGCCCAATCCGCAACCTGGTCAGAAGAACCTCCTCGCGCCGAGATGGTCGGGAGGATGTTGTCCAAGCAGTTGGGAGCGGTTTTACTGCCCCGAGCTTGTTTCCTTGGAGGGATGACCAAGCATCCCACCACAACGACACAAGCCTCTTACATACATCCCCACGAACGTCAGATGACGGGACACAGTGGGAGGCTGGCCGAGGCAGGAGGACTGCAGTCTTGGCTGCAGCATCCGCAGCCTCATTCCCAGGTACTCCTACATGTCCGGGAACTCACAGAAAGCTGACAGAACCACCATTATCAGCGAAAGAATGGAGGGACTGCTGTATCTGTTGAATCAAGGGATGGACCGGATAGGGAGCTCCAAGGCTCTGAAGAGCACTGAGTGAGTCAGAGCAGAGTACGTACGATGAATGGTGGTGGCGGCGGGCATACTGAACGGCCTGATGGAGAGCAAAAAGCTCGGCCGTAAAGCTGGAACATTGGTCGAGGAGCCGGTATTCAAAGGTGGCGGCCCCGACGACAAAGGCACAGCCGACACCATCGTCAGTTTTGGAGCCATCGGTGTAAATACAGGTGTGACCGGCAAGGCGAGCACGAAGTTCGACAAACCGTGAGCAATACACTGCAGCCGGAGTACCCTCCTTTGGGAGTGAGCTGAGGTCGAGATAAATATGAACCGGAGCCTAGAGCCAAGGTGGTGTCGGGCTCTCACCCTCTCTGAAGGTGGTAGGGAGGGCGAAATCCAATTGTCGAAGCAGGCGACGGAAGCGGACTCCGGGGGGCAGCAGGGCAGACACATACAACCCGTACTGACGGTCGAGAGAATCGGCGAAGAAGGACTTGTAAGAGGGGTGGTCGGGCATAGACAACAGCCGGCAGGCATACCGACACAATAGTACGTCGCGCCGGTAGGTCAATGGTAATTCGGCAGCTTCAGCATAAAGACTCTCGACAGGACTAGTGTAGAAGGCTCCGGTCGCAAGACGTATCCCCCGATGGTGGATGGAGTTGAGCCGGCGTAAGAGGGATGGCCGAGCGGACGAGTAGACGAAGCTCCCATAATCCAGCTTCGACTGGACTATGGACCGATACAAGCGAAGCAGGACAGTGCGATTCGCTCCCCAAGATGAACCGCTAAGAACTCTTAGGACATTAAGGGAACGTATACAACGGGCCGCCAAATAAGAGACATGTGGAGACCAACACAGTTTCCTGTCCAACATGAGCCCTAGAAACTTAGTTGTATCCACGAATGGGAGAACAACAGGACCGAGATGTAAGGATGGCGGAAGGAACGCTTTATATCGCCAAAAGTTGATACAAACCGTCTTCTCTTCAGAGAACCGGAAGCCATTTGCCACGCTCCATGAGTAGAGGCTGTCTAGACAACGCTGAAGGCAGCGCTCCAGGAGGCATGTTCTCTGGGCACTGCAGTAGATCGCGAAGTCATCGACAAAGAGAGAGCCTGAGACATTAGGTGGAATGCAATCCATAATTGGATTGATCGCGATGGCAAAAAGGGCTACGCTCAAGACGGAGCCCTGAGGCACTCCGTTCTCCTGGAGGAAGACGTCGGACAATACAGAACCCACACGTACCCTAAACTTTCGATCCGTTAAAAAGGAATCAATAAAAAGGGGCAGGCGACCGCGTAGGCCCCACCTGTGCATAGTGCGGAGGATACCTCCTCTCCAACAGGTATCATAAGCCTTCTCCAAGTCGAAGAATACGGCTACCGTTTGGCGCCTTCGCAAAAAGTTGTTCATGACGAATGTCGACAAGGTCACAAGGTGGTCAACAGCGGAGCGGCAGCGACGGAAGCCACATTGGACATTAGTTAGTAGTCGTCGAGATTCAAGAATCCAGACTAACCGAGCATTAACCATGCGCTCCATCACCTTACAGACACAGCTTGTAAGAGAAATGGGGCGGTAACTAGAAGGAAGGTGTCTATCCTTCCCGGGTTTGGGTATAGGAACAACAACGGCGTCACGCCAACGCCTGGGGACTTGACCTTCGGTCCAGGCGCGATTGTAGGTACGAAGAAGGAAGCTTTTGCCCGCCGGAGAAAGGTGTGCCAGCATCTGAACGTGAATGGCATCTGGCCCCGGAGCAGAGGATCGGGACAGTGCAAGCGCACGTTCGAGTTCCCGCATAGTAAAGGGGGCATTATAAGTTTCTAGATTCAGCGAGTGGAAGGAAGGTCGCCGAGCCTCTTCTGCCTCTTTCCTGGGAAGGAAGGCAGGGTGGTAATGGGTGGAGCTTGAAACCTCCGCGAAAAAGCGTCCAAAGGCGTTGGAGACAGCCACAGGATCAACAAGGACCTCATTACCTGAGGTCAGGCCAGGTACCGAGGAGTGGGCCGTAATGCCCGACAGCCAGCGCAGGCTACCCCAAACGACGGAAGAGGGAGTAAAACTATTAAAGGAGCTGGTGAAAGAGGCCCAACAAGCTTTTTGCTGTCTTTGATGATTCTACGGCATTGCGCTCGGAGTCGTTTGTATTCAATACAATTCGCCAACGTAGGATGGCGGCGAAAGGTGCGTAAAGCACGTCGTCGAGCACGGATAGCGTCCCTACAAGCCTCGTTCCACCAGGGGACGGAAACGCGACGTGAAGAAGAAGTAGTATGAGGAATGGAACGTTCGGCAGCATTGATAACAACAGCCGTGAGGTATTCGACCTGACTGTCACAACTGGGAAAATCGTGGTCCGGAAAGGTCGCCAGGGAGGAGTAAAGTCCCCAGTCAGCTTTCAGTATGTTCCAGCTCGAAGGACATGGGGATGGGGTGTGGTGCAGGAGACGAACGACACAGGGGAAGTGGTCGCTCGAATAGGTGTCAGAAAGGACATACCACTCGAACCGACGGGCAAGAGTGGTAGAACAGATCGAGAGGTCCAAGTGGGAGTAGGTATGAGTAGAGTCTGAGAGGAAAGTCGGGGCGCCGGTATTGAGGCAGACAAGATTGAGATGGTTGAAGACATCCGCCAAGAGTGAGCCTCTTGGACAGGATGCAGGAGAGCCCCAAAGGGGATGATGGGCATTGAAGTCGCCAAACAATAAGATCGGTGGGGGAAGCTGAACGATCAGGTGCATCCTGTCAGCCCGACTAACAGCAGATGACGGTGGAGTGTAGATGGTACAAACTGAAAAAGTAAAAGCAGAAAGAGTAATGCGGACAGCTATTGCTTGGAGTGGGGTGCTTAATGGGATGGGATGGTAATAGACATCGTCCCGAACGAGCAACATGACCCCACCATGAGCTGGGATACCGTCCACAGGGGTGAGGTCATACTGCTCCGAGGTATAGTGGGTAAAGGCAATACGGTCAGTCAGGCGCAACTTGGTTTCCTGGAGACCAAGGACGAGCGGACAGTGCAGGCGAGGAGCAGTTGTAATTCCTCCCGATTAGATCGAATACCTCTTATGTTCCAATGAAACAACGCCATCGCTAGTCAAAAAGTTGTGAGAACGAGACGGGGGAAGAGCTGGTCACCTCGACGGCCGTGGAGGGCCAGGTTGCGAGGGAACAACGCTACAACCGACGGGAGGCGGATCCGGTTCCATCGACTCGTCGCCAGCTGCGGCCGCTGTCCCTGATTGTGTAGGAGGGGCCGCATCATTTGCTGACGAAAGGCCGGCGGAGCGTCTGGCAGCAGAGCGTCCCGGCGAAACTGAGGACGGCCGGGAGCAGCGACTCACGGATGAAGCGTCAGACGAAACGCGCCGGGGTGGAGAGGGGGATAGAGACTTCTTCTTGGAGGCCTTCTTGGAAGGCCGAGGAGGCACAGGGATGGTGGGCTGGACCCGAAGAAGGTCCTCACGCGCGGGGTCCGTTTTGGAACGCCGGACCTCAGAAGCTGGGGTCCGGAACGTTTCCCCGATGGACGCCTGAGAAGAGGATCGCTTATCAGGTGGGGTGGAGGGAGGAGGAGGAGGAGGAGGAGGAAGGGTGGCCCCTGGGGCAGAGGGGGTGGGGGCCACGGGGGAGGAGGATTTGGAAGGGAGGGATTTGGGAGGCGGAGGCAGAGCCCCCTGATGGGTGGAGGAGGCGGAGGGGGGACAGGATAGGGGTGAGGATACCGCGGAAGGAGTGGACACAACTGAGGCAAACGAAGTGGTCAATGGCACGGGATGATGGCGGTCATATTTCTTCCTGGCCTCAGAATAAGAGAGCCGATCCAAGGTTTTAATTTCTTGTATCTTCTTCTCCTTCTGATAGGCGGGGCAGTCTGAGGATCTAGGCGAGTGGACGCCAGGACAATTAATGCACCGAGGTGGTGGGGTGCATGTATGTTCCTCACGAAGAGGACGTCCACAATCGCCACAAAGGGGCTCAGCCTCACACCGTGACGACATGTGCCCAAAGCGCAACCACCTAAAACAGCGCATAGGAGGCAGGACGTAAGGTCGCACGTCGCACCAGTAGCACATCACCTTGACCTTCTCCGGGAGAACGTCCCCCTCGAAGGCGAGGATAAAGGCCCTGGTGTCGATGCGACGGTCTTTGGGGCCGCGCTGGACTCGCCGGATGAAATGCACGCCGCGGCGCTCCAGGTTGGCCCTGAGCTTCTCATCAGATTGTAGCAGGTGGTCACGATGAAAAATAACCCCCTGCGTCCTATTTAGTGCCAGATATGGGACAATGGATACTGGGATGTCTCCTAGGCGGTCGCACGCCTGGAGCGCCACCGACTATGTGGCGGAGGTGGTCTTGATAAGAACGGACCCGGATCGCATCTTGCTGAGAGCCTCGATTTCCCCGAAGACGTCCTCAATGTGCTGAACAAAGAACATGGGCTTGGAGGTGGCGAACGTCCCCCCATCAGTTCGAGAACAGACCAAATAGCGGGGGAAGTACTTCGCCCCAAGCCGGCGGGCCTGTCCCTCCTCCCATGGAGTGGCCAAGGGGGAAAGGGCAGGAGAACCAGAACTAGAAATGGCACCTTTTCTTTTGAAAGACTCGGCCGCAGAGCGACCTGATACGTGTTGCCGTTTCATCTGCGAAACGTCCGCCCCGATACCACCCACTCCGACCAGGGGCTCTCCCCACGGGCGCCACCCAGCCGCAGCAAGGGCCACCTGGCAGGATGACCGTTGCCGGGAGTCCTGATGCCCCAAGGAGACGGGCATCTACTCCTTGGCCGACGTGGGGAGGGTGCAGCTCAGGTATCGGCAGTACGATCCCTGTGTTGTCAGGGGGCTACAACCTAGAGGGTACATGACGACCCCACCACAACGGGCTGGCTACCGTGCTGGATTTCTGGTGCCATGGAAAGTCCATCATGATCGCTGGTGCAGATGGAGATGCACTATGGGCGTAACTTTGAGAACCCATCAGGCGTTTAGGCCCAATTTGAGGAATAGTGGGTATGGTGACAACGCCGGTGCAATGCTGAGTGCCAAGGTCTTAGTGCACTTAGGACCAGTGGTACACCATGTAAGGTGTCCTTCCCCAAAAGGCTCGTACTTTTGTAGAATTTTGAAAAATGGAGGTCAAACCCCAAGGTGGACCATCACATAAAAGGCCGAAACGGTTGAAACTCCTTTTAGTCGCCTCTTACGACAGGCAGGAATACCTCGGGCCTATTCTTACCCCAGACCCTCAGGGGGAGTGACGTCTAGTGCTTGGCATAAGTGTTATTAGGTCTCGTTCGGGGTTTTGCTTACATCTTCTGAGCTTGTAAATACTGAACATTACAATATAAGCTCAGGTTTTACTTGGTGAACTAGCGGAGTTTTCCGCTGCCCACTTGTTCATCACGTCGGAATCTCTCAGTGAAAAAAAAGTTAAGGTTTTCGTTCAACAAGAACTCTCATGTGCAGCACACCGCCTCGGAAATCCTTGATTGATTACACGATAACTTCGGTATTTCAAGAGACAATGCAGGATTCACCCAGATTGATAGAGGAAAGTATTGTGTACGTGTCATATTGCGTAATTCTGTATTGTTGAACAAGATTTTAATGAAAACTAAGAGACGGTTTTAAAAGATAACTCTAGAGGGACTATACAACGATTGAGGATGTAGGCAAAATTTAGTATATCAACAACATTTATTTTTTCGAACAAGATCTAAATTGTATTAAACAAGTTATAGATCGAATACCCTGAACAACTAACAGGTGCTTTAAGACTACACTTGGTGGATCATGGGTGCAAACACAGTTTGACTAGGTGAACATCGATTCAAGTACTCTGGCCCTAAAACTATGGACAGCACAAGCTCAATTGATCTGACGCTAAGCTTACTTTGACTGATCAAATCTACTGAAGTTTCTCTACATAGGTGCAGCTGAGAGCAAGTGGCGATTGAGATCTGTACGCCCTGACAATGCCGGAGTGGCAGTACGTTACTCTGTTTGCTTCGTGCGGCGACGTACCTTGCAGCTGGCGAGATGTGTGCGGCGGAGGTGAAACGTGGAGGCAGCACCTGTGATTCGATCGCGTCCACGAAAGAAATGCAAAAATCTCACGGTCTAGCGATCAGGCAGATGAATCGCAATTTACTCTCTACCAGAGCCCTGAACTCACGGTAGATTTCAGTGTGTGACACAGCCGTTCGCTGGTCGTACCAAGGACCAATTTGGCTCACTTATACGACAGAGTGCATAAGGATACCAAGCGTGAAAACTGGTAAACCAAAAACGAATAAGTGTGCCCTCGGCAAACGTGTGGTCCAAGACGTTTGAAGTCACACTGTTGGTACAGTAAGAACGTCATCACAGGCTCCCCAGTCCTGACTACTTGCAAGTCAAGTCAGTCTCAGGACAGGTCCCAAGTACCAACCACACGTGCCAGAGCTTCGACCAGAAGTTCTTACCAGATCAAAGTCCAGCACTACTGTGCATTGCAGCTCTACAGAAAAGAAAAAAAAAAAACGTTTTCGCGCAAAGTGCACAAATGACACTGTCTTCACCCCATATTGATCTAATCACAGGACTCTAGACGCGCTAAATATCCCCTCCCACACGACAGCACAAACCCATGTTGAACCAGAGTAAGAGTTAAGAAACCTGCATCTAAAAAAAAAAAAAAAAAAAAGAAAAAAAAAAAAAAAAAAAAAAAAAAAAAAAAAAAAAAGAAAAAGAAAAAAAAGGAACCTCCAGTTACTGGTTTTCTAATTTTTTGCACAGGGGAAAGAGATGATCCTATACGAAGATGTGTCTTCCCATGGCAACAAGCGAACAGGTACAATCTCAAAGATCTTTATCTAAATCGCCTGTGCCTTGGAGCTTGTTAGTCCTACCTATGAGGTGTAATAAAGATTCTATCTCTAAACGTTTCTCAGACAGCGGGGTTTTCTTATGCAACCAAGGCAGCTGATGGAAATGGTTCACTGGTCTATTTGCACTATTGGCGAACACAAAAACATGAATTTTTATTATACGTGGCTCTGCACACAATGCCTGGTTTACAACTTCGTTGTGTGGATGCAATCCCTGAGACCGTCACCCTGGGCCAGGCTTCTGCTGGCGCCGTGGCAGGTAGCATGGCATTGTTCTGGTGGAGACCTGTCTTGATAAGGGGCTGCCCTGTCTGCCCTGTACGGCTGTGGACCTGTCTGACAAGATTCACTAGGGGATGGGCTAGCCGCCAATTGCACTCAACTCCCAATATGCCGTTTCTACAAGCTGAGAATCATCAAAATACCTCATGCATTGTTTTTTACCTCACGCTTCCCCCCCCCCCCCCCCAATGAACCATGCACCCTGCCGTTGGTGGGAAGGCTTGCGTGTCCCAGCAATACAGATAGCCGTACCATAGGTGCAACCACAACGTAGGAGTATCTGTTAAGAGGCCAGACAAACATGTGGTTCCTGAAGAGGGGCAGCAGCTTTTTCAGTAGCTGCAGGAGCAACAGTCTGGATGATTGACTGATCTGGCCTTGTAACACTAACCAAAATGGCCTTGCTGTGCTGCAAACGGTACTGCGAACAGCCACAATTTTCCCTGAGGGCATGCAGCTTTACTGCATGGTTAAATGATGATGGCGTCTTCTTGAGAAAAGTGTTCCAGAGGTAAAATAGTCCCCCACTCGGATCTCCGGGCGGGAACTACTCAGGAGGACGTTGTTCTCAGGAGAAAGGAAACTGGCGCTCTACAGATCGCAGCTTGGAATGTCAGATTCCTTAATCGGACATGTAGGTTAGAAGATTTAAAAAGGGAAATGGATAGGCTGAAGTTAGATATAGTGGGAATTGGTGAAGTTCGGTGGCAGGAGGAACAAGACCTTTGGTCAGCTGAATACGGGGTTATAAATACAAAATCAAATAGGGTAATGCTGGAGTAGGTTAAATAATGAATAGGAAATTAGGAATGCGGATAAGCTAGTGAACGCATTCTTGTGGCCAAGTTAGATACGAAGCCCACGCCTACCACAGTAGTACAAGTTTATATGCCAACTATCTCCGCAAATGACGAAGAGATTGATGAAATGTACGATGAGATAAAAGAAATTATTCAGATAGGTAAGGGAGATGAAAATTTAATAGTCATGGGTGTAGGGAATTCGATAGTAGGAAAAGGGAGAGAAGAAACGTAGTAGGTGAATTAGGATTGGGGGGGGGGGGGGGGGGAAGAAATGGAAGAGGAAGCCGCCTGGTAGAATTTTGCACAGAGCATAACTTAATCATAGCTAACACTTGGTTCAAGAATCACGAAAGAAGGTTGTACACATGGAAGAACCCTGGAGACAATAGAAGGTATCAGATTATGTAATGGTAAGACAGAGATTTAGGAACCAAGTTTTAAATTGTAAGACATTTCTATGGGCAGATGTGGACTCTGCCCACAATCTATTGGTTATGAACTGTGGATTAAAACTGAATAAACTGCAAAAAGATGGGAATTTAAGGAGATGGGAGCTGGATAAACTGAAAGAAAACGAGGTTGCACAGAGGTCCAGCGAGAGAATTAGGGAACGATTGACAAGAATGGGGAAAGAAATACAGTAAAAGAAGAATGGGTAGCTTAGAGAGACGAAATAGTGAAGGTAGCAGAGGATCAAGTAGGTAAGAAGACGAGGGCTCATAGAAATCCTTGGGTAATAGAAGAAATATTGAATTTAATTGATGAAAGGAGAAAATATGAAAATGCAATAAATAAAGCAGGCAAAAAGGAATACAAACGTCTCAAAAATGAAATCGATAGTAAGTGCAAAATGGCTAAGCACGGATGGCTAAAGGAAAAATGTAAGGATGTAGAGGCACATATCACTTGGAGTAAGATAGAGACTGCCGACAGGTAAATTAAAAAGACCTTTGGAGAAAAGAGAACCACTCGCATGAATATCAAGAGCTCAGATGGAAACCCAGTTCTAAGCAAAGAAGGGAAAGCAGAAATGTGGAAGGAGTATATAGAGGGTCTATACAAGGGCCATGTTCTTGAGGACAGTATTATAGAAATGGAAGAGAATGTAGATGAAGATGAAACGGGAGATATGATACTGCGTGAAGAGTTTGACAGAGCACTGAATGACCTGTCGAAACAAGGCCGCGGGAGTAGACAACATTCCATTAGAACTACTGACAGTCTTAGGAGCGCCAGGCCTAACTACACTCTACCATCTGGGGAGCAAGATGTAGGAGACAGGCGAAATACCCTCAGGCTTCAAGAAGAATATAATAATTCCAATCCCAAAGAAAGCAGGTGTTGACAGATGTGAAAATTATCGAACTATCAGTTTAATAAGCCACGGCTGCAAAATACTAACACGAATTCTTTACAGACGAATGGAAAAACTGGTAGAAGCCGATCTCGGGGAAGATTCCGTAGAAATGTTTGAACACGTGAAGAAATACTGACCCTATGACGTATCTTAGAAAATAGATTAAGGAAAGGTAAACCTACGTTTCTAGCATTTGTAGACATAGAGACAGCTTTTGACAATGTTGATTGGAATATTCTCTTTCAAATTCTGAAGTTGACAGGGGTATAATACAGGAGCGAAAGGCTATTTACGATTTGTACAGATACCAGATGACAGTTATAAGAGTCGAGGGGCATGAAAGGGAAGCAGTGGTTGGGAAGGGAGTGTGACAGGGTTGTAGCCCATCCCCGATGTTATTCAATCTGTATATTGAGCAAGCACTAAAGGAAACAAAAGAAAAATTCGGAATGGGAATTAAAATCCATGGAGAAGATACAAAAACTTTGAGGTTCGTCGATGACATTGTAATTCTGTCAGAAACAGCAAAGGACCTGGAAGAGCAGGTGAACGGAATGGATAGTGTCTTGAAAGGAAGATATAAGATGAACATCAACAAAAGCAAAACGAGGGTAATGGAATGTAGACGAATTAATGATGCTGTGGGAATTAGATTAGGAAATGAGACGCTTAAAGTAGTAAACGAGTTTTGTTATTTGGGGAGCAAAATAACTGATGATGGTCGAAGTAGAGAGGATGTGAAATGTAGACTGGCAATGGCAAGGAAAACGTTTCTGAAGAAGAAAAATTTGTTAACATTGAGTATAGATTTAAGTGCCAGGAAGTCGTTTCTGAAATTATTTGTATGGAATGTAGCCACGTATGGAAGTGAAACGTGGAGGATAAATAGTTTAGAGAAGAAGAGAATAGAAGCGTTCGAAATGTGGTGCTACAGAAGAATGCTGAAGATTAGATGGGTATATCACGTAACTAATGAAGAGGTATTGAACAAAATTGGAGAGAAGAGAAATTTGTGGCACAACTTGACTTGAAGAAGGGATCGGTTGCTAGGGCACATTCTGAGGCATCAAGGATCACCAATCTAGTGTTGGAGGGCAGCGTGGAGGGTAAAAATCGTAGAGGGAGACCAAGAGGTGAATACACTAAACAAATTCAGAAGGCTGCGGGTTGCAGTAGGTACTGGGAGGTTGGGAGGTGAAGAACCTTGCGCAGGATAGAGTAGCATGAAGAGTTGCATCGAACCAGTCTCTGGACAGAAAACCGCAACAACAACCACCTCATGCTTTTTGCGCCCTAATAGGCTCCATCAAAGCCTGCTCAGGCCATTAACTTTCTGGAATCTCACTCAAGGCGGGTCAGGCTGTAGGAAAATATTTAATAATTTTTGGAAAAATAGGAGACAGTGTAAATTGACCTCTCTCAGTTTCGATTCTCTCACTGTAATGATTCTGTTAGCGCGAAAATTTATGCTTGATGTTGTATAGGAGCTTGTGGGCTGCGATTAAGAATACACAGGCGCTCTTCTGACAGCAAAGAGGCCACTTTCATACATCGCTAGCAACCCGGTCTCATAGAACACACAGTGACAGCCTCTTTGTAGTGCTGATTAGCATATGCTTTGTAGGCGTTTGGTAACGGATGGGCACGATCAGAGACTTACGATCTTTTGGCCGTTGAATCATTGTGATGACTTATGAATGCTGGTGTCAGTGTGGTAGTACCGAGCGAGGTGGCGCAGTGGTTAGCACACTGGACTCGCATTCGGGAGGACGACGGTTCAATCCCGCGTCCGGCCATCCTGATTTAGGTTTTCCGTGATTTCCCTAAAATCGCTCCAGGCAAATGCCGGGATGGTTCCTTTGAAAGGGCACGGCCGACTTCCTTCCCCGTCCTTCCCTAAACCTATGAGACCGATGACCTCGCAGTTTGGTCTCTTTCCTCAAAACAGCCCAGCCCAGCCCAGTGTGTTAGTGAGCTGATATCAGAAATGTTTAGACTAGAAACGTTTATATGTTGAAGAGTTATCAGTATTAATCCAACAGGAACAGCGGTAACCCGTTTCCATAAGAGAGGTAGATAAAGTTAGGTAGTTCCGTGTCGAAAGACATGGAGATAGACCTAGTGAATTTGACTGGTGGAAGAGCTCTTCACCATCTGATCACTCCACACCTGGAAGTGAGGTGATGGGCTCCTGGAGTGGGGATGAGTTACATTTTCTGGCATACTCAGATTGGGTTGTCAAATTCGGCGACAGTTTTGGTGCCATCAGAGGAGGATAGATTGTTTGCCTCTACCTACAATATCAAAAACATACAGTTAACAGCTCACCCTTGTATCGCCCACCACATAGAAGCTCATGTACGTTTCAGTATGGATATTCACGGACGACAATGAGCAAATTGGGGCAATGGTAAGACACTGAACTTGGATTATAGGGGGCGGCGGGTGATATTCGCCTCCGGCCATCGTGATATACATGTATGCGGAGATGGAGGGAGGGGGGACAACAGTATGGAAACACAAAAACAACACATTAGGTGTGTGACACGTTTAGGGAACCAATCTCTTTCAAAAAAGCTTACAATCGTCTCACAACAGATGAATACAAATGCTGAACGGTTTCCAAGGACACCATACTCCTTTGTTCATGGCAAACAGCGTCAAGCTCAGGTAACGATGATGGGCGTGGCTAGCGATCATGCACCCTCCTCTCCAAAGTACACCACAAAGCTCAATGATATTGAATGTTCACATGTGTGTGAATTCGTAAGGCACCAAACTGCTGGATCATAGGTCCCTAGACCTACACACCAATTAAACTAACTTAAATTGACTTAGGATAAGAACAACAGACACACCCATGCCCGATGGAGGACTCGAAACTCCAACGTGAAGAGCCGCGCAATCCGTGATATGGCGCCTCAAACCGTGCGGCCACACTGCTTGGTGCTATAATAATATTGAGCGACTTTGGTGGCAGGGAAGATGCGACAACTTATCCTCCTGTTCACAAAACCAGTCCTGGACGATGTGATTCTTATGAAAAGGGACCCTGCTGTCTTGGAACTTATTACCATTGGGGAACAAGCACTGAACCTTGGGATCGATCTCATCACCAAAAATTGTCACATAATCCGTGGCGATTTCGCAGATTAACCATAAGGCTCATGGAATACCACGATATGGCATCCCAAACCATCACCGAGTCCCTGGCACGCTGGAGTTGTATACTCGTTCGGGATTTGGGAACAGTGTGCATCAAGACTCATGCGACCAAATGACATTATTCCAAGGCTTTGTAGACCAAGTTTTATGGATTCGGCACTAAGTTCTCCTGTTTCGAGTATTTGCATCACCAGATCGCCCTGGAATTCCCAGCTTTTAGAGATCCTAATGGAGCTTCCTTTGTTTTTTTTTTCTCTGTCTGTGTGTGTGTGTGTGTGTGTGTGTGAGTGTGTGTGTGTGTGTTTGTGTAAGGGTTTACGACTGCAACAGTGACTTCTGCACCTGTATTCTTCTTGTTTTTCGTCACAGTCCTCTTCAGTGACCGTCTGTCATAATAATTGAACACACTTCCGTCGGCGTTGTGACCTAGCAGGCGATTTTTCTTTCGCTTTCCTTACATGCGGTATAAACACTCGATATGGTGTCTCTGGAGACACCAATAATTAACTTGGTTACAGAAGCACTCAATGTACGAGCAACAACAATTTGTCCACATTCGAATTCACTTCGCTCTGACATATTGCACTCCCAACTACACAGAATCCTGTTCTAACAACGACTGATACTTGCAACGTCATGACGGCATAACACAGGTTCCCCCTTCGTGGTCAACCTGCAGTCTTGGCTAGTATCTACTTTTATGTTCAGGCACGCATTGCTAGCTGTATTTCCATAGTTTTGTTCAACGGCTGTATGTTTTCTGTGGTACCCTCAAACGCTACAGGTAAGTTCCGGGATGATCCGTTTGAAAAGAACAAGGTCGATATCCCCTCCAGACCTTCTCCCTTTCTCCATTTAGAGATTGTGTTCCATCTCTAAGAGCAATCGTTGTCAGAAAGACAAACACCGATCTTCTGTCCTTCCTTACCAACGATGAATTACGTTTTGCAAATCACGCTCTTAGTTCAAGCGTGGAATTAAAAAAAGAAATCGGACTTACGACTGATTCAGGCAAATGGGCAAGCGCAGCACTTCACAAGAGACGTGAATGATGTGTTTTTCCCTTAACAGTTTAGAATAGACAATTTTGATTCGAGAGTACGAAGTGTGCCGTATTCAAGGATAATTCCTCGAGGCTTTGCCCTCTTCGTCCCAACAGATGTTCTGTAGTTCCATCTTGAGTAAATGGAATGGGATTTCGGCTGGTGAAAGGCTTGAAGAAAATAAATGCCGACAGCCGTAATTATTTCACTTAATTACCAGTTTCGATGCCTGACTGGCACAATCTTCAGGCCCCTATACACTTACATAGATAACTCATCTAATCCCTAATTCCACAGACGAATTTAAATGACTTGTTACGTGTATATGGGCCTGAAGATTGTGCCAGTGAGGCACCTAAACTGGTTGTCAAAATAATGAATAAAATTACGGGTGTCGGTATTTATTTTGCTCAACAGATTTTCAGCCAATCCCACTGGAGGATTGCTAGACCGAAGCCGTCGTCTCATGTTGACTTCCTGGCGTACTGAAGTTATGTGATTGCGTGTTAGAGGTCAGAGATGAAATAAATACCTAATGGACTGCTCATAAGCGCTGAGTATTCATATAAAAGACTGTTGCTCCCCCCCCGGTTTTGGAATGTTCCTCAGCCACACCACGAAGAAGCTAACGAATACACTCCATTAACGGCTGTGCATGCTGTGTGTACCAGGCACGACAAACACTATTTCAAAGCGTCGAAAGAAGCCTAATCGAGGTACAAATATAAACAAAGCTTCGCTGTAAACAACAAATATTTGTACTGCTTACAGTGATTACCCTTCTGTTCCCAGCTGCATCTGATGCTGTGCCAGGGGTGAATTTAAATACCGTTGGCAGCAAATACTTTTTTTATATCTTGTCTCAATTACCTACGTTTACTGCTTAATATTTTATTTTTTTAACGTATTTCTATGAATTCTTTCAGATCTGAATACAAACTTTTACTTCTTTAAAAAACATATAAATTATTACACCGCGTAGCTACAGTTTATGACCATCGTAACTTGTATTTACCCACAATCGCCGTAAGGCTGAAAATTTACATTCATAACACCGCCTTTGTTCGGTGTGATGAAGGAAGAATTGCGTATCTGGATGGCACCTCCGGAGAAAGCAGGTATGCCTAAAGCGAAGATAACAGAGATAATTCTGAAAGAAAAGTGTTATATAAATGTACTCAATTCTGATTAATTTAAACTCTTTCTTGTTGCAGACTCACCGTGCTAGCCAATCGAAAGTCCAGCTCACCACAGTAGAGTCAGACACGCCTACGCAAAAGTACTGAGCTCACTGTTTTGTGACAGCGCGGGGTAGCCGCGCTGTCTAGGCGTCTTGCACGGTCCACGCGGCTTCCCCCCTTTGAGGTTCGAGTCGTCCCTCGGGCGTGGGTGTGTGTGTCGTCCTTAGCGTAAGTTAGATTAAATAGTGTGTAAGCTTAGGGCCCGATGACCTAAACAGTTCGGTTCCAGAAGTCCTTACCACAAATTTCCAATTTCACTGTTTTGACTTTTCTCAGTTCAGAAGATTGAAGAGATATGCTGGTACATTTCGCATTCATTAACGTGATGACATGAGTGTTTACACACGCAGAGTATGCTGACATAATGTAGCCTATATCTAGGTTATTGCAATGAAATGCGAGCGTTTCAGTTCGACAATCTCAAAGAAGATACACAGTCGGAGAACACCCTATCGAATTTGGTTTTCAAGAATTTTTAGCACAATACATATATGTCATTATTTCTTCGATGTACATTGTATTGGGACACCCATAACAACACTGTAGGCCCCAAAGAACAAAAGCTAAAAAAAACGAGATTTACATTATAATGAAATAAGGATTTCCAGAAAGCTAATGCCTGGGCTTAGAAGTACATCTCCACAAATGGCATTTCATAATACGAGTATGGCTCACGAAAAAGAGCAAAGTTGCTTCAGTGCCACCAGCGTGTAAAGTACCTCAGGAGGAATTTCTGTTAATGAAGTTCCTGTAGGGTGTCTTAACTGAGGAATCATCGTTTACTTGCAATAAAATCAGCAACAGTATCTTTGCAAAAATGGGCCAGTGAAAACGTTAACCCTGATGTTGAAATGTCCGAAAGATCAACAACACAAATGTATTAATACATATACCATGTCGGCCGTTAATATGATTTCCGTCAGGATGCTCTCTCTCTCTTCTGAAATCTTGAAGGAATCAGCATAAGGCTGCTAACAATGAGGATGGTGGACATGGGACGATGCGTAAGTAATGTGAGAGAAGTTGGTAATACAGGTTAGAAGGGTAGCGAGCTCGGATAGCAAAGCGGTTACAGCGACCGCTAGCGTAAAACGAAAATCTGGTTTATAATCCCGATGTAGCACTTCACTGGTCGTCACCGAATTCATTTCAGTCCCCAATTGCCGCCGATGTCAGAATTTCTACTTTACATCATCATGTATGGACTGAGGCGATAAGTCATCGGGTAGCGATATGCACATATACAGATGGCGGTAGTATAGCACACGCAAGATATGGAAAGTGCAGTGCATTAGTGGAGCTGTTATTTGTATTCAGGTGAACCTTTGTAAACTATCCGACGTGATTACGACCGCACGATCGCTGTTAACAGATGTGCAATAGTATTTGGAACTAGACGCTTCGCACACTCCATTTCGGAAATCGTTAGGAACTTTAACATTCCACGATTCACAGCGTCAAGACTATGCCAAGAATATCGAACTCCAGACATTTCCTCTCATTACGGACAACGCAGTGACCGACAGCCTTCACTTAACGATCGAGACTAGAGGCGTTTGCTTAGAGTTCTCAGTGATAAAGGACAAACGGGTGCCTATGATAACAGCACAGCATCTCCCGATTTCGTTACCATATGCTTTTGGACCCCACACGATCGGAAAATCGTGGCCTGGTCAGATGAATCCCGATTCCAGTTGGTAAAAGGTGATGGTAGGGTTAGAGAGTGTGACACAGACCGCACGAAACTGTGGAAAAAAGCCGCCAACAAGGCACTGTGCAAGCTGGTGGTCGTTCCATAATGGTGTTGGATATGTGTGAAAAGAACAGACTGTGTCTTCTGGGGCAACTGAACCGATCATTGATTGGAAATAGTAATGTTTGGCTACTTGGAGACTTCATGTTCCCAAACAACGATGGAATTTTTATGAATCAGATGGTATCATGCCACCAGGCCACAACTATCCACCCACATCGTCCGTCGTGAATCCCATCGAACTTTTATGGAACATAATTGAGAGGTAGGTTGGTGCACAGAATTCGGCACACGCGACGCTTTCGCAATTATGGGCGGCTATAGAGGAAGCATGCCGCAATAGTTCTGCAAGGAACTGTCAACAGCTTGTTGTTTCCATGCCACGTACGAGTTGCTCCACTAGATCGGGCGAAAGGAGGCCCGACACGATATTAGGAGGTATCCCATAACTTTTTCCACTTCATTGTATGTTTCAGTGTTGGCGAAAGAACTTCCCTTATTCGTCATCGATGTATATTTCAATGAAGTCATTATAATGCAACGGAATAGGACAGCACTTGACAAGGGCGTCGGTAATGGCAAAGAGGTGGTTTTTGATGTTGACTGCTAGAACGCGAATACACTGTACTATGTCTAGAAGTTGCATGCCAAGTGTGCATACTGTTAGATTTCATTGTGTTTGAGGAACCTAAACTACGTCTGAAGAGGTCTTAGAAGGCCCAAACGGTACCGACCCGCCGTGACATACTCAACCCACAGGCGTCACTGGGTGCGAATATGGAGGGGCATGTGGTCAGCACACCGCTCTCCCAGCCGTATGTCAGTTCATGAGACCGGAGCCGCTACTTCTTAATCAAATAGCTCCTCAGTTTGCCTCACAAAGGCTGAGTGCACCGCGCTTGCCAACAGCGCTCGGCAGACCGGACGGTCACCCATCCAAGTGAAACCCAAACCGACAGCGCTTAACTTCGGTGATCTTACGGGAACTGGTGTTACCACAGCATCCAGCCCATTGGCTGTGTTTTAATAGATTTAGTGAATCTTCATGTCTGCACTTTGATGACGAAGAATTGGAGGCGTACGATCACACAGCAGCTTCCCTTTTTAGGAAATGTGACGCTGTAACAAATGCATGTGTTAACACGCATTGTTTGAAAAAAATGTTTAGCTTTTCCCAAATAATACCTCTCGTGAATCTGCGGTACACAATACGTGTTACGTGGTATTATTTATTTGTTTCTGCCGGCCTCTGTGGCGGAGCGGTTCTAGGCGCTTCAGTCTGGAACCGCATGACCGCTACGGTCGGAGGTTCGAATCCTGCCTCAGGCATGGATGTGTGTGATGTCGTTAGGTTAGTTAGGTTTAAGTAGCTCTAAGTTCTAGGGGACTGATAACCTCAGATGTTTAGTCCCATAGTGCTCAGAGCCATTTGAACAATATTTGTTTCCTCAGCGGCTTGTGCATCTACAATCTTTAGTGAACATTAAAATGTCGGTTGTATACAAGTGTAGAGTTTTACTGAAAAGCATGTCTGTATTTCAAAATCATTTTAGCGAGGGTGTAGCAGATGCAGCTACGGTACTTCCCTTATCGCAAGTTAAAGATTCCTACATTAGAAAATGCGTAGAGTAATGAACCATCAATATATGACTGAAATAGCAAAGAGCTGAACCAAGGTCATGCTCTTTCGTGTGATTGAAACGTTTGGTGTTAAGCCAAGTTCTTGAAGAGCAGCCAAACGAAATGGAGAGGTGATATGAAGTGCCAATATGCTTCGTCGGCATCAAAGATGGCGATATCGGCATCGGAGTAAGTTGGAACTGTGCAAAATTATTTGTATCCGTGAAGTTGTGTCGTAGTGTGAGACGAGCCAGATCAGACAATTAACGCATGTGGGGCAACGGATCCACATCATTTTTAGCCAAAAACTAACAGAGATGGCTGCGTTTGCAGGTGCGTGGTCGTTATGGAAGAACCAGTCTCCTGCCTGTCACAAATCGGGTCTTTGTTTGATTGAACCGAGCTCCAAGATACCCAGTAATTTGTGACAGTTGATCAATTGTCTGTCGACGATCAGTGAGCACAAGCTCTCGAATTTTTTCAATATTTTCGTCGATTCGGGCAGTTGATGGAGTCCAGAACGAGGTTTTGTCATCAATCGACGTGTCGCCATTTTTAAATCAAGCAGATCACGCATACACTTGAGTTTTTCCCATAGCGTCATCTTGGTAAGCTGTTTTCAACGTTAATAAGAGTTTCAGAGTAGAAAACAAAATTTCACAGCCGCGCTTTGTTCACTTACTCTTTCCGTCATAAAAAACGAAACAGGAACAAAACAGTGCTAACAGAAACAATCACTGCAGATAAACAGAACAAGCAAGGTCGACAACAAAAGCGGCACTACACACGCCTAGAAACGCGTGCTACACAAGCCCCACCCACGGCAATGTAACTCCGTTTCTTTTCTTTTTTTTTTTCGTACCCCATCGTATGCCTATCATTATGAGACTATTACTTCAATCTTCAGTTATCTTTCATTTCTTTTATGTGCTGTTTCATTTTCACGACTACATACACAAACGAGATGGTGAACACACGCGAGTACACACAAATAAAATCGTGCATAATCACATTTGAGTTTCAAACGTTTGGAGATTCTTGTATCCAGTAGCAATAGTTCTCTAGCAGATGTTACTGCAGTTTTCAGAAATTAATTTCATTTTCTGTTGGCTTCTTCTCTTCACTGGGCAAGTGATCTAGGGTTTCTGCAACTGAATTCGTCACTCCTTTCCGTACTTTCAACACCCAATAAAGGCTCACTGTCAGATAATGTACGTTACCCCTCGTTAAATTTTAGAGAGTATATTCTATATTTCAACATGACAGGAAATTTGACTTAGGTCACATTTCACTTCCTATGTTATCTTCAATAAAACTATTGAAACCTCCGTTTACCATCCACTGTTGGACAAGGGTCACCTCTAGACTTACATGTATTAAAGTCCTATATTGTACGAAACCATGTTAATCTTTCGTAGTGTCATCCAACCACATGCCAGTAGGCCGTCTCCTATTTTTTTAACATCTCTTGGAATCTTAAAGGACTTCCTTGGTTCTCCTACACATGACCTGTCTGCTTCCACTCTTAATGTAGTCTAAATTATTTTGTACTCTCAGTCTGCTGATTGGTCAGTTTGCACTGATCAGCCACAACATCATGACCACCGACCTATGCCGTTAGAAACTCTTCAATCTGCTGCTTGATCAGTTTTCACTGATCAGCCACAACAGAACGATCAGCCATAACATTACGACCAACAACCTGCTGTCGATATCAACCCGTCCAGGCGATATAGCATCATCACCTGGTGAGGAATGACTGTTAGTCTGACACATAACAATAGTCATTCAAAATATAAAACCATCAGACATGTGGTGGCCCAGGGCTCTATTTTAGGCCCCTTGTTGTTCCTATTATATATTAATGACCTTCCATATGCAGTGTCAGAAAATGCAAATTTTGTCTTATTTGCAGATTATACAAATATTGGTATAAAAAACAGTTCCTGTGATCTCACTGAGTAATCAGCTAATGCAATTTTGTAAGTATCAATGGGTGGTTCACAGCAAATGGATTGTCACTGAATTTTGACAAGATCCAGTACATTCAGTTTAGTACCTCAAAAAGCGTACCTGACCCTGTAAGTATAATGTATTTAAACAATGAAATTAAAGCTGTAGACAGTGTCAAATTCCTAGGACTACAAATTGACCACAATCTCAGTTGGAAAACTCACAACCTATACTTAATGGAACCCCATAGTTCAGCTACAGTTGCAGTTCACATGATAGCAGAAATAGGTGATTTAAAAATGAAGAAGTTAGTTTATTCTTCCTACTTCCATTCAATAATGAGTTATGGAACCATCTTCTGGGGAAACTCCTCTCACAAAGAAAACATTTTCAAAATTCAGAAACGAGTCATTAGAACTCCATTTGATGTCAGTCCTAGATCATCATGCAGAGACCTCTTTCAGAAACTTGGTACTCTAACTACTACTTCTCTGTACATATACTCATTGATGTCCTTTGTCATTTCCAACGTCTCTTTTTACACAAAATAGTGTAAAACGTGATCATATTACCAGAACAAAAAGAAAATCTGTATAAGAACTATAAAAGCTTAAGATTAGTTCAAAAAGGAGTCAAATATATGGGTACTCATATATTCAATAATTTATCAGAGCATATCGAAGGATTTGTAAGTGATTAAGATCGGTTTCAGAGTGAATTAAAGAACTTCCTGTTGGCCAACTCCTTCTACTCTTCTCCATAGATGAATATCTTCACAAGGATTGTAGACCATAACTCTGTCTGCATTAGAATTGTACAATATCCATGTATGTGAGATAAAAAAAATCTTTGACTCTTTCCATGTCTCAGAGACTCCTTTCCAAGGGATCCATGGAAAACGATAAATGTAATGTATGGTGCTTCTGCGAGTAAGGGTGCTGTGCGTGTGTGGAACAGAGAAGGGGCACGATCTACCTGAGGGCAGATTTTGATGGCCCAGATGCTCAGCACGAGCATTTCGGAAACTCTACGACTTGCCTGTTGTTTGAGGAGTGCTGAGGTTACTGTCTTCAACACGTTGTGAAACCAAGATTAAAGGTCGTTCAGACGTCATGGGGAGGGCTCAAATGGTTCAAATGCCTCTGAGCACTATGGGACTTAACTTCTGAGGTCATCAGTCCCCTAGAACTTAGAACTACTTAAACCTAACTAACCTAAGGACATCACACACAAGTCCATGCCTGAGGCAGGATTCGAACCTGCGACCGTAGCGGTTGCACGGTTCCAGACTGTAGCGCCTAGAACCGCTCAGCCACCCCAGCTGGCTGTGGGGAGGGGCGGCCAGCCCTCATTACATATGTTGGACTTCGTGCACTGGGCATATTGGTAAAACAGGATGACGAACTGTGGCGGAGCTAACATCAGACTATAAAGGTGGGTGGAGTACCAGTTGCACCTGAACACACAGTGGACCGAACTCTCCTAACGACAGGCCTCCGCAGCCGACGACCCATGCACGTACCAATGCTAACACCACCACATCGGCACGTGACCCTCAGCTCTGCAAACTGGCGCAGTGGCAGAGCGTTTCATGGTCAGATGAATCCCTATACCTTCTGCATCATGCTGATGGGAGTGCGCGAATCCGTTCCCTTCCAGGAGAACAGTTCCTTGACACCTGTACTGCGGGGCGGTGACAAAGTGGCTGCGGCTCCATTGTGCTCTGGGGAATATTCACAGAGACAGGCGTGGGTCCAGTGGGGTTCGTGCAAGGCACCACAACGGCCAAGGCGTATCGAGTAATGGTAGCAGACCACGTTCACCCTTTCATGACTGTCACATTTCCCGACAGCAGTGGCATTTTTCAACCAGATATCGTGCCCTGTCACAAGATCAGGAGGGCGATGGAGTGATTCGAGGAACACAGTGAGGACTTTCAATTGATGTTCTGGCCCCCCAGCCCGCCGGATCTGGTCCCAATCGAACACGTCTGGGATGTGATTGAATGGAGCGTCACAGCTCATCGACCCCGTCCCCAGAATTTACGAGAGTTAGGTGACTTGTATGTGCAGATGTGGTGCCAACTCCCTCCAGCGACCTACCAAGGCGTCATTGGTTCCCTTCCACGACGCGTCGCTGCTGTAAACTGTGCCAAGGGTGGACATACCGGCTGTCAGGTAGGTGGTCATAACGCTCTAGCTGATCAGTGTATTTTTTGTCCTTTTTCTCCTAGTAATCCCCAACATCCATTCTTCCAACGCTCCTGTGATCACTTTTTGACATTATAATTGCATGTTTCATTACTGTAGCTCTAAACTTGTTATTTACAACTCCAAATCATTTTTACTATTCTTTTCATTTTTCTGCTGTCTATTCAACCGTTTCAGCTTCCTTTAATACCATGAACCAATCACTCGATTTGATAACCATATCGTTTATGTGAAATGTTTTCTGTTCTGTAATTGAACTAGACATTACTTCAGTCACATTATCTTTGATTTTCGACCTTGCTCTCTGACATACTTTTTATCTGCAATCTAGGCAAACCGCACAATGTCATCCGCAAAAAGTTGGTAGATCAGATGTGTTACATTTACATGTATTCTCTGTTTGCTTTTACTTCACTGACATAGCCAATGTTGCAAAAGCTTTCCCAAATCTTTTAACCCTAGGCCACGTGGCACTTGATATTCTTTCCTCCATTCATCATTTCGTTCAAGACTTGCAGATAGTGTGTGGAACTCTGCCCATTTAAAAGCCAGTCCTTTCTTTGCTCATCAATATCCAACGTTTTTCTCTATCCATACAGTGACAATTTTAGTGCGTATCAGGTATATTACGAACGTCAATCTGATGCGTGCATAGCTTCTCAGCTACTGCGTGTCACCCTTCTGATTAACGACAACTATTACATCACTGTTCCAGTTTGATAGAATTACCTTCTGCTTTTGGATTTTGTAAGAATTTTGCAAAGTCCTTTTGGATTACTTATGTCGCACCTTCCACATTATCTTCTTCTGCGCATTTCCTTTTTTCAAATATCAACCGGATTTATGCATGACTTCTTAAATTTTAACATTCTCATTGTCAACTTCATTTTCGTGATTCATTCTTTTAAGTACAAAATATTTTAAATCCTCTAATGCTTGCTTAACTTTATCTTGTCGTGTAACTTCTCTTCTGCCAACTTTACGGGTGTTTTATAATAAAACACTAAGTGTTTTCATTAAAGGAACGCACTTTCTTCTCAGATAGATCAAGAGCAAGAAAAAAATTATGAACGAAATTACACCTGATGATCATCAGCAGGAATATTAGTGACTAAAGACGTTCGTTATTATATTTCCCATGTAATCGAAAGCGCCACACCGACAACTGCCAGTTGCGCATCAATTTAAAGTCAGAGATGGTTATTGAATATAACAAGACGAACAGCATTCTGTTACATGATAGAAGAACTCATTTACCTCAAATTATCACAGACAATACGTAGATTTCACGTGGAGTTAATGTGTAACACTCTTCTTATCCTTGGGATGATGATGCACAGACTTACTACAAAAAAGTGGGGTTCCATTCACTATGTTAGTAATGTTCAGTGTAGTGACGTGTGCTGCCATTGTCTTAAAAAAAAAGAAAAAAGATCCTGGGAGAATGATCAGAGGCCTCTTTTATCCCAAATTATCTCCTGTTTCGTGTAATTCGGCATGGAAATGCTCTACTGAGAAAATTCACTTACTAAGTGAACTGAAGGATACTACATGTTTAGGGAAGTCCAACAGGTAAACAGCTAGGCAGTGAAAGCAGATGAAAACGAAAGCTGCAGGTTCTGCAAACTTTAAATACTCTCACAAGGATATTGTTTTCGTAAAACAGATCTGAAGATGGTCGTTATTGACCGAAACCAGTAACCTGTTGACAAAAAATTTTGTGAACGTAGACGTAAAGTAAAGGAAATTTATTCAGTACTCTCTTTACTGTCGCAATATTGCTGTGGTTCGCTCCATGTGTCCAGTTATTGCTAGGCATTGTTGACTTTAATCGTCTGTTTTTTTTTCTGATGAAACATTTAGCTTATGCAGGCGAAAGTTCCGCACCAAGTATGATAAATTTAAAATAGTAAAATAATTAAGGCAGTAGAAATTTAAGAAACCTCCGAATGTAAATATCAATATGTTTAATTTGAAAGCTTCTGTTATCATACCAAAGTAAATCAAAGTGGTCGTCTTGACGGTATTAGAGGATCGTTATTTGAACTTTCAAATATTACTTCCCTTTCCAGACGTTTATTACACTGTGAAGTCTGTCACTGTCGGTATTTAATGAAGGACTGATGCCGACCAACTGCGTGATGTGTATCAGATCAAAAAAAGGTCTCAGTTTGTCCTGTATGCGCGGTTCCGTTTTATAAAATGTGTGGTGCGTATAAATAAAAAATGGCTCTGAGCACTATGGGACTTAACATCGATGGTCATCAGTCCCCTAGAACTTAGAACTACTTAAACCTAACTAACCTAAGGACAGCACACAACACCCAGCCATCACGAGGCAGAGAAAATCCCTGACCCCGCCGGGAATCGAACCCGGGGACCCGGGCGTGGGAAGCGAGAACGCTACCGCACGACCACGAGATGCGGGCTCGTATAAATAAAATATTAACATGTACGTTATTAAATAAATTTACAGAATAGCACAATGTAATTGCTTTCAAGAAATGACATATTAGAAAGGACAAGTTACAAAGAGATTCCATAAATTTTGTTTGCAGGTGAACGAAATGGAGGGTTGAACTATAAATAGCGTGCAATAGTACGTGAGCTACGCTATGTTCTACAACTAAATTTGCATTCCGGAAACCTCTAGACAAATCGTGACGGACGATTCCTCGTACCATCATCACCCAATTTTCTATTCCATGTACGTGTTAAGCACTGGAAGAACAACTAACTGCCTACTACGTTCTCTAATCTTTCTCTCTTTTTACATTATCACGATTGCCACGGGAAATCCAGGATAGAGGCAATTTAACTATAACACAATCTTCCTCGAATATTGACTTTCGAAATTTGTGGAACAGCATTCCTTGAGAACAACATAGCTTTTTTCCCAGATAAGGAACTAAAGCATCTCTTTCACAGCTTGCTATTTGCCGCATCGACTTTTACGATCCTTATCTCTGAATTCCCTGCCGTGCCTACCTGAGAATGACTCAAAAGTCTGGAGCAGCAATGTAGACTCGATCGTCCTATATTCTGTGTGGTTCCCTCCATAAGAGCACCGAATTTTACCGGAAGACTAGCGATATATCTAAGTTTTTCATTCATCATTTATTGATTTCGTGTGTCCTTTCCATTCTACATCATCTATACATATTTCAATAGTTCCAGAAATTTACCGCTGAATTTGAAACCAGATATTATCAATTTTTTTTCTTCGTTGTGGATATTAGATTACTTTTATGCACATTTCAAGACAGTCATCATTCAGTACACCAGCTGGATATAATACATTCGTCTTCCCGTTCTTATATTCACCCATATCTATGGAGGTTATGTTGGAGACTGGAAACGAAGGCAACTTGAGTAGTCTCATGTACGACAACAAGACCACAGTCACGCCTCGCGTTTGCGTTCAGAGAATTATTGCTGCTGGAACTTATCGTAAGGCACATATTACGAAGCTTTTATTGTGTGCGACACTCTAGCTTGTATTTCTAATGTTAAGCAGAAACGGAAGATGCGTGTGATCTCTATGCACAAAAAATTAATAAGTCTCAGATAAGCAGGGGTGAACATATTTCCGTCATAAAAATAAAGACGAAGAGAAATTTTTTTTAAACGAATCATCGGAGAACACACTAAAATATATAAGGCGCAAACAGTGAAAAGTGGGGCAATGGTATTTCTTGATTCTACTAGACTTCGGAAATAAATACCGATACCCAAATCTTCAACCCAAGGATGTCCACTGCATGATCAAATTATCATTTCAACAAAACCATCCAGTTTAAAAGATGCACCAAATCCGTAGTTTTGAAGATAAGGCAATGAAATTTTCTACCATGGTTTTCATGAAATTAACACATTTACAGTTAAGTTTCTTGGATTATATATATTTTAACTTTTTTATGAAATTTAAAAAAATATTTTCAAAACGTAATATATGTGCTTTTCCTCAGAATCTATTCAAGAAATTTCTACAAAATTTGTCTGTTTAATCACTCTGCAAACCGTAGGCTTCTCTCATAAGACTTTTTGAATATATCGAGTTGGTAAAGTTTAATAATTTTTAACTATAATTCTGTAAGTATAATACTAAATTCTAGCAAAATTCAAAGCACTTTACCCCGTATCTCAGAGTAAATTTGCTCTTGGGACAATTATTGATGTATAGAATTAAGTTACAAAACTTCATCATTATAACCTTCACACATTATGTCAAAAAGTTACGTAAACTTCAAAAAACATGTGATTCTTGAGTTTCTCCCGGCGTATTTGATAGTCAAAATATCCACGGGTGTGCTGCCGGTCTATAGTGTCCAACGGGCACAATATTTCGGCGATCATACATGTCGCCATCATCAGGTGAACTGACGGACTGAGCTCCTGTGAACGCGCCGGCACGGAGATCCGTACGCTATGGCTGCTCAGAGGGAACTGGGTTCGGTCGCGGCGGCGGCCGATTTAAATACCCTCCGCCCGCGGCGCGCTCCCTCCGCCGTCCGCGCCCCGCGCCACGGTCGCGCGGTGGAACAGATTGCGACGGCGTCTGAGATGACGTCGGAGTGATGGCTCTGTCCGCCGTGGTCGTCACAACTATACGTTTGCTCGATTTACTCTTGATTAACCCGATCGCTGGTTCCCAAGCCTTGCTAAGATTATAGCCACAGTCACGGTTTATGAGGTCGTCATTGGTGCGAATTTCGATGGCCTCTCTAACAACGCTGTCCCAGTATCTCGACGTCTGTACCAGAACCCTCGTGCGGTCATATTCCATGGCGTGATTTTCCGACAAACAATGTTCAGCGACCGCCGACTTGCTCGGATACATCAGGCGAGTGTGCCTCTGGTGTTCACGGCATCGATCCTCGACGGTACGCATCGTCTGACCAATATACGACTTGCCACATTGACACGGAATCTGGTACACGCCGGCCTTCCTCAAACCGAGGTCATCTTTGGCGCTCCCCACCAGTGCACGAGTTTTATTTGGAGGACAAAACACAGTTCCGACCCGGTGTTTCTTCAGAATGCGAGCGATTTTCCCCGAGAGTGCGCCTGTGTATGGAATAAATGCAGTGCCTACCTCCTCCCTCGTGACTTCATCCATCTCAAGAGGTTGTGCTGCAGTGGTTGGGCGGAGAGCACGTTGAATCTGCCACTCTGAGTACCCATTTTTTCGAAATACAGTTCTCAGATGTTCCAATTCCTGGGGTAGACTCTCTGCGTCAGAGATAGTGCGCGCCCTATGTACTAGAGTTTTAAGTACCCCATTCCTCTGTGAAGGGTGGTGGCAGCTGTCTGCGTGCAAATACAGATCAGTGTGCGTAGTCTTCCGATACACCCCATGACCTAGGGTGCCGTCAGCCCTTCTCTTGACCAAGACGTCAAGGAAAGGTAGTTTACCCTCCGTTTCAGTCTCCATAGTGAATTTGATGTTGGGGTGTATGGAGTTTAGATGTGTAAGGAAGTCAAGGAGTTTATCCATACCATGTGGCCAGATGACGAACGTGTCGTCCACGTAACGGAAAAAGCAAGTAGGTTTCCATACGGATGACGACAGGGCTTCCTCCTCGAAGTTCTCCATGTACAAATTCGCTACCACCGGTGAGAGTGGGCTACCCATGGCGACTCCCTCCGTTTGTTCGTAGTATTCTCCATTAAAAAGAAAATACGTGGAAGTCAAGACATGCCTAAAACGTTCAGTGGTCTTCTCGTCAAACTTCTGACTAATCAATTCTAGTGACTCTCGCAGGGGTACCCTCGTAAACAAGGAAACGACGTCAAAACTCACCATGATATCTGACTCATCCAACCTGAAGCTGTCAAGGCGTTTAACAAAATCCACGGAATTACGGATGTGATGAGGGCATTTACCCACATAAGGACTTAATATTCCCGTCAGGTATTTGGCCAACAAATATGTAGGTGCCCTGATGTTGCTGACAATGGGGCGTAATGGTATCCCCTCTTTGTGAACCTTCGGGAGTCCATATAGTCTAGACGGTACCGGGCCTTGGGGTAACAATTTCTTAGCGTCTTAGGAAGGCCGGCGTGTACCAGATTCCGTGTCAATGTGGCAAGTCGTATATTGGTCAGACGATGCGTACCGTCGAGGATCGATGCCGTGAACACCAGAGGCACACTCGCCTGATGTATCCGAGCAAGTCGGCGGTCGCTGAACATTGTTTGTCGGAAAATCACGCCATGGAATATGACCGCACGAGGGTTCTGGTACAGACGTCGAGATACTGGGACAGCGTTGTTAGAGAGGCCATCGAAATTCGCACCAATGACGACCTCATAAACCGTGACTGTGGCTATAATCTTAGCAAGGCTTGGGAACCAGCGATCGGGTTAATCAAGAGTAAATCGAGCAAACGTATAGTTGTGACGACCACGGCGGACAGAGCCATCACTCCGACGTCATCTCAGACGCCGTCGCAATCTGTTCCACCGCGCGACCGTGGCGCGGGGCGCGGACGGCGGAGGGAGCGCGCCGCGGGCGGAGGGTATTTAAATCGGCCGCCGCCGCGACCGAACCCAGTTCCCTCTGAGCAGCCATAGCGTACGGATCTCCGTGCCGGCGCGTTCACAGGAGCTCAGTCCGTCAGTTCACCTGATGATGGCGACATGTATGATCGCCGAAATATTGTGCCCGTTGGACACTATAGACCGGCAGCACACCCGTGGATATTTTGACTTTCAAAAAACATAATTGTCAAAAAATGGTATTTAAATTTGAACCTAACGTTTCTTCTTGTGTCACTTCTTCAAAAGGCACCAGATTTGTACGCAGTGTCCTCTTTCCCTTCAAGGTTTCTCTTATGGTTTCTTGTTTTCTGCCTTCTTTTCTTCACCAGACTTTTTCTTCAACATACTTCTCAGCTGCAGAGAGATGCTGTTAAGCTGTTTTTCTCAAGATGAGCGAAATTTCCTATCTTAAAGCCCATTGTAATACCTTCATCGTCCCTGTGGTCCTTTCACTAAATATCATAATTCTGACAACTGTATCAGATGAAATGGTGGTTCCAGGGCATCGTTTCCATGTCAGTGAATTTACAAACTCATTTGAATTCTCGGTTTTGCTACGAAGACATATGTTTAGAAGTTCAGGATGGGCCAGAAACGTGTGAGTGGGCTTGACAACAAACAGGATGCCAGGGAGTAAAAGCGGACACCGAAAAAAATTCCCAGGTTTCTCCCGGATTTCTAAGTTAAAAATATAATTTTTCCCAGATGAAAATGCACTTTTCCCTTGTTAAGTGACAGTACATTTTCCCTCAGAACTCTAAAACTTATCAACCCATTGAATGGTCAAGATTTTATACACATTTTCGTAATACGGAAGTTATTGTTGTTGTTGTTGTTGTTGTGGTCTTCAGTCCTGAGACTGGTTTGATGCAGCTCTCCATGCTACTCTAACCTGTGCAAGCTTCTTCATCTCCCAGTACCTACTGCAGCCTACATCCTTCTGAATCTGCCTAGTGTATCCATCTCTTCGTCTCCCTCTACGATTTTTAACCTCCACGCTGCCCTCCAGTACTGAACTGGTGATCCCTCGATGTCTCAGAACATGACCTACCAACCGATCCCTTCTTCTAGTCAAGTTGTACCACAAGCTCCTCTTCTCCCCAATTCTATTCAATACCTCCTCATTAGTTATGTGATCTACCCATCTAATCTTCAGCATTCTTCTGTAGCACCACATTTCGAAAACTTCTATTCTCTTCTTGTCTAAACTATTTATTGTCCACGTTTCACCTCCATACATGGCCACACTCCATAGAAAAAATTTCAGAAACGACTTCCTGACATTTAAGTCTATACTCGATGCTAACAAATTTTTCTTCTTCAGAAACGCTTTCCTTGTCATTGCCAGTCTACATTTCACATCCTCTCTACTTCGACCATCATCAGTTATTTTGCTCCCCAAATATCAAAAATCCTTCACTACTTTAAGTGTCTCATTTCCTAATCTAATTCCCTCAGCATCACACGACTTAATTCGACTACATTCCATTATCGTCGTTTTACTTTTGTTGATATTCACCTTATACCCTCCTATCAAGACACTGTCCATTCCGTTCAACTGCTCTTCCAAGTCCTTTGCTGTCTCTGACAGAATTACGGTGTCATCGGCGAACTTCAAGGTTTTTATTTCTTCTCCATGGATTTTAATACCTACTCCGAATTTTTCTTTTGTTTCCTTTACTGCTTGCTCAATATACAGATTGAATAACATCGAGGATAGGCTACAACCCTGTCTCACTCCCTTCCCAACCACTGCTTCCCTTTCATACCCCTCGACTCTTATAACTGCCATCTGCTTTCTGTACAAATTGTAAATAGCCTTTCGGTCCCTGTATTTTACCCCTGCCACCTTCAGAATTTGAAAGAGTATTCGAATCAACATTATCAAAAGCTTTCTACAATTCTACAAATGCTAGAAACGTAGGTTTGCCTTTCCTTAATCTATCTTCTAAGATAAGTCGTAGGGTTAGTATTGCCTCACGTGTTCCAACATTTATGCGGAATCCAAATTGATCTTCCCCGAGGTCGGCTTCTATCAGTTTTTCCATTGGTCTGTAAAGAATTCGCGTTAGTATTTTGCAGCTAGGGCTTATTAAACTGATAGTTCGGTAATTTTCACATCTGTCAACACCTGCTTTCTTTGGGAATGGAATTATTATATTCTTCTTGAAGTCTGTTGGTATTTCGCCTGTGTCATACATCTTGCTCACCAGATGGTAGAGTTTTGTCATGACTGGCTCTCCCAAGGCCATCAGTAGTTCTAATGGAATGTTGTCTACTCCCGGGGCCTTGTTTCGACTCAGGTCTTTCAGTGCTCTGTCAAACTCTTCACGCAGTATCGTATCTCCCATTTCATCTTCATCTACATCCTATTCCATTTCCATGTATTGTCCTCAAGTACATCACCCTTGTATAGACCCTCTATATACTCCTTCCACCTTTCCGCTTTCCCTTCTTTGCTTAGAACTGGGTTTCCATCAAAGCTCTTGATATTCATGCAAGCGGTTCTCCTTTTTCCAAAGGTCTCTCTAATTTTCCTGTAAGCAGTATCTATCTTACCCCTCTTGAGATAAGCCTCTACATCCTTACATTTGTCCTCTAGCCATACCTGCTTAGCCATTTTGCACTTCCTGTCGATCTCCTTTTTGAGACGTTTGTATTACTTTTTGTCTGCTTCATTTACTGCTTTTTTATATTTCCTCCTTTCATCAATTAAATTCAATATTTCTTCTGTTACCCAAGGGTTTCTACTAGCCCTCGTCTTTTTACCTATTTGATCCTCTGCTGCCTGCACTATTTCATCCCTCAAAACTACCCATTCTTCTTCTACTGTATTTCTTTCCCCCAGTCCTGTGAATTGTTCCTTTAAGCTCTCCCTGAAACTCTGTACTACCTCTGGTCCTTTCAGTTTATCCACGTCCCATATCCTTAAATTCACACCTTTTTGCAGTTTGTTCAGTTTTAATCTACAGTTCATAACCAATATATTGTGGTTAGAGTCCACATCTGCCCCTGGAAATGTCTTACAATTTAAAACCTGTTTCCTAAATCTCTGTCTTACCATTATATAATCTATCTGATACCTTTTAGTATCTCCAGGGTTCTTCCATGTATACAACCTTCTATCATGATTCTTGAATCAAATGTTGGCTATGATTAAGTTATGCTCTGCACAAAATTCTACCAGGCGGCTTCCTCTTTCATTTCTTAGCCCCAATCAATATTCACCTACTATGTATCCTTCTATCCCTTTTCCTACAGACGAATTCCAGTCACCCATGACTATTACATATTCGTCTCCCTTCACTACCTGAATAATTTCTTTTATATCATCAAACATTTCATCAATTTCTTCGTCATCTGCAGAGCTAGTTGGCATATAAACTTGTACTACTGTAGTAGGCGTGGGCTTCGTGTCTATCTTTGCCACAATAATGCGTTCACTATGCTGTTTTTAGTAGCTTACCCGTACTCCTATTTTTTTATTCATTATTAAACCTACTCCTGCATTACCCCTATTTGATTTTGTATTTATAACCCTGTATTCACCTGACCAAAAGTTTTGTTCCTCCTGTCACTGAACTTCACTAATTCCCACTATATCTAACTTTAACCTACCCATTTCCCTTTTTAAATTTTCTAACCTACCTGCCCGATTAAGGGATCTGACATTCCACGCTCCGGTCCGTAGAACGCCAGTTTTCTTTCTCCTGATAATGACGTCCTCTTGAGTAGTCCCCGCCCGGAGATCCGAATGGGGGACTATTTTACCTCCGGAATATTTTACCCAAGAGGACACCATCATCATTTAATCAGACAGTAAAGCTGCATGCCCTCGAGAAAAATTACGGCTGTAGTTTCCCCTTGCTTTCAGCCGTTCGCAGTACCAGAACAGCAAGGCCATTTTGGTTAGTGTTACAAGGACAGATAAGTCAATCATCCAAACTGTTGCCCCTGCAACTACTGAAAAGGCTGCTGTCCCTCTTCAGGAACCACACGTTTGTCTGGCCTCTCAACAAATACCCCTCCGTTGTGGTTGCACCTACAGTACGGCTATCTGTATCGTTGAGGCACGCAAGCCTCCCCACTAACGGCAAGGTCCATGGTTCATGGACCAACCTGATATTAAGCTTTTCAGTACGGTTTTCGAGATGAATGGATTTTCTTGGAGTACCAGTACTGCATTATCTCATGTTTGGTTCCTTACTATGGAAAAATGCTATTCGTGCACGAATATGAAAATACGGAAGTATAATTTCGAATTCCACCAAACATAGCAGGTTAACTGGGATTGCGATACGCTTTTGAAAGCTAATCTTAGTTCACGTCACGTGATATCGCCAGCCGATGACAGCAGAAATTCGTAGCACAGGACTCGTTTTGTGGTGAGCCACTAGCAGCATCACTGTCAAGTAGCGAGAACACACAAATACGAAAAGTTAATGATTTAAACACATGATTTCACACATATTGATCGTTTTTTTACTGTTACACTTTCTTTGGGTTTATGATATGAAAACTGAATCTTATCTTAACGTGCATCACCCAAACGTGCCAGAAAAATTTTAAATAATGATATAAAAGTCTGGTCTTCTGGGCTCGAAATTATTCTAAGTGGCCGGTCGTCAAAGTTTTAAATGAGTGTCAAACGCTCTGTTATTTAAGAAATCCAACGCACATTCTCACACATCTTGCGTAAAAGGAAATTTACTTTGAAAGCAATGCTTTTCATACCACCATCCGCAATATTTTCCCACGATCTGTTAGAAATAGGTTCGTTTCAGCAGTTGCCAGAGAACTGGCGTTACTGCGTGTGCTCAGCTACGAATGAGGCAGGAAGTCCGCATGTTCGAACATATATATAGCATTAAGAGATTTTACATCACGTCATAGAAGAAACAGGATATCAGAGAATACTCCAACTGCATCGGAATGTCGTAAACCATACTAAAATGTACTATACGTATACCCAGATTCACAATGAAGTAAGCCCCAACCTGATATTAAGCTTCTCAGTACGGCTTTCGAGATGTATGGATTTTCTTGGAGTACCAGTACTGCATTATCTCACGTTGGTTCTTTACTACGGCAAAATGCTATTCGTGCCCGAATATGAAAATGTGCACTTGGAATTAACGAACAATTGCCAGTAGTGTGGAATGAAACACTTCGTTTCAACTAAATTGACTGTTACTGCGAGAAAGATTAATGAAAGCAAAATTTCTTTATCAAAACGACAAAAACAAATTCATTATTCTGCAAGGCGATTAATGCAACTGTCAAATACGGGGAAGTAAAATAACGTCAGAAAGTTGAAACTGGTAACGTATTTTATACTTTTGTAATGAAACCTTTTAATTGACTTGACAGCTCCTGATCACAGAAATCCGTCTGGTTTTCGTTTGACTTGAAGACGAAACAGCAAATCACTAAACGGAACCACAGATGACGTTGACTACTACTCAGACTGCTCTGCGCATTCGTGAATCTGGCAGCTTCGGTGCACCAGAGAAATGTTTACGGGTAGTACCTGGCTGTTGCTACTTCTGATACACCAAACAGGCACACTTCAAGTAGCCAGAAGCGGGAGAAGGTACTGTTCATACGCGATTGAACGGCGCATGCGCATGCGCATGCGCCTCAAGCGGACCAACTGCAAACAGTAGTGAAGCGACGATCGTCGGAAGCTGTTTGTTGATGTGGAGTATGGTATAGCTTCGTCCTAAAGCCTTTAACATATTTTGCTGTGGGTACTGCGCTTTGTTGTTGATGTAAATCACGCTTTTCCTTTGAAACTTAAGTTTTATTTTTGGTCTTTTCTCTCGTTTATATTTTATTGTTGCAGTATTATTTTGCAGAAGCGGGATATAGTAAAACTCTTTGTAAAAGTATCAGCTCTTACAAAAAATTAATTGAAAACTAAAACATTGAAACATTCCCGGAATTCTAAAAAATTCCCGCTTTTTCTCGGTTTCCTCTCAGACGAAGAAATTCCCCAGTTTTTCTCGGATTTCCCGGTTGCCCCGAGGCGTATTCATCCTGAAGTTGGAAGCCTCTCCTTGTGTATGTAGGGGTTATTATTCCAGTGACCCTGTGGGTATTAACTGTTGCTTCAAAAAGTGGGCGTGACAGAATGACTGTGTCACACGTTTAATTATTTTCCAGGCACTTCGGGTTCGATTTCATCATTGAAACTTTAGGAACATATTTTCCATGAATTCTACTTATAAATAAAAATAAACTGTAAATTGACATTTTCGGTCAAGTTCATGCACGTCCCCCCTTACATAAATAGCCAATAAAAAGTCGATGTGAACGTACTTCACAGTGACATACTACTGATAAAGATTATTATAATTTCCTCCTAGACTATCACGCATTTCCGACTTACATTCATTGTGGGATAAGAAGAAATTACGTGTTACCTGTGAAATCATTGTGTATTACTTTTCGTTTTGGAAAGAGGTTGCTGACGGCCTATAATAATCACATATGGTACTCCAAGTTCGTAGTAACAGTACGAAATGCTGAAAACATAGTTGCTTGTCTTTCAGCCTCAGACGTACCTGTCGCAAAGATAAATATGGTAAACTATTTGGCAGATATTCGTTTGGAATCAATGCTGTGGCTAGAAAGCTTTTCCGTTCGTGAATCCGATAGAGGAGAGGCAAATACGCTTTCTAAAGAAAGTTATTTTTATGTAAAACGATAACATGCTAATGAACAACTAGAACAAGATCGTAAACATTGCTTTTATTGAACTAGAAAGTGCATACTACAACGTATCACATTTGGATACAACTTGTAAACCGGAATCAGCTGTCGAGTTCCTCATTATGCCTAGGTGCTCCGCCTGACACCAAGGAACATGGAAAACGACATCGTAAGACATTACACGAGTTTATGAAATAAACTTCTCACATTTCAAGCGTATATGTCTGTTGACGAATAGTTAAAGAATAAGTATTTAAAGATTTGGAATTTAAAGAAGCCCGCTTTGTTGCAGATTGGTAACGTTTCTAACAGTTCAATGTCTTCGTGAATAGAGGCAACATAATGTACTATTTGAATAATAAGTAAAAACATGCTCAATAGTTTTCTTGAGTATTCTTCGTACTTTCTTTTCATACAAGAGCTTGACGCACCTGCCAACTAGAAGCGTTTGAGAGTTCAAATTTTGCTCAGAAATGGCGTGACAATGGACTACCATCAGTTCCTTACAATAGTACTATGAACTACCATAAGTTTCTCACAATAGTGATACGGATTCACTATGATCCATAGTTACAGAAAACCAAAACTTTCATTGCAAATAAAGGAAACAAAAAGAATAGAGGAGTACTTAAAGCACGTTCTCGCATTAAGAGAACATAGGTGCACTTATGGTGTAAAACTCCCAAACGTTCATAAGCAGTTTAATAGTGGCACCAGTAAAACCAAATGAAGTTAGTGGTGGACTTAACTTTCAGCCAGTGAATCGTTAAATATGTGAGGTATTAAGCATGCGTGTCAGAAACAATCCCCGGTTTATTTAGCGGCCCACAATCAGCGGCAATTCTCGCCACGGTTTTATATAGATCTCCTTTGTTCTCACGAAGAAACCGCTCGTAGTGGCCGTATTAACTTAGCGGCTTATCTGACTGGCATAAATAACTGCAACAACACGCACGGATGAAAATGGGAACGTGTTTATTAAGCGAGTACTCACGCCGGCCTGGGCGATATATTCTTACAGCGAGGCTAAGATTATAATTAACCTAGAACCCACTGCCACGAGCAATACATCAAGGAAAGATCGGTGTAGATATTGGTGGAATGACGGCAGGCGAGTATTTTGGACTGTTCCTTTTTTTTCCTTGCTCGATAGCATGACTCATGCAAAACAAATGAGCAATGTAATAAAACACTCCTTATCATCATAATGTCGTCTGCTTTGTATCTCGAAAGAACCGAGCCGTTAATAAAGGCTGGAATGCCTCGACTGTTGCCATTTCAAGGCGTCTAAAGAGCACCAAAACTTTTCGTCGACGGTAATTCTGTCAGCGGGTGTAAGAGACGACGTACTCACACGAATTTCTTTTTAACAGCTACGAGAATAAATTAAAATGTATGGAAAAAACGAAGAAAGTGTAGTCGCTATTAGATACATGTTGTCTTTAACAGACTATTATGGGCTACGGACATGTCGACACTCGGAAGGAGTAATATTTATTCTTCATATGAAAATTGGACATTGCCGCTTGCAAGGGGATATGGCCAGACTGGAGATTATTCCTCGACGCAAGACGTCACAGCACTGTTTGGCTGGTCGGAAAGCAAGTCTTCTGAATACGTGCTAAGGCATTGCACCCTAACAAACAAGACTACCAGAACTGTCTTCTTCACCATTACTGGATACTGAAATGTCAGTGTCACAAATTGTACTACATCACATAATGAAATAATTTAAGTATCGATTTAGACCGTGAATGTGCCTAACTATACCACTCAGTAAGGTAATGAAGTAATATTTAGTGATTTTAGAGATGGAGGAAATAATTACTGGAAAGGTCGCGTTCGAATTTACTAAACAAAACCCTACAAGAATGTAAATTACCAAGATGCCATGAGTACGTTCATGAAATGGTTAAACCATTTGTAACATCCTTGCTATCTGCGAAACAAATAAATTCACATCTTTTAGAATGCTGCAATATGACGAGATTTCAAAACGTAAACATAATCTCTCAGCTGTCAAATTCCGAAGTGAAACTGTGTTTATATCTTGTATCAATGAGAAATGACCTGCTCTATTCTGATTGGTCAATCTGGAAACTTATGGTGGAAGTCACAGATCACCGCATTTTACCAGCTACAACATTTAGATCAGTAAAATTACCTAACGGGATTACTGCCGACACAACATAAAAGAACATCCCCCAAAAGATACATACAACGGCTACAAACATGAAAAGAGCGGCAGGGTTTGTAAACCATATTGGTAGAGAAATAAAATGGCAAATATTGACAATATGCGCTTAATCCGCTCACGATAAGATTACGACTATTCAGACACATGTTGTTAAATGAAATCTCTTTTAAAATAGTTGACACTGTTTTCCGAGTTGTTAGAGAGAGAGAGAGAGAGAGAGAGAGAGAGAGTGGGGGGGGGGGGGGGGGGGGAGAGAGAACTTACTTGAGCGTGGCCGGCGGTGTTCTATGTTATCAGAATTTAGGTGGTTCGGCGGCGAAATCATAGCAGAACCGTCAGTGGCAAGCTGCAATTGTTACATCCTTTGTCTGGTGCATGATCATATTAAGTAACAGAAATATTATTCCTCCGTCGTCCTTTTGGTGCAGGGTCGTCGGGAGAAACTTTAAATCTAAACAGAAGGTCGTTCGTTTAAGACAATAGCTTGTCGGTCACATGATGCAGTTATTACTTTCAAAAACACAGGTTTGAAAGCGTTCAAAACTAATTTCCTCCATTTTGCCACACTCGCCACGCTCGCGAATACAGTCTGGCGAGTAACTTTCAAATATAGAAAACTGCCCGCAAGACCGCTACGGTCGCAGGTTCGAATCCTGCCTCGGGCATGGTTGTTTGTGATGTCCTTAGGTTAGTTAGGTTTAACTAGTTCTAGGTTCTAGGGGACTAATGACCTCAGCAGTTGAGTCCCATAGTGCTCAGAGCCATTTGAACCATAGAAAACTGCTAAATTGTTTTTATAGCGGCTGTTAATGTTTTAACTCGCATGATACCTCATTAAGTCGAAAATGAATGACCTTAGAGTACATTACTTTGGCAACCCACGCCACAACAAACAATTTAGTCCAGCGGACAACAGTCTCTCTTCACTCGTGCGTCCATTGTCGTTTCAGTTTATAGCACTCTCCTTGACTCCCACCGCTCAAAACAGTTTTACACTTTCATTTCTCAGTATCTCCGTCATCATTAGATTGATGCCGTTTACGGAAACCAAGAGTCCGGCGATCCAATGCACACGTTATAATGTGACGCAGGGCCGACACGTTGTTAACAGCATATCTGCGATCACGCAATCACACTCCGTCTAAGGACTCGACTCTCAGCTGTCCACATGGCCCTCGCTGTCGTGTTCGTACATCAGTTCGCTTTTCCGCATTACAGTTATCAAATTTATAAGAAAGATCAGTATGAAATTAAAATTATTGCACACACAAAAAACATACTAATAAAGGAGTTCGTATCAAAACGGAATAAAAGTGATACACAGTTACACCACAGTCGAACATAACACTCGCAATACTCCGTCTGGTCTTTGTTGTCCATTGCAATAGGAGAGCGCCAAGCGGCCATCAAGTTACACTGTAGAATTCGGCGGGATCTCGTGAAAGCGAAAACGAATCGTTGGTTTGTAAAGCAGCTTTCACAAACTGAGGCGTCTGTACCGCAATGAACTGCAACAAGATGAAGACACCACATTCGTCCTTCTTTAGCTTTCTAGGACTCAGAGGACGTATGAGAGGTACTTTAGCAAACAGTTTATTTACGTTTATCATATAGCCTACAGATATTTAATGAAGACTGTCATCTTCTTTTAGGACCATAAAATGGATATTAAACAGTAGAAGACCCGACCTTTTGCAGAAAGACGTCGTGCATCTACTCAGCACCGTCGAATCCTGTTCACAATAGTTCCAGCAAAATCAGTGAAGCTGAACGCAAAAAAAATCGAATATGGAATGCAATACCGACGTTAAACCAAAAAGATATAATGATTAAAAATCGAAAGCAATAAAACTGTTTTCCAACAGAGAAGAAACAAGTCGACTTCGTTACTATATCTGAGCCACAAATAGTAAGAACCTTTCAACACATTCGCTTTTGAAGGAGAAATAATCACTTTTACAAAAATATTCGTGTATTAGGAAGTAGGGTGACACATAAGAAGATGCGAATCATTAGACACTATAAAAAACTGCTACGTGTCAAGAAAATAGCATATCATTAGAATAAGAGACAGAAACACAAATATATGCTTCTCCCGCATGAAATACTTTGTTCATATTGTCTTCCTTCAGCGGACTAAACTGAATTAACATACATTCAATAGTATTTATTGATGAGTAAGTTATAGCTTGGGTCACTGAATCAATGATATTCGCTCGTTTTATATTTATTTCACTATGATGAATGGGTTTTCATAATATGCTGGTGCTTGGGACACACAAAAAATTACTAATTATTTACTTAAATAGAAATATAACTAAAGCCAAACATTAACCTTACGGGCTGCCATCTCACTGTTAGGGGAGCTAGTGCCGTTTCAGCTGTCAAACGGTAACATCTTCCACAGCAGTGAGTATCACGACTCTGTATGTTAGACTGTGGTTGCACCCTGTACATTATAGAACAAGACATTTTAACCAACAAAGATGTGTGTAAAAAAATTACCACTCATAATTAGCAATGAACCACGTACCTTGCTGTTGTTGGGGAGGCTTGCGTGCCTCAGCGATACAAATAGCCGTACTGTAGGGGCAACCACAACGGAGGGGTATCTGCAGAGAGGCCAGACAGACGTATGGATCCCGAAGATGGGCAGCAGCCTTTTCAGTAGCTGTAGGTACAACAGTCTGGGTTATTGACTTATCTGGCCTTGTAACATTAATCAAAACGAGCTTGTTGTGCTGGTACTGCGAACGGTTGAAAGCAAGGGGAAACTACAGCCGTAATTTTTCCCGAGGACACGCAGCTTTACTGTATGGTAAAATGATGATGGCGTCCTCTTGAGTAAAATATTCCGGACCTAAAATAGACCCCCATTCGGATCTCCGGGCGGGTACTAGGAGGACTTTATCAGGAGAAACAAAACTGGCGTTCTACGGATCGGAGCGTGGAATGTCAGGTCCCTTAATCGGGAAGGTAGATTAGAAAATTGAAAAAGGGAAATGGATAGATTAAAGTTAGATGTGGTGGGGATTAGTGAAGTTCTAGGAAGGAGGAATAATACTTCTAGTTACAAATACAAAATCAAATAGGGGTAATTCAGGAGTAGGTTTAATAATGAATAAAAAATAGGAGCGCGGGTACATTACTACGAACAGCATAGTGAACGCATTATTGTAGCCAAGATAGATACGAAGCCAAAGCCTACCACAATAGTAGAAGATTATATGCCAACAAGCTCCGCAGATGACGAAGAGACAGAAGGAAAGTATGATGAGACAAAAGTAATTATTCAGATAATGAAGGGAAACGAAAATGTAATAGTCATGGGGGACTGGAATTCAATAGTATTAAAGGGAAGAGAAGGAAAAGTAGCAGGTGATGGCAGGAAATGAAAGAGGAAGCCGCCTGGTAGAATTTTGCACAGAGCATAACTTAATAACAGCTAACCTTTGGTTTAAGAATCATGAATGAAGGTTATATATAAGTGAAAGAGGCCCGGAGACACTAGAAGGAGTCAGATACATTATATAATGGAAAGACTGAGATTTAGGAACCAAGCTTATAATTGTAGGACGTTTCAAGGGGTAGGTGAGGACTCTGACAATAATCTATTGGTTATGAACTGTAGATTAAAATTGAAGAAACTGCAAAAAGAATTTAAGGAATGGGGCCTTGATAAACTGAAAGTGCCAGAAGTTGTAGAGAGTCTCAGAGAGAGAATTAGAAAACGATTGACAAGAACGAGGGAAAGAAGTACAGTATAAGATGAATGGAAAGCTTTGAGAGATGAAACAGTAAAGGGAGCAGAGGATCAAGTAGGTAGAGTGGACCAATAGAAATACTTGGGTAACAAAAAAGATACTGAATTTAACTGATGAAAGGAGAAAATATAAAAATTCAGTAAGTGGAGCAAACAAAAAGGAATACAAACGTCTCAAAAATGGGATGGACACGAAGTGCAAAATGGCTAAGCAGGGATGGCTAGAGGACAAATGTAAGGATGGAGAGCCATATATCATAGATACTGCATACAGGAAAATGAAAGAGACCTTTGGAGAAAAGAGAACCACTTTTATGAATATCAAGAGCACATATGGAAACATTTCTAAGCAAAGAAGGGAGAGCAGAAAGGTGGAAGGAGTGTATAGAGGGTGTATACAAGGGCGATGTAGTTGAGGACAATATAATCGAAATGGAAGAGGATGTAGATGAAGATGAAATGGAAAATACGATACTGCGTGAAGAGTTTGACAGATCACTGCAAAACCTAAGTCGAAACAAGTCCCCAGGAGTAGACAACATTCCATTAGAACTCCTGACAGCCAAAGGAGAGCCAGCCTTGACAAAACTCTACAAGCTGGTTAGCAAGATATATGAGACAGGAAAAATGCCCTCAGACTTCAAGAAGAATACAATAATTCCAATCCCAAAGAAACCAAGTTTGTGAAAATTATCGAACTACGAGTATCAGTTTAATAAGTCATGGCTGAAAAATACTAAGACGAAATCTTTACAGACGAATGGAAAAACTGGTAGAAGCCGACCATGGGAATGATCAGTTTGGATTCCACAAAAAATGGAGGAACACGTGAGGCAGTATTGACCCTACGAGCTTTCTTAGAAGCATTCTGTCAGAGACAGCAAAGGACCTAGAAGAGCAGTTGAACGGAATGAACAGTGAGTGTCTTGAAAGGAGGGTGTAAGATGAACATCAACAAAAGCAAAACTAGGATAATAGAATGTAGAAGAATTAAATCAAGGGATGCTGAAGGAATCCGATTAAGAAATGAGACGCTTAAAGTAGTAGATGAGTTTTGCTATTTGGCGAGCAAAATAATAGACGAGTTTTGCTATTTGGGGAGCAAAATAACTGATAATGGTCGAAGTTGAGAGGATATAAAATGTCGTCTGGCAATAACAAGGATAGCGTTTCTGAAGAAGAGAAATTGGTTAACATCGAGTACAGGTTTAAGTGTCAGGAAGCCTTTCCTGAAAGTATTTCCGTGGAGTGTAGCCTTGTATGTAAGTGAAACATGGACGCTAAACAATTCAGACGAGAAGAGAAGATTTCGACGTATGTGGTGCTACAGAAGAATGCTGAAGGTTAGATGGGTGGATTACGTATCTGATGACGAGGTACTGAATAGAACTGGACAGAAGAGGAACTGTGGCATAACTTGATTATAAGAAGTGTTCGGTTGGTAGGACTTGTTCTGACGCGTCAAGGGATCACCAATTTAGTATTGAAAGGCAGCGTGAAGGGTAAAATCGTAGAGGGAGGTCAATAGATGAATACACTAAGCAGATTCAGAAGGATGTTGATTGCAGTAGGTAATTGGAGATGATGAAGCTTGCACTGAATGGAGAGCTGCATCCAACCAGTCTCTGAACCGAGGACCACAACAACAATTAGTAATGTCTTCACAATCACCTGTCAAAGCTACGGTAATTGAAAATAAAACTAGTAGAGGAATTAAAAGCTTTGCACATTCATTTTCACTTGAATTACTTAATACCCTGCAACGGAAGAAAACCAATCAATGAGAATTTTATTTTTATTTAAATCATTCAGCTGTCTTGTACTTAACTGTTACGGGCGGCCTTTATTGCGAGGTTTACTTTCCTTTTATCAGGGTACCTGATCTGTGAATGATCCTCCTACCCCTCTAGCCATCAATGAAGAAAGGGACCTACAATGAAACGTCGCAGTGCGGATTCTTACCCTCGCCGTACAATAACAGGATCTCAACTTCAATTTGTACGGGAAAAACTTCCAGAGGGGAAAAAAAACAGGAAAAGAAAATTTTGTCTGGTCCGTAGAGAAAAATGAGTCTTGTTACAGGTGCTCCGTGAACAATCCAGGCACCAACTGCATTGAGTACCAATAGTCACAATTCGTAAGCAAACCCCAAGGAAATGTTACACAAACACTGCACGAACAAAATGGAATCATTTTGGGTAAACTTAACAAGAACGCCAACTACGGCACTTTTGCGGATTAAAATGGCTCACTTCGTTAAAACTTGTGCATTACCGCAGAATGTCACTTCAGCTTTACCCATTCCAGTCAACATGGTATAGCAAATTCTTGCTGCTGTTGCTTAGACAATATAGCCACACAACCGTGTCAAGTTACCGTTTCCAATCAGAGCCACACCCATTTCTGATTCCTTTCTGGATTTAGATGTGACGCACAGGTACATACAAACAAACTATTGGAATTTAAGAAAAATTAGATAACTTATTTAATAGAAAAACTTCAAAAATGGTCAGCTGAGCAACGCGTTGGTCCACCTCCTAACATTTATGCAAGGTGTTATTCGCGCCGGCCGTTGTGGCCTAGCGGTTCTAGGCGCTTCAGTCTGCAACCGCGTGACCGCTACGGTCGCAGGTTCGAATCCTGCCTCGGGCATGGATGTGTGTGATTTCCTTAGGTTAGTTAGGTTTAAGTAATTCTAAGTTCTAGGGGACTGATGACCACAGATGTTAAGTCCTATAGTGCTCAGAGCCATTTGAACCATTTGTTATTCGCGTTGGCATTGATTGATAATGTTGCTGGATGTCCTCCTGAGGGATATCGTGCAAAATTATGTCCATTTGGCGCGTTACATCGTCAAAATCCCGAGCTGGTTGGAGGGTCCTACCCATATTGCTCCCAACGGTCTCATCTGGGGAGAGAACCGGTGAACTCGCTGGCCATTGTAGTGTTTGGCAAACTCGAAGACAGCCAGTAGAAACTCTTGCTGTGTGCAGGCGGCATTCTCTTGCTGAAATGTAAGCCCACGATGACACGCCATGAGGGGCAACAAAACGGGCCATAGAATATTGTCGACGCACTACTGTGCTGTAGTGATGCCATGGATGATAAACAAGGGGGTCCTGCTGTGAAATGATATGTCACTTTCGACCATCACGCCCGGTTAATATCCCACTGCTGTCTCCAGATACGCCTTTGCAGGTCATTGGGGCCTGGAATCTCATTGAATGGAGTAAAATGTCAGTGATGAGTCTCGCTTTCAATGGAGTCATGGTGCTTAGCGAAAACGTTTCTGGAGACGCCCCAGACAGCAGTGGGATACCAACATGACTGTCACCCACCATACGGCCCGACAGCCCATAATGATAGTCTGAGGTGCAATTTCATTCTGTAGCAGGACCCCATTGGTTGTCATCTGTAGCATCGTTAGAACACAGTGGTAAGTCGACGATATTCTACGGTCAGTTTCGTTGCCCTTCATGGAATGCCCGCATGCACACGGCGAGCGTATCTGCTACGTCTCTTCGTGCTTGCCAAACTCCACCTTGGCCTGAAAGGTCCCTGGATCTCTCCCCAATTGTGAACGTCTGGAGCATTACGGATATTGACTTTAAACTAGCTCTGGATTTTGATAATCTAACAGGCCAACTGGACAAAATTTTGCACGATATTTCTCATGAGGACATCCAACAACGCTGACAATCAATGGCTAGCCGAATAACAGCTTACGCAGGGACCAGACGTTGACCAATGCGTTACTGACTTGCTCAGTCTGTGAAGCTGATGTTGTAATAGTTTGTTGGTCACTACATATACGTCACATCTAACGACTTCCGTCCCAGACGGCCGGTGTGGCCGAACGGTTCTAGGCGCTTCAGTTTGGAACCGCGCGACCGCTACGGTCGCAGGTTCGAATCCTGCCTCGGGCATGGATGTGTGTGATGTCCTTAGGTTAGTTAGGTTTAAGTAGATCTAAGTTCTAGGGAACTGATGACCTCAGATGTTAAGTCCCATACTGCACAGAGCCATCTGAATATGAACTTCCGTCCCATTCAGATAATTCCTTCGTGGTGTGTCATACTTTTTCTCATAGGCTGGATTTTCAGTTGTTTAACACCTATTACAAATTCTGTGACTTAAGACCTTCTTCAATGCCTGTCTTCCAGTCCACATGTCGGTGCCAATATCCATGCCTGAAGTAGAACCTCTCCTCGTTATGTGCAGTGGTATCTCATTTTGGTAAATTACTTGAGGGATGAATGCATCCACCATTCCATAGGTTTTTCTAAATACCAACAAGCGCTTCAGCACACGCTTTACGGGAGTTACCAGTCGATAGACTGGAACAAAGTTGGCAAGTACCTCTACGTCAAATTACTGCAGTCAGGCGCCAATACCAGTTGGTTCGATGTACGCTATGATGAAGCGGAAGAGGGGAGAAGTTACACACCAGACCCTCCCTGCGGAAAGGGTCGCTTACAGGACACCCTAGCCCACAGAGTCATTTGTTCTGACAAAAATTCAGTTTAGTCGTGGACGAGGAGGAAACTGTCCTTCGATATCAGAACAAGTCCCATAACTTGAATGTCATTATCCAGCTGGACAGTCACATATTCCAAGAAATCGGACGTCGGGCGTTTACTTGGTACGTGGCTCATTTCTGATATTACTCGACAACCACACAACCCCCTGAAGAATTGGACAGTCAGTCCTATCTACGACGGATAGGTTCACGTAACAAAGATGCAGCAAAAAATACACAGTGATTCCAGAAGTTTTTAGCCAGCTCTCTAGGTTTTCATTAACCACGGACGCAAGTTAGAACTGAACGAAGACGGACACTCTTGGAGTGCAAACCGTCTTCAATAGACCATATAGAGAATTCCTGATCATTAGAAGGGACCTTCTTCTTTTACCTTTTAAAGCGTGATGAATTTTAATCAAAAAATAAGAGAGACGACCAAAATCCATTAAGGAAGAGGCAATTAGAAAAGAAAGGACAGAGAGTGTCGGATAGAAATTATGAAGGAACCACAGTCGGAAAAGGCAAAATTTGCGGGAGAAAGACGACAAAAAAGCCTCAGTTGATAAGTATTAGGCTACTGATCACTATGAGAACTTAAAAAAGTAGGCGTTCTTGCTTTAAAACTGCGTGCCTAGAAACCGAAAGGCCGCAGAATCGTACCCTGGTCGGGCCACAGGATATTTACCTGTCTTTAATCCCGATCGGACCAGCTAATATATGAATCTGATTCTAAAATCCCGATCGGACCATCGAATATATGAATCTGATTATAAAATTCTCCAAGAAAGACAATCGGTACTGACATATATATTTATAAAAAAAAAAAATTGGAAATGTATTTAGCGTCGCTGACTGCTAAAGTGCATCAGGTACCATAATTTGGTGACTGCATCACGTTTTTCTGGGATGGCATGGTCTGTAGCAGCGTCCTCTGATACTTTTGAGGCCAAAAGAGGAGCCTGTTGAAGTAAGAAGTGAATCTTACACAAAGTCTGCCGAAGAAACTTCAAATAAGAGGTCTGAATCAGGCCGTCAGCCACTTGACTTTTGCTTTTCTTACGCGCGAAATATGGGTGTCCGATATCAATTTCGAAGTTACGTAGAGGTCTCTAACCTGTTTAATGCAGAGAACGCTCCATACAATGAAACATTTTCAGCTTTTCCCATCTCGTGAGAATATTTTACATCTATAAGCACATGAACACATTCACTGGAAACACTCAAGTCATCCAGATGACAGAAGGGTCGCGTCGTAACAGGCATTCCACGAAGAACCAAAAGCTATAAGGACCATCTTTAACAATGAACTTTCGATGTAGTAAGCAAATCACGGAGACGGGTCGGAGCTGGTCCCAAGGAACATTCGTTATGTGACGTCAGGGAAGTGTCCAGTAGCTTTGACGCCGAGTATTTTTGGGAGACAACCCAAACATCCCCCGATCATGATGGACGTTCGGAAGACATGAAGTGACGCATTGTTTTACTGACAACACAAGTCACCTGCAGTGTGCTGTAGGCGAATAAACGGAATCAGAGTTTCCTTGACTTTTTTTCTTTTTTCCTCTGCCTTCTTTCTTGTGAACTAGAAAAATACAGTGTTGTCGCTGTTTCTGGGAATGAGTTCTTCGAAATAGATTCTCTAAATATATTGCATAAATCTTCGTATTATTTTTATTACAGCTGAAACAACGCCATTCCCCGAAAGAGTTTATTAACCTCATCCAGTTTTATTTGCATTATTAGCTTTTCTGATACTGATTTCTCGTATCTTGAAGTACACAAATACAGTGCCTGTCATAAAAGATGAAGCACACGGAAAGGGAAAGGAAACAAAATGAAACTTTATTGCTCGAGGGGCTGTGGGATATTATTTCAGTATTTATAGGTTGGTTGGTTGGTTGTTTTGGGGAAGTAGACCAGACAGCGAGGTCATCGGTCTCATCGGATTAGGGAAGGACGGGGAAGGAAGTCGGCCGTGCCCTTTGAAAGGAACCATCCCGGCATTTGCCTGGAGTGATTTAGGGAAATCACGGAAAACCTAAATCAGGATGGCCGGACGCGGGATTGAACCGTCGTCCTCCCGAATGCGAGTCCAGTGTCTAACCACTGCGCCACCGCGCTCGGTCAGTATTTATAGTATCGAGTCAAGTTTAGAAAAACATTGACAGTATGAGCCGACTTCTCAGTGTTACGTTGCAGCACCTCTGACGTGGATGCAGGCGCTCACTCAGTTCGGAGGGGCATCATTAAGCTGTTGTGTGGTCTCCTGTGGGAAGCTGGCGCACAACTGCTGTAGCTGGTCATTAATATCGTGGATAGTAGCACTGAGACGAAGTTGACGTCCGAAATGATCCCACACATATACTATCACGGGCAGAATTTACTTGCTGGTCATGAGAGTACCTCAACATCCTGTAGACGGTTCATAGAGACTGGTGTCATGTGTGATCGAGCATTGTCCTGTTAAAAAATGACACCCCAACACTATCATGTTCATGATGTACTGTGGTGCCATCAGTATTCCCTCAATCACTACCTGCCGTCGCTACGGTCGCAGGTTCGAATCCTGCCTCGGGCATGGATGTTTGTGATGTCCTTAGGTTACTTAGGTTTAACTAGTTCTAAGTTCTAGGGGACTAATGACCTCAGCAGTTGAGTCCCATAGTGCTCAGAGCCATTTGAACCAACCATTTGAACTACCTGCCGTGATATGAAGTCATAGCCGATTGCTCCCAGATGGTGACTGCAGGAGTAACGCCGCTGAACCTCCTCAAAGCACTGAATGAATGGGACCTTTCCTAAGGTCGCCACCATATTCGTCGACAGTGGTCATCCGGAGTAGTGAAGAACTGTGAGTCGTCGTTGAACACAATGCAATGCCAGTCATCATCAGTCCTTGCTTCCCGTTCACCGCCATGCTGCCGTTCCTGGTTGTTCACAGCAGCCTGTGCTTGGGACTGTAATTCCCTATGCCACTGGCTGTCTCAGGCTATGGTGCAAGATGAAACTGTAATAGAACAGAATTACTTGTTCTGGGATGGCAGGCGCAGTTGTGTAGAGTGTGCAGATATTGCTGAATGCACTAAATAAATATTTTCCTCCTTCTACCCTGTACACATTTCTTTGACAATCTACAAGATTTTTTTGTTTTCTTCTATAGTATCAAATATTACTACATTTTACCTTATGTATGCTGCTACACGGATCTCGCGTTAATTGAGTATTCTAATTGTCAACTTCTTTTGATAAAAACACCATCTAAAACCAAATCTAGATATGCAGAAATGTCGTACGAACTGCGGTGTAATGTGCTATAAACGCAACAAATAGAAAAACACTTAAAATTTACGGCCGCGTTCTCTGGTTTAGGCCACGCTTTCAACCAAAGTTTTACATAAATATCATAAAAGAAAATATTAGGCTGTTGGAATACTGCAAGCTATGTGGAGTGTTGCAAACAACATTAAGAATGAACCAACCCCCCCCCCCCCCCACTCCTGCCACAGAAGGGACAGTAATTGTCATAATTAGAACCGTCTATTTTCATTTAACTGAGTTTAATTCATTAGCTATTTAATGAACTGTCACAAGAGTGAACACATTAACCGCCTCTGTGGAAACATTTAAACTGTTTATTACTTGTGGGAATGCTTTTGCTGGAACTATGAATTCGCAGTCATGATACTCGTGCTAAAAGTGGATCGACTGTAACTTCGCGATCGCCATGTTGAAGTGAAGGTTACATCATGTTAAAACTGTGTATGGGACGATGATAACAGAATCGTGTGTGTGAAGGACACTGCAATCACAGAAAAACGAACTTGGTTCTGTAGAGCAACAATTACGTCCGACTCGGCCGTGTCAGAAGGAATGCGACGAAGGATAAAATAACTGCCAGAAGCAATCATACCAAGCAAGAGGACGTATCAGCTGCAATTTCACAACTGATGAAGATATTTTAATGACATTGAGGGCACCGACGTCAAAGATAAGCTGCAGTGCACAGCGCTCTCTGCTTATTAAGACTAAATGTGTTTTACCGAGCGAGGTGGACTCGCATTCGGGAGGACGACGGTTCAATCCCGCGTCCGGCCATCCTGATTTAGCTTTTCCGTGATTTCCCTAAATCGCTCCAGGCAAATGGTGAGATGGTTCCTTTCAAAGGGTACGGCCGACTTCCTTCCCCGTCCTTCCCTAATCCGATGAGACCGATGACCTTGCTGTCTGGTCTCCTTCCCCAAAGCAACCTACCAACTAAAAGTGTTTTAAACAGTTAAAATTGTGAAACTTCCTGGCAGATTAAAACTGTGTGCCCGACCGAGACTCGAACTCGGGACCTTTTTTACAGGTTAAATTGTAATTTCTTCTCTTTTTGGGAGAAACTATTCCTAACATTTGCTTTGCTTAGAATGTATGTAATTTCTATGAAGTTTGTTCGCTACCGGTGTTGCCACCGTTGGTTCCACCATTAACTCATTACTATCTGTCATCTCTTTCTTTGCCTTTTATTTACTGTAGCTATTATTCTGTGTGTTTTTTCGTAGTTTCTGTAGGCGCGTACTTTTACATGTATGCAGTACTTTCATAAAGTGCATTGACGTGTTTTGTTGTGTTATGTAATAACTCGAGTAAGTTGTGGTGTCCACCATTAGGTTCCGAGTGCCGACCAATCATAGTTCGCTCTCTGTAAATGGAGGCGCACTAACGGCGGGAACGCTAACATTGACATGTATCTAAATACGTGAACTGTGCTTACATTCAGTAGAACCTCATGTTACCACATGTTCACTATCAAGTGCGAGACTATATGACTTGGCAATTGCAGCTGGTTCCATCACAATTTACGAAATCTGTTATGGGAATTCTTTGTGACTTGTATATTGCTTGGATCGTTATCAAATTTCTAACATGGCTTTTCTCATTAACTTCGGACGTGAAACGGCTGCTTTTGAGCCTAAATAATCAAAATCTACCTTATCAAGCTTTTTCAAATCAACTTTTGAGATAAACTCATAGTCAATATTACCAAGAGTGGATCATGGAGAAAAGTTTTCTTCACATTTCGATAAATTTTGTAACTGAAATGAGTGACGTACATCACAAGGGGATATGACGTGCATGGTCACGTTACAGTGTTGTGGCCTTGTGCATGTCAGGCGTGGTCAACTGGAACCTTGACGATAGATATGATTGCCATCATGTTCCCATGCACTCCAAAATCGGCCCATTGCCACATCAAATTGTCTTACAAATCTGAATATTGCTTGATCGACAGAACGGCGAAATGGAAACACACAATTAGGCCCCATTCAAAATCTGCCGGCTGTTGACAGCACCATCTCAGACGAGTGTGCTGCATCTCCGTGTCCTTCACTCTGATTCACTGCACCACCACTGTTGTTGTTGTTGTTGTTGTGGACTTCAGTCCTGAGACTGGTTTGATGCAGCTCTCCATTCTACTCTATCTTGTGCAAGTTTCTTTATCTCCCAGTACCTACTGCAGCCTACATCCTTCTGAATCTGCTTAGTGTATTCATATCTTGGTCTCCCTCTACGATTTTTACCCTCCACGCTGCCCTCCAGTACCAAATTAGTGATCCCTTGATGCCTCAGAACATGTCCTACCAACCGATCCCTTCTTCTAGTCAAGTTGTGCCAGAAATTTCTCTTCTCCCCAATTCTATTCAATACCTCCTCATTAGTTATGTGATCTACGCATCTAATCTTCAGCATTCTTCTGTAGCACCACATTTCGAAAGCTTCTATTCTCTTCTTGTCCAAACTATTTATCGTCCATGTTCCACTTCCATACATAGCTACACTCCATACAAATACTTTCAGAAACGACTTCCTGACATTTAAATCAATACTCGATGTTAACAAATTTCTCTTCTTCAGAAACGCTTTCCTTGCCATTGCCAGCCTACATTTTATATCCTCTCTACTTCGACCATCATCAGTTATTTTGCTCCCCAAATAGCAAAACTCCTTTACTACTTTAAGTGTCTCATTTCCTAATCTAATTCCCTCAGCATCACCCGACTTAATTCGACTACATTCCATTATCCTCGTTTTGCTTTTGTTGATGTTCATCTTATACCCTCCTTTCAAGATACTGCCCATTCCATTCAACTGCTCTTCCAATGTCATCGGCAAACCTCAAAGTTTTTATTTCTTCTCCATGGATTTTAATACCTACTCCGAACTTTTCTTTTGTTTCCTTTACTGCTTGCTCAATATACAGATTGAATAGCATCGGGGAGAGGCTACAACCCTGTCTCACTCCCTTCCCAACCACTGCTTCCCTTTCATGTCCCTCGACTCTTGTAACTGCCATCTGGTTTCTGTACAAATTGTAAACAGCCTTTCGCTCCCTGTATCTTACCCCTGCCACCTTCAGAATCTGAAAGAGAGTAATCCAGTCAACATTGTCAAAAGCTTTCTCTAAGTCTACAAATGCTAGAAACGTAGGTTTGCCTTTCCTTAATCTTTCTTCTAAGATTAGTCGTAGGGTCAATATTGCCCCACGTGTTCCAACATTTCTACGGAATCCAAACTGATCTTCCCCGAGGCCAGCTTCTACCAGTTTTTCCATTCGTCTGTAAAGAATTCGCGTTAGTATTTTGCAGGTGTGACTTATTAAACTGATAGTTCGGTATTTTTCACATCTGTCAACACCTGCTTTCTTTGGGATTTGAATTACTACATTCTTCTTGAAGTCTGATGGTATTTCGCCTGTCTCATACATCTTACTCACCAGATGGTAGAGTTTTGTTAGGCCTGGCTCTCTCAAGGCTGTCAGTAGTTCTAATGGAATGTTGTCTACTCCCGGGGCCTTGTTTCGACTTAGGTCTTTCAGTGCTCTGTCAAACTCTTCACACAGTATCATATCTCCCATTTCATCTTCATCTACCTCCTCTTCCATTTCCATAATATTGTTCTCAAGAACATCGCCCCTGTATAGACGCTCTTTATACTCCTTCCACCTTTCTGCTTTCCCTTCTTTGCTTAGAACTAGGTTTCCATCTGAGCTCTTGATATTCATGCAAGTGGTTCTCTTTTCTCCAAAGGTCTCTTTAATTTTCCTGTAGGCAGTATCTATCTTACCCCTCTTGAGATAAGCCTCTACATCCTTACATTTGTCCTCTAGCCATCCCTGCTTAGCCATTTTGCACTTCCTGTCGATCTCATTTTTGAGACGTTTGTATTTCTTTTTGCCTGTTTCACTTACTGCATTTTTGTATTTTCTCCTTTCATCAAGTAAATTCAGTATCTCTTCTGTTACCCTGTAACAACAACAAACACGAACAACACTAAACTGGTGGCCATTCCATCTATCACACAAAATTGCAACTCTTTTTGTATTTTACATACTCACTGCTGATACGTACATGTACGAAATTACACTGACATCCGACAACGTCTTTTGGATATTTCAATTTTTTATCAACGTGTTTAACGAATTGTCCAGTACCATTTGCAGTCTTAACAGATGAGAGGTGACCCCTACCAAACAAATTCGTTTTTCGGCTACTTCATGCTTCGAAGACAGCCCCGAAAAATTGTATTTAATTCAGAATTTCTGTCTCATCCTTTTAATTGCTACCTCTGAAATACTCTCTTCCTTTATAATTGTTTCCTGTTCTGTTTGTGATTTGACGTCCTTTATTTTCTCATCCTGCAACAACAATCGAATGGACAAACGGGGGTGGAAATTTAATAGTGGCAACTATTTATTTACATCTCGTACAAAATAGATACGTGTTGCAAAGTTTTACTGATCTTCAAAGTAGTCACCAGCATTGTGTATAACCCGTTGCCAGGATACTCTTAGCAGTGCCAGTTGTGTTGACAGTTCGAGCAGCGCGGTTTGTTGCCCGACGAATTTGTAGCAGTTATGAAGCGAGTGCCCTTGAGGTGTTTCATTCAGTTTAGAAATCGAGTTGAGCTCACGAGGGCTTAGGGGAGTGCGGTAGGTGGTATAGCACGTAGCAGCCCTATCAGTCAGACAAATCAGTAACGGGTGGCACTGAACGTGCTTGAGGATTGTCCAGCAAAATGATGGTTAGGTCCTGCAAAAAGTGTGATCACGTCTGTCTGTAAGCTTGTCGTACGGTGTGTTCCAAAAATGAACAGCATAGAGACAGAAGTGATGACACTTTCTGCAGGACCTGACCATCATTTTGCAGGACAATGCTCAAGCACGTACAGTTTTGTAAGAGCTGTAAATAAATAGTTGCCACTATTGAAATTCCGACCCTCGTATATATATATATATATATATATATATATATATATATATATATATATATGTGTGTGTGTGTGTGTGTGTGTGTTCCAAAAATGAACAGCATAGAGACAGAAGTGATGACACTTTCTGCAGGACCTGACCATCATTTTGCAGGACAATGCTCAATCACGTACAGTTTTGTAAGAGCTGTAAATAAATAGTTGCCACTATTGAAATTCCGACCCTCGTATATATATATATATATATATATATATATATATATATGTGTGTGTGTGTGTGTGTGTGTGTATGTGTGCGAAAACATACATTAAATAGACACTTGAGATATTGTGCCACTGCGCGTCCAGATAACACCATGGGGTTGATGTAATGCCTGTCATCATTTGAGCTCACTCAATTAGTATATGCTTCGACGACAGTGAAGGGCTAGAGTGTAGAGTGCTTCGATTCATTCATATTAGTGATACATTAACGTACTCTTTGGTGCATAGTTCAAGTTTGCACCTCTAGTTGGCGCCACAGTCGTGCGGCCACTGTCATTGGTCTTCTTGGGGAAATTCACGGGGAAGTCAACGACGTCAGACGGTGGGAAATTCAGAAATGTGAGATGGTGGGAAATTATAAGAAATACAAGATGACGAAACTGGCTAAGTTGTATTTTGTACCGCACACAAGTCATCCTTTCCAGTCAACACAATGAAACAATAAACTGAGCGGTCAGTCCGAATGTAGATGCGAACTTGTGGATCCAAACTTGAAGATACATTTTGCAGTAAAAATTTATGTAACCTTCACCTGATAGGCGCCGAGGTCGAAGATATGCATTTTTTCTGTAACTTTTACTCAGATTGGCGCCAAGATATTTACATAAATTAGCTTAAATACACTGTCCAGTCACATTAAAGTGACCTCCTGCCAAAAACCTGAATAACAACTTTTTGCAGCTCTCACCGCTGCGAGACGTGCATGAAGAGAACTAATGAGGTGGTGAGTAGACCATGAATTTGCCACTGAATTGCTTACACTTGCATATCTCTGTATTTAGTCAGTGTAATACTCAAATGATGTAGTCATCTACGTAAAAATGGTGCTAATTCAAAGATATATATTATTTCTGTAACCTTCACTTGAAAGTCAAAGATATTAATGTAAAAGGGGGTAAGAGATTTGCGACTGGGCTGCCTACATGTTTCTATATTTAATCATCGTAAGGTAGTTAATCTATTTGCTTAAAATAGCGTTAGATACTTGTCTTTGAACTGCACACAGACACACATACACACACTGTAAGGCGAGGGCACTTATGGTCAATGGACTGGATACTATTTAGTGGGACAGTGATGATTAGCTTGCAGGGCAAGCACCATTACCCTGCACACAATTGGGTGCGTTGGTTTACAGGATCACCGCCAGCGATGATGACATCTCCGACGGTGCTGCAGTAATGACAAAGCTACTGCAGTGAGTCGTAACGGCTCTTTTATTGTGCCACTTTCTTGCGTCAACAGGCCAACACTGTACGTATTTATTAAGCATTACTCAGCAAGTAGTACTCAAATCAGCGAAAGTGTTGCATCATCCCGATATTTCGTGCAGCTGTGTTGCTATTATGACCGTTCGTGTACCAATCGGAAGGTCGCTCCGACCGTGGTTTGTAAACATAAATACAGTTGCCATGAGCGTTAATTATGGACAGAACGCCGCTCTCTAATGGATTACAACATTTCACCTGAAAGTGAAGCGGCACGTTTAATGCGTTAAAGACGCATGTGGACAGTAGAGTGTCAATATGCCATGAAGGGCAATCGCGACCGATGATGCATGCACATCATTGCATTACTTGTTGAAAGCTTGTCAACCAGGGAATTTGCTCGAAATGTACATCGGAACCAAAACGATGTGTTAGGGGCACGAAATCAGCTCTACTGTGACAGGTAGAGTTGAGGAATTACACCGAAAAGGTTTTACACTTTCGACAGGTGTATAGGGTAATCGATATCTACGACATTTCAGTCATAGAAACCGTGTGCTGAGCGCTCCAGAACCGAATTCGGTGTTAGAAGACGCTGCACGATGTCATTTATCGCATCACACTGTTAAGAGGCATTTGAATAATGCAAATCTCGATTCCTCGATAACCATGGCAAGCAGTGCGTCGTATACCAAAATACCACGTATACTACACCCCAACAGAACAAATAATCAAGTCACGGGAAAAGCCACGTATAACCCTACCACTACTATTCTAATTTAGTATACCTAAATAACAGAAAACCCTGTGCCTATGTTGCCAAGTATAAACCTCTTACTAAATTTAGTTTAGTTTCCAAAAAAAGTACACTATGACAGGATAGTCCTGTTAGTAGGAAAAGCTAATCAGTAGACTTACCCCTTTTACTGGATTTCACCGTGTGTCGTGTCTAATGGGTAAGTAATTCTATTCAATTCTTTTCCTAAGATCTTACCCAGTGCTTAGAAAGAAACGCAGAATGAATAGTATTATACTGAAGCTAGAACAACTCAATTCCAAGTTCATTTACTAGTTTAAAATCGTACTAATGATCACCGGCCTATCCAGGCAGTGACACAATGAAGTATTGGGAAAGCTGAAGTATGAATTTAGCCTAAATTCATGATCATGTTTAAGTTGCTACTTCAAACAAATATTACTCCACGTAGATAATGTTAGACTACACCCTAATAAATTACGTTTTTCAAAGAGAAAAAGCCCAGTAGATAACTGCACGGAAACTAAAAAAATTTGGCCTCGGGGAACCTTCAGAAAAGCAGTTTCCCACATTTAAATACTAAAAACTACGATACTAAAGCACATACTTTTTATATTAAACATTTCACTTCAAGGAAACCTCTTTGTTTCTGGAATTTAGTTTCAAAAGTTATTACTCTTTGAACTAGCTCTGTACATTCATTTAATAGATTTTAGTAGCTTTGTTTCATTCTGACTTAATTCTACGTAAGCAAACTTTTACTACAACACTTTGAAATAGTTAAGAAATTTTTATCATAATTTACACAAACAGTTTAAATGGTGCCTCTTTATAAGTCTGTAGAAGAGGATACTCGGATTAATCAAACACCAGGAAGGAACCCTATATATTTGTATGATTAGGATGAAATAACAGGGTAAACCAGTTTCTTTAAAGATCCAGAATGGTTAGTAAAACACAGTTTAAATTAATGGTTTACGGTGTCCAAAAGTAAAATATGAATAAATCTTATCTGTTGGCTGTAGGCTTGGGTGTGGCGAACAATTATGACGGCTACACTACCCACAGTATGACCTGAAAGTATGTTTCTGTATGGGCTAAATTTCTCTTCTTGGCGTCGTTCAATTTTACATACAGTAGCCCAACAACTCGCAGGTATGCCGTAGGCCGTTTGCAGTCTTCATCCGAGGCATTCTTGTGCAAATTTGCAGGCAGAGCCTCTTCTGCTCCACAAGGATGTTGCCTCAATCACTGCCGCCTACAGACTGTGTGGTTTACTTCCCGCGCTTGCTCTAGGTGGCGCGCCAATTCGCCCTTGCCACCTTTTCCACCCCCCAGAGCCAAGCACACTGGCTTTTACGTAACACCTATTTCTTACAATGTTCCTAAGCGTGACCATTTCTTACAACTGTCAAAGTACATCGACATGAACAGTTTAAACACTCAAATAATTTTAAAAACAAAAAGCCATCAGAAAATTATTTAACGTAATAAACAATTTACATAGTACTTTACATACATTACTCACATATAAGGCGAAGTATGTACAGAATATGTAATACCAATATGCGTATATTTTAAAGCAAAAGAAAAAAAATTAAATTTATATGAACCATAAACGAATGTTGTTATACGTGGACTCCTGTAGAAATGGACAAGAAATTGTGCAAAAAGGACGCCACAGGAATGGCGTACGCTGTTGTTTACCGACGGAACTCCGATATGTTTGTACCCTGATAAATGCAGACAACGTGTTTGGAGACCACCCGGTAATATCGAATGCCTCCAATACTATGCCCCACATCTGCAGGAATGTGGTTTTGGAGTAACGTTCTGAGGTGGCATTAATGGGGCCATTATACACGTCTCCCTGTTTTTGAGGGCAACCTCACTGCTCTGTACAAGGATGTGATTCCGCCACCAGTAATTGGACCGCATTGTCAACACTTTGGTGACAATTTCATCTTGCTGGATGGTAACTCGAGAGCTCATCGTGCCGTTATCATTAACACGGTCCTTCAGCGTGCTGATATCATCAGAATGGAGTGGCTTGCCTGTTCCTCAGCCATGAATCCAGTCGATCACGTGTGGTATCGACTGAAGGGAGCTATTTCGGGACCTTGACAATGAGCACGTACTCTGAGCGGCTTACGCTGTCTCAAGACTCTGTCCTGTGTTACGCATCCAGGTGCTGCAATTACGTGAGGTGTTTCCAAACTCTTTGCGGGCGTCTGTTTCAACTCATGGCACATTCTCAAACAAATTCTCAATTGAGAAATCGTAATCTTCAAGAATAATCGATGCTTTGCGAAGGTAACTGCTCTGAACATACAGTTTAGTTTACACTGCAGTGACTCAGCAGATAATTAACCAGTGTACGAGAGTTTACACTAGGGGAAAAGAAAGAAAACATGAGCGTAGCGTATGAACACAGGATACAATACTTACAATACTTAGACCGGCAACGTAAAACTTTGAATTATTCAACAGAATTTTCAAAAATGGCTCTGAGCACTATGGGACTTAACATCTATGGTCATCAGTCCCTAGAACTTAGAACTACTTAAACCTAACTAACCTAAGGACAACACACAACACCCAGTCATCACGAGGCAGGGAAAATCACTGACCCCGCCGGGAATCGAACCCGGGAACCCGAACAGAATTTTCGTCTCCTCTCATGGCTACAGAAAGCATTGCCTCATACATCGACATTTTACAGCCATTGACTGCAATATATTTACCTAGCCAAAAATAGCAGCAATGTAAAATTAATATAGGATGTGTTCATCCTTTGCTTTTGCGACGGCCTGAATTCCACTGCGCAGAAGAGGAAAGTTCTGTAAAAACGTTTCTTGTCAATATAGTCTGAAAAGTTTAAGTTTGACAACAGATTTTTGTGTGGAGGAGAATGTGTCTGGGCTTGACTGAGGTAGGATCTATGTCAGGTGGCAGGCCACATTACTTACATCCGAACGTGACAGGAAATATTACATGCCCTTTCCATATAATTTGAGACTAATGAGTGATCAGAAGATGTTAACTGTGGGAATTGCGTCGAGAAAGTTTTTATTCAATTTCTAGAACGACAGTGACTGTTAGTACAGTGCTCTACATAGCTCCTTTCCCCTAGTTTAACATTGTCACTCAGTGATTACTGAATGCTATTTGGGTACATCAGAAGAGTCTGTGCTGTGGAGATGAGATGGGGCGAAAGGAGAATGATATGCAAAATGGCACTTCTTTGGGTGCAGAGCAGAGGCCTGAGGATTGGCTGGAACTGGGGCTGACTGGGCGTCCGAGAACGAAGTTAACTTTTCTTGTTTGAGCCATCACTCTTTCGACAGGTGCAACGAATTCCTGTGCTCTTCCAACCTCTTCATTTCAGAGTAGCATTTGCTACCTTCATCCTCAGTTATCTGCTGGATGCGTTCCTAACTCTGTCTTCTTCCACAGTTTTTACCCTCTACAGTTCCCTCTAAAACCCCAGAAGTTTTTTTGTGATGTCTTAGAAGATGTCCGTCCAGAGCTCGTGGTCCTGCGGTAGCGTTTTCGCTTCCCGCGCTATGGTTCCCGGGTTCGATTCCCGGCGGGGTCAGGGATTTTCTCTGCCTCGTGATGACTGGGTGTTGTGTACTGTCCTTACGTTAGTTACGTTTACGTAGTTCTAAGTTATAGGGGACTTATGACCATAGATGTTAAGTCCCATAGTGCTCAGATCTATCTGAACCATTCTTTGAGCAGATGTCCTACCATCCTATCCCTTGTTACTGTCAGTGTTTTCCACATATTTGTCTCCACCTCAGTTCTGCATACAACGTCCTCATTCCTTATCTTATCAGTACATCCTATTTTCAACATTATTTTGTAGCACCACATCTCAGATGCTTCCGTTCTCTTCTCTATTTGTTCCTCCACCGTCTATGCTTCACTGCCATACAATGCTGTGCTCCAAACATACATTCTCAGAAATTTCTTTCTCAATTTAATGCCTACGGTTTGAGAGCGGACGAATCACTTTCTCATTTTCATCTTCATTATTACTATATAATGTTGTTATGATTCCCTAGACATCATTTTTGTGACAACAGGAAGTTATTCAACGTGAGCAGGCACTGATAGGAGCATTTACATTGTTGATGCATGCAGGATCTTTATGAAAGGTCACCTTCAATAGTAATTTCTGGAGTTGAAAAGAAACAGGAAATTTTATCATTTAACAGTTTATCTTGCGATGGACATTTAGAGTTTGGAAGCTACGTGTAGCTATTAATTAGAGGAACATCTCGAAGCACTTACTGGGAACAGAATGCTGGTCTCAAGAATTTCTCACACCGATGTGCAGACAATGATTTCGACGAAACAGACGAATATCTACCTGAATTTACCTGTTAGGCGTCTCTGGCCGCGGTAGGGAATAGGACACAGGAGAGAAGTACGTCGTTCGGCCAGGGCGGTTCCGATAGTGTCATAAACGCCCACTGCGTAAAAGGATGTCACCCATGAAAATCCGCGCCTTTCCACGTTTACCTTAGACTAGACGCTACCGATGAAGCCATCAGGTGAACTCGGAGTCTCGCCGACTTTTATGAGGAGCTTCAGGCCTTTGGAATTACTTCAAAATGGAATTACTTCTCTCATTCTGGCTGAGGCTCCTGGTCGGACATGTTGTAGCCTTCGGCTCATCCAGATAATGATATGTGTGATAAATGTGTTGTTCACTATAGGCCTAAATGGAAACTCAAAACACGCTGCCTAAAGTGGGCATGGGAAAAACAGTTTGCAGTCTTAACATCTTCTCTCTCCTGCGCAGGAATTTACTAGTCAGGGGTTGGCTGCTTCTCCAGCAAGGAAAACAATATTCCTAATTTCGGTTAGGACAAGCTGCAGGGTAGAGCAGGTGAGCGAGAAGACATGGGATTCTTGTGATTGGCACGAAATCTTGTGGGGGCATTTGCATGGGTTAGTTTTCCGAGTTTACCGGGGTTTGATGGAATGGCAGGAGCGGAAACGGAGCTTTCGGTCTGGAGAGGAGATTTTGGTCTTCATTCTTGTTATGAGTGGGTTTCTCTGGGACACGTATCCTGAGCATGGCTTCACACTGACATTGGTCTTGACTGTAGAGTCTATGGTGGTCTTAACTGTACCGACAGTTTAGACCTCAGTTATCTCTGACAACTGACTGTGCTGAGAACAATGTTATTTGTATCACCTCTGCCCACTTGATGTTTGATCACCCGTACAAGTGAGTCAGATTAGTTCATGGTATGACTGGGAGTATCATACTCTGGAATCTGACCAGATTTCAGTGCTCCATCAGAGAGTAATTGCGATCCTTCTAACAGATCACCACCCGAGGATTTTGCATATTTCGTGACCATGCTAATGAATTACAGGTGCCGCACATTGTTACTCTGCAGATGCAAGCATCACGACTGTCACCTGAGACAGTGCTCTCCATCGAGGATGGGGTATAGATTGCTGCTCCGTTTTGTTAGGGAAAACAGAATCATAGTTTTTCCACTTGTTCTCTGCTGCACCAACATAGACGGGGGCAGACTAAACCATCAGAGTCTCTTCAGTGTTAGATAGTTACAGCTTGCGTTATCCAGGTTCCAAACCAGAGTAAACAGATTAAAGGGATAAACTTGAGTCTTTGCCAGTCACTAATTATTTGCTGCGTCTATTTGTGTTGCCAACAGTTCATGATTTATTTGTCACCTCTCCTAACTTGTGTTTTCTGACCTATATTATGACCAATAAACTTTTGCCATAATTTTGTACAAAAGATTAGTGTCATGTTGATATATTAATCACACATCAGTAATTGACAACAATAATGAGATGGCAACCACTTCATTAAATTATTTCAGCAATTAATCTCTGTTTAAGATTCTGGTAAAAATGATAACCTCCAATGCGGGATTAGCATAAACAACCACTGCCATAGGGCAGAATCAGTTAAGCAGATCCATGGGCAGGTAGACTCGTAGACTGATTACAAGTTAAAATGTTTGCTGTCAAGGCGTAAACTTACTTTCAAATCAAACCGCAAGACCAGTGCAGTCTTGCAGATTGATACAAGCAGACTTTTCTTATCGAGGAATTCTATTTTCTCCAGTGCTCGTCTGCTTTTTATGTCCTCCTTGCTCCGTCTATCATGGGCTATTTTGCTGCCTAGTTAGCATAATTCCTTACCTACATGGTCATCAGTCTTTATGTTAACGTTCTAGCTGCTTCTTCTAATTTTTTTCGTCTTTCTCAATTCATATTCTCTATTCATTAGACTGTTCATCCAGTTCAGCAGATCCTGTAATTCTTCTCAACTTTCAATTAGGATAGCAATGTTATAAGCGAATCTTATCACTTATATCTTTTCACCTTGAATTTTAATTCCACTCATGAATTTTCTTTTTGTTTCCGTCATTGCTTCTTCGATGTACAGATTGAATAGCTGGGGAGAAAGACTACATACTTTTCTTATTTTGCAGGTCAACAAATTCTATGAACATGTCTTGATTTTCCTTCAGTCTTGCTTCCATTATCAACCGCAACTTCGTAATTTCCTCTCTGGTCCCTTCACCGTTCTTAGAGTAAAGTGATCTTCATCCAACACACCTCAATTTTCTTTTCCAATCTTCTGCATATTGTACTTGCCAGTAACTTGGATTCATGAGCTGTTAAGCCGATTTTGTGATAATTCTCCACTTTTTTGCTCTTGCAAGCTTCGGAATTGTGTGGATAATGTTCCCCGAAAGTCAGATGTTAGATAGCCAGACTCTTTCATTCTACACACCAATGTGAAGAGTCAGTTTGTTGCCATATCCCGCAATGATTTTAGAAATTCTAATGGAATGTAATCCATCACGCCACCTTATTTGATCTTAAGTCTTCCAAAGCTTTATTAAATTCTGATTGTAATACTGGACCCCCTACCTCCCTTATTTGGACTCGCGTTTCTCCTTCTGTCACGTGATCGGACTAGTCTTCCCCCTATACAGGCCTTCAATTTACTCTTTCCATCTACCCACAATCTTCTCTGAATTTACCGATGGAATTCAAGCTATACTCTTAATGTTAACACCCTTATTTTTAATTTCACAGAAGTTGTTTTGACTTTTCTATACGCCGAGTTACCTTCCGACAGTAATATCTTTCTCGATTTCTTCACATTTTTTTATGCAGCCATTTCACCTCAGTCTCCCTGAATTTCCTATTTACTGCAGCCAAAAATAGTTGTCTATCTGTATTCCTGAATTTGCCTGAACATTTTTGTACTTCTTCTTTCGTCGATTAACTAAAGTATTTCTTCTTCATGTTTTATGGACCGCCTTCGGCCGCTTTAGAAAACACGATCTGCAAAATACACTATATGAACAGCAGTATCCGGACACCTAGCTGAAAATCACAAATTTGTGGCACCCTCCATCGGTAATGTTGGAATTCAGTATGGTGTCGGCCCACCCTTAGCCTTGATGACAGCTTTCACTCCCGCAGTCAGGTGCTGGATGAATCCTTGGGGAATGACAGCCCATTCTTCACGGAGTACTGCTCCACGGACTGACACGAAGTTAGCGTTCCAAGACTTCACAAAGGTGTTCTGTAGGATACAGGAAACCACTCCGTCACAGGTCGTGCATTATGAAAAGGTGCTCGATCGCTTTGAAAGATGCAGTCGCCATCCCCGAATTTCTCTTTAACAGTGAGAAGCAAGAAGGTGCTTAAAGCGTCAACGTAGGTCTGTGTTGTGATAGTGCCACGCAAAACAACAAGGGCTGCAAGCCTCCTCCACGAAAAACACGGCCGCACAAAAACACCACCGCCGCCTAATTTTACTGTTGGCATTACACACACTGGCAGATGACGTTCACCGGTAATTCCACATACCCACACTCTGCCATCGGATCGCGACATTGTGTACCGTGATTCTTCACTCCACACAACGTTTTTTCACTGTTCAATCGTCCAGTGTTTACGATCCATACACTAAGCGAGGCGTCGTTTGGCATTTACCGGCGTGGTGTGTGGCTTATGAGCAGCCGCTCGATCATGAAATCCAAGTTTTCTCACCTCCCGCCGGCCGCGGTGGTCTCGCGGTTCTAGGCGCTCAGTCCGGAGCTGCGCGACTGCTACGGTCGCAGGTTCGAATCCTGCATCGGGCATGGATGTTTGTGATGTCCTTAGGTTAGTTAGGTTTAAGTAGTTCTAAGTTCTAGGGGACTGATGACCACTGATGTTAAGTCCCATAGGGCTCAGAGCCATTTCTCACCTCCCGCCTAAATGTCATAGTACTTGCACTGGATCCTGATGTAATTCGGAATTCCTGTGTGATTGTCTGGATAAATGTCTGCCCGCTACACATTACGACCCTCTTCAACTGTCGACGGTCTCTGTCAGTCAACAGACGAGGTGGGCCTGTGCGCTTTTGTGCTGTACGCCTCCATTCATGTTTCCACTTTACTATCACATCGGAGACAGTGGACCTATGGATGTTTAGGAGTGTGGAAATTACGCGTACAGACGTATGACACAAGTGACTATCATTCACCTGACCACGTTCGAAGTCCGTGAGTTCCACGAAGCGCCCCATTCCGCTCTCTCACGATGTCTAACGAGGTCACTGATATGGAGTACCTGGCAGTAGGTGGCAGCACAATGCACCTAATATGAATAACGTATGTTTTTCGAGGGTGTCCGGATACTTTTGATCACAGTGTTTACAATTTGCAAGCCTTGTGAGCTTTCGTTGCTAAGTTCAGTGGCCCTCTGACGTGAGCGATGCTAGTGCCATATGGACGCGTGGCTACTGTTGCTGCCTCTGGATCATGGGGTCCCAGATTCGATTCCCGGCAGATTTGCGGATTTTCTCTTCCCGGAGACTGGGTCTTTGTGTTGTCCTTATCATGTCATCATCATCTTCATCACTTGTGACAGCGTCTAGATTGGACTGAGGAAAAAATTGACTATGTAAGGACTGGTACTTTGCAGGGGCGCTGATGACCGTGCAGTCGAGCGCGCCACAAACCAAACATCTTCACCACAGAGTTGGAGTGGACGTTCTGTAGAACTAGGTTAGAGTTTTTGCATGTGATTGGCGTCTTATAACCAAGGACTTTTTTGTGAGATTCTCTACGTTGGAGGGAATACTTACTATGGGTCCGAAGTGTTTTGTATTTTCACTATTGGCGACTAGCACAGTTCGGTCGAAAAAGTAGAACAGGGCATAAGAGAGAGCAAAAAATATTGGACTCTGATACTGCGAAATGCCTTCTTCGTGGAAAATTTCCCTAACTATTAAAATTAACTGTGGGCGGCGCAGACCTTTAAGATCTGTTCCATGAATTTAATGTGCACAGCTTATGATGGATATCCCAATTTTTCGGCTCTAGGCATAGATCCTAAAGTGATCGATTTACGGAATAATTTAATGTGGCAGGAAGGTGCCTGACAAAAAAATTGATTTGAACACTTTAATAATCACATAAAAACGAGACATACACTTGACTAATGCTGTCTGTATGCAATTTCTGATCACTGATTAGATGGATAGCAGTGTTTATCGAGAGCATGAGAAATTACACCCATTTAACTCAGGACTTACGGTCTGCAACTCAGTTTTATAATTAGCTCTTTCCTGACAGAAAACAGTGACTGAAAGCTAGGTGACAGACTGAAAGATTCATACGCCCAACACATGTAACGTTGAATCTGAGACCTGATCGCATGTAATTGAACAACTGCAGAATAAGAATGACCTATTTCGCCGATGCTGATATGAGTGCTCTCCATAATTTAATTACTGTACGCCATGATGACCACCGCTGTCCTGCAGGTTCTTCCGATAAGACGATGGTATGTTGCTACAACTGCAACACCATTCCCTGGACATTTCCTCATTCGGAAGTAGCTGTGGTCATCACCACGACTCTGCCAAAGTCAATGTTGCCTCAGCCACTGTTCGACCTAGACTCGACGCCGCCTCCTTCACTCTTTCCTGCTCCATTGTTCGACCTATAGTCGATGCCGCCCTCTCTACTGATCGACCTAGAGTCCTGCGGTACTAGCCTGGCGTCAGAGTGCCTCTGAAATTGTGAACAACATCTCCCGAGGCTACCAATCATTTTATGCAGCCTTTGCTTTCTAATGTGTCAGACGGCTGTCTATAAAGGCAGTCCACAAAGCATTAGGAAGCAGTCTTCGCCTACTGCTCTTGGTACCTCTTTGCTCCCGGGTGGACTCTAGACTGGGCGAGGCTGTAATGCTGGGCAGTGGATTGGTACGGCCGCGGGAAGCCCGGTAACGTGAACTCCACTTGAGCTTCCGATCTCTGCTCTCTGGAAACTCCGATTTCCTTAGCAGCCGCTGTTCGCCCCGTCTCAACTCTAACACATTGTTTCTCCTCACGCACACGAAAAGCATTCATTAACCAATGAGGCCACCACCATGTTAAACAAGGAAAATCGGGAAATGGAACTACATAGAGAACTGTACTGCAAGTCAGTGTGGTCAAAGACCTTCAATAGAGACAATCTCAGTCTCCCCCGGTATCGTACTCTAGTTGCACAACTAATGACAAATTAGATGCAAAAGGCACGCAAAATTACCTGCTTTGTTTCAACATTTTAGGTTTTACATTAATGCATTTGAAGTACGAATAAGCACTGTCGCGGGAAATGCTTTTAATTAGTGCTCAAGGTAGATTTTGGCTGTAGACATCCAACAGCTTCTACACAAGTACGGAAAGCAACAAATGAGAGAACACTGTCTGAACAAGTGGCAACGACTCGTGTACGGGACAGTAGTCGTCTCTAGCATTTACTGCGAAATAAATGTAGTGCCCATAATACTGTTTCGAACTGGTACCGAAGGAATATGCCTCAGTAACCACTATGAACTATCACTTCAAATTGCGACAGAGTACGGAGCTCTGGAATTGCTCTTGATAAAAGCCAGAGGACAAAGTGCTTGTAAAATTCTTCGTCTTCGACGTAGAGAGCTGTACAGTCAATATAAGCTCAATAAATTTCTTTTGGTTTCGCGTCATTAGCCCTTCTGGCATCTATTACCATGAAAGAATCCTTGCTTGTCATAGTTTTCTGTTTCTTAGCAGTCGTAGCTTAAGATATTGGGATAAATTTTGGGAACCTGGGTGAATCTTCTGTTGAAGGGTCTTGCAACACACTGAGTGAACTCCCTTTCTCAAAGTTTTACTGATCTCTAGTTAGTCTTAATGTCCGCAAAAGCCAAGGGATTTCATACAATGCGGCTGCTGCTGTACGAAAGGTACAGAAAGGAATCAGACGGCACTAATAAATTAAAACGCTTTTCTGCCAGTGGAGCACTCAAGTACTGTACAAAAATAACTAGGTGAAAGACTGTATGCTACCGGCAGCCTCGCACCAGTGAAATACTCCACAGAATCCGTGTACTGCGTACTTGTTGATATAAATTAATTTTCCGCACCATCAGCGAAGCAACGCGAAATGCGTTCCCATGTTTCATTTTATTTTCTTTTATTTTTTATCACGGCTGCAGTGGATTTATGTGGTCTCTGCAAAAAAATTTTAAATGGATGTAACGATGCTGTGCAGTATTCTCGTAGCAAATTTGATCTCTGAGTGGTTGCGGTATTTCTGCCTTCATAAACGGCAGGGAAATGTTTAGTTCTGTTGTTCAGACAGCCACTTTATCCACTGCAGACTCGTGTCTGTGATAGTAATAGTAGTTGATGTTGTAACAACTGAAACTTGTAAGTACCTTTGCTACCTTTAAGTTCATTCTATGCAGAAATTGTTACTTATTTTATTACGAAATATGTGCATGTGTTTGTTGTGTGACTTCTCTGACACTAAATTTGGTTAAATGCTGTACCATTGTCTTATTCTAATCCATGAGAAAATACATCAACTTGCAAAGTGTATGGTCTTTATGAATGAAGATGCGATTAAGTAAAGGCTGAGGGTTGGTTTTGGATTCCAGCACAGTTAATATCTCTGTGAAAGCACCATAGGAGTCATCGAGCTTAATATCTCCATACAATCCATCATCCACCTTGCTACTACGAAGAGGTCTGCAATGTAGTCAGCGACAATGACCTGAAATCAGGCGATTGTACATCATTATAAGCCCCTAACCCATTCTTTGTGCTGAGACAGATCAGTAGCCGCTGGTATGACTGCGGGCAACTCCTATTTGTGTGTCATGCACGTAAGGTCGCTGCTCCAAATCAACATACCATAAAGTCCTTCTCAGGTAAAACAACAATTTTTCTCCAATAGTTCAATAGGAACGAGGATATCTATAATCTACGTGAACCATGAGCTGAAGTCATTTGCTGATGGGCATATAAATATCCAAACACAGTGATGGGTCCGACTGCCACCTTGATTATTCTAGAGGCCCACAGTCATTTCTGATTTAGTGAGACACTGGAAAGAGTTCTGTCCTGCAAATGCCTTCAATATAATCTTTTATTCAATTCTAAATGCACATTTCACCTAAGTAGGTGAAGTCACAGATAAGTCTCTACAGATGGAATCGCTTGGCTTTTCTGTTGTTTCCCGTGGTCGTGTTGTCAAGATTGGGTGCCCTAAAGAATTAGTTGGTTCTGAGCGGAATTGTATACACTCTTGTGGGGAATGGAGCAAATGAGATGTGTTGCGACTACTAAATTTCTCATCCGCTTGTACCCTCTCATCTGCTGATAACCTCATCTGCTTGTAACCCTTCCTGATTGGCCTACTGGATTGCAGTATGAATGACCGTGATCGCGTATAATAGATGCGTTTTACAATGAGTAAGGCTGTCGTTACTGAAAGGTAACAATACCGTTCAGCAGTAGGAAAATGTACAACAGACCCTTCTGAAGGAGGAATCTGTTCCAAACCGAATTTAAAAAGGGATAATTTTGAAATGGTGGAATATAGTGTAGTCACTCACAAGCCAAACAAGGGGAAAGGGTGCCATGGAATATTGAATACAAAAAAATGATAATTAGAAAGTAGAGGGATAATTAAACGGTTGCCTGCCCTCTAAGGCAATGAATATCCAAGATCCTAAGAAAGGTAATGACAAAGAAAATTAAGCAAGTAATCACGTGGAAATAGAGTCTTGTCACGCTTTTTCACAACAGAACAGTTCACAAGGAAATAAATGAATCAGAAAGCACTGAGTTTGTAGTTACTTATTCTGAAATAATTTTGAAATCGAAGTTAAATGAAGTTGCTGGTTAAGTAAATGACTGGCTGTGACTGAAACTTTGTTAAATAAAAATGACTTCAACGTGAAGTAATGCAAAATTTGTAAAAAGACTAGCAATTTGCCTTAATTATTGAAAGATTGAGTTGAATTTGCTTTAAGCAAATGAGCATCTGATTTAACATAAGAATAATAAAATACGTACCAACCCAACAAAAGTCACTCGCTAAGGTAAATACAGAATAAATGAAATTGCGCACTCTTAATTTGTTCTGTGTCTTTAGTTATTAGTTTTGCACTAAAATTTTACGTTACTTTAAGTGAGTTAACTTAATACTCAAAATTGCAAATTAGTTTCTCTGACGACGATGCTGAGCTGCTGCTGCTGCAGATTGAGAACCACGAGTCGTCTCCAGAGCCACGGACAATCACGTGACAGGCAACAGTCAGAATTGCAGCTTCCTCTCCCAGTCCTCTCCTACCGAGCTCTCAACACTCACTGGTTAATAAAGCAGGCGCGTCTACCTTGGCACTATCACAGCTGCACCCCGCGTCTGCGGGAGTGACCAACAAACACTTCCACCCTCTTTCAAGACTCAAACTGCTGTGTCTCCTCTCTGCTCGCTGCGAGACAGAGATTTTCCATACGCTAAAATAAACAATGGCACAACTACTGCCATTTCGCTGCTGCTATCGATACATTCAAACAAAGTTCCCTTGACGAATACCCAGCAGTTTACAATGTTCGCATTATAACTACGATCAATTATACACAGTCAAAATTGAATACACTAGTACCTCCATTACGCATTAATCATAGCTTCTGTAATAAAGCTCACAGATTCAGAAATAACAGTGTAGTACAAGTCATCAACAGATATTAAATGGACGTTGGATGGTGCAGAAGGTATTTTATCTGCATTTTTCGATGTTACTCCCTACGACCGTTGAGTGCCCTTCACAACATGTAAGACATTTGTATCTAGCGTATAACGTAGTCGAAGAATAAAAAATGGCTCAAATGGCTCTGAGCACTATGGGACTTAACATCTATGGTCATCAGTCTCCTAGAACTTAGAACTACTTAAACATAACTAACCTAAGGACATCACACAACACCCAGTCATCACGAGGCAGAGAAAATCCCTGACCCCGCGGGGAATCGAACCCGGAAACCCGGGCGCGGGAAGCGAGAACGCTACCGCGGACAGTCGAAGAATATCCAGGACGTCTATCTCTTCCTACAAAGACTGGGGAAAGCAGCGTTGCTGTTGGATTTCAGGTCACATGTGTATTAAGTGAAACGAATTAGCAGATGTAGGCGTCTCTGCAGGCGTGTGGCACTGCCGAGATGGTTCAGTGAGCCGTCCTCCTCCATGGTATGACTTCGCTGTCGAGGTACAGAGCAATGCTGCGGCTTTTACAGCGCGTAACATGGCCGTGGCTCACCTCCTTCCAGCCACATAGGCTACATGAGGTCCTCCTCACCTGTCTTGCCATAGGACACAGACGCAGACACAGTGCATGGGGGCTTCGCTTCTTGTTTAGTGAGAGGAGAATCCAATATGCGGGGCTTGTGGCGTACAGATCACAGTTCGCCACATTTTAGTTCACTGTGTTTTGTAATAAGACAAGAGTACTGCCGGTAATTTACCTGTAAATTTGCCCTTTGACTTTTAAGGTATTGTGAAATATCCGAACTGACCACTAAAATTTTAGAGCTAAATTATTAATATATTATAGTCATGAGCGTGGCTGGATCGTCGACATTTTTTTTTTACCTATCAGCAGCATGTCACTGTCTAATTAGGTATATTCTCCTATTACTTTTTGCTTAACATATATATATATATATATATATATATATATATATATATATATATATTTGTATATATATATATATATATATATATATAATATCTTAACAGATAATTTGACAAAGTTAACGGTATTTTAAAGGATCTGAGATAGCACATATGTGTGCTTCAGCGTGAATAAAACAGGGCGAAAATAAGTGCAATTTTATATAAGAGCTTTTCACGTTATTAGAACATTTTAGATGTTTTACCACGTTCGTTTCCATTGATGTTAGTAAAGACTCTGATCGCTCGCCACTGAGCGCCCATGAGCCATAATCCTACCCCAACCCCCTTCCCTCTACCACCCTCCCCCCCCCTCACACACACACACACACACACACACACACACAAAACGGTAAAGCATTACATCTCCTACCTTTACTCGCAAAACCTCGGAAATGTATATATGGTTTTCACCTTCAGCATTCGCAGCGACCCTCTACATACCGCATTCTACCACATTAATTAGCGTGTATGATACATGTCAAGAATTGCGCTACTACGCAATTAGACCTGCGTATATGCCAGTACTTCACAAGCCACAGAATGTTGTAGTTTACATTCTGAGGGTGTTCAAACTTTCTACATCTACATCTACATCTACATTTATACTCCGCAAGCCACCCAACGGTGTGTGGCGGAGGGCACTTTACGTGCCACTGTCATTACCTCCCTTTCCTGTTCCAGTCGCGTATGTTTCGCGGGAAGAACGACTGTCTGAAAGCCTACGTGCGCGCTCTAATCTCTCTAATTTTACATTCATGATCTCCTCGAGAGGTATAAGTAGGGGGAAGCAATATATTCGATACCTCATCCAGAGCCAAACGTCTAGGGTTTACACATATGGCATCGGGAATAATCTTTCTTAGAGAAAAATTGTTCGCTGATACTCCCCGACAACGTTATTCATCGTTTAAGACTGGTTGTGCTCCTAAAAGCTAAAAGGTGGAGCGTCGTAGGTGCTGAGCCACGTTCATATGCAGTGTGTGTTGCCTATCTTCATCGGCTCTGCGTGAAACGTGGCTGGATAAGCAAAATAGAAGTTTCTTATTTATTTCTCGTCATTCTCTGCTTACAGACACTCATTCTTGTGGTTTTCTTGTTTAAAATGACTTTATCAGTTTACTGTGGTAGACGTAGTATGCTGCACACCTGGTTAATAGACCCTGGTAGTTCGGTGAAACCCGGCCCAGGACCGGTAAGTGCTAAAGGACTCCGAGCGTCACTGGTAAGTATAAGCGACCACTTTTTCTCTAGCAAATGTTGTTCCCAGTGATCTGATACGTCACACCTAAGTGTTTTAAACATCTTGTATAGTTCAATAACGCTGGTCTGCCCCCTGCTGTTCGATTGGCCGATCGTACCCCTCCGTACGAGCCCAAATCTAACTTAAGGATAGTGGTCATTATGCAAAATGCAGAACGTTTCTTATCGCATTTTAGAGCGTCAGGTCTGGGAATATTCTGACTAAGGCTCCTTGCGATACACAGTGCCTTCCTTTAAAACATCTCCCTCTGAAAATTCTTGACAATCTCCGTAACACTTTCTGGCTAACCAGACAAACTCTGGACGTATCGCAAAGCTCTTCTTCGAATTTTCTCTGTCTTTAAGTTACTCCTGGTTGTTAATTGTTACAGACCGGCGAACAAAACTCAGAGGGTAGAACAAGGATTTTGTAAGCTATCTCTGTAGGGGACGATTTATACTCAGTTTTCCACTGAAACTGGATGTGATCTCATTCTTACTCATGGCTAACTTTATGTACTGGTGGTCTGGCAGTCGTTGTGCATCGAGGACATGTTTGCTGTAACAATTTCGGAAGTGTGTGTTTATTGTAAGAATTTCGGAAGTGTACGTTCCAGGGTGAGTCAGGCAACATATTACTTCCTTCCGTAATGTCTCGCAGAGGTGACTACAAGTGAACTTAGGACATTAGGTCTTACGTAGGGGTACGTCGGCAATCATTCTTCCCACATCCCATTATCGGATGCAAAAGGAAAGGAGGGAAAGCATTGTGTTGCCACAGCTGCTCTTCGTCGCACTCCGCAGGTAGGCTAGTGAAGTACCTTTGTAGATGTATATTACACGACGTCCTGAAATTTCAATTGAGGGCAACAAGATAAATTGAGAAAGGACTGCCGTTTGTAGCACAGACCACTTATGGATGACACGTATTGGTTATTCTTCTCACCTATGCTACTAAGTGGAGAGGTGACGCTCGAATACACGTTGTGAACTTGTCGAAGATTACCTTATGCAATCTAGTATTAGAATGGATCGTAAAATTTCTAAATACTCTGACAGTAGGTAAGCGACTGTTATTGAAGCGGGATATGTTGTTATTACAGTGATAGTTACAGGGAAATTTCATGATTATATCAGCTGTGTTAGAGTCCTCTATGTCAACACAACACCTGTCACAGACTAAGCGCGCACCTGGGTTTAATGAGAGTGAAAACTAAGACAACTCGCATCTATTATGTATTCTATTGTAAAATATGCATATATCGATAGTTTACACTTTACGAACACCCTAGAAATAGAATTACATGTCTAGTAGTGTGTAGCTTCCACGCTTACCCTGATGACCGAGGCGATTACATGTGGCGTGGATACAATGAGAGCCTGAAAGTACTAAATAGTCATCCTGATCGCCGGTTCATAGCTAACCGAAACTAATTAAGCTGACTTCAAGGCCCACACATCCAGGTCAAGTAATCTACAGCAGAAAGGGTAACAACCAAAAAATTTCTTTAAACCCAAAAGTTTTGACATTCTTTAGGAACATTTCGATGATGCAATGTATTTTCTGAATCTACAGCGAGCTTGCAGCTTACTGAAAGTGAAAGAAATAGGTAAACTGGCGGCCCTATTTCGTCATATGACAATATTTACCAATCCTGTAATGCAGTTTGCACGTAGGGTGAATCCTGTTACGTGATATCCCATGTACTCTTTTGTCAGTTCATACCTACATGTACCGAAAATCAGCAGTGAATACGATCCTTGCCCTTCCTTCAAGCATTCAGTGGTGGTTCTTAAGGGACCATGTGTCGTCTGTAGTGTATCAAGTGCAATCAACAGAAGTACATGTGTGGGGCAATGCATTTTGTACCCATAGCGAGGAACTGATTAGTACCAGTTGTAACAGTAGTGATAGTTTTGTTGTTGTTGTGGTCTTCAGTCCTGAGACTGGTTTGATGCAGCTCTCCATGCTACGCTATCCTGTGCAAGCTTCTTCAGCTCCCACTACCTACTGCAGCCTACATCCTTCTGAATCTGCTTAGTGTATTCATCTCTTGGTCTCCCTCTATTATTTTTACCCTCCACGCTGCCCTCCAGTACTAAATTGGTGATACCTTGATGCCTCAGAACATGTCCTACCAACCGATCCCTTCTTCTAGTCAAGTTGTGCCACAAACTCCTCTTCTCCCCAATTCTATTCAATACCTCCTCATTAGTTATGTGATCTACCCATCTAATCTTCAGCATTCTTCTGTAGCACAACATTTCGAAAGCTTCTATTCTCTTCTTGTCCAAACTATTTATCGTCCATGTTTCACTTCCATACATGGCTACACTCCATACAAATTCTTTCAGAAACGACTTCCTGACAAATCAGTACTCGATGTTAACAAATTTCTCTTCTTCAGAAACGCTTTCCTTGCCATTGCCAGTCTACATATTATATCCTCTCTACTTCGACCATCATCAGTTATTTGGCTCCCCAAAGAGCAAAACTCCTTTACTACTTTAAGTGTCTCATTTCCTAATCTAATTCCCTCAGCATCACCCGATTTAATTCGACTACATTCCATTATCCTCGTTCTGCTTTTGTTGATGTTCATCTTATATCCTCCTTTCAAGATACTGTCCATTCCATGCAACTGCTCTTCCAAGTCCTTTGCTGTCTCTGACAGAATTACAATGTCATCGGCAAACCTCAAAGCTTTTATTTCTTCTCCATGGATTTTAATACCTACTCCGAACTTTTCTTTTGTTTCCTTTACTGCTTGCTCAATATACAAATTGAATAGCATCGGGGAGAGGCTACAACCGTGTCTCACTCCCCTCCCAACCACTGCTTCCGCCGGCCTGTATGGCCGTGCGGTTCTAGGGGCTTCAATCTGGAATCGCGTGACTGCTACGATCGCAGGTTCGAATCCTGCCTCGGGCATGGATGTGTCAGGTGTCCTTAGGTTAGTTAGGTTTCAGTAGTTCTAAGTTCTAGGAAACTGATGACCACAGATGTTAAGTCCCATAGTGCTCAGAGCCATGTTTGAACCACTGCTTACCTTTCATGTCCCTCGATTCTTACAACTGCCATCTGCTTTCTGTACAAATTGTAAATAGCCAGTAATAGTTTTATTCATCAGTACTGGAATTTACTTAATGGTTCTAATGGCTCTGAGCACTATGGGACTTAGCTACTGAGGTCATCAGTCCCCTAGAACTTAGAACTACTTAAACCTAACTAACCTAAGGACATGACACACATCCATGCCCGAGGCAGGATTCGAACCTGCGACCGTAGCAGCAGCGCGGTTCCAGACTGAAGTGCCTAGAACCGCTCGCCCACAGCGGCCGGCGGAATTTACTTAAAGTAATGTACAGAAAGCATAGAAAACCTGCATGAGATCTATTCGCAGTTGCAAACATGGACAACCATCAGCAGTATAATGGATTGATGACAGCGAAAATTTGTGCCGGACCGGGACTCGAAACCAGATTTCTCGCTTGTCGCGAGCATGAACTGGATGTTCGAAGGAAAACTGCAGTGTAATTCAGAATAACAGAGGCACTGCTTTATTGTGCAAGGAAACCGAAGCAAGGTTGATGTTCATATGTTCAAATGTGTGTGAAATCTTTTGGGACCGCTCGGATAATCCCGCGCGGCCTCAGGTTAATCATATTGAGATTGGAGCCTCCGTCTTTCCGAATGCAAAAAGGCAGTCTGTTGGTACAGACTCATTTAGTTTGATCCTACCCTACAAATCTCTTTTGCAGATAAATCAGTAAATAAGGTAAAAGTCAAATGCTACACCATACACTTCTCACTTCCATCCACTGCTCACACCAACCACAATTAACACACATTATTTCATAAAGTAACTCTACGCACCTTATTTGTGGTATCGATAGCTATGAAGCCACAACGTAGGTGTGCTCTCGTGGGTTGGCACTACGAGAGCGGACGAACAACGCCGACCACAGCCAAAGCCTTCTATAGATACAAGGCCTACCCACAGCGGCCATATTGGCACGTGAGGTCACAAACTGTTGGCCATCTTATTTTCAGTCGGCAGTCCTGTTGGCGTGTTTGTTGTGTTTCAAGTGTGTGACACGTGAAAGTGACATATATTTCATACAGTATTCGCCTACAGTTCTTCGGATACAAGTGCTGCGTTCCCTTTTGCCAGGGAAATTATAAATCCCAAAAAGGCATGAAAGTGCACATGTTTCGATTTCCCAAATGTGTGAAGTTGAGAAATCGCTGGATTGCAGCTATTCCCAGACAGGAATTTGTGTCTACGCATCATTCAAGGGTAAGTAAATGACAAAAAATTTGTAGCGTGTTATTTGTTTTCATTGCACCAGCTTTGCCAATTGTTTTTAAAAGCAGTTACGTAACATGTACCAGTATTATTTTTTCTTAATTCTGGACCATTGCTGTGAGGTTAATACGAAGCTGGCTGTGAAATGTCTCTCATATTTGCAACTATTAACACACAGAATAGATATATTAATTAGTGTGACTCGAAAATGTTTAGTATTCCTTATCATTCCTACCAGATTATTGAGTTTCCAGTACTTTTATTTGGAAGAGCTACAGAATGATTTTGTTCAGTTTTACACATACAGCAATTCGGAAATAATTTCAATTTGAGTAAACTACCTTAGAAAATTGCTTTAATGAATTCAGTGTTCGACAGATTAAGCAGTATAGAAAGCAGAATTTGTAGGTAAGTGCATTATGATTAAATTAACGGCACTCTGTGACACGAATTTCAATCAATTCTGGAGAAACATGGAAATAAAATATTTCTCGGGTTTTTTGATTTATTAAACATTATGTCAGTAGGTGCTCCATTTCGTCTAATGATTTGAGTTTCGTGTGAGATCAGCAAATTTTGAAGTGGAGAGGAAAATTTACGAAAATAACCAGAGAAACAAATTCTTAAATTCTATAGGAGCCCCAGCTGCTGTATTTAAAACCAAAAACGTCTGCTTGTTATTGACTATTGCCGATTTTTTACTGCAAGAAAGCGTAGCTCCTGAGGTAAAAGACAGAATTTAAAATTACAGTTTGTATTCAAGCCTAGAAACGCGTATTTAAGGCAAATCGTCCAAACAATTTTACATCTAGAAATAACATAGGGCACTTTTGTTCAGTTACTTTACGCAAGGATATAAATTTCCATACTTTCATTACAAGGACATGTAGGAGAGGAAAGCACGAGTATCTCTATGCAGTCTCAACTCTAAAACTTGTAAAGTTCGTACAGCTGCAGAGTACGTAACAGGAGCGTTCCGATACAGACCCGGCCATTAGTATGTGACGTCACAAGTGTGGGCGCAGGCCTGTAGTCTAGGTGGCGTTGCCACAGCGCCTTCTAGCAGACGCTATGGAGCTCGATGAAGCGCCTCTCCATATTCAGCCCATTTGATCAGGAACAGACGACCTAGCAACCTAGCTTCTACTTGTAGTGGGACAAGCCATTATAGAATTTGCCTCTGTAATTTTTAGTAACTGTTAGCCTCGAAAAACGAACGGCTTCACACCTACGTGCTCATCTGTATCAAAATTTAAGTACTGTGTTTGTCTATGTCTATACACCAGTAAAGGTGCTTTAACTTTACTTGCAGTACCGAAGTACTTCACCTTTTTCTGTTCCTACTCCCGTCCTTCACTCTCGGCCTATTTTGCAAAAGCAGTTCACAGGAGAAGATCCACGCACCGCCTATCCAAGCAGGATACAAAAGTATTAGTTGTCAATAACACAATACGCTGGTAGCATATTGAAAGACTCCACCTCTTTTCAAAAGAAATTGCATACAAAACACAGCTACGGCCCATACTCTAATTCTGCTCAAGTGTGTGGGACCCACGCATGACGTCGGACTAACAGGAACGGGAGACATGGACTGTTTAAAAAGGAGAGAGGTTCAAACTGTCGCAGACTTGTTTAACAACCGGGCGAGTGTAACAGGAGTGTTGGAGTGGCAGACACTCGAAAAATCACCCTGCATTTGGCGAGAATTTGTGTAGAGTATAGTGAAACGAACACCGTGCAGCACTTCGTGCATCTATCCCGTGCAGACCTCGCAGATAAGGTTCGACAGGTAGAAGCTTGCACAGAGCGATATAAGCGGCCCCAGGCTGCATCCGTGAATGGGACGGGATTAAACGTGAATATATGATGTCATGAAACCTACCCTCTGCGTCAGACTTTTCTGATTTGTATAGCTGTATTTGTCAGCGTAGCGGATGCCCGGACTGAAATTTGAAATCCACTCCTCTCCAACGTGCGCCACCTCGCTCTGTATTCTGATTCAGAAGTTTCTCAGACATATTTTACTCTCGAAAACATGTTCTTTCTATGTTCACTATATTTTTTTTTTTACCGTGTAATGTACGGTTTTGCATGTCACATAGTTTGTCTACGTTCCGTCGGGCGCGACCTCTGATCTTTGCATCGTCGTGTAAAAGCAAATGAAGATACGTTGGAACTTCGAAAGTTATTTCATCATTAATGCAATTCTTGCATCTGAAACTAACATCGTTGGTGACAAACCAACAGCAGCAATAATTGTGGTAATTGTTGTAAGTATGAGGTAGAACCATGGAAGCGTTGAACTGAAAAATTGAAAATGTAAGATAGGCATTGACGTAGAATGGTTTCAGAAAAATATATTTTGCACATAGAATAAATTATGTGGTTTCTCACATCAGGGAAACAATGCCTTGTATCCTACAACTCTGAAATAAGTGGTCATTTTTTAAAAACACACATGTAATCTGCACACGTTAGTGTAGCTTGTAGCCTCATTCTCAGGCAATCCATACCGCTTTCTTGTACATCACAGAGGGAAAAGGATGTTTGATATCAACAGCAAAGAACAGTGCATAGAATCTAATTGAGAAGGGAAACTCATAGCAACGATTTGGGTGAAAGCAGGTTTTCTTTCCCGCTTATAAATAATTTCAAGTTCAGGGTAGCCTTTTTCTTGAATTTTCTGAATAAGAATTTATTCAGTCTTCTTGACAAGGTACAGTGACAGGGAAATCTAATTGTAAGCCAATGCCTGTTTCCTTGTAGCTTGTAAACTGTGCTGAGCAGGACTTCAGTGTATTCCCCAAATTTATTTTCACACAATCAACAGGCAAAATAATTGATTTCCAACGACTGGCTGCCAATAATTTCGCTTCAGTTTCCCTGAAAAATTGGAACTTGTTTTCCCAGTTTTAGCTTATGCCAACTTTGGAATAAAGATAATTTTTTTGATGGTGATTAAGCTCGAACACAGCCAAAATGTTTTGGAATCGAAGAGTAAGCACTAAAGAGTTGTGAAATAGTGATTAATTTTTTTAATAACATTTTTAGGGTGGAGTCCCCCCTTAATACGGAGAGTAACATGGTGGTCGTGTTAGGAACTTCAAAACTGTTAGAGACATCAACATTAACAAACCAGTGCAGGATGCCTATTTGATATACTTACCGTATGTGATGGAGTATTGATACACTCAGTGTTTTATTAACGTGGTTCAACAATTTTAACACACCGAAAAAATTCAGTTTACAACAAAATTATAATGGATTCCATGTAAAACATTACTCACACTTGGAAGGCGAACATCGGGAAAATAATTGAAAGTTGCTTTTAAACGAAATGACCGAAGAAAGTATTCATCATATGGGAGCAGAGAAATAAACATCTTAATAGTTTTCACAACATTTTCACAATGAGAATATATTTTTGTTCTCAGGAGGAACACTCAACGAATGAATCTGCAGTTACATCGACATATCATATACTGCTTTTCAGCTTGCAAAGGGTTGCGCAGTTTCACAGATTTTCAGGTTATGCTGTCAGTGAGGGAACTCGGGTGCCACTAGAACTTATACATCTACACAGTGACGACGGCGTCAATAATGTCACAGCAAAGTTAATCTCGTAGACTTCTGTTTTCTCAAAGTTAATTTTCACGACTTTACAGTTCTGCAGCTACGATCATGTTGATGTTCACACTTACAAGTACATGCTGCTTTTTTACGAAATGAAGAGAACTAAATGCACCCACAGAAACTCACTGGCAGACTTTATTTTCAGAACTTGACTTAGAACCAGCATTACTCGAAAAGTGGTACCAGACATTGATCCTTCAGTCAATAGCAAAATAAGTAATATTCATTGACATTTTGTGTTTTTATGTTTAACTTTTAAATAAATAGGAAGAAAATACAAATTTCTCGATTTACATTTCGTCCTATATCAGCAGCCATCAGAAACCTGCACCAGTTGTAAGCAAGACCATGTTTCTTACTTAGGTGCCCTCCGTTCTTTCCATCATCAAAATATTGAAGGAAATGTTAAATTTCATTGTCAATTCTCATTACGTTGACTTCCATTGTCAGTTGTCATTAATACAATAGTCTTAAAAATAAATTTGCCACGAAACGCATTAATGAACACACTGAAAAAATAAATGTTTGCTGTGGTGTTAGCGGGAGCCAGCGCGCACGAGCAGCTGTGGTGAAGTGCTAAGACTTCTTGGTGTTTCTGCATCTGTGAAAAGCATATTAGCCCGGCAAGAGCCTCAGGCTCCTCGCAAGTGTCACTCTCTCCAAATGTCACTCCATGCAAGTGTTGCACCTCTCCAGTCGTACGTCGGATCGATGATGATGATGAATCGGGTGCTGTGAAGCCTCCCTGACGATTTTAAGAACCTTCAACATCGCAGCGCGTCAGCAATCGTTGGTTAATATACTAAAAAACTAAAAACCCGCCTCGATTGCGAAAAAAGCACCTAGTTTTGAGTGTTACCCCAGGTTTCGGCGTAGATAACTACACCTTCTTCAGAACAACAACAAAACCCACAAGTGCCTAAGAAGACCTTTGTCAATGATTAAAAGAACACCATAGCTATATATTTATAAACGAAAAAGAAAAGGAAAACACAAACAGTACATATGTACAAAGTCAAAACCACTACTTAACTTAATGGTGAACGCTCCACCTCACACCGGCCTATGTTCGATGGGCCATGACCCGCCACAAACTGCGGGTATTTAGTTTTTTAATATCCCTGGCGATTGCTCGATCCTCGCGTTATCTCGTCCCTGTAGGTTGACCGCTTCCTTCTTGAAGCTGTGTTCGGCGACGACTCATCCATTCCTCCCCGAACCGCCGAATAGTGGCATTGCTCCTATTCAAAAGTCGATTACTGGAATCGGATTCTTTGAATCGAACTATATGGACTTTCTTAAACGATATCTACGTATATTGTTCATGCTTCTGTCTGCGAGGCAAAGTTACTGTCCAACTGAGTACACGGAATGAAATTCTCAAAGACTTTATGTCGTGGGTATCGACATGTCTCTTGTTTACTATCCTTGCCAGCTACGCGTTGAAATTGCACTGCAGCATCACACATTCATCCATCGACCGCCGAAGTTTACAGTTTTGCAGTTTCCTTCGACACCTGTATGAATATCAGTTTGTGAGCAATTCGCATAAATCCTTCGTGGTACGTCATTATCTATGTCTCACAGTGGATTAGTAACAGTAGCCTGCCACTGGTGTAAAACTCGATGCTACACAGTTATTGATGTTATATGACCTCTACACAGCTACTGCTATTATACGACCTTCTCACAAGGGAAACTCCCCATTGCACACCCTCAGATTTAGTGGTAAGATGGCCCAGTGGATAGCCCGTCAAAACATGAACACAGATCGGGCATGAAAACAGCAAGAAGGTGTACTGAACTGAAAAAAAAAAAAAATCGAGAGAACGTGAACAGCTGACTCGTCGTGGTCAGTGTTTCCTATAATGTTATGGATTCAGACGAGCACCGCCTAGTGTGCAGATCGGCAACAGGCCTTCTGGTCCTTGGTGCGGCAGATGTTTTCCCTATTTACCCGTATGACTCCTCATCTGATACCTACTACAGTGCTCCTCTTTCCGGACGCGGGATACTTCACGCAGCCAAAGACGAACTCAGTAAAGTGGATTTGTGGACACGCAGCACACCACTTGTTTGCTGATGGTGAGACAAGTGTCCTTGATTTTTAGCAGTTCATTAATAAACGCCATTGTGCAGTTGTCCGCATTCCAAAATAAAGACTTTTTTTTCCAAATTCCTGTGCAGTGTCTTCCTTAATCGCCCCCAGAGCTGGAGTGTTCCTGTCGTGAAGAGTTGATGCCCGCCTCTTCCACCTTTAGAACCGATATATTCTCTAGTTCTTGGAATGTTCTTCTCGGGAAAACTATACGTTGATATCCTCAATTCGTCTGACGTCTTGATGCGCTCTCCTCCTTGCGACGCCGTTTTCTTGCTATTCTCGGTGATATTAATGTAAAGAATAAATAAATAAAAATGAAGAAGAAAGAAAAGGAAAAAACGATGATCATTGTACATGTACTCCACGCTCCCCACGCTTTCCTAATTTCCTAGCTAGGTTGGGAACGGGACATGGTGCCCAAGTCTCGGGTTGCGACCGCTGGCCACTTTGTCCCCAGGAAGGCTCCTTTCCAAAAAAGAAGGAAAATGTGGTCACGTTGTTTGACTGTAAAGCGGAGGAGCCGTGATGAAACTCACTCGTGCGTTTTTTTTGTTTTTTTTTTCACACATCATGAACTGTCCGTCTGGTCATTGAAATCTTTGTTCTCTTTCTGTAGTCTTGGCAGTTGTCATACTGTACATTGGTTATACATTATGAGTCATGTTGTAAGAATACGTTACCGAGGCAAGTAAATATGATGAATAGTGAGAGCAGACGAGAAGCCACATAGACGTCTAACAGAAATGAAAACAACAAGTAAACAGCTGTGAACAATGTTACAACAACGGACTTCAAGAGTCAAGACTTCCAAAACGGAACGCAACTTCAGAAACATTAGAATTATATGTTTTGACAGAGCACAGAGTAACTGTGCGACCGCGAAACTGTTGAGATCATTTATTACAGCTTAAGCGACAAATTTTAAGTTTTGATCATTTCCTTGGGAGTGATCGCATTCACATTCATACGAATACCTAAACCGGGCAAGGAGGCATATCTCACTCACTCACCAGGCATACAAATTAGCTGCGTTGATAAGATATTCATATCTTTTTTTTTTGTCATCAGTCTACTGACTGGTTTGATGCGGCCCGCCACGAATTCCTTTCCTGTGCTAACCTCTTCATCTCAGAGTAGCACTTGCAACCTACGTCCTCAATTATTTTCTTGACGTATTCCAATCTCTGTCTTCCTCTACAGTTTTTGCCCTCTACAGCTCCCTCTAGTGCCATGGAAGTCATTCCCTCATGTCTTAGCAGATGTCCTATCATCCTGTCCCTTCTCCTTATCAGTGTTTTCCACATATTCCTTTCCTCTCCGATTCTGCGTAGAACCTCCTCATTCCTTACCTTATCAGTCCACCTAATTTTCAACATTCGTCTATAGCACCATATCATATGACACACGTATTGTCACTAACGCCGAGTAAGACACACCAGACCTGTTTTCCGGTGGAGGATATGGTTGACTTGTCGTCTTGTCTTCAAATGTTTGCGGTTTCCATTCGAGAGCCACTTCATTTTGAACGTTAATAGAGAAGTTGTGCAGAATCAGCTGTCATTAATAGGTCCATACCTTACACTTCGCGGTTGCAAATTGACGTTACACCTCAACGCAGGCACAAATTTGAATAAAGCGAACAGTGGGGAAAAATTGGCACTAGGGAGGTAGGTCCCAAAACGGCTTGCCCGTTTTGCAGTCCAGCACTGTAACCAATTAACAATGACGCCGTTGCTCTAGCAGTCTGCACTTCCTGTGCTTGGACCGTTGACTTTTTTTTTTCTCGCAGTTCAGTTTGCCTTCTGCCTGTTCCATGCGCGATCTGTGTTCAGTTTTTGATGTGTTGTCCACTAAGCCCACTTACTTCTAAGTGAGGGGTGGAGATGGGGAGGGGGTGCGATGACGGAGCGAATTTTATGTAAAAGTGTACACGGAAGACGACTATATGGCGAAAAGGCGGAAGCAATAAAGAGCCAATAAATATTAATATTACAAAGAAGGAGCAGACGCTTAAACATGATCCATTAGCGTACAAACCCTGTGGGAGCCCTGATGTCATTATTCGCTGGAGATGATTCTTCATGCGTGCTACGTTCTCCGGCACTGACATCGGATGGAATGGTACTCCTGCCGGCCGCAATCGTAGGCAGCGATCGGTGATCCAAAAAACATGGCGGCAGCGGCGTCATTCAGCTGGATATTAAAACTCACGTCCCAGCGGAGAGCCACAAAGCGGCGGCCCATGTGTAAAGCGCTCGCCAGCGGCTGCTATCGACTGTGCCGCGCACGCACACACACACTCACACACACACACACACACACACACACACACACACACACACTCGCTGCTACCAACATGCGCTCGAGAACGGGCTCAAAGGTATTTCAAAGGTACTCAAATCACTTGATGTGTGATTCTCAGAGACCAAGTCGTAACATTCATCTCGCTGCCGTAAAGCCTTGTAATAAGTAAAATAAATAGAAACAGTTTCTCAAAGTATTAGAGTATTAATGCAAGGAAGGAAATCAAGTTATGAGATCGCCCATGGAAAGAAACGATATTCCCTATACTGCTTTGTTGATCGAAATTTAGTTTCGCTATCATCACGAAGTGTGTCGAAGACGGGGATCGAACTTGGAATCTCTATTTCCGCTTGTAATGCTCTAACACTCGTGATTTTTGGTGACCAGGAAGAAAAAGTTGGGGGATGATGTTTTTGTGTTGTTTCCCATCACAGTCAGGTTCGAGTGAGCGAGCTATAAGTGATCAGTGTTACGGATTCTTATACTCGTAAATAATCATTTATTATTCAAGAGACCAAGTCCGAGTCGTTCACTTAAGGTGGCCAATAAAACTGACCGCCCCTGACAACTCCTAGTCCGGCCATCTTCACAATCTGGCAACACTGTAAGATGGGGAAGTGTTAGGAGGACGTGTTGCCTACTTCCGAGTTGATACGGAGGGACTGAGCTCGTGGTCTTGCGGTAAGCGTCGTGCATTCTAAACTTAGAGTCGCATGTTCGCGTCCAACTGCTCTTTTTTTTTTTTTTTACCACATTTCGGTCTAAAGTTATGAGTATGATTGAACATCGAAGACAATTCGCTTAACATTCTACCCACCCGCAATAACAGGTGTTCCAGAAACAATTCCGCAGGACGGCTCGTGGCTGCGTCGCGATCATAGCAGCTTACGCTCGAGCGTTTCCTCGCGCTGCAGCGGCTACCGGCCACCGGCCAGACGCCAACCGCCGCCTGAAATCCGGCGCTGCCCATGTGAAGGTGGCGCCACGCTGTCAGTATGTGTATCAATGCCATTTTCGATTTTGAAGTTCTAGTTATCATCTTGCAGTTAAGCATTGGATTTTGCATACTTGAAAATCGTGAACTACAGTTAAGCATTGTAAAATTGATTCGCAAGTGGAAAAGGGAGTAACATCTGCAACACAACGTTTACTTTTGGTATAACATAGGGGTGAATGTAGAGGAGGCAGCTAGAAAGATTTGAACTGTGCGTGGAGCGAGTGCTTTTGGGAAAAATACGCCAGAAAAAGATATTCTTGTTTCAATAAAGATCGTTCAGGCATGAGTGATTTTCCACAGTAACGAGGTCTCGACTACTGACATGTGTGAGTCTACGGAGGGCTATTATTGAACGTCATCAGGTCGCTCATTGAGCATTCCTATGCAGTACTGTTACTTGTGACGAGTTATGGTGCCTTTATCGTTAACTTCCTAAGAAGAAATGAAAGGCTGAGCCCCACCAAAAGACGTAGACTAGAGTAAAGTGTAGTGTCAACATAATATTTTACGTCTGATAGCTCCATAAGTGTGTTTTGGGCTACGAAGTCTGCCCCAAGGGGTGTGTGCAACACAGCTGGAATTTGTTGTCAACAACTGAGACACCTTTCGGTCCCAGTGCAAGAAAGTCGAGCAACAAAACTACATCACCTATGTTACTGCATGAGAAACAAAACTATCCAGGAGATTGATAAGAAAGTCGTCTCTGAGGCACTTGTATTGATAGGGAAGTCCTCTCTCAAGCACTTGTCGCTCTCGTCATATATTCGTAAAATTTTACCTTTCCCGCTCTTGATCGATCAACCGTCAAGGCAATTCATTTCTAGACGAAAATACTCTTAAAACTACACTGGTTTAATGACATCGTCAGAAACAGTGTGTTCCTACAGGCGTAGAATTTGCAAACAATATTAGCATAGTCAGATTGTTGTTGATATCGTGAAAGAAAATTCAGCTGCTGATTAATTTCTCTTTGATGATTAATGTTGCGATTAGTAAATTAATGGAAAATGCAATTAAAATATTCACTGTACTAATACAAATTAAATTTAGCTTACTACAGAAATATCACATGCACAATGTCGGCACTAGTACAGTGTATATCCACCTTTCGCAGCAATGCAGGCTGCTATTCTCCCATGGAGACGATCGTAGAGATGCTGGATGTAGTCCTGTGGAACGGCTTGCCATGCCATTTCCACCTGGCGCCTCAGTTGGACCAGCGTTCGTGCTGGACGTGCAGACCGCGTGAGACGACGCTTCATCCAGTCCCAAACATGCTCAATGGGGGACAGATCCGGAGATCTTGCTGGCCAGGGTAGTTGACTTACACCTTCTAGAGCACGTTGGGTGGCACGGGATACATACGGACGTGAATTGTCCTGTTGGAACAGCAAGTTCCCTTGCCGGTCTAGGAATGGTAGAACGATGGGTTCGATGACGGTTTGGATGTACCGTGCACTTTTCAGTGTCCCCTCGACGATCACCAGTGGTGTACGGCCAGTGTAGGACATCGCTCCCCACACCATGATGCCGGGTGTTGGCCCTGTGTGCCTCGGTCGTATGCAGTCCTGATTGTGGCGCTCACCTGCACGGCGCCAAACACGCATACGACCATCATTGGCACCAAGGCAGAAGCGACTCTCATCGCTGAAGACGACACGTCTCCATTTGTCCCTTCATTCACGCCTGTCGCGACACCACTGGAGGCGGGCTGCACGATGTTGGGGCGTGAGCGGAAGACGGCCTAACGGTGTGCGGGACCGTAGCCCAGCTTCATGGAGACGGTTGCGAATGGTCCTCGCCGATACCCCAGGAGCAACAGTGTCCCTAATTTGCTGGGAAGTGGCGGTGCGGTCCCCTACGGCACTGCGTAGGATCCTACGGTCTTGGCGTGCATCCGTGCGTCGCTGCGGTCCGGTCCCAGGTCGACGGGCACGTGCACCTTCCGCCGACCACTGGCGACAACATCGATGTACTGTGGAGACCTCACGCCCCACGTATTGAGCAATTCGGCGGTACGTCCACCCGGCCTCCCGCATGCCCACTATACGCCCTCGCTCAAAGTCCGTCAACTGCACATACGGTTCACGTCCACGCTGTCGCGGCATGCTACCAGTGTTAAAGACTGCGATGGAGCTCCGTATGCCACGGCAAACTGGCTGACACTGACGGCGGCGGTGCACAAATGCTGCGCAGCTAGCGCCATTCGACGGCCAACACCGCGGTTCCTGGTGTGTCCGCTGTGCCGTGCGTGTGATCATTGCTTGTACAGCCCTCTCGCAGTGTCGGGAGCAAGTATGGTGGGTCTGACACACCGGTGTCAATGTGTTCTTTTTTCCATTTCCAGGAGTGTATATAGAATACAAAGACACAAATGCAGACACTAGACCATTCTTGCAAAGACCGCCAAATAACCCACAAGTCGAAACAACAATAAAAACTATCAACACAATCATACACAACAAAATAAATGAAAACACAACTATGGAAGAGTTACAACTACTGTTTTATATAGGAGCACTCACTACACTAAATATACACACTAGGCAGAGATCAGAACAAACCAACACACAGAAGAAACCCACAAAACCAGCATGGCAACACAGGCTACAGATCAGAATAGAAAAACTGAGAAAAGACATCGGACAACTAACACAATTTATAAGAAATGATATATCAGACAAAAAACGAAAAAGGTTACGTAAAATCTCACAACAAGAAGCAATAGAGCAATTAGATGAAAAGAAGCAGAAATTACAAGCATTGGCCAAACGACTTAGAAGATACAAAAAAGTGAAAATAGAAGGGAACAAAACCAAACATTCAACACAAACCAAAAGAGATTTTACCAAAAAATAGATAACACACACATTAAAATAGACAATCCACCAAACATAACAGACATGGAACACATCTGGAGCAACATACGGTCAAAACCGGTACAACATAATAGGCATGCATGGTGGATACAAGCAGAAACAGACACATACAAGATGATACCACAAATGCCTGAAGTGATAATTTTGCAACATGAAGTCACCCGAGCAATTAATTCTACACACAATTGGAAAGCCCCTGGAAATGATAAAATAGCAAATTACTGGCTAAAGAAGTACACCTCAACACATTCACATCTAACTAAATTATTTAACAGTTACATTGCAGACCCATACACATTCCCTGATAGACTTGCACATGGAATAACCTTTCTGAAACCTAAAGATCAAGCAGACACAGCAAACCCAGCTAAATATCGCCCCATAACATGCCTACCAACAATCTACAAAATATTAACTTCAGTCATTACACAGAAATTAATGACACATACAACACAGAACAAAATTGTAAATGAAGAACAAAAAGGCTGCTGCAAAGGAGCGCGAGAATGTAAAGAGCAACTGATAATAGATACAGAGGTGACATATCAAGCTAAAACTAAACAAAGGTCGCTACACTACGCATACATTGATTACCAACAAGCATTTGATAGTGTACCCCACTCATGGTTACTACAGATATTGGAAATATACAAAGTAGATCCTAAATTGATACAGTTTCTAAACATAGTAATGAAAAACTGGAAAAACACACTTAATATTCAAACAAATTCAGATAACATCATATCACAGCCAATACAGTTTAAGCGTGGAATATACCAAGGAGACTCATTAAGTCCTTTCTGGTTCTGTCTTGCTCTGAACCCACTATCCAATATGCTAAATAATACAAATTATGGATATAATATTACTGGAACATACCCCCACAAAATCACACATTTGCTATACATGGATGATCTAAAACTACTGGCAGCAACCAATCAACAACTCAACCAATTACTAAAGATAACAGAAGTATTCAGCAATGATATAAATATGGCTTTTGGAACAGACAAATGTAAGAAAAATAGCATAGTCATGGGAAAACACACTAAACAAGAAGAATCCATATTGAATAACCACAGTGACTCCATAGAAGCGATGGAAAAAACAGATGCCTATAAATATCTAGGATACAGACAAAAAATAGGAATAGATAATACAAATATTAAAGAAGGACTAAAAGAAAAATATAGACAAAGGCTAACAAAAATACTGAAAACAGAATTGACAACAAGACAAAAGCTATAAATACTTATGCTATACCAATATTGACCTACTCATTTGGAGTAGTGAAATGGAGTAACACAGACCTAGAAGCACTCAATACACTTACACGATCACAATGCCACAAAAATAGAATACATCACATACATTCAGCAACAGAAAGATTCACATTAAGCAGAAAGGAAGGAGGAAGGGGATTCATCGAGATAAAAAACCTACATTATGGACAGGTAGACAATTTAAAAAAATTCTTTATAGAACGAGCAGAAACTAGCAAAATACACAAAGCAATCACTCATATAAATACATCGGCTACACCACTGCAATTTCATAACCACCTTTACAACCCTTTAGATCACATAACATCAACAGGTACGAAGAAAGTAAATTGGAGAAAGAGAACACTACATGGCAAGCACCCGTATCATCTAGCACAGCCACACATCGATCAAGACGCATCCAACACATGGCTAAGAAAAGGCAATATATACAGTGAGACAGAAGGATTCATGATTGCAATACAGGATCAAACAATAAACACCAGATATTACAGCAAGCATATTATTAAAGATCCCAATACCACAATAGATAAATGCAGACTTTGCAAACAACAAATAGAAATAGTAGATCACATCACAAGCGGATGTACAATACCAGCAAATACAGAATACCCCAGAAGACATGACAATGTAGCAAAAATAATACATCAACAGCTTGCCTTACAACATAAACGTATAAAACAACACGTTCCCACACACAAGTATAGACCACAAAGTGTACTGGAAAATGATGAATTCAAATTATACTGGAACAGAACTATTATAACAGATAAAACAACACCACATAACAAACCTGACATCATACTCACCAATAAAAAGAAGAAATTAACACAACTAATCGAAATATCCATACCCAATACAACAAATATACAAAAGAAAACAGGAGAAAAAATTGAAAAATACATCCAACTAGGCTGAGGAAGTCAAGGACATGTGGCATCAGGATAAAGTTGACATTATACCAATTATACTATCAACTACAGGAGTCATACCACACAATATCCACCAGTACATCAATGCAATACAGCTACATCCAAACTTATATGTACAGCTACAGAAATCTGTAATGATTGATACATGTTCAATTACCCGAAAGTTCCTAAATGCAATATAACACATACCATGCAGTTAAAAGGAAGTGACGCTTGATCAAGGTCCTCGTCACTTTCCATTTTTAACCAGACTTAACGTCTGAGAAAGTAAAGAAATAATAATAATAATAATAATAATAATCCCGTGGGGCCGATAGAGGAAATCCTCCCCCATATGGGTGGTACCGAGGACATCAAATACTTGGGGTGAACCCAATACTAACACAATCCTCAACGACTACTAAATCCGTTGAACTCAAAATCCACGTCTGGGTGAAAACCACCGCTACTCTGGTCACCGTCTGTTAACTCAATGAGCTCGGCTGAAAATATTTGCTTCCAAAGGCTTCAACACCCTCTGGTCCTGTACGGTCATGGAATCACCCAAGGCAAACCAATGAAACACAAGAAAACATGAACTGTGCAAACTGTTGAAAGGCGGCAGTTGGAGTTTCGGATTCTGGGGAGGTCAGGTTAGCACGGCAGAGAATATCGAAGATCTCTGGTAAATTTCCCTACAAGCAGAAAACATGCATTTGAAAACTAAACATTGGTACATTGATCCAAGCACGAAAACTAAATAATCTCACAACAGAAATCGACCAACAAAAAATTATCATCGTTGCTCTTCCCAAACCACGACTCAGTGACAGTGAAACCCTGCATTACGGAAACCATTGCATCTTCAAGTGCAAAATACAACAAAAGGTAGCGAAAGGCGTACCAATATTCGGCATTGCTTTTCTCGAACACAGATCTATCATCAACTTTGTCAAAGAAATCACACCCATCAACAATCTACTCATGACTATGCTCATTCAGAGCCCCAGTAAAAAATATACACTCATCAATGCACTTTCCGCCAAAAACATCAAAAATAAGAAAAACACCAAAAATGTCGAAAAATTCTGGAGCACACTCGAAAAAACTATGAGCAAAATTCGCCAAGATGACGTGGAAATACTAATGGGAAACTTCAACTCTCTATTTGGAACAGAAAAAAACCTATAGAAAAATCATTGATACAAATTCAACATACCGAAACGCTTAGGCCAACGGCACACATCTGACTGATATTTGCTAACAATTCAAACACAAAAGGATGTCTTCCCACTTTAGGAAAATACCATTTCTCAGGTATGTGCCTGTGGTTCTGTCAGTGTGATCATGTGATGTATCTGACCCCAGGAATGTGTCAATAAAGTTTCTCCTTCCTGGGACAATGAATTCACGGTGTTCTTATTTCAATTTCCAGGAGTGTATGTCAGCTGAAATTTTTCTTCTATATCTAACATGTGTGGCGCCTCGTGTTCTATTTGTGCTTGTTCTGGTGGCTGTCTTAAGATTTCGTTTTCCTCTGATTGTGTAATTGATGCATGTTGTTCTTTGTTTGTTTGCTCTAGGATGTTTGAGTTCGTTACTGTATTTTCTTCTTCTTCTGATTGCACATTATTTTGTTCCAGTATTTGTTGTACTTGTTGTTTGATGTTTTCTAATTCTGACTGGGGTATCCTGTTATTTTTGATTATTACACGGATTTGATCAGCTAGTCGTTGTTCTGTTAAAAATTTTAATTCTGGGTATCTGGTAATAAATGTTGTGTATACTTGTGATCTGTATCCAGTTGTGTTGGTTCCTAAGTTTGTTGCTTGGTAATAGCAGAACATGAGGTGTCGGTTAACTTCACCTGACCATCTCATCCTCTGTCTTTGTTTTCCTTCTAGGGTGGTTGCAGGAAGCATACCCTGCAAAACACCTCTATTTGGATTTAAATCATTTTCCAGTTGGCTAGCAGTGTCGTTACCATTGTGGGCGGGCATAGGGTTCAAGGGTCGTCCCCGACCACGACAGCACTTGTCCGAGGCTTCATTAGTTCTGTCCTGAACCAACTAATCACACTAAAAGGGGGGTTAGCCCTATTAGTGGTTTGTTCTTTTCGTCGCCTTTTACGACTGGCAGAACATACCGGAGGCCTATTCTTATCCAGGGCCTCCACGGGATTTATTATTATTATTATTATTATTATTATTATTATGTCAACAGCAAATCCGATATGGTGCATCTTCCCACCACTGAAATATATGTGCATTGCTCGAATCAGTATTTCCATCACATAAATATGGGTTATAATTACGTTACATTGCTGCTAGTAGACGTATTTCTCACTTTTTCTTGGGCAGTTGCTACCTGTTACTCCATCATACGAATTTATGTGCGCAGCGTTGTTGCAATACAGACGTTCAAATTATCGGATTGCTGTAATTTCATTTCGATACCAGATCGTTCTAATCGGATTAAGCCAGTCATGCTTAATGTCGATATCCGAATTCGACTCATCATTTGATAGACTGGGTCAACCACATTCTTAATCGGACGGTAGAATCTAGATCACTTATTTATGACAGGGCCTGAATTCTTAAACACTGTGAAAAGTAATAATGCAATGTGCTTATTACTAATATTTTATTTAAATATAAATATATGAGCGTAGGAGATAACAGTTTATTTACAGGAGCAGAGCCCCATCCGTCATAGCAGAGCAGTGCGAGATTGGTTACAAAGCCAAGAGAGGATAAAGCTGTTGCCGTTTGTTCCACGATCACCGAACTTCAACCAGATAGAGAATATGTGGGCAGAGGTAACAAGGTCATTGCCATGTGGACCCACAAATGCAAGCGATATTTGGCCGAATATAGAAAACGTATGGTGGGAAGTAAACCTTCACGCTACACTGTCGACGACCTAATGAAAACATCTTATTTAATGACCGTGGGTGGGTTGGTTACTAAAAGTATACTCGTCCACAAAACCCATGTGGACAGTTTTCTGATAGTCGGTCAAGCTTTGATTTATCGCAGCTCTTTAGATACAAGTCCATTAACTTTCAGTCTCCTTCTTACAATTCTTGCAATGCAAGGTAATTGAAAAATCTCATCCACTCGACGCCAACTGAGGAATTTACTGGTGCATGTGTTGTTCAGCACACAGTAGTTGTCACTCTCACTGGAATCAATGACTGTGTGTGTTTGTGTGTGTGTGTGTGTGTGTGTGTGTTTTCGTGTTCACGCACAATCTGAATCAATACTATTAACATTAGAGAGACAACCTACAATAAATGTTGCATCAAATATGACTGTAAAGTATTTTAATGCGATGGGCAGTTACAAACTGAATTTTTACCAAACCCACGGCCTGCATATTACGTTACGTTAAGTAAGATGTATTAACTCCATAGTATCGTTAGCAGAGACAGTGCGCTCTTGTTGTCGAGGCTCGCGACAAGTGCAGCGATTAGCAGTGCCCAATGCCGCCGCGATTTGTTTATGTTGGCTGAGCGTAAACACTGCAGCAGACGCTTCGCCATAAACAGAAACAAATCACCTTGGCTCTGACTGCAGTGAGCGGATATCACTGCCTGCGTGTTCTTACGGTAACCAACGTGAGACTCTACTCACAGGTGCCATGGAGCAATTGCAACGGGTATCATGTCATTAGTCATCAGAATATTAACCAGTGATGAAATGTCCACTCTATTTGAATCCCAAGAAAATAGGAACCTTCACACAAAAGAATGTGAGGTGATATCAAAATTCATCCATCATACAAAAATTAACTGCAGGGCTTTCATGTATGCAGTAGTAGCACACAAGGAAATATTATGTCTTGGAAGCGTATATTTCATTTCCTCTTCTCATATTAACGCCCCCCTTGTTTTAGTATGATGTGAGGAAAAAACATGAAAAGCTAAGGTTCCCGAGAAGCATATCATTAATTTCCTCTTCTCATGTCATAACTTTTATTTTAGTATGAAGTAAAAAAACAAACAGTTTAAGTTTGTGAAGCATAATATGACACAAGATTCTTATCGTAGACGCTATCTGAAACGCAGAAAGCAACGAGCTGTCCTTTCTTTTGTCCAACAGTCTGTCTCCTTTCATGCATTACTCCCGCTGGGAGATTCTTATTTAAGGACTTATGGGCATCAAGTTCTTCAGCAGAACAAGCCTTATGTTATTGTGCTAATTACGCTATGGAAAAAATGCAACAAAGACGATTTCCCCTAAAGCAGTGGGGATATTTGCAAATTTCAGTATTCAGCAATGACTGCCAGCTGTCATAACACTTCACAGAATCCATGCGGCAGGCAACACAACTGTGCGTGCACTTCAGACTTCATTCAGTAAGACGTCAGGAGATGGATGGAAACGTCAAATTAACGTCGCTTTCCGAGTCGTATTCAATCCAGAATGAGGTGTTATTAAGGTATTTGAGCGTTCTAGCAATTACACTTTTATAATTCCCATATGAGTATTCCGATAGCCAAAAGAACCCGTTAGTGTGAAACTATCAGGAACTGCATTAAAATCAAACTGCAAGAACTTGAGACAATACGCGGACTCTTCTCTTCGCTGGGTGACCAATTACTGTTATTTAGGATTCTCTCCGTCCTAGGCGTAATGCAAATGGAACTTCAGACGCGCTTTCCGCTGTTCTTGACAAACATCAGCAACTTGTAATCACTGCGAATTACAACTGCGTGATGATATGGCTCAGGTTGTCAGTAGTTGTGGTGGTGTTATGCTGTCAACCTGCTTACAGTAACGTTAATGGTGGCACACATAATTTAGCGCTGACTACCTACTTAAGTAAAGATAGTGTTGTGGCGTCGTCGCTTCTCTTTATTTGGCCTCAGCTTGAGTAATCCGATTTAACGAACATAGTACTCCATTCGCGGGCTGCTAATGATACAGTATGACTACAGAGATCATCATGCGGATATTACATTAATTCTGCAACGAATTGCTTAACAAATATAACGCTCAGCTATGCAGCTGCGTCCGCAGCTCGTAGTCGTGCGGTAGCGTTCTCGCTTCCCGCGCCCGGGTTTCCGGGTTCGATTCCCGGCGGGGTCAGGGATTTTCTCTGCCTCGTGATGACTGGGTGTTGTGTGCTGTCCTTAGGTTAGTTAGGTTTAAGTAGTTCTAAGTTCTAGGGGACTGATGGCCATAGATGTTAAGTCCCATAGTGCTCAGAGCAATGTGAACCATTTATGCAGCTGGAATGACTCATTACACAGGTACTCTGTGTTGCACTTGGTTAAGGGATCAGTTCGCTGCAATTCTGCTTCTACTGTTCGTAAATACTTGTATACTTCATAAATGGTTCAAATGGCTCTGAGCACTATGGGACTTAACTTCTGAGGTCATCAGTCCACTAGAACTTAGAACTACTTAAACCTAACTAACCTAATGACATCAGACACATCCATGCCCGAGACAGGATTCGAACCTGCGACCGTAGCGGTCGCGCGGTTCCAGACTGTAGCGCCTAGAACCGCTCGGCCATCCCGTCCGGCATTTTTGTGTACTGACCATTCGTTATTTGACTAAATATGAACTACAATCTGATTCGCGTATTATGACATGGGTTAGCGCCGGCACAAAAGCAATGACTAAGGGTTGGATGCCGTTAAAGTCCCGTTACACTGATGGCAACACAAATGTTCGCAAATCACCTCCATGGCCTCAAGAAACAATGGCATCTTAAATATCGAAGGACCGACGTCCACACTGTCACAGCGCGTTGAAATACAGCTAAGACGGCAGATGAATTTTTGTGACCGACTGGGCTTCGAACCTGGACCTCCTGCTTACTAGGCAGACATGCTGATCACTGCACTATTATTTTTTTTTTTTAAATTGAGAAGACATTCAGCACCAGGTAGGCGGTGGCAAAGAGGGGAGGGGTCGAAGATCCGAGGCCTGGCCTCAATGCCTCCCCCATACCTGCCACTGAGCAGCTGCATTATTCCCATGTATTCTATGTTTGCACCCATATCTACCTTTAAATTGTGGAAAAAAACTGAAGTAGTAATTAAGGCAAAATAAATTACAGATTTCCGCCTCCAATGGCGTGCGTTCATTGTAGAACAGAACTTATAACAGTGAAAAGGGTGACGGAAAAATACGTAACAAACATTCATTCAGAAATATATTCACAATTTAAGTTATTATGCTCTTAACCACAATCCGAGTTGGAGTCTCTCTTCAGTTCCAGCTAACCAGTGCGCACCTATTCCACTATTGTAAGAACCGAGATACAGTATGAGGGATTTAAAATTTTGTTAATTCGTTGTAAGAACTTACGAGACCAAGCTGCTTAGGTCATCGGTCCCTAAGCTTACACACTACTTAATCTAACTTTAACTTACGCTATGGACAACACACACACCCATGCCGGAGGGAGGACTCGAACCTCCGACGGTGGTCACTGTCGGGACGCAGCAGCCAACCTCTTTTCAGCACCTATCTACACACACTCCTCGTCAGACACGAATTCCCATCTTTGCCGCATACCACATGCGCGGCTCTTTCGGGAATGTCCGAAAGGGAAGACACTACGAATACGGGTTCGATCCTGATCAGGCACAAATTTTCATCTGACGCCGTTGTTCTATTTCAATGCGCTAGACAGCCTGGACATCTGTCTTTCAATCTTTAATTGATTCGCAGTGGTTAGCACACTGGACTCGCATTCGGGAGGACGACGGTTCAATCCCGTCTCCAGCCATCCTGATTTAGGTTTTCCGTGATTTCCCTAAATCGTTTCAGGCAAATGCCGGGATGGTTCCTTTGAAAGGGCACGGCCGATTTCCTTCCCCATCCTTCCCTAACCCGAGCTTGCGCTCCGTCTCTAATGACCTCGTTGTCGACGGTACGTTAAACACCACTAACCTAACCTTTAATTGACTAACAAGGCTGTCTATTTCGATTCGTAGTGTCTGTTCTTTCGGAACACAGACACACACACACACACACACACACACACACACACACACACACACACATTTTATCTTAAGTGCCATTCGGAAAATGTTTGGCAACTCATTCATAGTGCCGGACTGGAGCTGCATCAACCTACTCATTTCACGAGACATAGTTGTAATTTTCTGAACAATTCCTGTTTAATATGTGACAGCGACAGTGTCTCTCATCGTTTACTTTGTTGGAAACCTGCTTCTCTCTGCCTTAGCCTATACTATAGCAATGAGTGATTGCTCACATTCTTGATACCTCACTGGACGTGCTACTGCAACTGTAGCCAAATATTCAAATCCCGCTGGAAAAGTATGTTTCAAGTCAGATGGTTTTGCTCCTCCCGTACTGTCATTGAAAACGATCACAACTAAATTAAGTATAGGTATCCTATGAAACCCTTGAGTTCATACTGTGGTGCTGTGAAGATGAAAAAAGTAGTTTTTCACAATTATCAGATGACAGATGGAATTTGTCAGATTCCACTAATTATGATTGCGTTATTAACTGTTGATTCACAGGCGCTTTTCTGCCGCTTATTGTAACTTATTTGAATGTTAGAGCTGGAAGAGTAGAAACATCAAAGTATCGCCATACGGAATGTTCGAATTCACCCTAAGTCTTCGTTTCGAACAAAGACGGAATTTCCATCAGGAAAGCTGACAACAATAAGCCAGACAATGCCTGTCTTCTGGTGGATGTGCCAATGACAGTGATCTCAATAACAATATTGTACAGCAAACATACATTGCCAACTCAACCACTGGAGAAGTTCCAAAACTGTGAATCGCGTCTGGTGAATACGCTTTCAAGGTTTCTGTCCGATTAAGTCAGTAAAACACAAATAATTGCCGTAGTTATTAATTTATGACATTTAGTTTGCATTCAGTGCATCGATGTATTACAAGTAATAGCACTCTAGCCCCTAAACCTAGTTACAGAAATGCGAATAAGGCTCATTGACATATAATGAGGATCTTGCGGCCCTTGCCACCCGCAACTTTGAAATGAAGCTATAGTCACTTCCGAGGTCACTCACAGAACACATCAGCTGGTATCCTTCCTGGCGGTATAACAAACTTGGCAACAGCGCAGAATATGTTTGGCAACTTTGTGACCGACGAGTTACTTCCTTGATGGCACAGAACTATCCTGCTAAATTCACTTAATATTATCGTGTCATTTCAATTTAATACTGAATGATTTTCGCTTGAGACGTGACATAAGGATATTAGTTAATCCTTTTGAGTCCACGAAAGTCGTTCCACATGGTAAGTAAGTGGCTGACACCGCGCCTATACGCTAGCTCGTAGGTAACGTGCTTGCCTGTCAGGTGCATGCTGCCACTTTCGCCTTCGGAGCCTCGCCGAAAGCTAGATTTTTAATTTTTTGTAGCAGAGCTACAAGCAGGCAGATACAAATTCAATGAGGGAATCGTAAGACAGCGCTCTAGCAAAATTCGTCTTGCTTGTATTAGTAACCCTTAGTGTCAAAGCGAAAACCTTGAGGTACTGCTAAATTCATAATGCCACGTTTTTGTTTTCTGACGACATATTTTTTATTGTTGTGAATACATAATTTTATCTATCAACTGCCACATTTTCATAATACTTGCGAAGCAAATCATGTGAAGTAACACTTCACCGACTTGTTGGGAAGGTGAAAAAAGCACTACCCTTTCTGGATGCTCTCTGTCTCTTCCTGGATGTCGAGTAATACGACCTTCGAGTAAATGGTTAGAGATGAAGAACCTAGTGGTGAATGAATTCATAGATGAGCTGAATGCTGGGGACTACTCTTGAAAAGAATAAGTAGACGATCTATTCACAGTAAGACTTAGAAAATTTGCTAGTACTGTTAAACCTATGTGTACTGAACATTGTGAAAAAGTATTTAAAGCCCCACGAAAATTGGTGTAGTATTATTAATGGGGAAGCATGTTCAAAACACATAGTGAAAAATGTTTCTCGATGACACTTTAGAGAGCGTTGTAGTGTATCTAGAGGTAGCCCTGGATGGAAAACTATTATGAACACCTCACATAAAGAATATTTTCCACTGCGAAAGATAATCTTACAAGCACTAGAAGCTGCTGTAGGGTAAACTGGTGTCTAAACCCAGTACGTACTGGTTATACATCCCTGCAAAAAGACCAATTATAATTTATTGGCCTATAATATGAACAAAGTCGAACAGAAGGTGGCTGCTAGGGAGTGTGGCAAAGTGCAGAGACTGATCTGCTTTCACAAACAGATGGAATTAGCAGGACATCCACTCTTGGGATTGATATTACGCTATACATGCCCGCCTTACACCTGTGGCTTAAAATGGAGGCAGTGGCAGGGACATAAAGGCTAAAAATTGGAAATAACTGGATATAGTTAGAATATACGGAATCCCAAATCAGTAAGGCGATGGCTATGGAAATACCGACTAACTACACAATAAGTTCTAGCTGTTTCAACAAACTTTGCCATGTAACAGTTGGAAGCAGGGAGCGGTGGAAGAACGAACCACAACACCGTGCAGGAGACATAATATAGTGGTTTACTGACAGGTCGAATACAGATGAAAGTACCAGGTCTGGTGTACTGCCTAGAATCTTTTTAAGGCAGATGGCCACAGTATTACACTTTTTTTCTGTCAGCATGTGCACGGAGGAAAATTAGAGTAGACCCTACAAAAATTTTAGCATCTACTTTTATTCAGACAGCCAAGCAGCTCTTGTAAGTAGGCTGTTCAGGTTTTTATATTGGTAACGCCACGTAGCACTCTGTATGAAAATCACTGGCTGTGCTGTGTGCAGTCTGTGGCTGGTTTGCATTGTTGTTGGCTATTGTAGTGTTGGGCAGCTGGATGTTAACAGCGCGTAGCGTTGCGCAGTTGGACGTGAGCCGCCAGCAGTGGTGGATGTGGGGAGAGAGATGGAGTTTTGGAATTTGTAAGACTGGATGTCATGAACTGCTATATACTTTATGACTTTTGAACACTATTGAGGTAAATACATTGTTTGATCTCTATCAAAATCTTTCATCTGCTAACTATGCCTATTAGTAGTTAAGTGCCTTCAGTAGTTTGAATCTTTTATTTAGCTGGCAGTACTGGCGCTCGCTGTATTGCAGTAGTTCGAGTATCGAAGATTTTTGGTGAGGTAAGTGATTTGTGAAAGGTATAGGTTAATGTTAGTGAGGGCCATTCTTTTGTAGGGATTTTTGAAAGTCAGATTGCGTTGCGCTTAAAAATATTGTGTGTCAGTTTAAGCCCAGTCATGTGTAATTGTTCAAAGGGGACGTTCCACTCTGAAATCTGTATCAGCCCCTGCAACTAGATCGAAGGTCGTTGCAGAAAACCATGAAGCATTTTCTTTCGGACATGTCCGAAAGAACAGACACCACACATATACAGGGTGTTTCAGGAGAAATAGTACAAATTTTAGCAGGTGGTAGTACAGACGAAAAAAATTCCATATAAATGCGACCACTTTCTATTGAGTACAGAGATACAGCTGTTAGTACGTAACGCTAACAAACTCAAAGCAAAGGCAAATGAGGACATTCAAAGTTGAATTTCTAAAATTCACCAACCAACTTCAATGCACATTTGACTTCTCTTGATAACACCACGTGTAGCCTTACTGAGGTCGTCTTTGCGTTCTTTTATGAGGGTTGCACTATTCATAACCCGAACGATCAAATCGGCTCTTGAGTTTACTTTTTGACTTCGCCTTTAACCATCCCCGCAGGCAAAAATCCAAAGAGATAAGGTCCGAGGACCTTGAAGGCCAAGGAAAGTGCCCATATCTAATGAGCCACCTTCCGGGAAATGTCAGGTTCGGATAATGCGTCACCTGACGACTAGAATGTGCAGCAGCCCCGTCATGCTGGAGGAACATACGCATTCTTGTAGCCAAATGAACCTGCATCTCGGTTCTTACAATAGTGCAACAGGTGCGCACTGGTTAGATGTAACTGAAGAGAGACTCCAACTCGGCTTGAGGTTAAGGGCGAATCCCAAGCGCATGGCAACGAACAATTGGGAGCGGAAACTTAATTTCATCGGAACCTTGTTGAAGGACCATGACATGCGATTGTTAGACCGACTGCAGAAAATTCACTTAATAAATACATACATACTTAGCAAAATATATCATGTCGCAGCAGTCTTACCGATACTGCAGGTCACTGCACATAAAATATTAGCTGTAGCCTCTTGGTATGTGTGGAAACAAAATATCTTCAAAGTATCCCTCCACACGGCGACTTTGCAGAGGCAAAACGGAGGACTTGGAATTAAAGACGTGCTTTTAAACTAATACATGCCACAAAGACAAGCATCACGAAACTTCTGTTCCTCTCGATAGCTCCTGTTAACGTAGCATGCCAGCCTAGATTACGTCCGAAAGCACTATGGCGATTGGAGGTGTATAATACTTCCACCAGCACATACCAACACTAGAACCGTCTATGATTATATTACCACACATCGTCTTCACAAACCAATTCCGGTAAATTAACCTACAAAAACTGGAGGAACGTCTGGAAAAATATCAACAATAAAATTCTACCAACTATGGTCAGTGCCGTATAATGCGACGTTGTAAACGAAACCATACCCTCAGCGGAACGATAATGGAAAATGAAATTGAGACCATCTCCATACTGCGACAAATGTCAGCTTGTGGAAACTGTAGAGCACATCTTCTTATGTGATAATAGAATCAGAATTTGGAACTGGACTAGGAGGAAATTAGCACTATCCTCAGAACCGCAGAAAGTCATATACCGATAACTGAAGCTTCACGACCCGACGGGAAATGTCCTCCGTCCACAAAGAATAACAGTTATTCGTGGCTTCTGGGACAGTTTGTGTTTTACGTCGTAACAAACAGAACTTAGAAGAGAACGTGTTCTATATTACAGAAGAACATTTTACGCTGAAGAAGAATAACAAATATAAGGAATGGTTTCAAATTTTTTTATCTATTGCTTTATGTGGGCTACGAAGAGGTGGACAGTTTTTTCGATTAGAAGCAGAATACTATTCTTTCACTTTCTTTTATTCCTGGAATACTCTTTTACGTTGGTTCTAAAATCAGAACTGTTCTAATTTGGCAAAACCCCTCCAGCTACGAAATTTTTTTCATTTGTGGAAAAATATAAGGCTTCCATACAGATCTCATAAGCATCCAGTGCATAATAATTTAAATCGTGAATATATTTCTGAGTGAATGTTTGTTATTTATTTTTTCGTCACCCTTTTCACTGTTATCAGTTATGTTCTACAAGGAACGCACGCCATTGGAGGCGGAAATCTGTAATTTATTTTACCTTAATTACTACTTCAATTTTTTTCCACAATTTAAAGGAAGATATGGGTGCAAACATGGAACACATGGGAATAATGCAGCTGCGCAGTGACAGGTATGGGGGAGGCATTGAGGCCAGGCCTTGGATCTTCGACCCCTGCCCTCTATGCCTCCGCCTACCTGATGCTGAAAGTCTTCTCATATTTTTTTAAAAAAATATAATAGTGCATTGATCAGCATGTCTGTTTAGTAAGCAGGAGGTCCAGGTTCGAAGCCCAGTCGGTCACAAAAATTCATCTGCCGTCTTAGCTGTATTTCAACGCGCTGTGACAGTGTGGACGTCGGTCCTTCGATATTTAAGATGCCAATGTTTCTTGAGGCAATATAGGTGATTTGCGAACATTTGTGTTGCCATCAGTGTAACGGGACTTCAACGGCATCCAACCCTTAGTCATTGCTTTGTGGTGGCGCTAACCCATGTCATAATACGCGAATCAGATTGTAGTTCATATTTAGTCAAATAACGAATGGTCAGTATACAAAAATGCCGGACGGGGTGGCCGAGCGGTTCTAGGCGCTACAGTCTGCAACCGCGCGACCGCTACGGTAGCAGGTTCGAATCCTGTCTCGGGCATGGATGTATCTGATGTCATTAGGTTAGTTAGGTTTAAGTAGTTCTAAGTTCTAGTGGACTGATGACCTCAGAAGTTAAGTCCCATAGTGCTCAGCGCCATTTGAACCATTTACGAAGTATACAAGTACTAACAGTACTAACAGTACAAGCAGGATTGCAGCGAACTGATCCCTTAACCAAGTGCAACACAGTACCTGAGTAATGAGTCATTCCAGCTGCATAGCTGAGGGTTATATTTGTTAAGCAATTCATTGCAGAATTAATGTAATACCCGCACGATGATCTCCGTAGTCATACTGTATCATTAGCAGCCCGCGAATGGAGTACTATGTTCGTTAAATCGGATTACTCAAGCTGAGGCCAAATAAAGAGAAGCGACGACGCCACAACACTATCTTTACTTAAGTAGGTAGTCAGCGCTAAATTATGTGTGCCACCATTGACGTTCCTGTAAGCAGGTTGACAGCGTAACACCACCACAACTACTGACAACCTGAGCCATATCATCACGCAGTTCTAATTCGCAGTGATTACAAGTTGCTGATGTTTGTCAAGAACAGCGGAAAGCGCGTCTGAAGTTCCATTTGCATTACGCCTAGGACGGAGAGAATCCTAAATAACAGTAATAGGTCACTCAGTGAAGAGAAGAGTCCACGTATTGTCTCAAGTTCTTGCAGTTTGATATTAATGCAGTTCCCGATAGTTTCACACTAACGGGTTCTTTTGGCTATCGGAATACTCATATGGGAATCATAAAAGTGTAATTGCTAGAACGCTCAAATACCTTAATAACACCTCATTCTGAATTGAATACGACTCGGAAAGCGACGTTAATTTGACGCTCCCATCCATCTCCTGACGTCTTACTGAATGAAGTCTGAAGTGCACGCACAGTTGTGTTGCCTGCCGCATGGATTCTGAGAAGTGTTATGACAGCTGGCAGTCATTGCTGAATACAGAAATTTTCAAATATCCCCACTGCTTTAGGGGAAATCGTCTTTGTTGCATTTTTTCCCTAGCGTAATTAGCACAATAACATAAGGCTTGTTCTGCTGAAGAACTTGATGCCCACAAGACCATAAACAAGAATCTCCCAGCGGGAGTAATGCATGAAAGGAGACAGACTGTTGGACAAAAGAATGGACAGCTCCCTGCTTTTTGCGTTTCAGTTAGCGCCTACGATAAGAATCTTGTGTCATATTATGCTTCACAAACTTAAACTGTTCGTGTTTTTACTTCATACTAAAATAAAAGTTATGACATAAGAAGAGGAAATGAATGACATGCTTCTTAGGATCCTTAGTTTTTCATGTTTTTTTCTCACTTCATACTAAAACAAGGGGGGCGTTAATATGAGAAGAGGAAATGAAATATACGCTTCCAAGACATAATATTTCCTTGTATGCTACTACTGCATACATGAAACCCCTGCAGTTAATTTTTGTATGATGGATGAATTTTGATATCACCTCACATTCCTTTGTGAGAAGGTTCCTATTTTCTTGGGATTCAAATAGAGTGGACATTTCATCAGTGGTTAATATTCTGATGACTAGTGATATGATACCCGTTGCAATTCCTCCATGGCACCTGTGAGTAGAGTCTCACGTTGGTTACTATAAGAACACGCAGGCAGTGATATCCGCTCACTGCAGTCAGAGCCAAGGTGATTTGTTTCTGTTTATGGCGAAGCGTCTGTTGCAGTGTTTGCGCTTAGCCAACATAAACAAATCGCATCGGCATTGGGCACTGCTAATCGCTGCACTTGTCGCGAGCCTCGACAACAAGAGCGCACTGTCTCTGCTAACGATACTATGGAGTTAATACATCTTACTTAACGTAACGTAATATGCAGGCCGTGGGTTTGGTAAAAATTCAGTTTGTAACTGCCCATCGCATTAAAATACTTTACAGTCATATTTCATGCAACATTTACTGTAGGTTGTCCCTCTAATGTTAATAGTATTGATTCAGATTGTGCGTGAACACACACACACACACACACACACACACACACACACACACACACACACACACAGTCATTGATTCCAGTGAGAGTGACAACTACTATGTGTTGAACAACACATGCACCAGTCAATTCCTCAGTTGGCGTCGAGTGGATAAGATTTTTCTATTACCTTGCATTGCAAGATTTGTAAGGAGGAGACTGAAAGTTAATGGACTTGTATCTAAAGAGCTGCGACAAATCGAAGCTTGATCGACTATCAGATAATTGTCCACATGCGTTTTGTGGACGAGTATACTTTTAGTAACCAACCCAGCCACGATCATTAAATAAGATTTCTCGAAGGCGTAGGGGCATTTTTTTCATTAAGTCCGCGACAGTGTAGCGTGATGGTTTATATCCCACCATACGTTTTCTATATTCGGCCAAATATCGCTTGCATTTGTAGGTCCATATGGCAATGACCTTGTTACCTCTGCCCTCATATTCTCGATCTGGTTGATGTTCGGTGATCGTGGAACAAACGGCAACAGCTTTATCCTCTCTTGGCCCTGAAACCAATCTCGCACTACTCTGCTATGACGGATGGGGCTCTGCTCCTGTCAATAAACTGTTATCTCGTTCTTTCATATATTTATATTTAAATAAAATATTAGTAATAAGCACATTGCATTATTATTTTTCACAGTGTTTATGAATTCAGGCTCTGTCATAAATAAGTGATTAGATTCTACCATCCGATTAAGAATGTGGTTGACCCAGTCTATCAAATGATGAGTCGAATTCGGATATCCAAATTAAGCATGACTGGCTTAATCCGATTAGAACGATCTGGTATCGAAATGAAACTACAGAAATCCGAAATTTGAACGTCTGTATTGTAACAATGCTGCGCACATAAATTCCTATGATGGAGTAGCAGGTAGCAACTGCCCAAGAAAAAGTGAGAAATACGTCTACTAGCAGCAATGTAACGTAATTATAACCCATATTTATGTGATGGAAATACTGATTCGAGCAATGCACATATATTTCAGTGGTGGGAAGATGCACCATATCGGATTTGCTGTTGACATAATAATAATAATAATAATAATAATAATAATAAATCCCGTGGAGGCCCTGGATAAGAATAGGCCTCCGGTATGTTCTGCTAGTCGTAAAAGGCGACGAAAAGAACAAACCACTAATAGGGCTAACCCCCCTTTTAGAGTGATTACTTGGTTCAGGACAGAACTAAAGAAGCCTCGGACAAGCGCCGTCATGGTCGGGGACGACGCTTGAACCCTATGCCCGCCCACAATGGTAACGACACTGCTAGCCAACTGGAAAATGATTTAAATCCAAATAGAGGTGTTTTGCAGGATATGCTTCCTGCAACCACCCTAGAAGGAAAACAAAGACAGAGGATGAGATGGTCAGATGAAGTTAACCAACACCTCGTGTTCTGTTATTACCAAGCAACAAACCTAGGAACCAACACAACTGGATACAGATCACAAGTATGCACAACATTTATTACCAGATACCCGGAATTAAAATTTTTAACAGAACAACGACTAGATGATCAGATCCGTGTAATAATAAAAAAATAACAGGTTACCCCAGTCAGAATTAGAAAACATCAAACAACAAGTACAACAAATACTGGAACAAAATAATGTGCAATCAGAAGAAGAAGAAAATACAGTAATGGACTCAAACATCCCAGAGCAAACAAACAAAACCAACACGCATCAATTAAACAATCAGAGGAAAACGAAATCTTAATACAGCCACCAGAACAAGCACAAACAGAACACGAAGAGACACACATGTTAGATATAGAAGAGAAATTTCAGCTGACATATATAGAATACAAAGACACAAATACAGACATCAGACCATTCTTGCATAGACCGCCAAATAACCCGCAAGTCGAAACAACAACAAAAACTATCAACACAATCATACACAACAAAATAAATGAAAATACAACTATGGAAGAGTTTATATAGGAGCACTCACTACACTAAATATACACACTAGGCAGAGATCAGAACAAACCAACACACAGAAGAAACCCACAAAACCAGCATGGCAACACAGGCTACAGATCAGAATAGAAAAACTGAGAAAAGACATCGGACAACTAACACAATTTATAAGAAATGATATATCAGACAAAAAACGAAAAAGGTTACGTAAAATCTCACAACAAGAAGCAATAGAGCAATTAGATGAAAAGAAGCAGAAATTACAAGCATTGGCCAAACGACTTAGAAGATACAAAAAAGTGAAAATAGAAGGGAACAAAACCAAACATTCAACACAAACCAAAAGAGATTTTACCAAAAAATAGATAACACACACATTAAAATAGACAATCCACCAAACATAACAGACATGGAACACATCTGGAGCAACATATGGTCAAAACCGGTACAACATAATAGGCATGCATGGTGGATACAAGCAGAAACAGACACATACAAGATGATACCACAAATGCCTGAAGTGATAATTTTGCAACATGAAGTCACCCGAGCAATTAATTCTACACACAATTGGAAAGCCCCTGGAAATGATAAAATAGCAAATTACTGGCTAAAGAAGTACACCTCAACACATTCACATCTAACTAAATTATTTAACAGTTACATTGCAGACCCATACACATTCCCTGATAGACTTGCACATGGAATAACCTTTCTGAAACCTAAAGATCAAGCAGACACAGCAAACCCAGCTAAATATCGCCCCATAACATGCCTACCAACAATCTACAAAATATTAACTTCAGTCATTACACAGAAATTAATGACACATACAACACAGAACAAAATTGTAAATGAAGAACAAAAAGGCTGCTGCAAAGGAGCGCGAGAATGTAAAGAGCAACTGATAATAGATACAGAGGTGACATATCAAGCTAAAACTAAACAAAGGTCGCTACACTACGCATACATTGATTACCAACAAGCATTTGATAGTGTACCCCACTCATGGTTACTACAGATATTGGAAATATACAAAGTAGATCCTAAATTGATACAGTTTCTAAACATAGTAATGAAAAACTGGAAAAACACACTTAATAGTCAAACAAATTCAGATAACATCATATCACAGCCAATACAGTTTAAGCGTGGAATATACCAAGGAGACTCATTAAGTCCTTTCTGGTTCTGTCTTGCTCTGAACCCACTATCCAATATGCTAAATAATACAAATTATGGATATAATATTACTGGAACATACCCCCACAAAATCACACATTTGCTATACATGGATGATCTAAAACTACTGGCAGCAACCAATCAACAACTCAACCAATTACTAAAGATAACAGAAGTATTCAGCAATGATATAAATATGGCTTTTGGAACAGACAAATGTAAGAAAAATAGCATAGTCATGGGAAAACACACTAAACAAGAAGAATCCATATTGAACAACCACAGTGACTCCATAGAAGCGATGGAAAAAACAGATGCCTATAAATATCTAGGATACAGACAAAAAATTGGAATAGATAATACAAATATTAAAGAAGGACTAAAAGAAAAATATAGACAAAGGCTAACCAAAATACTGAAAACAGAATTGACAACAAGACAAAAGCTATAAATACTTATGCTATACCAATATTGACCTACTCATTTGGAGTAGTGAAATGGAGTAACACAGACCTAGAAGCACTCAATACACTTACATGATCACAATGCCACAAAAATAGAATACATCACATACATTCAGCAACAGAAAGATTCACATTAAGCAGAAAGGAAGGAGGAAGGGGATTCATCGAGATAAAAAACCTACATTATGGACAGGTAGACAATTTAAAAAAATTCTTTATAGAACGATCAGAAACTAGCAAAATACACAAAGCAATCACTCATATAAATACATCGGCTACACCACTGCAATTTCATAACCACCTTTACAACCCTTTAGATCACGTAACATCAACAGGTACGAAGAAAGTAAATTGGAGAAAGAGAACACTACATGGCAAGCACCCGTATCATCTAGCACAGCCACACATCGATCAAGACGCATCCAACACATGGCTAAGAAAAGGCAATATATACAGTGAGACAGAAGGATTCATGATTGCAATACAGGATCAAACAATAAACACCAGATATTACAGCAAGCATATTATTAAAGATCCCAATACCACAACAGATAAATGCAGACTTTGCAAACAACAAATAGAAACAGTAGATCACATCACAAGTGGATGTACAATACTAGCAAATACAGAATACCCGAGAAGACATGACAATGTAGCAAAAACAATACATCAACAGCTTGCCTTACAACATAAACTTATAAAACAACACGTTCCCACACACAAGTATACACCACAAAGTGTACTGGAAAATGATGAATTCAAATTATACTTGAACAGAACTATTATAACAGATGAAACAACACCACATAACAAACCTGACATCATACTCACCAATAAAAAGAAGAAATTAACACAACTAATCGAAATATCCATACCCAATACAACAAATATACAAAAGAAAACAGGAGAAAAAATTGAAAAATACATCCAACTGGCTGAGGAAGTCAAGGACATGTGGCATCAGAATAAAGTTGACATTATAGCAATTATACTATCAACTACAGGAGACATATCCGCCAGTACATCAATACAATACAGCTACATCCAAACTTATGCATACAATTACAGAAATCCGTAATTATTGATACATGTTCAATTACCCGAAAGTTCCTAAATGCAATATAACATATACCGTACAGTTAAAAGGAAGTGACGCTTGATCAAGGTCCGCGTCACGTACCATTTTTAACCAGACTTAACGTCTGAGAAAGTAAAGAAATAATAATAATTAACTCGTGGGGCCGATGGGGGAAACCCTCCCCCATATGGGTGGTACCGAGGAATTCAAATACTTGGGGTGAACCTGTAACCTCCCCCCTCACTTATCGACCTCAATGGCAGTGAAAAATTAAACCGCGTGTACCTAATGGAAATTTGGGAAAAGCAATCGTCACCGAAGTTAATCTGTCGGTAAAGAGGGAGGAAAGGGTTACATCTAAATGAAAGGAAAAATGCAAATGAAAGTGGAGGAAATTAATTTAGAAAAGGGGTAACGTTAATAAAGAAAGTAAATGTGCGGACGTTACGTCAACAATTAACTAGCGGTAATTAGATATTTGAGATTTGGGGGAAATTACGGTCGCCAGTCCTAAGGACAATTACTATAGTAACTGAAAAAGGTTATTACACATATAATTAGCACTAGAAGCGTGGCAACTGAAGGTCTACACGTGTAGTGTGAAAACTGAAAGTTTGTCAGAAGTAATAAATTTCGCTACACTCTGACTTAATTTACCAAAAGAATTAATAAAACCGGAAAATTGAAAGTTAATTTAGTGACTGAGATTAATAGTGAACTTTGTTTCTGAAGGATATAGAAATTCAGTAAAATACAGTTAGTCTTGGACTACCTCAACAATCATTTCAAAAGCTACTTGAATCTACGCAATTTAGAAATAAGAGATTTAACTTGAATTAAATGATTCTGAACAATTAACAATAGTAAAATTTAGTATGTACCAAGATGAGCTCGAGTCACAGGTAAGCTAAAATATGCAAACAAAACTCGCTCTCTTAATTTGTGCTTGTGTAATCTAAATATTGTAGCCAGCTATGAATACCTTAACTGAACTTTGAAATTAAAGCAGTGAAATCGAATGCTTTTACTTTAATGCTGGCGTTTGAATTTCAACGACACTTCCGGAAAAGGAAGGGACCCTGCTTGGTAATGCAATTGGGACAATTAGCAACAAATGTTCATGCTAAGTTGCTGTAATTATAGTTACGAAAATGGAACAGTTTGAAAAGCTGAGGTCTGCCGTACAGTTCTAAAACTTTACGTGCTTCCAGTCTTCCTTGTTGGGTGATTGAAGGTTTGAAGCCGCCGATCGAGGAGGTGGCGACAGTCACTCATTGTCAGCCGTCGCTGTTGCAGAAGCTGGATGTTGGCACACCTTCTTCTCGACACGGTCACCAGGCGAAACGGGCTCTTGATGTGCGCCAGCTAATGCTTCCCGTCCGCGACACCGTGTCAGAAACTATCATAGCAAGTCGAGCGCAATTACATGCTGCCCAACCCCGAAAGCGCGGCAACTCGCGGGAGCGTCACACAACACACCTGCTCCACTGCACCACGTCAGTCAGACTCCTTCTGCTTAGCCCGCGATCCACGCGGCAGAGTTAACACTACCAAAGATCCTAAACACTTTCGTTCTCCACACGACCTATCGATGTATTCGTAAATACAAATAATATTCACAAAATAAACCAATTATTCATCGACATAAATGCATATATATATACAAATAGTAAAACAATTACAATATACAAAGACACAGAAATGTTATATCTTCAGGTAACAAAATAAGGAAAAAAATTTGCAGTGCAATAGATGGAAATAGGAGGATATGCATTTGCGGCGTTACAAACCCAATACTAACACAATCCTCAACGACTACTAAATCCGTTGAACTCAAAATCCACGTTTGAGTGAAAACCACCGCTACTCTGGTCACCGCCTGTTAGCTCAATGAGCTCGGCTGAAAACATTTGCTTCCAAAGGCTTCAACACCCTCTGGTCCTGTACGGTCCTGGAATCACCCAAGCCAAACCAATGAAACACAAGAAAACATGAACTGTGCAAACTGTCGAAAGGCGGCAGTTGGAATTTCGGATTCTGGGGAGGCCAGGTTAACACGGCAGAGAATATTGAAGATCTCTTGTTAATTTCCCTACAAGCACAAAGCATGCATTTGAAAACTGTACGCCGCGCGGGATTAGCCGAGCGATTGGTGTCGCAGCAGTCATGGGCTGTTCGGCTGGTCCCGGCGGAGGTTCGAGTCCTCCCTCCGGCTTAAGTGTGTGTGTGTGTGTGTGTGTGTGTGTGTGTGTGTGTGTGTGTGTTTGTCCTTAGGATAATTTAGGTTAAGTAGTGTGTAAGCTTAGGAACTGATGACCTTAGCAGTTAAGTCCCATAAGATTTCACATACATAAGACCCTTTTTTTATATAACAAAATATCGTTACATTAATCCAAATAACGCAAAATAAATAATCTAACATAAAAAATCGACCGACAAAAAATTCTCATCATTGCTCTTCAAGAACCACGACTAACTGACAGTGAAACCTTGCATTACGGAAACCATTGCATCTTCAAGAGCAAAATGCAACAAAAGGTAGCGAAAGGCGTACCAAGCTTTGGCATTGCTTTTCTCGAACACAGATCTATCATCAATTCTGTCAAAGAAATCACACCCATCAACAATCGACTTATGACTATGCTCATTCAGAGCCCCAGTAAAAAATAAACACTCATCAATGCACATGGCCCCACCAACATCGAAAATAAGAAAAACACCAAAAATGTCGAAAAATTCTGGAACACATTCGAAAATACTATGAGCAATAGTCACCAAGATGACGTGAAAATACTAAAGGGAGACTTCAACTCTGTCTTTGTGAGAGAAAAAACCTGTAGAAAAATCATTGGTTCAAATGCAACACACCGAAACGCTTAGAGCAACGGCACACGTCTGACTGACATTTGCCAACAATTCAACCACAAATGGATGTCTTCCCACTTTAGGAAAATACCATTTCTCAGGTAACATGCTTGGCTAAAAGGTGCAAGCTGCTTTCGTTCGTCTTTCTAGATTCGCTGAATGCCAGATTTTTTATTCTTTTTTAGTAGAACTACAAGCAGGCAGATACAAACTCAATAAGGGAATCGTAAGACAGCGCTCGAGCAAAATTTGTCTTGGTACTTCCAGTACCTCTTACTGTCAGAGCGAAAACCTTTTGGTATTGCTAATTTCATAATGCCACTTTTGTTTTCTGCCGACATACTTTTTGTTGTTGTGAATACATAATTTTAACTATGGAATGTCACATTTTCATAATACTTGTCAATGATACAGGAAAGGAAGTAAATACAGATCTTTTCGAAGTCAAAAGTCGGTAATATCCTACTAATTCGTGTTAGAATAGGATCAATCGTCTTACAGACACTTAATGCTTCGTTACAGTCTGGGACGCGTGACCACTACGGAAGCAGGTTCGAATACTGCCTCGGGCATGGATGTGTGTGATGTCTTTAGGTTAGTTGGATTTAACTAGTTCTAAGTTCTAGGGGACTGATGACCTCAAAAGTTAAGTCCCATAGTGCTCAGAGACCTTTGAACCATTTTTGAACTTTATGCTTTATTAAGATAGACTGCCGTCGTGATGTTTCTGTAGTAAGCTGAATATTTTATTTGCATTTTCCATTAGTTTACTAAATCCAACAGTAATCATCAGAAATTAATCAACAGCTGAATTTTCTTTCACGATATCTACAACAGTCTGACAATGCAACAGTTGTTCGCAAATTCTACGCCCGCAGAAACCTACTTGTTTTAACGATGTCATTAAACCATAGTAGTTTTAAGACTATTTTCGTCTGGAAATGAATTGCCTTGACGGTTGATCGATCAAGAGCGGGAAAGGTAATATTTTACGAATATATGACGAGAGGGACAAGTGCTTGAGAGAGGACTTCCCTATCAATACAAGTGCCTGAGACACGACTTTCCTATCAATCTCCTGGATAGTTTTGTTTCTCAAATCAACTGAGTGAGTTATCATGCAGTAACATAGGTGATGCAGTTTTGTTGCTCGACTTTCTTACATTGGGACCGAAAGGTGTCCCAGTTGTTGACAACAAATTCCAGCTGTGTTGCACACACCCCTTGGGGCAGAATTCGTAGTCCAAAACACACTTATGGAGCTATCAAATGTAAAATATTATGTTGACACTACACTTTACTCTAGTCTACGTCTTTTGGTGGGGCTCAGCCTTTCATTTCTTCTTAGGAAGTTGACGATGAAGGCATCATAACTCGTCACCAGTAACAGTACTGCATAGGAATGCTCAATGAGCGACCTGATGACGTTCAATAATAGTCACTCCGTAGATTTTTGTTGTTTCGAATTAGAACATGCAGTACTCCTACACCAGACTTCTGAACTTCGCCTGTTGAATGCAAATGTTCCATGATGGTAAAATGGTAATCTGTTACATATATAAGTAGTTGAGACTTCTTTCATGTTAAAAATTATTCATTCCAGAACGATCTTTGTTGAAACAAGAATATCTTTTTCTGGCGTATTTTTCCCAAAAGCACTCGCTCCACGCGCAGTTCAAATCTTTCTAGCTGCCTCCTCTACATTCACCCCTCTGTTATACCAAAAGTAAACGTTGTGTTGCAGATGTTACTCCCTTTTCCACTTGCGACTCAATTTTACAATGCTTAACTGTATTTCCGATTTTCAAGTATGCAAAATCCAATGCTTAACTGCAAGATGATAACTAGAACTTCAAATTCGAAAATGGCATTGATACACACACTGACAGCGTGGCGCCGCCTTCACATGGGCAGCGTCGGATTTCAGGCGGCCGGTGGCGTCTGGCCGGTGGCCGGTAGCCGCTGCAGCGCGAGGAAACGCTCGAGCGTAAGCTGCTATGATCGCGATGCAGCCACGAGCCGTCCTGCGGAATTGTTTCTGGAATACTTGTTGTTGCGGGTGGGTAGAATGTTAAGCGAATTGTCTTCGATGTTCAATCGGACTCATAACTTTAGACCGAAATATGGTAAAAAAATAAATAAAAACAGTTGGACGCGAACATGCGACTGTAAGTTTAGAATGCACGACGCTTACCGCAAGACCACGAGCTCAGTCCCTCCGTATCAACTCTGAAGTAGAAAACACTTTCTCCTAACACTTCCCCATCTTACAGTGTTGCCAGATTGTGCAGATGGCCGGACTAGGAGTTGTCAGGGACGGTAAGTTTTATAGGCCACCTTAAGTGTACGACTCGGACTTAGTCTCTGTGGCGGCCGGCCGGCGGTCAGTTTTTGTGTCTAAGACTGTACATTTACAGCTCGAAAAAAATATACAAATTACCCAGTTGGGTCGTCGTACAGAGTTCAAAACAACATTGTATCAGCTAGTACCCACATATGAAGAATGCTCAACACAAAGTGGCAGGCAAATTTACTCCTTTTTCGTAGTTCCAGTGAATAACAAGGCAATACGCCCGTGTCAGAGCAGGCAGAACACGCATGATGCTTTTGGCTTGTCTGACAAGCTCTGATATCTCAGTAGCTTAATTACTCTCTTCGAGACGAACGGATATTATTTCGAATCACTAATCGATAACTGAGTCACATGGTCATTGTGTGCAAAGCTGCTTGAAGTAATATTGGAAATGGTATCCATCTTCCCAACGACCGACGTGTACTCGACAACCAGTGCAGCTATAACGGGAGTGAGTCTTGTCTTGTCATTCAGCGCTCTACGTATGAGCCTCTGCTGGCAGAAATGTCTTTGGTTGGGAGTCAAGGATATCCCTAGAAATTAAATATTTACGCACGTCGCGAAGCGCATTATGCGCTTCTGTGCCCCAACACCGTGCCAAAATTAGACAATTCAACAGTCCGTCACTGTCATGGGGAGGACGTGTCTGTCATACTTCGCTAACGACGCATTCTACAGTGTTCACCACTCTTTGGATCTCCTTAGCCCTCGCCTCGTACGTACACTTCACACTACAGCAAAACTATGTCCTTGGACGGGTCTGAGCCAAGTGCTGCAGTGCTTAAGATACCGGTCTTCCATTCGCAAGAACCGGAATTCATTTCCTGTCCGGCCATTAAAGATGTATTTTTGCCGAGGTTTCACTAAACCGACTAAGGCAAAAATCCCGCAAGATTCCAAATATATGATCTTTTTCATTTCCCAGTCGGAGCTTACGCTCTGCCTCATAGTGACCCCGTCATCCGAAGGGACGTTACTTCCCATCCTTCCGTTCTTCCATGTACGGCCTGCATTTTCATGACGTGCACAAAGAAAAACTGCCATTCTCGAAGCTGACAGGTAGGCCTGGTTCATATTACAATATTCTGTAGTTCCACGTCTCCCTGCAGCCCTCTCATTATTTTAGTCGTTATTAACTATGACAGGTGATTACGACCAACCTTTCATTCGTGACTGCTGCCTCATTTAGTGAGGGAAATGTGGATGAATTAAGAGCAAGAAACTTGGAATAGCAGGATGCCATACAGGAATGTGTTCCGATTAGTAGAACAGTTCGAGGGATATGTGAAGTGCTTACTTCCTATCACCCACACAGCCACATGATCTACGATACTTCCAGTCTCTCTTTCCTCACAGTTTTCACCATCTACATCTCCTTCATGTTCCATGGAAACTTAATGTATGTTCTATCTTATTGTCGACTCTCCCTTTTAATGTTTTCTGCATTTTCTTCTCCTCACTGATTTTATGGAGAACCTCCTCATATCCTATGTTACCAGTATACCTAACGTTCAACATCTATCTACACGAAAACCTCAATGGTTTACTTGTCACTTCTATATACACTTTGCTCCAACTGTTCATTCTCAGAAATTTCTTCTACATCTACATCTACATTTTTACTCCGCAAGCCACCCAACGGTGTGTGGCGGAGGGCACTTTACGTGCCACTGTCATTACCTCCCTTTTCTGTTCCAGTCGCGTATGGTTCGCGGGAAGAACGACTGTCTGAAAGCCTCCGTGCGCGCTCGAATCTCTCTAATTTTATTTTCGTGATCTCCTGGGGAGGTATAAGTAGGGGGAAGCAATATATTCGATACCTCATCCAGAAACGCACCCTCTTGAAACCTGGACAGCAAGCTACACCGCGATGCAGAGCGCCTCTCTTGCAGAGTCTGCCACTTGAGTTTGCTAAACATCTCCGTAACGCTATCACGGTTACCAAATAACCCTGTGACGAAACGCGCCGCCCTTCTTGCGATCTTCTCCATCTCCACCGTCAACCCGATCTGGTACGGATCCCACACTGATGAGCAATACTCAAGTATAGGTCGAACGAATGTTTTGTAAGCCACCTCCTTTGTTGATGGACTACATTTTCTAAGGACTCTCCCAATGAATCTCAACCTGGTACTTGCCTTACCAACAATTAATTTTATAAGATCATTCCACTTCAAATCGTTCCGCACGCATACTCCCATATATTTTACAGAAGTAACTGCTACCAGTGTTTGTTCCGCCAACATATGATCATACAATAAAGGATCCTTCTTTCTATGTATTCGCAATAAATTACATTTATCTATGTTAAGGGCCAGTTGCCACTCCCTGCACCAAGTGCCTATCCACTGCAGATCTTCCTGAATTTCGCTACAATTTTCTAATGCTGAAATTTCTCTGTGTACTACAGCATCATCCGCGAAAAGCCCCATGGAACTTCCGACACTATCTACTAGGTCATTTATATATGTTGTGGAAAGCAATGGTCCCATAACACTCCCCTGTGGCACGCCTGATGTTACTTTAACGTCTGTAGACGTCTCTCCATTGATAACAACAGGATGTGTTCTGTTTGCTAAAAACTCTTCAATCCAGCCACATAGCTGGTCTGATATTCCGTAGGCTCTTACTTTGTTTTTCAGGCGACAGTGCGGAACTGTATCGAACGCCTTACGGAAGTCAAGGAAAATAGCATCTACCTGGGAGCCTGTATCTAATATTTTCTCGGTCTCATGAACAAATAAAGCGAGTTGGGTCTCACACGATCGATGTTTCCGGAATCCATGTTGATTCCTACTGAGTAGATTCTGGGTTTCCAAAAACGACATGTTACGCGAGCAAAAAACATGGTTCTAAAATTCTATAGCAGATCGACGTCAGAGATATAGGTCTATAGTATTGCGCATCTTCTCGACGACCCTTCTTGAAGACTGGGACTACCTGTACTCTTTTCCAATCATTTGGAACCTTCCGTTCCTCTAGAGACTTGCGATTCACGGCTGTTAGAAGGAGGGCAAGTTCTTTCGCGTACTGTGAGTAGAATCGAATTGATATCCCGTCAGGTCCAGTGGACTTTCCTCTGTCGAGTGATTCCTGTTGCTTTTCTACTCCTTGGACACTTATTTCGATGTCAGCCATTTTTTCGTTTGTGCGAGGATTTAGAGAAGGAACTGCAGTGCGGTCTTCCCTTGTGAAACAGCTTTGGAAAAAGGTGTTTAGTATTTCATTTTTACGCGTGTCATCCTCTGTTTCGATGCCATCATTATCCTGGAGTGTCTAGATATGCTGTTTCGAGCCACTTACTAATTTACTGATTTCTTCCTCACATTAAGGCCTTTGACACAAGTAGACACATCTTCGTGTGTGGTGGTCAGCTTCGTCCATTGCATTGCTTCCAATGAGGCAGAATTTCTATACTTTCTCTGCTAGGTGGTACACTATTCTGATGTTAAGTTTATCCCTGGTATCGCTTCTACTACCTGTTATCAATTTTATCTTTCTCCGGTTCACTCTCAAAAAATGGTTCAAATGTATCTGAGCACTATGGGACTTAACATCTGAGGTCATCAGTCCCCTAGAACTTAGAACTACTTTAACCTAACTAACCTATAGACATCACACACATCCATGCCCGAGGCAGGATTCGAACCTGCGACTGTAGCAGTCGCGCGGTTCCGGACTGAAGAGCCTAGAACCGCTGGCCACCGAGGCCGGCGGTTCACTTTCAGCCCATAACATGTGCTGATTGGACTTTTCATTCCATTCAACCGGTCCTGAAATTCTTCCTCACTTTCGTTGGAGATAGATGTCATTATCGAATCTTTTCATTGATATCTCTCGTCTCTGGTTATCAATCCCACTCCGGCACCTTTCTTCTTTCTCCGTCAGTGCTTCTTCGATGCCCAGAACCGTAAGGGCTAAAGACACCATTTTCATCCTGAACGTTTCGTTGTTGGCCTACCATTCTTATTTTTCCTTCTAGGTTGTTGTATAGGTGGACAGTCTCTCGTACCTAAAGGAAAAGAAAACTTTGGAACGTCTTCGGAATGCCGAGAATATAATGAATCCTCTTACTTAAAAATCTGCAATCGTCTACCGTTTCCTACGTAACGTATGAAGTGTACAAACCAAGTGTGAATATACTTGCAGGTGTAGCACCCGCCCACTGTTACTGCAGTTCCTGCAGAGCATGTCCTGGCCTACAGTATTAGTAGTATTTGTTCGTCGCTGGGATTTAAATTAACATCCTGTTCAGTATCAACCGTGGAAAGTATCAACTTCTTACATACTTGCATGGGGTCCCCCATTAATTAGCACCATCTTTAAAACCTGGTTAAGGGTTAATAGGATATATTTTCACAATACAGTGACAAACTGTGAGTTAATGAGCATTGCGCTCTCATTTAAATATATGGCCGAAACAGTCAGTCTACAGGAATTGTAAAACGAACCCTGTTGTCCAGGACCGTGTGCCACAAAGGGCGCAGATGCACCACGAGATGGGGAAATCCACAGGCGTCTATGGTCTATCGAGGCCTAAACACTGTAATGTGGGAGTGAGACAGACGAGAACCTATGTCATAGGGAAACCCAGTAGAAGGCTTTTGTGGCCGAGGAGATCAGCCATCAAGGGCAACATGAGAACTATTTCATTCTGTAGTAATGCAGGGAATCAAGCCACAGTAATTTTAATCGACCATCCTCCATAAATTTACTTCGCGATCCCAATAAAACTTGAATATTGACCATATCTATAGTAGTTTAGGATTTACTGTTAAAGTGAAATTAACATGTTTTGTAACAAAGACCTGAATTCTGAAATCTGAACGCATTGGTCGATCTTAACGATCGATATTTCACATAAAAGCGCATCATTAAAATGACAAACGTTGTGAAAATCAACTCTGTAACTTCATTTGTTTAAAAGATATAGTGAATTTAAATTATCAGTATTTTCAGTTAGGCATCAGATCATCATTTCCTCCATACAAAACACACTGAACGGTGACAGCGTGACACCTTATTGAATCAGTAGGTAACAGAATATTTTTTGTAAAGTTCAGTGCATAATAGCTACTTTTGGTCTTCATTTATTTATCAGAAAGCAAATTGGTGCAAGGCTACTGGCTGTGAGGTTCAAAGTTAAGAAGGAAATTGTATTGGTTTGATGTAAAAGAATGTAACGTTTATTATGTACATGATATTATTGTTGCTTTATTCAGAACGTGAAAGTGGTAAAGTTTTGTTTATTTGAAAATGTTAAAATGTAAAATAATGTAGAACAAGCGGTAGCCAATCAGATGGACGGCTTCAGGAAAGGGAACTGCCCTAGTCAGTTGACCGACGATATTCGACGCACGCGAAAAGGGGCCGGGGACGGGCAGAGGGAGTGGTGGTGGAGACGCGAGAGCGGACGGTCGGTCTTTAGGTAGCTAGAAACTGAAACGACTTCGAAAATTTCGCTTTGTGTGGTATCGCAGGACTTAGCCTCTGAGCTTTGAGCAGCCGAGCGCCTGGTGTGAACTTTAAATTTTCGCGTAGTTAACGAGGTGGAGTATTGGACTTGTAATTCGCAATGAGATTGTGAATGATCGAACTGTGTCAAATGGATATGCGCTCGAGCATAATTGTAAGTCAAAATGCAGCCACTTTCGCTATTAGTTTGATTTCTGAAGAAACGTAATTCTAACCAACTCGCAACTGTGTGGCCCATATCTTTTATTGGTCGTTAATTTAGTTCCCGATATTAATATTACAGTTATTATATGTTCTATTAACTTCGTATTTCGCAAACTTGCCATCAGGCAGACAATTTAACCAGATGGTCGCAAGTGCTTAATATAGGGCGTGTAATGCGACAAGTCCGGTTCAACCCCTAGACGAGTTTGAGCCAAGACGTTTCGACGAAGAGTAACCACATGTGAGCTCGAACGTCTATGGGATGTTAGCTCGCAAATCGTAATCCGAGTTCAACCCTCATTGACAATAAATCCATTCCAGGGTACATCAATAGAAACCTGAACCAGAGAGAAATAGTGTCTACGTTATAACATCGAAAGGAGTTTTAAACAAAACTCACACTGTCATTGGGCCTGAGAGAACGTGCGTAAATAGTTCCTACCATGATGGAGAGAAAGGATACTGAACCTATCAGATTGTGATCGAAGTGGCAAATGAAGATTTCTTACCGATTTGATTTCGGATTTCAGTTCCTCAGTATTTCAGGAAGTTTTCTTAAGTGGTTAATTAACAATAGAAATATTACGAAAGTAGAGAGAAAATTAATAGCACCTAAATAAATTCACTCATGTGTTCGTCATTGAAAAAGAGTCACAAGTCCGTAATTATAAGGACCGATTATGAATTACTACATGCCTCTTTCTTTGTTTAGTCAACAGCCTAGCTGCAGTCGTAGCACCGGTTCCCGCCAGATCAGCGAAGTTAAGTGTTGTCGGGCTGGGCTAGCACTTGGATGGGTGACCATCCGGTCTGCCGAGCGCTGTTGGCAAGCGAGGTGCACTCAGCCCTTGGTAGGCAATCTGAGGAGCTACTTATTTGAGAAGTAGCGGCTCCGGTCTCGGAAACTGACCTACGGCTGGGAGAGCAGTGTACTAACCACATGCCCCTCCATATCCGCATCCAGTGACGCCTGTGGCCTGAGGATGATACGGCGGCCAGTCGGTACCTTTGGGCCTTCTTGGCCTGTGCGGGAGGAGGAGTCTTTCTTCGTTTCAAGTTTTGCATGGGTGCTCATGTATTCATCCCGAGTCTGGGGAATGTAGTTGCGTCACAGGACTTTGTGGAGACCGCGGCAGACTCTGACAAACAAAACTTTACAATGTGAAATGAGTCTGAAGCAGACAACATGTAACAGCACCTAATTTGTCGTTATGTTCAGCCACTTGCCTCCAACCGTGATGGATTTAATATTTGGTGCTCCATGGCTGGGATTGGTGTCGTCATTAAGTTTCAGCTTTCGCATTGGGAGGCTAAAGAAATATTACGAAATGGTCTTACGAGGTAAAGATAACAAAACCGATATCAGAAGAGCGTAATGTAGTTTCAAGAAACGAAAATCATCATTTGACGAAGTTTCGCACCTAAGATGCCTGTGACTCACTCTACATGTGATACATGAATACTTGTCCAAACGAAGGTTTGATTGAGTTACGAGCTCACGCATTTGTTCTACCTAACCTTTCTAGTCCAGCTGTGCCACGCTGTTAGAGCACTTCTGTTGTCGCTGTACAATGAACGGACATCACACAGGAGATAACCTACCGTCAGGGATACTGTTCAGCACCAGATGAACCTGTGAGCAGGCTTTAGTAAGCTCATTGTGTTTGTACTTGGATGTTAACATGTAACGCTGCGCATGTGGTTCACGCTCTCCAACTACGAAGGGAGATTAATAAGCAGCCCACCATTTTTGTTTCTCAGCGTACATGGTTGCAAAAAAAATTGTGGTATTGTTTGCAGCTTCCTTAAATATTCCCGCCCGATCTTACATACCTCTAGGAACACCCTATAACCAGCAGCGCTATAACCTAAAAAGTGGCGTCTGCAACTGACGTGCGTACCAGGCAAAGAATAGTTATTCTATTTCTTTTGCAGCAAAACTAGACCATCACAAATAATTACATGTGTTTACGGTCTACCGATACCGAGCAGACGGTAAGTCGCTGGAAGAAGCATCAGAATGGTTAAAGGAAATCTGATCGCCAGCCACAAAACGTCAGACGCCTACAATCTTGAAATATGCACTCACACTTATTAGAGTGTAGAGCCGGTAAACTAGTCCATCCGTTAGCGCATTCAAGGATTTGTACCCGCTGAGTTCCTCGAAGTCCAACTGGAGAGCACAAGAAAAAAGGAACTTCCGTGCCTAACTGTTTGTTCGTTATGACGCTGATGTTGACGATGTCTTGTCCAACATTGTTCCAGGAAATGAAACATGGATTCAAAGCTTTAAACTTGAAATAAAACACTAATCAATGGAGTGACACAACGCAATGTCTCCTTCAGAGAATGAAGTTCGTAATTGTAGTCTCACCAAGCTACAGCCTTTGGACTGTGAAGGTGTTAAAACGATCAACCCTGAAGTCTATTATGAGACTTTTAGGAAACTGAAGAATTTGTTAACGCATGTCGATGGCCACGAAAATGCTAATACAATTCTTATTTTCTACGGTAATGTAGGACCCTATGACAGCTTGCACATCGAGCGCATGTCATAAAAATAAAAATGAGCCCTGTTTTTCCTCATCCGCGCGACAACCCGTATCTCGCACCTTCTGACATCTATCTCTTTGTCCCACTCACGGATGGATTCCGCAACAGGCATTACACCAATGACAGGGACGTTAACATCGTAGCGAGCACTTGGCTGATGCACGGAGCAATAGAGTGATCCATGACAGCACAAAAGCTCTCACATTAAGTTCCAGTAGTTCATAGAACAGAGGTTCCACTGAAAAACATGTTTCTCTAGCAAAAAAATTTGGTAATATTATGATGCCTTTAAAACATAAGTAAAATAAATCTTTCTGATAGAAATGTACTGCATTACTTACTGAATGATTCTCTTAGATGTTTCTGTGGAGCTACTGCTTCACAAGTTTTCTCTTTACTCATTACATCAAGCGATCATTTTGATGGTGTAATGTGAGAAATGGACACTCGAAATTAGTAACATCGTAAACAAGTGTTAAACGGTGATTATTTCGAGATAATTTATGTGCAGTTCCTGTATTTAAGTTACAGAAACCACACCTCATAAGCCATCATCTGAAGTTATAGAGCCAGCACCTCGATAATTTACCACTTGACATTTCTTTTGCTTCAGTGGAATGCAATTGCCTATGAGTTCTTCCCCGATACTTTCCATCTCAAATGGGAAACCATTGACGAAACAATGCAGTGGTCTGATAATGAAATATGTTACAGTATCGCAGAACGTAATGGCGTTTATCCCATTATAATTACCACATAACAGTATTAATTATTACAGTACTTTACAAAACCTAACGTCGCACACATACCTCTCCTTCTTTAATTACAGTTCCTTACAACTCATTGATTATTGCTAATTATTCAAGAAGACCATATTTCAATGTTGCAACATTTAGATACAATAATATAATTCGGATACTGAAATGTGCCAGAATGTATGTCATGCAGTTATATTGGCCTAATTAGTTAGTTAGTAACGCGTTCCATGGACCATTTTGCACGATAGATCGTAATGATGTGGAACGAGTCATTATACATTCACAGCGCAAATTAATTTGTACATATCGTTACATTCTGTAAATTTCTAATTCCTTTAGTTACAAAGAGAAAAAACTATACAGGTGTGATTTAGTAATTCCTACCCACCATCTTTTACATTAATAGAAATTCTTCTACGGAATAGGAGGAGTTGTCAAGGAGAAACTTTCTCAGTTTGTTATCATATTTTACTTTGCTCTCTGTCTGACATTTTATATCACTGGGAAAATATTCAAAAATTCTTGTTGCAGTATTGTGCACCCCTTTTGTGCTAAAGACAACCTTAATGTGGAGTAATGAATGTCATTTTTCCTTCTGTTATTATAATTATGTACCTCATTGTTTCTCTTGAACTGTAGTGGATTATTTACAACAATCTTCAGGAGGGAATAAATATACTGTGAAGCAGTAGTCAGAATGCCCAACTCAGTAAACAGATGGCTACCAGATGATCGTGGGTGAGTACCACTTATTATTCTCACAGCACGTTTTTGATGGATGAAGGCTTTTTTCCCCAAGATCTGTAATGATTCTAAGCTCAAGTGTGGCTGAACTAAGTTGTTTTAGGAGCTAAATTCTGATCAACATGCAAACATAAGAATTTTAAAGTTTCCACCCTATTTACTGTTCCCTCACCATGTGTTACACTTGTATTGGTGTAGTACCTCTAGGTGTGCTCAAGTGACTATGCCGGCGCTTTTTAAACTTGAGGGTGAAACCAGTCGCAGAAAATCAGTCAATAACACTTTTAAGAACTTTGCTTACCATTTCTTCTGCTTCAGCATGTATGTTTGGACTGATTACAACACTAGTGTCATTTGCAAAAAGAAATAATTCTGCTTGTAGTATATACTAGGCGGAAGATGGTTTACATGTATGAGAAACAGTTGTGGAACCCCGTATGTGATTTCTTCCCAGTCAGAATTATATATGCTGGTGTACATGTTTGGTAACTTTTCCCGTTGGAAGACTTCGTCGGTCTTTCTCATTAAGGTTGTGAATGGTTGGTCACACTTGGGACCTGAAGGTAACACTATTTGGCGTAGAAACTGGTAGCAGGCGTTAAAACGAATAAACGGCGCTGGATTCCAATCCAACTGTTGGTTTTGTTATCATTATTCAAGAAAATCAATCTAAGGACGCATAAGTAAAGATAATATGACGAAAAAGAAGAAGTGGAATGGCACAACAGTTCTGCCAGTTGGAGAGTGCCTAAAGGGCAAGTGTGACCATTCGCCTATATGGAATGAAATGAGAGGACCATGCATGACATGTATCAAGATGGTATGGCTCTGAGCACTATGGGACTTAACATCGGAGGTCATCAGTCCCCTAGAACTTAGAAAGACTTAAACCTAACCAACCTATGGACATCACACACATCCATGCCCGAGGCAGGATTCGAACCTGCGACCGTAGCAGTCGCGCGGTGTCGGACTGAAGCGCCTAGAACCGCTCGGCCACCACGGACGGCTCAAGATGGTATCATACGTCTGGTATGTCACATATCATAACTGACAAACTGAGTTGGCTAAAAGCTTCAGTTGCTTTTTTTCTATTTTATTGTAAAAAGGAATTAACAATTTTGTGTTGCGTACATTCAATGAACCAGCTAACTATGCAGAAATGATATATACGTGGCGTTTGCTATTGTATGATAATAATCAGTGATTTACTTTATTCTATATCCAATAATTACAAATAAACACATTTAAACATAAACTTGACTTCACATAAGTGGCTATTCCATATTGGGGATGGTGGACAGCTTCGACCAGTGTATAACCAGGTATTCGTTTTCTAAGCTGAAGACGTTGCTCATCTTTGGTATGTGTTTCTTGAATGTCGACAACATTAACGTTAAGCGCATGCAGTTGTTTCTGTGGATACATTTGGCAGAGCTTATGCCTTCAGTATTAAGCTGCACAATACGAACAAGGTGTTTCTCCTCTCTAGTTGGGTGATCTTGAAAAGGGCGGTTATTAGTTGTGTTTCCGGACATATTGTATGTAACCTATAACACTGTTGCTCGTTTAGCACCACCCGGGTGTAACGTGTAGGGTAATTTAGATTATACCTACGGACGTGAGCAACGATCGACCCCCAGCGTAAGCTGGTATTAATATATTCATTCTTCAACGCACAGTTTTGAATACAATTGAGAATAAAATAGATTTTGCAACTCCTGCCTATAAATCAAATTACACTACTGGCCATTAAAATTGCTACACCACGAAGATGACATACTACAGAATCGAAATTTAACCGACTGGAAGAAGTTGCTGTGATATGCAAATGACCAGCTTTCCAGGGCATTCACACAAGGTTGGCGCCGGTGGCGACACCTACAACATGCTGACATGAGGAAAGTTTCCAACCGATTTCTCATACACAAACAGCGTTGCCTGGTGAAACGTTGTTGTGATGCCTCCTGTAAAGAGGATAAATTCGTACCATCACGTTTCCGACTTTGATAAAGGTCGGATCGTAGCCTATCGCGATTGCGGTTTATCGAATCGCGACATTGCTGCTCGCGTTGGTCGAGATCCAGCGACTGTTAGCAGAATATGGAATCGGTGAGTCCACGAGGGTAATACGAAACGCTGTGCTGGATTCCAACGGCCTGTTAACACTAGCTGTCGAGATGACACGCATCTTATCCGCTTGGCTATAACGGATCGTGCAGCCACGTCTCGATCCCTGAGTCAACAGATGGGGACGTTTTCAAGACAACAACCATCTGCACGAACAGTTCGACGACGTTTGCAGCAGCATGGACTATCAGCTCAGAGATCATGGCTGCGGTTACCCTTGACGCTGCATCACAGACAGGAGCGCCGGCGATGGTGTACTCAACGACGAACCTGGGTGCACGAAGGCTAAACGTCATTTTTTCAGATGAATCGAGGTTCTGTTTACATCATCATGATGGTCGCATACATGTTTGACGACATCACGGTGAACGCACATTGGAAGCGTGTATTCGTCATCGCCATACTGGCGTATCACCCGGCGTGATGATAGGGTAGGCCATTAGTTACACGTCTGGGTCACCTCTTGTTCGCATTAACGGCACTTTGAACAGTGGACGTTACATTTCATATGTGTTACGACCCGTGGCTCTACACTTCATTTGATCCCTGCAAAACCCTTCATTTCAGCAGGATAATGCACGACCGCATGTTGCAGGGCCTGTACTGGTCTTTCTGGATACAGAAAATGTTCGACTGCTGCCCTGGCTAACACATTCTCCAGGTCTCTCACCAATAGAAAACGTTTGGTCAATGGTGGCCGAGCAACTGGCTCGTCACAATACGCCAGTCACAACTCTTGATGAACTGTGGTATCGTGCTGAAGCTGCATGGGCAGCTGTACCTGTACACTCCATCCAAGCACTGATTGACTCAATGCCCAGGCGTATCAAGGCCGTTATTACAGCCAGAGGTGGTTGTTCCGGGTACTGATTTCTCTGGATCTATGCACCCAAATTGCGTGAAAATGTAATCACATGTCAGATCTAGTATAATATATTTGTCCAATGAATACCCATTTATCATCTGCATTTCTTCTTGGTGTGACAATTTTAATGGCCAGTAACGTATATTCATTCTTCGACACAGAATTTTTCATAACATTGAGAATAAAGTAGATTTTGCAACTACTGCCTCTAAATTAAATTACATAAAGATCTTAACATCACATCTTGCCCTCTAGTGTTTTATACTGTCTATTGTCCGGTGTGACAAGCATCACATGTTAAAATTTTTCGTTGGAAAGTGTTACAAGAGCAAGAGCTACAATTGGACATGAAATAGTGAAAAGAGGCAGTTACAAGAGGTTTTGGTGAAAGAAAAAGGTTTGCGACTATGGGGAACGGCGTTGTGCATTATAAGGTTACGGGGCGCCTGCGATGTTCCTCGCCGCTCACCGGGTAGGCACCTCAAGGGGAGCGGGCGATCAGTGTCGCGGCGCAGCGCAGTGCAGACGCACGCTTGGCACGTGTCGCGCGCCCTGCGCACGTGCGTCCTGTTTACGCGGTGTGTCGGCGCACGCAGTGCCGGAAGGCGACGCCCACGGACCGCTCCAGACACTCAGGCCAGCCAGCCAGACTACACACAGCTGCGGGCGTCCGCGGCCACTCCTCCGACCGGTGACGGCTGTCTCTCCACGAGCTGGCTGCCGACGGCTGCTGAGTGTCCGTCCGTGGACGCAGGAAATCATACAGAGGAACCGGTTTCCGGACACAGACTTCCTACACGTATGAACGACAAGCAGAGGATCCAAAAACGCCCTAAAACAAAAATAAACAAAAAAAGAAAATGGCGCACCACGAAGGAATTACTCGAATGGGACAGAAATAGGCAAATGTGATGTACATATACACACAAATAAATGATCACAATCCAGAATGTGATTTTCACTCTGCAGCGGAGTGTGCGCTGATATGAAATTTCCTGGCAGATTAAAACTGTGTGCCGGACCGAGACTCGAACTCGGGACCTTTGCCTTTCGCGAGCAAGTGCTCTACCAACTGAGCTACCAAAGCACGACTCACAGCCCGTCCTCACAGCTTTACTTCTGCCAGTGTATTGGTCTCCTACCTTCCAAACTTTACAGAAGCTCTCCTGCGAATCCTGCAGAACTAGCACTCCTGAAAGAAAGGATATAGCGGAGACGTGGCTTACCCACAGCCTGGAGGATGTTTCCAGAATGAGATTTTCACTCTGCCGCGGAGTGTGCGCTGATATGGAACTTACTGGCAGATTAAAACTGTGTGCCGGACCGAAACTCGACCTCGGGACCTTTGCTTTTGGCGGGCAAGTGCTCTTCCAACTAAGCTACCCAAGCACTACTCACGACCCGTCCTCACAGCTTTACTTGCTTGGGTAGCTCAGTTGGTAGAGCACTTGCCCGCGAAAGGCAAAGGTCCCGAGTTCGAGTCTCGGTCCGGCACACAGTTTTAATCTGCCAGTAAGTTTCAAATGATCAGAATTTCAGAAAAATTGTATGATTTGTTCAAGGAAAATATCTTCACAGATTGAAAAATCAGTAACGCGTTGGTCAGCCTCTGGCCCTTATGCAAGCAAATATTCGTCTTCACAGTATTTGACAGAGTTGTTGGATGTCCTCTTGAGCGATAGCGTGCCAAATTCTGTTCAACTGGCGTGTCAGATCGTCCAGAGCTCGTTCGATGGCCTGCCCATAATGCTCCAAACCTTTCCAATAGGGGAGAGATCTGGCGAACTTGCAGGCCAAAGTACCATTTGGCAAGTACTAAGACAAGTAGTAGCAACTATGTGCGAGCGGGCATTATCTTGCTGAAATGTGAGCGCAGCGAGGCTTGCCATGAAGTTGCACGGACTCCACACTCGTTCTAAACCTCCAGAAACTTCTGTTCAGCAAGTGAGTCCGTAGTTGGTGTTATAAGGCGTGTAGAGTATAACTGACCATGCTTTTAAGCTCGAGGTCTGCGATAATTAGGCCAGTCCGTCCTTGAACTTATTTAGAGAGCCGCCGTATAGGAATTATTGCTACACTATGTTATCAAAAGTATCCGGACACTCCCAGAAACAAACTTTTTCGCATTAGGCACATTGTGCTGCCCCCTACTGCCAGGTACTCCATTTCAGCGACCTCAGTAGTCATTAGACATGGTGACAGAACTGAATGCGGCGCTCCACAGAACTCACGGACTTCGAACGTGGTAAGGTGATTGGGTGTCACTTGTGTCGTATGCCCGTACGCGAGATTTCCACAGTCCTAAACATCCCTATGTCCACTGTTTACGATGTGATAGTTAAGTGGAAACGTTAAAGGACACGTATAGCACAAAACCATACAGGCCAACCTCGTCTGTAGACTGAAAGAGACCGCCTACAGTTTAAGAGGGTCGTAAAGTGTAATAGGCAGACATGTATCCAGACCATCACATAGGAATTCCTAAGTGCATCAGGATCCACTGCAAGTACTATGACAGTTAGGTGGATGGTGAGAAAACTTGGATTTCATGGACGAGGTGCTGCTCATAAGCCGCATATTACGCCGTTAAACGCCAAACGTTGCCTCGCTTGGCGTAAGAAGCGTAAACATTGGACGATTTAACAGAGTAAAAACGTTGTGTGGGGTGGCGAAACACGGTAGACAATGTGGGGATCCGATGTCAGGGCGTGGGTACGCCGAATGCCCGGTGAACGTCATCTGCAGTGTGTGTAGAGCCGACAGCAAAATTTTTGAGGGGGTGGTGTTATGGTGTTGTCGTATTTTTCATGGAGGGATCTTGCACCCCTTGTTGGTTTTCGTGACACTGTCATAGCACAGGCCTACATTCATGTTTTAAGCACCTTCTTGCTTCCCACTGTTGAAGAGCCTATGGCCGAGTGGTTACACGACAATAACATCCCTGTAATAGACTGGCCTGCACACCGTCCTGACCTGAATCCTGTAGAACACCTCCGACCGGTTTTGGAACGCCGACGTCGTGCCAGGCCTCACCGACCGACATCAATACATCTACTCAGTGCAGTACTCCGTGAAGAATAGGCTGGCATTCCCCAGGAAACCTTCCAGCACCATACTGAACATATGCCAGCGAGAGCGGAAGCTGTATTGAAGGCTAAGGGTGGGCCAGCACCATATTGAATTCCAACATTACCGATGGAGGGCGCCACGAACTTGAAAGTCGTTTTCAGCCACGTGCCCGGTTACTTTTGTTAACATAGTGCACCTGTCATGTGCACATGCTCTCGCAGTTCTATATCCCCTTGCAGAGCAGAAGAAGCGCCGTCGGACTCAGAAGGTGGAATAATGCTGTCAACATTTTACGTCATGAATCGGGAAGAAGTTTTTTAGTACAAATAATTTTGTTGCATGGGATGCATAACTTTGCTTTTATTTAAGAAACAGAGAAAATGAACTTGATTAAACTGATTTTAAGTTAACTGTTAACTTTGTGAGACCATTTACTGAAACCACACTATTGGCCATTAAATTGATACACCAAGAAGAAATGCAGATGATAAACTGCTATTCATTTGACAAATATATTATACTAGAAGTGACTTGTAACTAAATTTTCACGCAGTTTGGGTGCATAGATCCTGAGAAATTAGTACCCAGAACCACCACCTCTGGCCTGGGCATTGAGTCAAACAGAGCTTCGATGGCGTGTACAGCTACAACTGCCCATGCAGCTTCAACACGATACCACAGTTCAGCAAGAGTAGTGACTGGCGTATTGTGTCGTGCCAGTTCCTCGGCCACCATTGACCAGACGTTTTCAGTTTGTGAGAGATCTGGAGAACGTGCTGGCTAGGGCAGCACTCGAACATTTTCTGCATCCAGAAAGGCCCGTACAGGACCTGCAACATGCGGTCGTGCATTATCCTGCTGAAATATGGGGTTTCGCAGGGATCGAATGAACGGTAGAGCCACGGGTCGTAAAACATATGACATGTAACGTCCAATGTTCAAAGTGCCGTCAATGCGAACAAGAGATGACCAGTGTAACCAATTGCACCCCATACCATCACGCCGAGTGATACGCTAGTTTGGCGATGACGAATACACGCTTCCAATGTGCGTTCACCGCAATGTCGCCAAACACTGCGACTGTCACGATGCTGTAAACAGAACCTGGATTCATCCGAAAAAATGACGTTTCGCCATTCGTGCTCCAAGGTTCGTCGTTGAGTACACCATCGCAGGCGCTCCTGTCTCTGACGCAGCGTCAACGTTAACCGTAGCCCTGGTCTCCGAGCTGATAGTCAATGCTGCTGCAAACGTCGTCGAACTGTTCATGCAGATGTTTGTTGTCTAGCAAACGTCCCCATCTGTTGCCCCTCAGGGGGTCCACAACTCTTTTGTGGATACGTGCGTGGCGAGCACGGGGCCCCGAGCTATTGCAGCCTTCTTTCTCTCCAGGGCTGCATTTCCTTCCCCTTCCCCTTCTTTCCCCTCCTTGCTCCTTTCTCGTCGCCCTCTCCTCTCCCTCTCTTAGTGTCCTTGCTTATGTTGGCCCCCGCTATCCTCCTGGTTCTGTTGGTTTCGGATTTGTTGCGTAATCATCTCCTCCTTTTGGCATTCCTTGGTCCCCCTCTGGGGTTTGACCTCCATTACAAAATTTCTCCTTCGTAGTGTGAGCCATTTGGGGAAGAGCACCTTACCTAGTGTCTCCGACGTGCGCCCTCCTAGTACATTCCACCTTTTCTTTCACGTCGTTGTCTGATGCTAGGGTGCATAGCCAACACGGTAGCCAGCCCGTGTTGTGAGGTTGCTATGTACCCTTTTGGTTGAGCCCCCTGAACACACAGGGATCACACTTCTGATACCTGAGCTGTGACCTTCTCATGCATGCCTCGGAGTGGTTGCTCGTCATCCTGGAGCATCGGAACTCCCGGCAATGGCCGCCGTGCCAGACGGCCCTTGCTGTGGCTGGGTGGCGACCGTGAGGAGAGCCCCTGATCGGAGTGGGTGGTATCAGGGCGGACGCTATGCAAATGAAACGCATGCGGGTTCAGAACTCTGGCCGTTCTTCTGCGACCGTCTCTCTGCGTGGAACTGATTCCTCAAGGGCTGCTTCTCTTGCCCCTTCGGCCTTCCCTTCCATGGCTACCCCCTGGGAAGAGGGTCAGGCCCGTCGGCTAGGGGCGAAACCTTTCCCCCTTTATCTTGTTTGCACCAGGACTGATGGAGATACATTCACCAATACCAAACCTTTATTCTTTGTGGAACACATTGAAGACAAGTTTGGCGAAGTGGACTCCTGAGCAAGATGCGGTCGGGTTCGTTGCTGATCAAAACTGATTCGGCTGCCCAATCTGCTGCCCTTCGTGCCTGTACCCATCTTGGCAAAATTCCTGTGTCCATTACTCCCCACCAGTCTCTAAATATGGTACAAGCTGTGATTTTCCATAGGGACCTCATCCTTCAAACTGATGAGGAACTTCGGGACAATCTCGGACGGCGGGGTGTTCACTTTGTTGGCGTGTTCAGAAGGGTCCTAAAGACAATCGCATTGATACTGGTGCCTTTATCAAATGGTTCAAATGGCTCTAAGCACTATGGGACTTAACAGCTATGGTCATCAGTCCCCTAGAACTTAGAACTACTTAAACTTTACTAACCTAAGGACAGCACACAACACCCAGCCATCACGAGGCAGAGAAAATCCCTGACCCCGCCGGGAATCGAACCCGGGAACCCGGGCGTGGGAAGCGAGAACGCTACCGCACGACCAAGAGATGCGGTGCCTTTATCTTGGCCTTTGAAGGGGATACCCTCCCTGAGAAAGTTAAGATTAAGGTTTATCGATGTGATGTGAAGCTGTACATCCCACCTCCTATGAGGTAAGTGCTTGCGTTTTGGACACATGTCTTCCCGCTGTTCACAGGCCCCTCTATGTGGTGACTGTGGATGTCCACTCCATGAGGGGAGTCGCTGTGTTCCCCCTCCTGTGTGTGTAAATTGTCATGGTAGTCATTCTCCACGTTCACCGGTCTGCCCAGTATATAAGAAGGAAAAGAAGATACAGGAGTATAGGTCCCTCGATCGTTTAACCTATACAGAGGCCCGTAAGAAATATACACGTCTTCACCCTGTGTCCATGACATCTAGTTACGCCTTGGTTACATCTTCACCCCTTCCTCCCCTTTCCTTACCTCCATCCCAGACCCCTCTCCTTCCCCACTCTCCTGCGGCTCCCACACCTTCTCCTCTGGGCGCTGCTCCCCTTCCCCAGCCGGAGAAGTGTCCCACTCCTTCGGCGTCTGCTGGTCAAGGGCGCCTCTCCCGGGATGCCCCTTCCCGGCACCTTCCAGGCCAAAGGTCTGCTGCCGCGCGACGACCGCGAGAGCCGCGGTCTGTGGGCCCCCAGGTCGCCCGGTCTCTTTCTGTTTCTGATCTTGCTGCAGCTGGCTCCTTTATGCCACACAGCCCTCCTCGATCTCAGCCTGAAAAGAAGAAGAAACATAAGTCCCGGGACAAAGAGCCTCTGGTGTCACCGGAGGTCCCTTCTCCGACTTCACAACCGGATTCTGACCTGTCGTTCATGGATGTCGCCCCCTCCTCGTCGGAGACGGGTGGGGACCCGGTGGTATGACTGGCTTTAGCTTGTTCAGCCCCCATTTCAATCATCGTTCTGTGGTTCTCCAATGGAATTGTAATGGATACTATCGTCACCTTCCGGAATTGAAATCCCTTCTTTCGTCCTACTCTGCAGCTTGTGTGGTTCTCCAGGAATCTTACTTTACTGATGCTCACTCACCGTCCCTCCGTGGGTTCCGTGTTTTCTGTCGAAATCGGGTCGGACCCCTGAGGGCTTCTGGTGGCGTCTGTACGTTGGTCCGTACAGACATTGCTAGCACGTGGATTCCTCTTCAAACTACATTGGAAGCGGTTGCTGTTAGGGTCCACTTAGACTCTGCGGTCACAGTTTGCAATCTTTATCTCCCTCCTGACAGGACTCTTACACCTGCTGCCTTAACTGCCCTTCTTCAGCAATTTCCTCCTCCCTTCCTCCTCCTTGGGGATTTTAATGCTCACCATCCCTTGTGGGGCAGTGCCTTTCCATCTAGACAAGGTCTTCTTATAGACCAATTTATTGCAGACCACGACTTGTTCCTTCTTAATGATGGCTCCCCTACTCATTTCAGTGCCGGTCATGGTACCTTTTCTGCCATTGATCTTTCTCTTTCTCCTCCCTCTCTCCTCCATTCATTACACTGGTCGCCACACGACGACCTTTGTGATAGTGACCATTTCCCGTTGATTATCTCGCTCCGTTCCCGCTCCCCGATGGACAGGTTACCTCGTTGGTCTTTCCAACGTGCCGATTGGCCTCTATACACTGCACAGGTCGTGTTTTCTCCCTCTTTGACGGGTTGTATTGATGACGTCGTACGTGACGTGTCTGATGCGATTGTTCGCGCTGCTAGCCTTGCTGTCCCGCCCTCATCTGGGCCAATCCGTCGCCGCCAAGTCCCATGGTGGAGCACTGCCATTGCCATTTCCATCCATGATCGCCTTCGAGCTTTGCAACACTTTAAGAGGCACCCACCCGAAGCCAGCCTTACTACCTTTAAACGCCTACGCGCTAAAGCCCGTTATTTAATCAAACAGAGCAAGCGGATATGTTGGGATCTATGCACCCAATTTGTGTGAAAATGCCGGCCGGGATGGCCGAGCATCGAACCCGGGAACCTGGGCGTGGGAAGCGAGAACGCTACCGCACGACCACGAGATGCGGGCTGGGAGGTGAAGGCCTGGGAGGGTGGACTGCCCATGGCAACCTTGGAGAGAGCGAAGTGTAGCCCATACCCGTAACAGAGGGACAGTAGAACCAAGGGAAGAAACGAATCGTTCCCAATGAGTGTCGCATATGCCTTCAACCAGACCATCGTCGGAGACGTGTTTGGAGGCATTTCGTCAGGCCGAACGCCTTAGACACACTGTCCAGTGCAGCAAAGTGGAGGTTCCTCGCTATTTTGGGGTGGCATTATATGGTGCCGAAGTACGCCGCTGGTTGTCACGTAAGGTGTCGTAACGGCTGTACGATACGTCAGTTCCATCTTCCGACTGATAGTGCAACCGCATCGGTAGCATATTGGCGAGGAATTCGTCTTCATGGACGACAATTCGCGCCCCCATCGTGCACATCTTGTCAATGACTTCCTTCAGGACAACTACGTCACTCGACTACAGTGGTCAGTATGTTCTCCAGACATGAAACGTATCGAACATGCCTGGGATGGATTGAAAAGGGCTGTTTATGGACGACGTGACCCTCAACCACTCAGACGTATCTATGCCGAATCGCCGTGGGACAATCTGGACCAACAGCGCCTTGATGAACTTGTGGATAGTATGCTACGACGAATATAGGCATGCAACAATGCAAGAGGAGGTGCCACTCGGTATTAGACGTACCGGTGTGTACAGCGATCTGGACCACCATCTCTGAAGGTCTCGCTGTATGGTGGTACAACGCACAATGTGTGGTTTTCATGACCCATAAAAAGGACGAAAATGATGTTTATCTCTATTCCAATGTTCTGTACGGATCCTGGACTCTCGGAACCGAGGTGATGGAAGACTTTTTTGATGTGTGTAAAAACATCTCCATTGCATATCAAAGGGAGTTCGGAAGAGATTAACGTTGTTTGACAGTTTCTTAAACCGAAGCGATAAACTTAGTGAGAATCGTAAGAGCAACCGCTGTGGAAAACCACATATATCCCCCTGGTAGCGCTTGTCGTTTGTATTTTCTTCCTACAGAAGACGACAGCATTTGCAGTTATCCTGTCGTTCATTGCACGATTGTTATGCGCAAACGGAAGGAGAGCATGTCTATAAACGCAACTTTTTCCTTGTAGTGTCATTTATTACTAAGAAATAAAGAAAATGTTGTTAAATTGTTTTCAGCGAAATTGTTTTCTACACTTTGGGAAATATATAGAGTGAACTGTTAAATCATGAGGCAACTCAAAAGTACATTGCTCTGAGAGAAGTCCTAAAGCAAGCCCAACCGAAGTGCATTACTTGATGTTCAGATATTGGCATTATTTTATCGATAATTTTGAGAGGCTGTGGAATTTATTCAGGAGTGATCCTGTTTCTTAGCAACACTCACGTACCAAAAATATGCGTCGCTTAATAATTATTTCGATATCACACTCTGTCAAAGTGGGAACTATTGGTGTCGTTGTTAGCCTGCTTTCCCCGTTAAACAATTATAACCATTATTGTCGCTATTTAATAATACTGCAAACGCAGGAGAGGAATCACGCTTTCAAATAATTGCCATGCTCAGTAAACATGTTCTTCCAAGATGAAATACTCTGCCTCATACTATACCAAATTTAGCACATCGATTTTTTTTCGGAACGTGTTTATAATCAAAACAAACATTTTCAAAAGACTCAAGCAATATGATTTCTTCTTAAGAAGAATATAAGGCAGATTTGATACTTATTTGCATCCTAAAGAAACGATGAAGAAATTAAATGTCACACATAGAATCTGAAGTCTGCACCAGGTGTAAACCACTATCGTTCGTCGTTCACTCTTTTGTCACTAGCTCATTGGGACATTGTTTTCCTGAGATTTATGTGCGTTAAGTGTGGAATGGGTTAATGTGCAGTCTTTCATAGCACTAATGATGGCACAGAACACATAATAAACTCGTTCAGAATACGATCTCTTCCTCTTCAAAAGCGCCGAGGTTACTTCGAGCTTTCACACTTCAGTTTAAGTGTGCAGCTTGTCGCGTGTGGCGTGTTGCCAGATCTATAAGCTGTACGAATAGCGGGCACAACTGCGCAGTTCAGACAGGCAATTTCCTTGCGCAAAAGATTCTTTTGCGACGATAAAGTTGCAGTTCACATTGATAATCATCATAGTTGGCGCGATCCTGTTACGGGAATTAAAAGGCATCCTTGACTTCTATTGAAAGCCACCGGAATCTTACTGAACGTTAGGACAAAGAATGCTCTTCATATTCCACTGTGATTAAACAAAAACGACCGCGAACGATGGTTCCAGACAAAACCAAACTTCTGGAGCCAGACACTACTCGTCAAAGTCTAGAAAAGAAAAACAAAAGGTTTCTTTTCCCTTTTCGGAAAAAAAATTAGAGAAGCAACAAAGCTGCAACAGACAGTGGTTCTCGTTTCCCTGTCGGCCATGGTCACTTTGTCGTCACGAACACCGCACGGAACGCCAGTGCTAAGAGAACTGTGGGGAAATTTTGATACAGCCTAGACAATTTCTGTTCAGATAACTGTAGAGATTCTGACTCTGACATATAGCTGCAGTGTTAACCTGAATGAGTCGAAGCCCTGTAATGATACCAAGCAACGTGTGTGTAACAACAGAATACAAAGGTATCTCCATTTCAGTCAGGTAATTGGACTGCAACATTTCAAACCATGGACACGAAAGACACACACACACACACACACACACACACACACACACACATATATATATATATATATATATATATATATATATATATATATATATATATATATTGTCACACAGACATGGGAATAACGGATGTGTTGCCTTTAGAATGATCTTTTCGAAGCAACTATACTCAACAGTTTTAAATCAGCAGCAAAGGAAAGATGTCGTCCAAATGAGAATTGTTATTTTCTAAGACCAGCGACTGCTGTGGTGCCGCAACAGACATGGCACAAAGTTTCTGTTCTTGTGCTCTACTCCGTCAGACCAAAAAGTTTCGGAACTGAATTAATAAAAAATAAATAAAAAAGTGGATAAAATTTAATATTCAGGTGTTCTACGTACGGAATCAAAAGTACAGGCTGTAAATTCAACTAAATACTTAGTAATTACAATTACTAATAATTTAAATTAGAATGAACACTTAGAAATATTGTGGGGAAGGCTAATCAAAGACTACGTTTTATTGGCAGGACACGTAGAAAAAGTAAAACATCTATTAAGGAGACTGGACTGCCTACACTACGCTTGCGCATCGTCTTTTGGAATACTGTTGCGAGGTGTGGCATCCTTACCAGATAGGAGTGACGGAGTACATCGAAATAGTTCTAAGAAGGGCAGCACGTTTCGTATTACCGCGAAATGGGGAGAGAGTGTCACTGAAATGATACAGGATTTGGGATGGACATAATTAAAACAAAAGCGTGTTTCGTTGCGGAGGAATCTTCTCACGAAATTGCGATCACCAACTTTCTCTTTCGAATGCAAAAATATTTTGTTCACGCCGAACCAGACAGGGAGAAACGATCACCATGACAAAATAAGGGAAAACAGAGCTCGTACGGAATGATACAGGTGTTCTTTTTTCCGCGCTCTATACGAGATTGGAATAATAGAGAATTGTGAAGGTGGTTCGATGAACCCTCTGGCAGGCGCTTAAGTGTGATTTGCAGAAAATCCATATATATGTAGGTGTACTTGAGCACCACGTACAGAGCGTTCACACAACCATGTGAAACTGTCAGAAAAGTCCTTCTTTGAGACGTGCAACTCACGCGGCACAGTGGCTTGAATGTCTGTTATGTCGTTGAAGCGTTGACCCCTCATGTTGATTTCTGCATTTAATCGTTTTGTGGTAGGTTTGGATTGATAACCTTAATTCTCGTACCCAGTGATGATTATTTTCCAGAAAAGAACTGTCTGCGGTTTGCATTCCAATCAAATCCCGGCAGGCGCCCACGCGTCATTGGGTTTTGTTCGGGAGACAAGGTGCGCGGGACAAACTTCGCACACGGTTTTCTCTTTTCAGGATAATCTGGAAAATGTCTTCAACTCTTAATTTAGAGATATTACTCTATTGCGATTTGTGACTCAACAACGTTGACACACTATGGCGGCACGTCCACTGCTTAACGTTGCCCGCTCCCAGCCGACTGATGCAGATCTGTTGTTTATGGTTCTAAGTTCAAACTGCCACCGTTGTTACCTCACTGACGTCGCTTTTACGCCAGGGATAAGATCAGTCAAAGCCTATTTTTTGGTCAGACTGTGTATTTCGAGTGCTTTCTTCGAAGACAAGTGATGAAGCATTCCCTATCGATACCTGGTGCTTAGAAGAGCAACTTCACATATGTTTGCACAAATACATGGGGCGCAAAACATATTTCATGTGTATCTGTCCTCTCTCGTCGTAAAACGAAGGAGAGCAAGAACGCGCTTAGTAGGTCCTCCGTTCAAAAAGCAGCACTCTGCGTTCTACGAGGTTGGTTTGATAAGTCTGGTCATCGTGTGGCTGGAGCCTCCCATCGGGGCTGAGTCAAATGTTTTCTCGGTTCGGAGACAAAGGTGTTTTGTTGTCCGGAAATGAATGGTTGCGTCCAGAAAGCCAATAAACTGAAAAAAAGTGTTAGTTTCGTACACAACTCACATTACTTCTCTGCATAGCCTCCATTGAGTGATATGCGCTTAGTGGATGTAAACTTGGAACAGGAATCCTCCAGATTTTTCATCTCGGAAAAATAGATTGTATCATACTGTGTAAAATACTCGACTGCACCTATCACAGCCTCGTTTCATGAAAATTTATTCCTAACAAACCAAGGTTTCAAGTTATGGACCAGAAGAAGTCACTTGTGGCTAATTCTGGTGATTAGGTTGGATGAGGAATAATTCAGTTCCCAGTTCACGTACTTTCGTTATTGTTACCCTGATGTGTGGGATGGTACATCATCCTGGTGAAAGAGCACTTTGTTGCGCGCAAAGCTTGGCCTTTTTACAGCCATTCCAAGTTTCAAACAATCCAACAGTGAAGCAGAATTGAGGCCAGTTATGGTTCTATCTTTTTCGTTAGTAATCTCTCACGAATACTCCTTGGAAATACCAAAGAACAGTGGCTACCACCTTACCAGCTGAGAAAATGGTCTTTGCCTACTGCAGTGAACTGACCCCAGTTGTTGTCTATTGTTTTGACTGCCGTTTTTATTCTGGTGTGTAATAATGCATCAAGGTTTCATAACAGTCAGAAATCGGCGTAAAAAGTCTTGCGGATTGCCATTAAACATCGCCAGACATTGTGTTAAAATGATGTGCCGAATGCGCTTTTGGACGACTGAGCACTTGCAGCACACACCCCGCACACAGCTTGTTCATAGCCAAGTTTCCCTACATGATATTATCTACTCGCTCAGTTGAGATGTCTACTGACTCAGCAACCTCACGAATTTTTGTTCAGCTGTCTGCCATTACCGTGTCATGAATTTTGGGTTCCTTCAATGGCTTCCAGTGTCGCGGTCTCAACTGGAAGACTGGAGCGCGCTTCGTCTTCGGAACTAGTGCGAACACGTTTAAGTACGTTAATCCAAAAATAAATGGTACTCTATGATGGTGCAGAGTCCACATGAAATTGATACAACAGTCCAACTCTTCAGATGGAAATGTTTAATAACAACCCGAAAGTCAGTTTCTCCAGCCGGCCGGAGTGGCCGTGCGGTTCTGGGCGCTACGGTCTGGAGCGGGGCAACAGCTACGGTCGCAGGTTCGAATCCTGCCTCGGGCATGGATGTGTGTGATGTACTTAGGTTGTTGCTGTTGTTGTGGTCTTCAGTCCTGAGACTGGTTTGATGCAGCTCTCCATGCTACTCTATCCTGTGCAAGCTGCTTCATCTCCCAGTACCTACTGCAGCCTATATCCTTCTGAATATGCTTAGTGTATTCATCTCTTGGTCTCCCTCTACGATTTTTACCTTCCACGCTGCCCTCCAATACTAAATTGGTGATCCCTCGATGTCTCAGAACATGTCCTACCAACCGATCTTTTCTTCTTGTCAAATTGTGCCACAAGCTCCTCTTCTTCCCAATTCTATTCAATACCTTCTCATTAGTTATGTGATCTACCCATCTAATCTTCAGCATTCTTCTGTAGCACCAAATTTCGAAAGCTTCTATTCTCTTCTTGTCTAAACCATTTATCGTCCATGTTTCACTTCCATACATGGCTACACTCCGTACAAATACTTCAGAAACGACTTCCTGACATTTAAATCTATACTTGATGTTAACAAATTTTTCTTCTTCAGAAACGCTTTGCTTGCCATTGCTAGTCTACATTTTATATCCTCTCTACTTCGACCGCCATCAGTTACTTTGCTCCCCAAATAGCAAAACTCCTTTACTACTTTAAGTGTCTCATTTCCTAATCTAATTCCCTCAGCATCACCCGACTTAATTCGACTACAATCCATTATCCTCGTTTTGCTTTTGTTAATGTTCATCTTACACCCTCCTTTCAAGACACTGTCAATTCCTTTCAAATGCTCTTCCCAGTCCTTTGCTGTCTCTGACAGAATTACAATGTCATCGGTGAACCTCAAAGTTTTTACTTCTTCTCCATGGATTTTAATACCTACTCCGAACTTTTCTTTCGTTTCCTTTATTGCTTGCTCAATATACAGATTGAATAGCACCGGGGATAGGCTACAATCCTGTCTCACTCCCTTCCCAACAATTGCTTCTATCAGTTTTTCCATTCGTCTGTAACGAGTTCGCGTTTATGTTTTGCAGCTGTGACTTACTAAACTGTTTGATTTGGGATTGGAATTATTATATTCTTCTTGAAGTCTGAGGGTATTTCCCCTGTCTGATACATCTTGCTCACCAGATGGTAGAGTTTTGTCAGGACTGGCTCTCCCAAGGCCGTCAGTAGTTCCAATGGAATGTTGTCTACTCCCGGGACCTTGTTTCGACTCAAGTCTTTCAGTGCTCTGTCAAACTCTTCACGCAGTATGATATCTTCCATTTCATCTTCATCTACATCCTCTTCCATTTCCATAAAATTGTCCTCAAGTACATCGCCCTTGGGTAGACCCTCTATATACTCCTTCCACCTTTCAGCTTTCCCTTCTTTGCTTAGAACTGGGTTCCCATCAAAGCTCTTGATATTCATGCAAGTGGTTCTGCTTTCTCCAAAGATCTCTTTAATTTTCCTGTAGACATTATCTATCTTACCGCTAGTGATATAAGCCTCTACATGCTTACATTTGTCCTCTAGCCATCCCTGCTTAGGTTAGTCAGGTTTAATAAGTTCTAAGTTGATGGCGACGACCTCAGAAGTTAAGTCGCATAGTGCTCAGAGCCCCTTTTCAGTTTCTCCAATTTCAATTGCAGTCGATACACTGACCATTTCAGACGCTGTCCACAGTGTATGTTTTCCATTGTTGAAATTGTTTAAACAGTCGTTGAAGTAATAAAGCTTAGCAACTATGAAGGCGTACAAAATGTTTCATTCCACCATGAAAATTTGCCACACTTATAAACCAACCCCTCTCTCGTCGGAAGACGTACGAGTGCATGAGCGCATTTGGTAGGTCCTCCTTTCATGACGCACTGCTCTGGGATCTCCAGACGTAACTCTGACCTATTTCTGCTGCGACACTGGGCAGTGTTCAGCTGTGTTTACACCTGCGGAGCGTGGTCAGCAAGTAGTAGGCGCGCTGCAGACGGCGTCTGCGGCTGGCGGTGTCT